>NW_027287372.1:0-600000 GCF_022747635.1 Hetaerina americana | reverse complement strand
ACAGCTCGGCTGTGAAAATGCTGCATGAAGTGTGCAATTTTTTACTCACGACTCCATGGTAGTGGGACACGACCGCATAGGCACATGCAGATTCTGACTTTGACCCGTCGGTGTAGACTGGGACAAAGTCAGAAAGTGAGCTAAGGACGGCACTGAAGAGCTGCTGGTATTCGAAATCGGTCGTTTTGGCTTTGCGGCGTGCACAGGCAATGAGTTTAATATCCGGCATTGGTGTTAACCAAGGCGGATACTTAGCATAGGAGACGGGGCATATTTGAGGAAATGGAAAATTTACCTCATTAATAAAATCATTAAAACGAACGGCAAAGGGCCTAGTTGCCCTTCTCCGCCTGTTAAATAAGTCTAAAAACCGTTGGTTAAAAACTATGTTAAAACAAAGGTGGATTGTATCCGATAAAATTTTACAGGCATAGTTGCCCATTAAAATCATCCTGCGGGTTTCCAACGGAGGCTCCCCTGCGTCTGCAAGTAAGCTTGGGACTGGGCTTGTTCTAAATGCCCCGGTGGCCAACCGTATCCCAGCATTGTGGACACATGTGAGTGGTCTCAAGTAAGACTCTCGTCCTGAGGAATACACTATGGAACCATAGTCCAGTTTGGATCGCACCAAGCCTCTGTACAATAAAAGCATGGTGGTGCGGTCTGCTCCCCAAGTGGAGTGAGTTAAAAACTTTAAAACGTTGAGGGTTTGGCGACACCTCTCGCGTAACACGCGGATATGCTCCCGCCAGTTCAGCTTTTGGTCAATGATCATGCCGAGAAAGCGGACGAACTCCACAAATGGGAGAAGCCTACCCATCAGGGTTAGGGTCGGGGTAACGTGGTAACCGCGAAGACGGTGAAAGTGCACGCATTTCGTTTTCTCCATGGAGAAACGAAATCCGTTCTTTCGCGACCACTCTCCCAGTTTGTTTAGAGTCACCTGGGCTTGCCTGGAAGCGTTTGGCAGTCGTGTCGACCGGCAAAATATGCCTAGGTCGTCCACATAGAGCGATGCCATCACCGGGGCATTGATGCATTCCACCACGTCGTTGATGGCGATGGCAAATAACGTAACGCTCAGTACTGAACCCTGGGGTACCCCGTTCTCCTGTGTAAAAGATCGGGATAAGTGCTTCCCAGTCCTTACTTTAAAAAGGGGGTTAGTTAAAAAATTCCTGATAAATAGGGCCATGTTACCTCTAAATCCCCACTTGTGGAGCGTGTTGAGGATTCTCCATCGCCACACACTATCATAGGCCTTCTCCAGGTCGAAGAAGACTGCTATGACGTGTTGACGGTGGAGAAAGGCTTCCTGGATGAAGTTCTCAGTGCGCACCAGATGGTCTGTCGTGGACCTGCCACGCCGAAAGCCGCACTGAGCGTCGGAGAGCAGGTGTCGACTCTCCAAGCACCACATGAGACGTCGGTTTACCATCCGTTCCATCACCTTGCACAGGCAGCTGGTGAGAGATATGGGACGGTAGTTGTTCGGGTCATTTTGGTCCTTGCCCTGTTTTGGGATTGGTATCACGATGGACTCTCGCCAGGCATTTGGAAAACTGCCCTCGTTCCAAAGTTGGTTGAGGGTATTTAGGACCTCCCGAATCGCAGTTTCCGGAATGTTCCGGAGAAATGCGTTGTGGATTTCGTCCGCCCCTGGCGAGGTGTAATGGGAGTCTTCGATGGCGGATTTAAGCTCCCAGGACGTGAAAGGCTCATTGTAATATTCGCTTGTAGGACCTGCACCAAAATTGAGAGGGACTCTCTCGCATCGCCTCTTCAGGTTCGCAAAGTCCGCGGCATAGCCCTCGTCACTGCTATTGGCCGCGAACTGACTGGCAAATATGTTGCTTATTTCGGCAGGTGAATTAACCACCCGGCCAGCAACAAGCAATGGCGAGATGACAAATGAGCCCTTGGACCCGGAGATTTTCTTCACTTTGTCCCATACCTGACCAAGTGGCGTGCGATGGTTGATGGTAGAGACGTATTCTATCCAGGAAGCCCTCTTGGCCTCCTTCACGGCCCTTCGAGCTCGCGCTCTCAGACGGCGGTACGATGCCAGATTAGTTGCCGTGGGATATTTTCTAAAAATACTCAATGCTTTTTTCCTCGCCCGAATCGCCCGGTCGCATTCCCCGTTCCACCAAGGGACAGGAGCTCGATTAATGTTCCCGGACGTACGAGGGATACTTTTCGTAGCTGCCGCCAACAGCGTTGAACTTAGTTTATCGACGTTGTGCAACGCGTCGAAACTTGCGTCGTGTTTATATGTAAACGTGCGCTTGAAAAGTGGCCAGTCCGCACGGTTAATACGCCACTTTTCCGGAGGTTTTGAAATGGTGGGCGAAGAGTCTTCTTTAACGAGTAGAAGAGGAAAATGGTCACTCCCACAGAGATCGTTGTGGGTGGACATTTTCAGCTTTGGGGCTAGACTTCTCGAGCATAGACAAAGATCTATTGCTGAGAATTCCCCATTGAAGCTGTTAAAGCGGGTTTTTTCGCCGCTATTTAATAAAAACAGGTTAAAATCCTCAATAAAGTTGGATAAAATGCGACCTCTCCTATTGCTTTGGGTTTCTGGACCTCCCCAGAGAGGATCATGGGCATTAACATCTCCCATCAAAATGAACGGCTGAGGAAGCTGGTGGACAAGGGCTTCAAGGTTCAGGCGGGTCACCGGTGCACCCTCTGGCAGATACACGTTGCATAACGTCATCCTCTCAGGGGTGTGCACCGTGACAGCGACGGCCTGGAATGGAGAGTTCAGTTGGACTCGCGAGGTGTAAAGGGCCTCACGGGCCGCAACTGCTACTCCCCCTTGGGCTCGTTGGCCACTTAGGTCATCCGTTCTAAAAACAGTGAACCCCTTCAGAATACCCTTATCTTCAGCCTTAAAATGGGTCTCTTGGAGACAAATACAAGAGGGTTTAAAATCTTGGATTAAAATGGCCAGCTCCTCCTTGTGCCGATAAAAACCATTAGAGTTCCACTGCAGAATGGAACACATTTAAAGTGTTAAATTAAAATAAATAAATAAATAAATAAATATATAAATAAATAAGATGACTAAAAAGGGAGATGACCAACTCTATTGAGGTTATCGCTTGAAGCGATGTTTCCTCTTCCACTCGTTTGCGAAGACCTCAGTATCAGAGATACTCTGGTCCTCTTCAATTACCTCCGGCTTCTTTGGCTTGACTGGAGGCGGCGGGAAAGGTGTATTCTCACGCCCTTTTGGCGTGTTCCCCTTGGTGGTTTTTTGTGGGCTCTTCTTTGAAGGGCCCACAGGAGTAGGTGGCTCCTTGTCCACCTTGTTCTTTGTGTCCTTTACCCTTTTGGGTTTAGTCACTTGCGTGTTTTCAATTGGGGATTCTTTCGGTATCTCCGTCTGCGTGGCGATGGTACACTTTACACATTGCGTGGCTGCAACGGAAGCAAAGGACCGGGAGAAAAGTGGAGCGATTAACGCCCTGTATTTTCTCCTCGCTTCCGCATATGGGATTTTTTCAAGGGTTTTTATCTCCATGACTTTCCTCTCTTCTTTCATCTTCGGGCAATAACGAGAGTACACTGGGTGTGTACCCTCGCAGTTGACACAAAGAGGTTCCGAAGAGCACTCTTTATCCTCGTGCGCGCCTTTGCCACAGCGCGGGCAGGTGGCCTTACCCTCGCAGCGCGACGCGACATGGCCGAACCGTTGGCATTTGAAACAACGCACGGGATTTGGGATGAATGGCCTCACTGGTACCGATTCATAGCCCACAAACACCTTGTCGGGTAGTCTATCACGCGCAAACGTCAAGATCACGGAGGTCCTGTTTACGTTTTCTCCGTTGCGCCTTGTGGTGAGTCGACGACAATCAGTCACTCCCTGAGAGAACATTTCTCTCTTGATTTCTTCGATGTCCACGTATAGGAGGTCGTAGTGACTTATGACTCCCCGACAGGTGTTAAGAGTGCGGTGCACCTCCACCTTCATCGGAATATCATGGAGCATTCCCATAGCAAGCACTTTTTCGCTTTTTGTATCGTTCAGGGTCTCTATAAGAAGTGTACCATCCCGGAGCTTCTTCACGCTCTTTGGGTCCCCAGGCACAATCTGTGACAACACTCTGCGAATTAAGAAAGGAGAAACCTTTTTCAAGGTTTCACCTTTCTTTATGCACGACATAATTAAATAGCGCTTACATGCGCCAATGCACTTTTCTCCCCCGCCGGTGTCCGGACGGGATCTTTTTAGTGGTGGAAAGGGTTTTTCCTCCATAATAATAAGTGATTCGTCCCTCGGCCTCCCCACCCGCCACGGAGCCACACATTTGGGACGCCACTCCGCCAAACCGGAGCGGTCGCCAGGGCTAACTCGAGGGATATAGCGCTCCAGGAGTGGTTGTCTGTTTCGGGGTGGATCTTCGGTGCAAGGGCCCACCAAAACCCTTACATCTCCGACCTCCCTACGCAGACCCCCACAACCTTGGCACTCGCCACCGGAGCAAAAACGCGACGGAAGCCGATTGACCGGGAGTGGCTAGCTCCCGGCCTCCCGTTTACGCGAAATCCGGGGCCGAAGAGGGATATCGCTCTCCGGTCCATGCAGGGCATCCGAAACCCTGCTGGCAACCAGAAAGATTACCCTCCAGGATCCCCTTCTCTCCCTTACGGGTCTCCAGGCACGGCAAACACCTGGGCGGATCGCAGGCCAGATGGTATGGCCGCTCAGAGACAGTGGATCCACAGCACTGTCCGGACGCATCCCTTGCTGGCTTGGGGTTTGTTTTCGGGGTTTTCTCCCCGCCCTTTTAGTCGCCTCTTACGACAAGCAGGGATACTGCGGGAGTATTCTCTATCCCCCTACCCGCGGGGGGGGACGGCCTGGAATGGAGAGTTCAGTTGGACTCGCGAGGTGTAAAGGGCCTCACGGGCCGCAACTGCTACTCCCCCTTGGGCTCGTTGGCCACTTAGGTCATCCATTCTATAAACAGTGAACCCCTTCAGAATACCCTTATCTTCAGCCTTAAAATGGGTCTCTTGGAGACAAATACAAGAGGGTTTAAAATCTTGGATTAAAATGGCCAGCTCCTCCTTGTGCCGATAAAAACCATTGCAGTTCCACTGCAAAATGGAACACATTTAAAGTGTTAAATTAAAATGAATAAATAAATAAATGTATAAATAAATAAGTTGACTAAAAAGGGAGATCACCAAATCTATAAAGGTTATCGCTTGAAGCGATGTTTCCTCTTCCACTCGTTTGCAAAGACCTCAGTATCAGAGATACTCTGGTCCTCTTCAATTACCTCCGGCTTCTTTGGCTTCACTGGAGGCGGCGGGGAACGTGTATTCTCACGCCCTTTTGGCGTGTTCCCCTTGGTGGTTTTTTGTGGGCTCTTCTTTGAAGGGCCCACAGGAGTAGGTGGCTCCTTGTCCACCTTATTCTTTGTGTCCTTTACCCTTTTGGGTTTAGGCACTTGCGTGTCCATTGGGGATCCTTTCGGGATCTCTGTCTGCGTTGCGATGGTACACTTTACACATGGCTTGGTTGCAACGGAAGCAATGGACCGGGAGAAAGTTGGGGCGATTAGCGCCCTGTATTTCCTCCTCGCTTTTGCATATGGGATTTTTTCCAGTGTTTTTATCTCCATGACTTTCCTCTCTTCTTTCATCTTCGGGCAATCACGAGAGTACACTGGGTGTGTACCCTCGCAATTGACACAAAGAGGTTCCGAAGAGCACTCTTTATCCTCGTGCGCGTCTTTGCTACAGCGCGGGCAGGTGGCCTTACCCTCGCAGCGCGACGCGACATGGCCGAACCGTTGGCATTTGAAACAACGCACGGGATTTGGGATGAATGGCCTCACTGGTACTGATTCATAGCCCACAAACACCTTGTCGGGTAGTCTATCACGCGCAAACGTCAAGATCACGGAGGTGCTGTTCAGGTTTTCTCCGTTGCGCCTCGTGGTGAGTCGACGACAATCAGTTACTCCCTGAGAGAACATTTCTCTCTTGATTTCTTCCATGTCCAGGTATAGGAGGTCGTAGTGACTTATGACTCCCCGACAGGTGTTAAGACTGCGGTGCACCTCCACCTTCATCGGAATGTCATGGAGCATTCCCATAGCTAGCAGTTTTTCGCTCTGTGTATCGTTCAGGGTCTCTATAAGAAGTGTACCATCCCTGAGCTTCTTCACGCTATTTGGGTCCCCAGGCACAATCTGTGACAACACTGCGAATTAAGAAGGGAGAAACCTTTTTCAAGGTCTCACCTTCCTTTGCACACGACATAATCAGATAGCGCTTACATGCGCCAATACACTTCTCTCCCCCGCCGGTGTCCGGACGGGATCTTTTAAGTGGTGGAAAGGGTTTTTCCTCCATAATAATAAATGATTCGTCCCTCGGCCTCCCCACCCGCCACGGAGCCACACATTTGGGACGCCACTCCGCCAAACCGGAGCAAACGGTCGCCAGGGCTAACTCGAGGGATATAGCGCTTCAGGAGTGGTTGTCTGTTTCGGGGTGAATCCTCGGTGCAAGGGCCCACCAAAACCCTTACATCTCCGACCTCCCTACGCAGACCCCCACAACCTTGGCACTCGCCACCGGAGCGAAAACGCGACGGAAGCCGATTGACCGGGAGTGGCTAGCTCCCGGCCTCCCGTTTACGCGAAATCCGGGGCCGAAGAGGGATATCGCCCTCCGGTCCATACAGGGCATCCGAAACCCTGCTGGGAACCAGAAAGATTACCCTCCAGGATCCCCTTCTCTCCCTTACGGGTCTCCAGGCACGGCAAACACCTGGTTGGATCAAAGGCCAGATGGTATGGCCGCTCACAGACAGTGGATCCACAGCACTGTCCGGACGCATCCCTTGCTGGCTTGGGGTTTGTTTTCGGGGTTTTCTCCCCGCCCTTTTAGTCGCCTCTTACGACAAGCAGGGATACCTTGGGAGTATTTTCTATCCCCCTACCAACGGGGGGGACGTAAATTGAATAGAAACGATCTTTCTATGCTGACGTCTCAGAGTAAGAATGGTTTGTTCGTCGGAGATTGGAAATCGAGACATGTCGCGTGGAATTGCTCGACTACGAACACCAACGACCGCACCCTTCTTGCATTCGTCAAGGGAAAACCCGTTTCCATCCTCGCTCCTTCCTAGCCGACCCACGTGTCCCGGTCCCCGCGCACGTGCTCCATAATTGATTTCGCCCTTTCGGTCAACCTCCCCTTCCACGAGCGTCCCTCGGTCGTCCGGGACTTCGCCTCGGACCACTTTCCCCTTCTCTTTCGTCTTCCCTTCAGGTCGCAAGCCCATCTTCGCCCTCCCCGCTAGCTCACTGACTGGGCTTGGTTCCCCGATACCCTTGCAGCCAAGCTAGAGCAGCTGTCTCCCCTTTCCTCGCCCTCCCCCGAGGATCTCGACCGCCGAGCCTCGGCCGTTGCCGAAACCTTTTCCGAGGCCAGACGATCGGTCACGAAGGATATTTTCAAGCCACGTGCGAGAGAAGGGCGTCACCTTCTCCCCGCCGATATTCTTTTTAAAATCAAGCGTCGCAACGTTGCCAGACGTATCTGGCAGCGCGAAAAAACTCCCAAAATTAAAACCGCGTATAATAGACTCGCGGCGGAAGTAAAAAAGGCAATCTCAGCCTACTCCGCTCAGGAATGGCTAAGTCATATTGAATCCCTTTCCTTTGCAGACAATTCCCTATGGCGGCTGTCGAAATCTCTTCGTCGCCGCCCAAAAGCAACCAATCCCCCGATTAAATTCCGCGATACATTTATTTTCGATCCACAGCGCAAGGCGGACATCCAGGCCGATCACCTCGAGTCCACCGTGTCTTTGGATCCTTTCCCTTCTCCCCACGATCCAGAAATCCGCCAGTTTCTAAATTCCATTCCTCCCAATTCGTCTTCTCTCGAGCCGATCACTTCGGCAAAGGAGATTTCGTCTATTCTCTCTTACCTTTCCGCGAGAAAGGCTTCCGGGTTGGACAACGTTTCAAACCGAGAACTAAAACTCGCTTCCAACATCCCGTCCTTCCCGCTCATCCTTTCCGACCTTTTAAATCATTGTTATATCTGTTCCCACTTTCCTTCTCCTTGGAAACTTGGCAAAATCTTCCTTTTGCCCAAACCCGGAAAAGACGCCACCATTCCCGGTAATAGCCGTCCGATTACATTACTTTCTAACATTTCAAAAATTTTTGAAAAAATCCTTCTCGATCGTCTCCAAAAACACGCCTCGGAAAAAAGCATCCTCCGCCCCGAACAGCTGGGCTTTCGTAAACAGGTGTCGGGCAACCACCAGGTCCTCCGCCTTTGTGAAAAAATCTCGCACGGATTCAACCAGAAAATGGTCACAGACGCTGTGTTTCTAGACGTCGCCAGAGCCTTTGATCGTGTCTGGCACGAAGGCCTCCTTTACAAACTCCACCTCTCCCGCTTTCCCTCCCCCTTCCTCCTTATTATGCAAAGCTTCCTTTCGAGTCGGCAATTCGTCGTGACATCGGGCGACTTTCTCTCTTCGACGCGACAAGCGGGGGCGGGAGTGCCTCAAGGCTCCCTCCTAAGCCCCCTTCTGTTCAATATTTACGTGAATGATTTACCGTTTACTCCACTCACGTCCATTCATATGTACGCTGACGATACCGCGATCGCAGCTACATCCCGACAATGCCACACAAATATAACGAAATTAAATGCGCACCTACGAAAAATACATACATGGACGAAAACATGGAAAATAAAAATTAACGCGGAAAAAAGTACACACGTTCACTTCGAACGAACTCGAAAACTTCCCTCGCGCGTCCCTTTCCTCTTCAACAAAGAGAATTCCACGAGCCTCTTCGCATCGCTTTTTGGGTATCGTTCTCGATTGAAAACTCTCTTTGTCGCCTCACATTGAATTTTTTCCGCCGCAAAGCAATAGTCGCGAGGAACCAACTCGGCTCCCTTACCGCCAGTGGTTCCTCTCTCTCTCTCCAGCTCAAAGAATCCGCCTATACACGTCAATTATCCGCCCGCAGCTCCTCTATGGCTGCGAGGTTTTCGCCGTCCGCAAGTCGCTTTGGACCCAATTGGAAATTTTCCAGAACAAATCCATCCGGGCCATGTTACATATCAGCAAACTGACCCGGATGGCCGATGTCCGTCGCGCCCAAAAACTCCCTTCCGTCGCGGAATTCATCCGCAAACAAGTGATGTCATTTCGCGCACGCTTACAGCACACAGGTAACCCCCTCCTAAAAAACATCTGGGATTATCCCCCACCACGAAAAAAAAAGTATACACTGCCTAAAGATATTACTCTTTAATGAGTCTATCCTATTTCGGTTAATTTTAAATATCATGTTTCTTCCTAGTTGTAACCGCTTCACGGCCTTGCGCATTTGTAGGTTGAAAAATCAGTATTTCTCCGCCCCGATCTCATTTTCTCCCGCCATTTCGGGAAGGCCGCCTCACAGCCTTCCGCGGCGACCAATTAGTGCCTCTGTTTTTTTGTTTTTATAATTGTTCATTAAAATTCTAATTTCCCCTTACTTCACGTGCCGCCTCACGGCGTAATCGTATTCAAAAACTTCCCGCTCGTATGCTCCAAACCGGTACGATAGTTAAGTAATCTACCGGCGCGCTTCACGCAATTTTCTTTTCCACTTCCCAATAATTAGAATCAATGTAAATAATTGATAATCATAGCAATAGAAATTTAACAAAATAAAACTATATATATATTTTTTTTTAAATAAAAAACCTTTAACCTTTTTGGTTAAAAAGAATATATATATAAAATAGGAAAATTGAAAATAAAAAAATACCTATAATACAACAAAAATAAAAAAATCATAAATAAACAAAAGAAAATATTCCTCAAAAGGGAAAAAAAGGATTTTAGCTGTTATGAGTAGTCTTAGTCATCTTTATTAACTTTAGCTGGGGAAACACTTTCCCAGGTTAGTTTTTTAAGTTTCTCTTTCTCGCAAACATATACATACACAGCCGCCATGTTTCTCAAATGCCATTTTTAAATATTCTTGTAAATTGACCGGTAAGGGTGTCTTTCTCACCGGTACGGTATAAACACGCCCTTTACCATCGAGGGTGCCCATGACTGGTAGTGTAGTATAAAAGCCACGGCATGCAGAACAACAAACACATTGCGGTGTTGTTCTTGAATGTGGCCAAGGCATTCGACCAAGTTTGGCATGATGGATTGATACATAAGTTAATTAAAATCGGGGTACCAATACATCTCATGAAGATTTTCCAAAGTTTTCTCGCTTCACGAGCTATACATGTCGCCGAAAACGGAGCTTCTTTTGTCAAATAATTTCCTTTAGCTCTTGGTTGCTCGACAAGCCCGCGAAAATCGGGTCTAGTCGGGGCCAATTTCCCCTATTGTTATAAATACAAGTGGCAACATGATGCCTTCTAATGATCTGCCTTCTACTGATCCCGATTCATTGAATCAGGAAAATCATTGACTGGGTGGATGAGTACCTTGGTAAGCGTTCACTCAGGAAACTCGAGAATCTAGCGTACCCTACGGGTGAAAAGTGGATTTTTTGCGAACTGTTACAAGTTAAAAAATATTGGAGAAGTCCCCAATACGTACTGATAGCGCTCTGGGGGGAAGGCTACCTTAGTTCCTTCTTGTCACCACCGATTGGTGTTTCGGTACGCCCCAAAGGTTTTCTCGTGTTCAAAAACCTGGGAAGAGGGATTTCCCTCATTGCACTCTCAGGGGATCGGCACGGGTCCACTCCTTAGGGAATAGTGTGCAGGCTAGGGAGTAACAGGCTTAGGCCGGCTGTGCCCGCTCCGGTTGTCGGACGGATTTGTCGGATTTGCCAAGTTTCCTCAACTGAGATCATCGTAGGAACCCCCCTACTAGGTGTGGAGACTCCTCCAAATTCGATTACGTAAGAATTAAATCTGAGACGATGTTCAGTTTCCCTACCAAACAAACAAGGACTGAGCAGGTAGAGGCAGGAAGTAAAATATCCCTTCCACCCCAAATCCAGACAATTCTCTTTCAAAGAGAGAACGACAAAGCAAAAAATCAACCAAATGACGTTAGCCTGACTGATACGGGCTCAAACGGTTATTGCCACGATAAGGAGGGACAAAGAAGTTCCAACGACACTGCAGATGAACCGATGTTCGAAACCGTCGAACAGAGTAAGAAAAAGAGACGAAGGGGAGAAAATATCCCAAATCATAGATCCTTTAATATTGAGACAAGTAATAAATACGCGCCATGAATAAATATAACCGACGAGGAAAATATGGGCAAAAAAGGTAAATACCACTGATCAGGAGACAATTCAAAGAAACAAATGGCCACCTGCTATCATTGTCTATAGAATATTGAATATCACCGAGTTAGTTAAGAAGTTTAGAAAACTGGCCACTGACAAAACGTTCATAATAAAAAAGGCAATTAACGGCAACAGAGTGCAGCTGAAAACAAAAGAGGACTACGACAAAGTAGAAAATTTCCCCGAAGCAAAGCGAGCGCAATACACCACGTGGGCCGCCAAGGGGGAAGACGTAGTAAGATATGTAATCCATGGCCTTGGCCGTGGAATAGATGTCGACTACATCAATGAAGAGGTTAGGAGAGATCCTTAGATATCCCTAGAAGAGATCCCTAGGATAACCCGCTGTGAACGGTAAACGCAGATGAGCAGGGGATGGATCCTTCCCACCGGTGAAACTGGGCCTTTCCAAAGGAGGCACATTAGCGCAGTCCCATGGGATGACGCGTAGCTAACGAGGACGCCTCCAACCAAGCCAACGCCCAAGCCAAGGATACTAGCGGGCGGCAGGGACGCAGCGGACTTTCCAGGGAACACATAGCTTTTTACCCCCCTCCTCACGTTCCACCCCCTGATCCCAACCCCCTCCCTCCTCCAAACACCCCTCCTTTCTTTTGCTTACCTTCCTATACCCACCCCCTTGTCGCCCTTACTCCCTTCCCCACCTTTACTTTGGTATATATTGAAGAGCAACTTCGTTGAGTCATCTGAAGATGACATAAACTGTTGAAACCCGGGTCGTAAATAAATTTTTTTAAAGAGTGAAATTTTGCATAGTTTGTTCCTTTCCTTGATCAATGAAGAGCTAAACGAGGCCAAAATTCCGTCCTCGAGCGCAAAGCCGATGAGTGAAAAAAGCGCAGATATTTACGTAGCAACTGTCCAGAGACATAAATTTCAACATAAAAAATATTGAGCAAACGAAATATTTGTGTGCCCGCTCGGTGATCATCACCACATTTAAATACAACAAACCACAGAGATGCTACAGATGTAACCGATTCGGACACGGCTCGAGGTACTGTCAGGCAACCCCCAGGTGCTACATTTTCGCGGGGTATCATGAGGGAATAAACTGCCCTCGTTCACATCCCGTGGCATGCTGTAAATGCGGTGGGGAACAGGAAGCCTATAGCCGGACATGCCCTGACTACATCAGAGCGGAAAAGAAATATAAGCAAAATAAAAACACTTCAGGGCCAGAAAAAAGATATCCGCCAGAACATTTAAACCGGCACCTGACACGACCCCAGGGAAAAAAGAAGACGATCGGATTAATGAAGGCCGAGTACGAGGAAAGATCGCGAAAAGGAAAGGGGCGCGTCAAAAAATAATAAGGAAGACCCGGAAACTGGAAAACGGAACGGACATATCCCTGAATCGCTGATCTCATTAAAACCATGTCAGAGTTCGGCAAAATGATGCAGCTGCAAATGCAAATGTTGCAAGATATGATGACAAAAATAAGTGACATAATTTTAACAAGCACGAACAATCATGGGCAGTAAACAAAGCTCAATACTCATTGGTCATTTGACTGTGGAACGAAAACGGAGGGCTGGAACATAGAACTCCTTATCTCTTGCATTTCCTCAGACGGAATAAAATTGATGTCTTCTATCAGAGATACACTAAAAAACTGACGACAAATGGGAACTCCCAGGCTATGAAATAAGAAGGAACGACAGAGCTCTTTCAAAAGGACAACAAGCTGCAGATGTGGCAATCATAGTAAGACACGGGCTGACAACTTTCGAACGGTCAATTTTAAAATGACAACCTAGAGAGCATAGGGCTGGAAATTTTAACGGACAAAGGAAAGATTAAACTATACTCCTGCTACCTACCACCAAACAAAAAATGCTAAAAGCAGAATTTGATGCCCTCATGAACCCTGACGAACCAACTATTATTGGCGGCGATTTTAATGCTAAGCATTATTACTGGGACTGCCCCACTAAGAAAGAAAGCGGAAAACTAATCAGGGAATGGACAAACAATCATAGAGCTAAAATAATAGCCCCCAATGAGCCAACGAGGGTATATGGCAGAAATGTTATTGATTTTGCAATACTTAAAAACATAAAGAAACCAGCGAAAGCCATTACCCATAATAACTTAACTAGCGACCACTACCCTGTGATACTAAGCATTGGGGTTAAACCTAAGTTAAATCCGGTCAGACCTAAGCGACCTTCCTATGGACTAGCAAAAAGCGACTCTTCCGGGAAGTTATCGTGGACAGTATAGAAAAAAAAGAACATCAACCCTGAAACAACTGAGCTGGTAGATGAAATGGTCTAAGATCTAACAAATGCGACATCGGAAGGCATAGAAAAAGCAATTCCGGGAGCTAAGAGGCGGCTGGACGATCATCGAAAGCTAAGCGATAAGGTAAAAACCCTTATAACAGAAAGAAACACGCTCAGAAGATTATATTACCGCCATGACACTCGTGCTCTAAAAATCAGGGTCAAAGATTATAACAACGAAATCAAAAAGCAAATAAAGGAATTAAGGACCAATAAATTTAATCAGCAACTTGCCGACCTGAATAAAAGCAACCACTCTGTGTGAAAGCTAGCCAAGAAACTGCGGATATCCCCACCCAGTGACCCAAATATTAAAGCAAAAACGAAGACACTCACGACGTCCGTGGAGAAAGCCAAGCATATGGCTAATTTGTACGAGAAGATTTTTACGATTAATGACCCGGGAACTGAGACCTCGGAAATGAAACAACATACCGAAAGCTACACAGGGACAAAGGATGAACCACCGAAAATTACAGTAATAGAGGTTACCGAAGCAATAATGAAACTTCCAAACACGAAATCCCCAGGAGAGGACAACATCCCAAATGAATTATTAAAAAGGCTCCCGGAAGCGGCAGGAGAACATCTGGTCAACATTTTCAACGCCTCAATCTGCCTGGGATACTACCCAAAAAAGTGGAAGGAGGCATTAATCAGATGTATCCCGAAAAAAAGGGGGGAAAACCATAATAGAAGAACACTTAAGACCAACATCCCTCCTCTCCAACCTCGGTAAGCTATTAGAAAGGGTAGTTGCACCGCATATTAGGAGACACGCGGAAATAAACGAAGTAATTGCGAAAGAAGTTTGGTTTCCGCCAGGGCTACTCAACCGACCAGCAAATTCACAGATTTTATCAGCCACGCTTAAAACAAAAAGGAACGAACCATTGGTATCTTCCTCGACCTATCAAAGGCTTTTGATAAGGTATGGCATGGGGGACTTATACACAAAATGGAAAAATGGAAATTTCCGAAATGGGCAGTTAAGTGGACGACTTCCTTCTTGAACGGAAGAACCTTCAAAGTAAAATGGGGGAAGAAATAGGTACTAGCACAATTGCCAAAGCCGGTGTCCCACAAGGCTCCATACTAGGCCCCCTACTCTTTAACACATATACAGCCGACTTCCCAAGAAATAGCAATGACTGGCGTAGCATAATTGCCCTATATGCGGACGACGCTGCAATCCTTGTTAAAGGAAAACATATTAACTCGGTGAAAGAAAGAGCGCCAGACGCACTGCATGAAATAGTCAACTGGTACAAAAAATGGAAACTGCATATAAATGCAAACAAAACGATAGCCATACTATTCACCCACCCTAAATCTACAAAAATTACTTGCGAATGCATCAGGATTAAACATACGCCGATTGAATGGAGCAACACCATAAAATACCTCGGAGTTGTCATAGACGATAGATTAAACGTCAACAGCCACATTAAAGAAATCCGAGAAAAAACGGCCGTACTAAGATCACAACTGGCACCAATTCTAAGGAATAACGCTACCCCTCAGGAAATAAAAATACTAATATACCAAACAACTATAGGACCAGTCTGAACCTACGCATCACCTGCATGGATGGGGCTAGTGAGTAGATCCCTAATGGAAAAATTAAAAAGCACTGAAAGAAAAATACTAAGCCAAGCTGATGCTCTGGCACAATGTAAAACTCGATAGTGGGAACGACGTGGCGCAGGACCTGATCAAACAGCTCTCTCAGCCCGTCGAGCAAGGAGATCGGACGGAAATTTCCCGGCAATGGCGAGTTCCCCGCCTTGGGAATACACATTCCACGTGCCTTCTTACAACAGGGTGGATTTTGCCCATTGGCAAGACACGTTGAAGATTCAAAGCATCAAGGAAGTGAGTGCAAATCGGCATCTGGGCGATGCGAGCATTCGCTTTTCCGTCTGTTCCCGGCGCCTTTCAAGGCTTCAAAGATTTAATGACTCCTCGTCGATGATTGGGCGCGATTTCAGGGGATCTTCCTGATCAGTATCCCCTTTGGAGGGAGGTAATACCTCCTAAATGAGCTTAGACCGGGATTCTTGAAACGCGGTCTTCTCCGGCATTTCAAGAATCCGGGTGGTGGTGCGGAGGCGCCTCTTCCGTGGCTCGCCCCGGAGGATTCGCGTTAGGGACCATAAGCAGCCGTCATCAGAGGAGAGCGAGGAAACCTTTCCCCAGGTGGATGCCCCGAAGGCCACAATTTCACTCCTAATGAGACGCTGCGTCTTCATGAGCAGTGTCTTGTCACCAGGACAGCGGGAGCATTGAAACCGGCGTTGGAGCCGATTACTCTCCCGGATCTTCTCGCATATTGACCGTGATAGTGTCAGGTGATTGCATTCCCGAGCAGAGCGCTCCGGAACATCAGCATTGGTCGCCGACTGCAGTTTCCGTCAGAAAAATCGAACTCTTAGTCGATCTCTTCCGGCGAACTGAGACGGAGACGGCGAAATGGTGCTGATTCGGTCAGTGACCTGGTACCGAAAAAGGCCCCAATCCGTTCCGACAGTCCCGAATCATCTTCTGTGGCGTCTCCCGAGGTTTCCTTGCGAGTCGGAGGACAGGCAAGTAATCGTTGTCTAGTGCGTTGAGCGCTCTCGAAGAGAGCACCATCGGCAACCGTGGTTGCACAGCAATGTCAAGAACGCCGCTTTAACCGTAAATCGGAAAATAAGGCGGCGTACATGGACCGATGACAGCGAGTCGTTTGGCGGAAGTCCACTGCCGCAGGCAATGTCCCCGGGGGTTTTCAACCTGGCAGTGCCAGTCGGAATGCTTCGTATTCCGATCGCCGGCCACTGACGTGAGCGCGGATCTCAAGATTATTGCCGCGAGTTCGTCTGCGCAAAACATCGCCTTTCGTTGACTGTAGACTGAAACGAGGCAAAAAGGTCCCTCGCCGCATTTCAGTTCAATGGCAGTGGTTCCGTCGATTCAAAAGTGGGCCGCGTGAAGCGCTGTGCACGCAGATTATCAGGGACCAGGACTGCATTCCCTGCTCGGCACGTCCGGTCATTACGGAATAATCCTAGAATGGTCCATCTGTTCTTCGACTTCAAGGCGGTCTCCTTCAGCAGAGAAACCTCGTATCTCTGTCATGACAGGAAATCGAGCAGCTCTGGGGTCGTCCTCACCACGGCAACTCGCATTTCACGACGCGATAACGACGTTACGGGGTCTTTTAAGCGAATTATCCACGACGACAGGCAAGCAGAGCTGGAAACTGCTGCAGCATTGCCAAGAGGACCTTAAGAGCTCGCCTGCAGAGCAGCAGAGATGGTGGCAAGCGTTTCGAGGACGCTTAGAAGGGGGTTCTCTTCTGCGGCGACGTCCGAGTCGACGGCTGCGGAAGTGGTCGCCGAAAGGGCCGCAGACAGCTGGCGACGTTCGTTGCTGGCGTCTGCGCTGCCGCAAGGGAATTAGGAAGGATGCGGGCGTCTCCGTGACGTTGGGCACTCAAGAGCTGGGACACGGGACGCGTTGCCTCCTCTCCACGAATTTTGCGTTCCCTGAGGAACCACAGGCTTTGTTGTCCTGGAACAGGGGCCGCAAAAGAGCAGGTTCAGCACGCGTTTCGCGCTCCCGACGTCCTCGACGCTTGCGCGACGGCTTCTCGGCGATTTATTCCTTCTCCTCCAGCCATTTCGAGCGTGGATAGGAAAAAAATCCAAGTGCCCTCCATTACAGCTAGGGCATTTCTCGCTCGTGAACGAATATTTCTGTAATGAGTGGCGCGGGCAGCGAGAGGCGGAACAGAAGTTCCCGTGGCCGAAACGGGAGCATCGATGGCGTAGCTGCACGTCTTTCTACACGTACAGGTGCACAGATACCACATTATTCCCTACGCTGCATAGCGCCTTAATCGCCCATACCGGCCAGTCTGCTGTAAAGGCGATGGCTACGATGAACACCCCTATCGGCTTCGGCTTATCGGCTAACTCCCACGGTATACATCTGGGCGACGTGTGCAGAGAGAAAACCCAGGAATTTAAAGTAGTCCATTGTGCGCGTTTGCACCCGGGCGGACAATTCCGCATATGCCACGGTAATTGACTGATCGACTTCAGACGAGCGGATGGGTTCACGGAAGACCATATCCTCTACGTTGTATACGAGATAAGGCCCCGGGCAACGGTAAAAGCGCGGAGGTGGAGGCAAAATCGCTCGATCCTAGGACCGCAGCTGGCTCACCCATGGAAATAGTGATCGGCTCAGAAGTCGGTCGCTGGCTTAGAGTCGCAAACAAATTCCTGGTGGGATCTGACACGAAGGCGTCTTCCGACACGCAAGCGCGTTTCTGAGCTGCGTCGCTTAGCGTCGTTAACGGGCGTCGTATGCCCATTTTAGCTGCTAGAGGAGTGGGTTCTTTGATTATCGGATTGATGCTGCGGACGAACCGACGAGGCATTACGAAGCCGTCGTCGACCACCAGGGTACCGGGGCATGATACGCCAGGCAACGAGTTGGCCGCCATAGCGCGAATGTTCTTAAAGTGTGAGGTGAAGCCGTATCCACTTCTCAGGTGAGAAAGGAGCTCCGTCGAAATGAAGGACATCAACGCAGGATCCGAGGGAAAACAGCAATCAGGATGCAAAGTAGCCGGATAGCCGCACGTTGATTCACTTTTGCTGTGCACGGTGATCATCCGCCCGCAGCTGCTTTACGGCTGCGAGGTCTTCCCCGTCCGAGAGTATATCTGGGCAAAAGTGTAAAATTTCCAAAATAAATTTTCCGGGTCCTGCTACGCATCAGCAAACTGCCCCGGATGGCCGATGTCCACTCCGCTCATAATCTTCCTTACGTCGCGCAATTCACCCGCAAACAAGCGTCGTCATTTAGAACGCGCCTATCACTAAGCGGAAACCCTCTACTCAACATCTGCGATGACCCTCCACGTAAAAAACACTGCCTTAAGAGATCACTCTTCTGAGTCTTCCGTTTGTTAATTTAACAAGAATGTTTCGTCCTAGTTCAATCTACTTCACCGCCTTACTTTTCCTTTTCTTTTACTGAGGAAACAAAATCTTTTTTGCTCTTATGAACTCTCAATTCCATTGTAATGCCGCTTCAAGGCCTTTTCCCGCCGACTTTCTACACCATCCACTGTACTTTGTTCTCTTATATTAGTTAAATCTCTTTCAACACCATTCCGTCTCACAGCATACAATTTAAGATTAGTCAAGTATAGACTCCTCAGGTAATACACGATCATCGGCGCCGTCGCAGCTGTGGCTACAAAATGGTACGATAGCCAGGTAGGTTACCAACACTATGCTGCTGCTGTATTTGAAGGATCTGGACCGAGGGTTATTCGTAACCATTCTCCCCTTTTCCCGTAAGGGAAATTGATAAGAGTTCACTCAGGAATTCCTAATCCCAGCTGGTGAGAGAAACTGAGAAATCGCAATTTTAGTGAAACATTTCACGGAACAAGGAGTCTCTAAATACGGACCGTTTGCGCTTGGGGGGGAAGGCTAACTTAGTCCCTTCTTCTCACCCCTGAGTGGTGTTTCGGTACGCCCCATAGGTTGTCTCGTGTTCGTAAACCTGAGAAGAGGGACCTCCCTCATTGCACTCTCAGGGGACCGGCACGGGTCCACTTCTTAGGGAATAGAGAGTAGGATAGGGAGGAACAGGCTTAGACCTGCTGTGCCCGTTCAGCTTGCTGGACGGATCGGCGGGATTCGCCAAGTTTCCTCAATTGAGAAACCCCCCCCCCACTAGGTGGAGACTCCTTGCACGAAATTACGCCCCTTTGGGGTGAACATAAAGAGGATGTTTCGATCCCCCGTGAAAAGTAATACGACTCTCGGGCACGATTCGACAAAAAGAATCCCGATCCCGGAAAGCATTACCTCCATACTCTACCAGAAGGCAACGAAGGAAGAAGGTATTGAAAAACGTAATAAAGACCTTAACCCGGAGCCAGGCTGCTCGAAGATGACTGCCAATGTAATTCCTGCCGCTAAAATCGACGCCCGCTTGACCGAAGCCTCCTCCGACATGGAATACGATGATTCCTCTTCAGAGGGCGAAACCGGAGGAATCTTCACGACAGTTGAGGAGAAAAAAAGGAAGAGGGCAAAGAAGATCCAGCGCCTAGGACCGGCGGCACCTGCCGTGACAAAGAACCGGTTTGACCCGCTCCTGTCGGAGCATGACATGACTACTGCTACCGAGACGACGGCTTACACAAGTAAGCCAAAAGAGAGGCGCCCGCCACCTATACTGGTTTAAGATGTTAAGGACCAGGTGGCGTTTGTGAAGGCCATCAGAGAGAAGGCCAAGGACCAAGGCTTCTCACTGAAGAAAACCGGCGAAGGCTGCCGCATACAGATGACTAACGGAGACGATTACGCCTCAATTAAGTCGTTCCTGACGAACGCCGGCGCCCAAATTTCGACCTGGGCAACAAGAGAAAATAGGGTACAAAAATACCTTATCCACGGGTTAGACAAGGGGATGGATGTGGCATTCATCGTCGAGGACCTGAAGGCGAAGGGCATCCCCGCTTTGACAGCGCGCCCAATGACGAATCGTGGCGACCTGTACACCGTGAGCGTCCAAATGGGAGGAGGTTTTGCGGCAAAAACAATTGGAGAGATTAAATCCGTCTGCCACTACCGGGCGAGACTGACCGTCTTCAAATACCAAGGGCCACAGATGTGCTACAGATGTAACCGGTTCGGACATGGTTCCTGGGGATGTACGGCGGCTCCTCGATGCTACATATGCGCCGAAACCCACGAGGGGCGAGACTGCCCCCTGAAGAAAACGGAGAAACCGAAATGCTGCAACTGCGGTGGAGAGCACGTTTCCTTCGCCAAGAGCTGCCCAGTCTACCAAGAGAAAGCGAAGGCACTCGAAGGAAGAAGGAAACCATTCAAAAGACCACTCCCCCCTGCCCCTTCTAGGCAGACAAACCCTCAGGACAGCGCCCCCCCGAAGGCGAACGTCTGGGAGATCCGAGCACAGGCCGCCAAAGGCGCCGCTGCCCCCGCCGAAGTACAGGTAGTACCCCAGCCACCGGTCAATCAGGAAACGAGTCAGCAGAGCCCACAAGGAGGAATGGAGGATGAACTTCGTTCAATGTTGCGTGCAGTAACGAACGTCATGTCGACCTTGCAGACGCAGATGACGGCAATTCTTACTCTCCTCTTGCGGGCTTTCCCTGAGCAACCATAATTGCTCACACAACCGCCTGTAATGGGACTGCGATCATCGCCTGGAATGCCAACGGCGGACTTCGGGACAAACTTCCTGAGCTTCTAGATATCCTAGAAAAAACAAATAGCACCGTTTGCCTCCTGAGTGAAACTCACCTCCTCCCGGGTAGCAGAATTTCAACCCCCGGCTGGTCACTCCTCCGAAGTGACAGAGAAGTGCCCCCAGGTCACCCAGGGAAAGGAGGAGTTGCGGTGTTAATACGGGACGGCGTCCGCTACAGCCCCTTGCCACCGCCAGATACAAAAGATCTAGAAACTGCTGGCATCCAACTTGATTCCCCCGGCGTGAACATCTTCAGCTGCTATGTGCCACCTTCAAGGGAGCTTCTAGAATCGGACTTGGACTCACTCTTTAACTCCAATGAACCCACGCTGGCCGCCGGAGATTTCAATGTAAAAAGCTGTCACTGGCACTGCATTAAGGAAAACACCAAGGGGAAAATACTGAGTCGCTGGGCGAATAACAACGGTGCACAGATCTCCGCGCCCACTGAACCAACACGGCCAGTACCAGGACGCAGAGGAGCAGTAATCGATCTCGCCATCACTCGCCGGCTAACCACTCCCGTCAAGGCAGTAACCATCCTCGGGCCACCAAGTGACCACCTTCCAATCCTCCTCCGACTGGGGTCCGGACCTTGTCTCCCACCCCCTACGGAGCCGAGAATGATTTACGGACTGGCGGATTGGGCGGCCTTCCGGGAGAGAGTCACCTCCTCCCTACCAAATAATCCAGTGCCAGCCAACAGCACGCGCCAGCGCGACGCTATGGCCACGAAACTCTCCGCAGCAATCAAAAAAGCTGCTGAAGCAGCCATCCCCAAGAAATGTCCAAGACCGGCGAACTTCCTAGCTGTCCCACCGGAGATTGCCGCACTTATATCAGAGAGGAACCGGGCACGAAGGCTTCACCTAAGATATGGCACGGCGACGCTCAGGCGAGAGGCAAACCTCCTGCAAAAGAAGGTCCGTGACGCCTATAGGACTTTAAGGCGGCAAAGATGGGAGGACAAACTTGCATCCCTCAGCCTGACGGATGGAAGCGTTTGGAAGCTGGCTCGCAGTTTACGATCAGCGCCGAAAACAGATCCACCGATAGTAACACAGGATCGGAAAAAGAAAATCTACTGCGCCCAAGAAAAAGCTGACCACCTAGCTGAATACCTCAAAGGAGTCTTTTCACCCAATCCGGGAACGGAGGAAGCTGGGAAAACCAATGAACACCTGGAGGATGAGGGAGCCCTCCCCCGGATCTCTCTAACTGATGTTGCAGCCGTCATCAGCGCTCTTCCTACGCGAAAGGCGCCTGGACCTGACGGAATCCCAAACGAGATATTGAAACGCCTCCCTGTGGCGGCCGGCGACTTCCTGGCCTGTCTTGCGACGTCGTCCATCCAGCTAGGACACTTCCCGGATCCATGGAAGACGGCGACGGTGAGATGCATCCCGAAATGTGGACTCCGCGCCTACACGGCAGACAAACTCCGCCCAATATCCCTGCTGTCCGGCCTTGGAAAGACTAGAGTGGCTGATTCTCCCCCACCTGCAAAAGATCGTGAAGTTAAAAAACGTGCTCCCCCCGGAGCAATTCGGATTCCGGGAATAAGGGGCACGGAACAACAACTGCACAGGGTGGTTGAGTTCGTCGCGGACGGATTCAACAAGAAAGCTCACTCGGCCGCAGCGTTCTTCGACATTTCAAAGGCGTTCGACCGAGTATGGCACGAGGGCATCCTGGGAAAGATGTCCGCGGCGGGCTTTCCTCCTTGGCTGGTCCGTTGGACGCGCTCGTATCTCACAGGCAGGAAATTTCACGTGGACTGGAGAGGCAGAAAGTGCAGCGATCATCCTATCTCGGCAGGCGTCCCCCAAGGATCGGTCCTAGGACCTATCCTATTTAACATCTTCACAGCGGATATCCCGAGACCCGAGGGGGACTGGCATACGATTATCGCCCTATATGCCGATGACGCAGCGATAATATGTCGAAGCGTGAAAGCATCTCTGGCCGTGAAGTACCTGCAAAGAGCAACCACCCGACTGGCAGATTGGTACGACAGGTGGCGAATCGCTCTCAACCCAGCGAAGACGCAGGCTGTCTTATTCTCTAGAACAGTCAAGAGAAGCAAATCCCCAGGAAATCTCTACATTAAAGGAGAGAAAATCGAGTGGAGTGAAGCTGCCACCTACCTGGGCGTCACACTGGATAGGAGACTGTCCTTCACCGTCCACTCTAGAAAGACGGTCTTAAAAGCAGCAGGGGCAAGAGCAGCACTAGCACCCATACTAAGGTCAACGGACGTCGACAAACTGACAAAAATAAGAATATATACGGCTTGTATCCGCCCAATAATCACATACGCCTGCCCCGTGTGGACGGGAATGACGACGAAATTCGCCATCGAGAGGATCAGCGGCCTCGAGAGGCGATGTCTCCGGGCCATCCTATGCCCATGCCCAAGGTGCCGCATTAACGTATATGAAAAGACAGGTGTTGACAACATCCTGTCATTCATGCAAAAACGCTCCCGAGACTTTTTTAAAAAAGAAGGAGAACATGAAGACGACGTAATTAGACAACTGGGCGAACACACTGTGTGCTTCGCCTATGATATTCACAAGAGACCACGCTCTTCCACGGGCGAACTGACTGACCTACCTCAGCCCAAGAGGTCGAGGCAAAACTAACATCCCGGTGGATGACCGGGAAAAGAGGAGCGGCTAAGCCGCGAAGAGCGACAAGAGGATAAGCCCCGATGGAGGCAAAACCTCGATTTAGTACATTGATCCCACAGCTGTATTTGAATTTTCCGGCTCTGCGCCCATCCGCCCTAGTGTTCCTGGAACCTGTTTCGCGTGTCACCCTGATAAAAATGTGAATAGTCTTTCTTTACTTCCTTCTACGCTGCTCCGACTGCACCTGATTTGATCAAACCTCAGCATCTTTTCCTACCCGGCCCTGCGCCGTGGCGGATTTTCCGCCACCTTGTTTATCCTGTCCTGGATTCCCGGTCGTAAAGGATGGTTTTATAACGCCGAAGCGAACCATCCTGTCCTGGCACCATTTTTTGAGGAGACGACAATACCCTCTCGACCTTGTGTTCGCCGGCAGTTTACGCCTGAGTGGCGCGTCCATGAAACGCCGCGTACGCCGGCTGACCCATTCGTTACCGTTCCTACGAGTGACTCCTTATCTTTGCTCGCTCCCACGAAGGAATCATCCGCACCGACTCAAATGGACAAGGACGCCGATTCCCTACCGAACCCCTGAGTCACATCACAACGGATACCCCCCAGCAGTGGTCCACGCCCACCTCTTGCCATCTATGATGTCGAAGACGTTCGTGCGCTCCGCGACCTGATCTGGACTTCGGTCACGGATCAGTCGTTTACTATCGCAAACGGGGATACATCTGCCTGTGTCCAAACACCCAAATGGCCGATTTCAAATCTCTACGAGCGGCGCTCCCTTAGCCGGACGTCCAAATGTCAACCTGGGGTATTGGGGAGAATACTACGCCCTTCGCCTTCCGAGGACTATCATCGCAACATCATCTGGACGACCTGGAGAACTTCAGAGCACAAGGGACCAATGCCCGCAGAGGTCGACAGCTCACCGCAGAGGGGAAACAAAACTGACTGTTCGTGGTAGCAATCTCTCCCTCCGAAACCTGGCCGATCTCCACTGTGAAGGCTCTCCGCGGCGTCGGCAACTGCGTGGTATCGGTACGCCTGTACGTCGACCGAAATCCTCAGGTGTGCCATCGCTGCTCCGGTTTTGGACACGCATGTCTCTTCAGCTTCACCACGATGCCCGTACAGTTTTGGAGGCCATTGCTGACAGGATTCTCCCTGGACAGGCGCTGAAAAGTGTCCAAACTGTGACGGCAATCACGCTGCTTTCTCGCCTACGTGTGAAAGGTGCCGTGCTGATACGGAACGCCGGGACGAGAAGCCGTCAAGGAAACGCCGTGGACATCGCGGAAGAGACGCCAAGGATGCTGCCTCTTCATCTGCTGCAGCACTGATGAATGAAACCAACCAATCCTTATCTACTGCTACCACAAAGGGGCCTACTATACTTGGAGAAAAAATACCAGGCGAGGAGGCGATGCATCTTGAGGACCGGCTGCGAACGCCCCTACGCCATGACAGCGACTTGGGATACACGACCAGGGTATATACCTGGTTACTTGCTCACCCACTTTACTCATTGGATGAATTCTTTTGTGACAATTTTCATCACATTTAAGAAAGTATGTTTATATGTTAAATAATACTTATATTGACGACATTTAATATAGTTGTACCATTTTTAAAATGAATTAAGTATTATTATTATTATTATTTCCCAGCGCCAGCCAATCCAGCTGTTACTCCAGCAGAAACGGCTGCATCCAATATCGTTCCTTTGCGGGAACGCCGTTGTCCCCAAAGCACTTGTGCGGTCGAAGCAACCGCAATAGATATGGAATGTGGCGAAGGCCCGCTTCGCCTTGCCTCCGCCTACATTACTCCCGAGGCAACGCTTCGCACGGAAGAACTTGCGGATATCTCCGTGAGAATCATCCTTACGATACAACGAGGGACCTGAACATGAAGCACTCTTCCTGGCATTACCGGATTAAAACAGCCAGGGATTCCACCTTCGACGATGGTTCTCCAGCCATTGTCTCAGTCATCGGTCCACGTAAGCCGACTCATTTCGCTTCATGCGGAACGAGCGACGTACTGGACATAGCGATGCACGCGGCCTTACAGTCATCGCTTTTGGCAAGGGCAATCCCTGCTCTGGCCAGCGATCATCTACCAGTTCTCCTCCAGCTCGGAAGACTCCCGCTGGAAAATCCGCCGAAGATGCTCGGAAACTACATTGGTAGTGACTGGACTCTTGGAATTGGGTCACGGACCACATTGCTACCCTGTCGCTACCTCCGGCCATCAGCTCTAGTGAAGAGATGGACCTCCAAGTCCATTTCCTGACGGAAGCTGTGCAGTCAGTGGTAGCAGCCTCCATTCCTGAGTGATCGGCCCGAGAATGGAATCACCTAACTCTTCCCAGATCCATCAGGGTCCTAATCAGGGAAAAGAACCGGATCAAACGACATTTCTAACGTGTCCACTGCTCGAATGACAAGACGCTGCTCAACGCTGCCCAACAGCGCATCGGGGACGGGATCGCTGCATTCAGAACCGCCAACTGGCATAGGAAGGTTTCCTCCCTATCTCCAGAAGACTGCTCCCTATGGAACCTGGCGAGGCGCCTTCGAGGCGAGTCGCGGGAGGCCCCCTTGCGATTATTTGCGGGGTACTTTCGCATGCAGGAGGGCTGCTGGGATGTCAACAAATCTGGCGGGCGTCCTCACTCCCCTGGACGGTGACCCAGACCAGCCAGATCCCCTGCAGTTGCCTGTACAACCACCCAGAGCGCCACGGATCGTTCGCGACCCGGAGGAGATTTCTTCAATCATCGCAGAGGACCTTCACGTGGTCATAAAGTTTAGAAACACGTTGCATGCGCCACGACAGGACGGCATCGCGAACACGGTCATCGCACCGATGTCGATTTCCTTGGCTTTGCTGCTGTTATGCATTTTCAATGCGTGCGTCGCTATCTGGTGTTTCCCATCCCGGTGGAAAGAGGTGTTCATTGTCTGTATACCAAAAGCGGGGAGATAACCATCACAGGCAAATTTTCGCCCGATATTGCTACTTGATGGCCTGGGAAAGCTCTTCGAATGCATCCTACGTCATCTCAGGAGTTAATGTTGTCCCTGATCACCAATTCAGTTTCAGGAACGAGCATTTGAAAACATATGTCACGCGTCTGCTGAACGTCGTCACTGAAGGTTTCAACCAACGGCACACCACTGTCGGCGCTCTTGACATCAGCAAGGCATTCGACCGGGTATGGCACGAGGGCCTGCTCTGGAAGCTACACTGATTTGGCTTTCCCCATTGGTGGTCGGCGATCACATCATCATGGCTTCAGGGACGGACTTTCCGTGTCAACTGGGGCCATGCCACTGTGGAGAAATGAAGAATGGGGCTGGCATCCCACAAGGGAGCTTGCTCTTGCTGTTTCCCTTCAACATATTCACATCGGACATCCCTTTGGATATTGGGAGCAAAGTTCTCATCGCAACCTACACCGATGATGCAGCAATCCTTGCCAGATCATGCAGAGGACATTGGGCATCCAGGTACCTGCAGTAAGCAGTCAACTCCCGCTCCGGTAGCCCCGCTGGTGCTTTGGCATCAACAAGAAAAAGACAGGCAATTGTTTTCTCCAAGGGGCTGAAGGAACCCGGCGAAATCCTCGTCGACACTACGCAAATCTCTTGGAAGAGATCGGTGATATACCTGGGTGTTGCTCTTGACAAGCAACTCAACATGATGCAGCATGTCAACAGGGCATCTGACATTGCAGGTGACCAGCGTCATATCCTTGCACCAATTCTTGGTCGTACTCCGCTCGATCCTCCCCTACACATTTCCTGCGTGATGTGGCATCATGTGTGCAGAAGCAAAGTGCTTCCTGAACACCACCGACAGGAGGAACCTGCATGCAATGTTGCGGCTGGGACAGGAAATGCGGCTCCCTGGGAGATTGTAGACATCTCTCCACTTGACAAAGTTTTTCAGGAGAAGATCATCTGCTTTCGAAGGCATGCTGTATCTTCATCCCAAAGTGAAATCAAAGGCATCACAAATGCCATGATTTTCCCATGGAACAAATCCATGTCCTCACACAGGAACAGGAGACAAGACAAACCGCCATTGAAGTTTTGGCCTTTTCGGATCCATATGCTCCAAATTGTATGACAGCAACGGGGTCCTTCGGGAAACCTGTCTGATCACCAAATAGCGGCTTTGCGATCATCCAGCTTTACTGCATCCTGATCTTCGAGACTTCCAGCTACGTTGAAGAGCCGCTGAACCACCTACTCCATCGAGACGACTTTTTACTGCCCTGCAGTGGGAAGCGCCGTCGACTCCACTTCTCGCCATGGCGGCGTCCCGTCGCCTGGCGTCTCCCGCCCTGGATCGCCCGTTGATGAAGACGGGTTCGTTCGACAGAGGCGTTCCGCCAACGTCATAGCGCCTGTCTTCAGAGACGATTCGGAGAAACAGCAGAGGGCAGGCGTTCGCCGCCCATTCACGCCGCCAAGTGACGCCGCCATAAAGCGCGCCCGCACGTTCGCCGAGGCGTTTATCTCGGTACCAACGGCCAACCCTTTCGCCGCGATTGTTCCCGCAACCGACTCATCTGAGTCGGCCACGGACGAAATGGATTCGGCCAATACTGCAGCCCAGGCTGAAGACGCTGCTGCCCCTCCTCCACGCCCTAGCCGTGGGAAACGCCCTCCTCCTCTCGTCGTTTACGACGTTGAGGATGTGAGGTCGTTTCGCGAAATGATTCGCACAGCGGTGAAGGACTAAACCTTCACCGTAGCTTACGGAGTCCTCTGCGCGGGTGCAAACCCGCTCTATAGAGGACTAAGTCACTGCGCTTGGCCTTGTCAGCAGCCGACGCGAAAATGTCCAATTGGGGGTGGGAGAGGAGAAAACCACGGCGTTCACTTTCCGCGGCCTTTCCGCCAAGCACCAGATCCAGCATCTGCTCGAGGACCTACGCGAGATGGGGATCGACGCACGTCGGGGACGCCAGCTCTCTTCAAAGGGGAAGCCGATCGGCGTCTTCGTCGTCGCCATCGCGCTGTCGGAGAAGTGGAAATCTCCGCAGTTAAGACGCTCCAAAGCGTTGGAAACAGCGTAATTTCGGTGCGCCTTGACGTGTAAAGAGATCCCCAGCTCTGCCACAGGTGCTCCCGCTTTGGCCACGGGAGCTTCTTCTGCACCGCTTCTCCTCGCTGCCCGCACTGCTCTGGCGGGAACGTACTAGAAGACTGCCCAAGGACCGGGGAGGAAAAATATCCTAGCTGCAGGCATTCGGCATTTTCCCCGACGTACAAGACGTGGCTCGCGGAGAAAGACCGGCGAGCCGCCAAGCCGTCAAAAAAGCGCCGCGGACGCCGACCAGGTGCGGCTACCGCACAAAAAAATGCGTCCTTGTCTTCTCCTGCTCCTGCGTCCACGGTGCCAACACAAGCCCTGGAAAAGCAGAATGCTTGGCAAAGAGTAAACACGTATCGCATCCGGCTCCCCAGCGCCCAGCTCCAAGACCGCGCCTCGGCATCCAGTTCCGAGGTTTGCCGACGCCCGCGGCAAACATCACGGAATCCGCCGCATCTCTCCGCATTCCCTTGCGGGAGCGAAGGCGCAACCAGCAGGTGACGCCTGTCCAGCCGCCGGCCCTTTCGATGGCCACATCTTCGTCGGGGGTCGATCTTCTTCGGCCGCGGACTTGGACGCCGTCTCCGAAGAGAATCCGCTTTTGAGCGTCCTTGGGACGCTTGCCACAATCTCTGCTGCTCTGCAGGCACAGTTTCGGGTACTCTCGGCAACAGTTGCCCGCTCTTCTTGCTCCTCGTCATGGATAACACGCCTCCTAGACGCCGTAACATCGCTAATACGTCTTGGAATGTGGGAGGCGCCGTGGTGAGGAAAACGCCGGAGCTGCTCGCGTTTGTTCAGACAAATGCAAGATCGCCCTGTTGCAAGAGACGCACCTGAAGACAAGGAGTAGGTGGACCGTCCCGGGATTCCAGGTCTTCCGCAACGACCGGGCACACCAAGGAGGGAGGACTGCAATCCTGGTCGCTGATCACCTGCGTGCACAGCGCTTCACGTTCGAGTCGACGGAAGCCACTGCCATTGAGCTGGAATGCGGCGAGGGACCTCTTCGCCTCATTTCCGTATACTGCTCACCATCGGTGATGTTTCGCAAAGAACTCGCGGATTTATTCGTGGGATCTGTTCCCACGATAGCCGCGGGCGATTTTAACGCGAAACATCCCGATTGGCACTCCCGAGTGGAATATCCTGAAGGGCGTTGCCTACGACTGTGGACTTCCGCCGAGCGACTCGACGTCATCGGTCCACGTACGCAGACTCATTCCGCAACTCGCGGAACGAGCGATGTACTGGACATCGCGGTGCACGCACGGCTGCCGTCGGCGCTCTCTGCGAGAGCGCTCTACGCTTTAGACAGCGACCACCTGCCTGTCCTACATCTCGCGAGGAAACCCTTGGAGACGCCGAGGATGATACGGAATAATGCTGCCGTGGACTGGGCGATGTTTCGGAACCAGTTAACTGACCGAATCAGCGCCACTCCGATGTCTCCGTCTCTCAGTTCCCCGGGAGAGATCGACCGTCAGGTCAATTTTCTGACGGAAACTGTGCAGAAGGCAACGCAAGCAGCAATTCTCGAGTGCCCCGTTCGGAAATGGAATCATATGGCCCTTCCAAGGGAGATTCACAAGAGGATACCGGAGAAGAATCGGCTACGACGCCAATTTCAACGCTTTAGTTGCCCGACCGTCAAGGCGTTGCTCAACAGCTCGCAACGTCACCTGAGATGTGAGATAGCAACCTTCCGGACATCCAACTGGGAGAAGGTTTCAACGCTATCCCCGGAAGACGGATCCTAGTGGCGCCTGGCACGTAGTTTACGAGGTGATCGGCGAGAGGAGGTGCCTCTTCGCACCGCAACAGGGACACTTCGGACGCCAGAGAAGGCTTCGAGGATGGCCGAGCACCTATGAGAAGTTTTTTCTCCTTCGGACGGAGATGCTGACCAGGAGGATCCCCTGGAATCCATCGTGCAGCCGCCGAGAACCCCACGCCATGTTCGCGACCAAGAAGAGACGCCGCCGACCATCGACGAGGACCTTCGAGGGGCCATAAAGGCTCTGAAACCTCGGAAGGCGCCGGGACCGGACGGAATTGCGAACGCTGTCATCGCTCAGATACCGGTATCCCTTGCCTCCTTAATGCTGTGCATTTTCAACGCGTCTCTCTATCGGGCATTTCCCATCCCGATGGAAGGAGGCGCGCGTTGTGTGCATATCAAAGGCGGGGAAATCGACATCACCGGCGAATTTCCGCCCGATCTCCTTGCTCGACGGCCTGGGAAAGCTGTTCGAGCGGGTCCTCCTGCGGCACGTCGCCACCATCACCACGGAGCTTAACATCGTGCCGGAGAACCAGTTTGGCTTCCGCAGTGAGCAATAAACAACGCACCAGGTCGCGCGCCTGCTGAACTTCGTCACTGGAGGTTTTAACCGATGGAACTCCACCGTCGGCGCCTTCTTTGACGTCAGCAAGGCGTTCGATCGGGTGTGGCACGAGGGATTGCTGTGGAAGCTGGAGTGCTTCGGATTTCCTCGATGGTGGACGGAGTTGGTGGCATCCTGGTTGTGAGGACGATCATTCCGGGTCAGCTGGGGATATGCTGTATCAGAGAAGCGGCGAGTCAGAGCTGGCGTTCGTCCAGAAAGCTTGCTCTCGCCGCTTCTTTTCAACATCTACTCTGCAGATATCCCGGCAGACTTTGGAAGCAACGTCCTCGTCGCATCGTATGCGGACGACATGGCGATCCTGGCAAGATCAGCGAGGCAGCAGCTGGCGGCGCGATACCTGCAGAGGGCGGTCGACGAACTCATCGCATGGTATTTTGCTGGAGATTCAGAGTCAATGAAGGCAAAACCCAGGCAATCGTCTTCTCCAAGGGACCGAAGGAGCCCGGCGAAATCCTCGTCGGTGCGACGGAGGTCCACTGGGAGGACACGGTGCTGTACCTGGGCGTCGTCCTTGACAAGCGTCTCTCCATGCGGCACCATGTGATGAGGACATCCGGCATCGCGGCATCCCGGCGGCAAGAAATCGGCCCGATCCTGTACCATTCGTGCCTTCCGCTGCGGAGAAGACCACCTGTTCGCGGCAGTGTTACGCCCAACCCTTGCGTACGCCGCACCCGAATGGTGCGGCATCATGTGAGAAGGCGCAAGGAATAAGCTACACGCTGCGGACAGGAGAAACCTCCGAGCGGCACTCCAGGTAGGATGGATTCCGGGGAACGAGACGCTTCAGTCGCTCTCCGGCGTGGAACCTCTGGAAAGCGCGCTTCGGGAGGGGTCACGCACCTTCCGGAGGAAAGCGGCATCCTCCTCCCACGGAGAAATCCGCGGCATAACAGATGTCGTGGTTTTTCCGTGGGACAAGCATCCACGCCAGTGTGCAGTGCAGTGCAGTGCAGTGACGGGGAACGCAGAAGACCAGCCGCCGGCGAAGCGGTGTAAGTGTAACGGCCATTTCGGGGCCATTTAGCTCCGAAATGGTACGAAACGGATGGGGTCCCTAGGGAATCTCTGTGAATTTTGCCAAATGTGCCATGTGCCTCGCTTAGGAGCAGAGGATGCTGGGCAGCGAAAAGGCCGGCGAGGGGCCGGTCGCTCACCACGGGTCACCAAATAGAACATTGCTGAGTGGCAACGCTGGGCAGTGAAAGCCAGCATGAAGTCAGCCAGACAACCAATGTGATGGCTGAAATGAACATCGCTGAAGAGCCAAGAGCTGGACAGAGAATAAGCCAACTGTAAAAGTGATCCGGCTGACCAAGGACCGAAATGAACATTGCTGAAGAGCCAGGAGTTGGGCAGCAAATAAGCTGACTGTGTATGCCATTTGGCTGACGAAGGGACCTGCTGTATTTACCACAAACATAACTAGTAATAATACATGAAAACAAATTAAAATAAAAACTAATTAAACTCAAATATACAAAAATTGTCTATATAAAAAATTAATAGCAGAAAATAATTTTAATTGGAAAAATTATTTTCCCAGATAGAGCACGTTTCTTTTCTCGCTAACAAACACTGCGGTTATGTTCCATGAATGCCATGTTATTTTTATTATAGTAAATTGACCCATAACGGTGTTTTACTCCCTGGCAAGGTATAAGAGTGCCCTTAACCCCAGGGGGCCATGAGTCATGGTCATAGGGCTTAAAAAGGGACTGGTTGCCTGGAGACAAGTCCCTTTACAATATTTTCAATGCAGACGTCAGGCGCTCCATTGCTGCTTTCTCTTTTCAAGAGTGGATGCAACAAGTTTCCTCAGTCCTTTGAGGATAACTCAGGAGAATTTCCAAGTTCCTTCAATTCTATCGAACATAGAGGCGCTCGGAATTACAATACATATAACATAAGGACATTTAAACATTTTTCTGATGATGCCACAGAAAAAGATTGGCTGGTTCATCAGAGATTGGAATGTGCACCACATGGCATGGAACTGCTTTAGCATGGACCATAGCAGCCATACCCTTCATGCTTTTGTCTGGGGCAAACCAGTTTCCATCAAGGCCACTCCTGATCCCACCCACATCACAAGATCCTCAGACAAGTCCTTGATAATTAATTTTGCTCTCACACTTCACTTTCATATCTACTGGCCACCCTCTGTAATCCATGAGTTCTCATTGCACCATATTCTATCCCTCTTTTGCCTTTCCTTGTCTCAAGCCCTTTTTCTCCCTTGCCAGGTCATCCACTAGGCTCACTTCACAAACAACCTTTCTGTCATTCTGGCATCACTGGGCCCTTTCTTCCCCAACCCTGAGGATCAAGGTCAACAAACCACAGTTATTTCTAAAATACTTTTAGAGGCAAGGAGTTTGGTTACAAAGGATCTTCTGAAACCACTAGGTGCTCCAATTCTTTTTCAAATGAAAGGTTGCAATGTTGCCAGGCATAAATGGCATTGCAAAACTTCTGAATGAAAATACCATGTAAAATAGACTTGTGACAGAAGTTAAAAATGCTGTTGCAGCAAATTCCATGCAGAAATGACTCCAACACATTGAATCCAAGGACTTCTTCAAAGGGGACTCCCTGTGATGGGCATTGAAATCACTTTGGCTCTGCTCCAAAATAAGCAATTGCCCATTTAACTTCCGCAACTTCCTTATTTTTGGCCCCCAGCACAAGGCGGACATTAATGCTGATGATCTGGCATCTATTATATCAGCTTATCTTTCTCCCTTCACCTTGACCTGGATATCTAACAATTCTTCTCTGTTGCTCTCTTCTACCAATTATCTCTGAGGAAGAAATTTTCTTAATCATCTCATTTCATGAGAAAAGAACCAGGATTGGACAAAGTATCCAAAGGCAAGCTAAAACTCTTTTCCCATATCCTTTCCTTTCCTTTAATCCTTTCCTATTCATTTAATGGCTGCTCTACATCTCCCAAATTCTATTTTCTTGAAAATTGGGCAAGGTATTATTTTTCCTGAAGCCAGAAAAGATGCCATTATTCACTTAAATAGCCATCTGTTAACTTTGGTATCGAATAGTTGGAAAATGTTTTAATAGATCCTTCTCTCCCATGCCTTGGACAACTCACAACTTACGTCCCAAGCAAATCAGTTTTGAGGAGCATGTGTCCACCACCTACCAGGTCCTTTGACTGTAGGAAAAAATCCCACATGGTTTAACCACAGCATGGTCACCAACGCCGTCTATTTAGATGACACAAGGGCCATTGACCATGTCTGGCATTAAGGTCTCCTATAAAGGCTCCATACTTCCTGTTTTCTTACCTCTCATCTGCTTGGAAAATCCAAATCAACTCCGACAAAAGAACCCACTTTACTTTAAATGCATGTACACATTACATTTGCATATTCCCGGACACTTAAATCTATTTTACAAGGCCCCTCTCACTGCTTCCTGGGCAAAGTTTTACACTTGAAGTTAATGGTCTTGCTGCATCTTGAATATTGCCACCAAAAAGAAATTATTGTGAGAAATTATCTCAAATGCTATACAGCCTATGGTTCCTTGTGCAGCTTTTGTAGCATGCTATCATACATCATATTGACAAAACTTTTACAGGAACTTTACTTAAACTGCACAATTTCTTATATGCATAGCACCAAATTACATATCAAATTGACAGGAATTCACATGGAATAGCTGTTTTGGTCAAGTGCTCTCTTTTGCATTCTTTTTTAGATATCCCAGTTCTTACTAATAGAGGCTCTTGGAATTACTTTTCATAAATGCAAAGAAACTGACATACTTTCAATAAACCAACATGAGGGTCATTCATGCATATTGGAAAAGTGATCTTTGTCATGCTGTATAGAACTGTTCTGGCATGAACCATAGTAGCCGTACCCTGTTTCCTTCATAACAGGCAAACCTATCTTTATCCCAGGCCTTACTGAGCCCACCCACATAACCAGATCTTGAACATGCTCAGCAATTGATTTCACTTTCTCACTCAAACTTTGATTCCAACAGCCATCAACCTTGAGTTTTTGTTGCTCAATGCTCTCTCTTTCAATTGTATATTCATCTCTTTTCTTTACCTCTTCTCCCTATGCCAAATCATGAACTGGAACCGGTTTTAGGACATTCTTTTCACTGTTCTGACACAATTAACTCTGCTTGCTTTTCCCTTCCCTAAAGACCTTGACAGCAGTGCCATGGTCATTACCATATCCTTTTTTAAAGGGGTTGGGTCACAAAGAACCTATTTACCATGAATGAAGGGAAAGTAATCACCCTCTATGTTTCTACATTCTTGCTTAGATATCACAATGCCATTAAGCAGATATGACAACAAGATCAAATCCTGGATGATAAAACCATTTACAATAGACTTGCTACAACATATTTCCTGTCCCAAGTCTGTTTTCATGAGTACGTGTCAGCTATACATCAAGTCCTTCCCTCTACAAAAACAATTCACAGATAATGAGATCCAATGGTAACTGATGTTGTCTTTTAAGATGTCGCCAGGGCCTTTGACAGAGTATGGCTTAACAGCCAGCTCTTCCAACTCTGCCTCTCCTTTTCTTCCTCCCCTGATCTTCATCATCCAAGCAGGCATCTTTTGCATCAGCAATTTGTTGGGGCAATGGGTGAACCTCTCTTTTCTGTTAGGCAAGCACACATGCATGCCGCAAGGCTTGCGCATCAGTCCTCTCCTCCATTGTTCATGAAGGACTTACTTTCTGCTGCACTGACCTCACTCCACATGCATGCAGATGACACCACCATCGCAGCACTTTCAAGACAGTCACACAAACATTATTCAAGTTAACACCTACCACTGAAAAATCCACACTTGGTCATGCATATGGAACCTGCGTATCAATGCTGACAAAGCACTAATTTTCTTCTTCAATGCTTACTTGAATCACCATCATATATCCCTTTACTCTTCTATACACACCGGATTCTGTGAGCCTCTTCTCACTGCTTTCTGGGTTCCATGTTAGATTCAAAATTTGCTCAGCATCTTGATCAATGCTGCCATTAAGTCATCGTTGCAGACTTGGAATAGTCTTGGCTGATTTAATACCAGAGAATCCTATTTCACGAATGTCTATAGAATGCACCTATACATGGAAATCTTCCGGCTGCCTTTGCCTGAGTGAACTGACCTGGAAGGCTGACATTTGAGCAGCCCACAACCTCTTTCTTATCCATCATGGAAGTTATCTGTCATCAAGAGACATACTTTCAATCGTGGATTGTGCAACTAGAAACCTCCTTCGTAATATCTTGATTACGCTCCTTCTCATAAAAATCATGTGCTTAAAGATATCATGTCTGAAGCATTTGCTTTGTCTCTTAGCGTCATTCTTCTTCCTAGGTCACCTGGCCAAATATTATTGCAATGCATGTTTATTTCTTAATGAAATTTACACTATTTCCTCTGTACCTTCCTTGATAAGCCACTTCATGCCCTCTTTCTCTTTGGTTCATTATAATTACTCTTTAATATCTTATGAGCCACCTTGTCACACCACAGCTGTTTTGTGACATTACCATTTTGAATTGAACTCAATAGTTGCTTTGGGATGTGTCTATAATGCCCAGGTTTGAAACAGGAAACCTTTCAGGGCATCTACTATGTAGGTCACCAGCGGTGACCTCATTTATAACAAAGCTAATTAATATTTGCTTTTTTAAATACTTTAAACAGCTTTCAATTGGCCTTTAAAGATCTCCAGAATATTACTGTATTTTTGAAGTACACTTCACCTGGACTACTCTATTAGATTATTTTGGACCATGTCGAAGATGGCCTAAGGGACCAACTAGCATGGTACCAGTTTTGAACGCAGCTTTGCTACCACCTGGTATTCAAAGAATTAAGTCTGATTGCATAAAGGAACACTTGTACACGATCACACTGTAATGTCCAACATGTCACTCATCTTGCAAGTCACAAAATAAGATGGCGTGCATGGCCTGCTGACAGTTTCTGAGATGTAAACGGATGCAAGGCAAAGAGGGCCCTTGCTGCACTTCAGGTTGATGGCAGGGGCTTCCGTTGATTGAAAGGCTGGTGGCAAGAATCTCTTGAGCACTCAGATGTTTGGCAACCAAAACCAATGCTCCTCTCCATGGCCATCTGTCCTGGAATCCAGCAATGGTCCGGTGGTATCCATGCTTCAGTCACTCTCAACCAAAGGGCCTTTCATTTTGGACAGGAGAGAAATGCGATGATATTGGGCATCTTCATAGCCATGGCGCCACCCTCATTTCAGGGAACAAGGAGCAAGTTGCATTACCCCGGATATGAAGTAGCCATGGTGGGTGACTTTGAGGAATGGCAACTGCTGCAGCAGCACTGAGATGAGCAAGAACTGCCATGGTTGCATGCATCCCGAGGATGCTTGGGAGTGGCCCTCTGTCAGCAGCGTCGACTGCGAGTCCTGGTGGCAACAAAAGAAATGGAAACATTGTTTTTTACATTATTTTTTAAGTAGGGTTAGAGTAAATATATTTTTCTTCCAAATTTCAAAAAAGCAATTAATAAAAATAAAATTTATTTAACAGATTAAAAGCCCCCACCTAGTGGGCACTTTTTTGGTCTGCTCACATATTAATGCATTCATGGGTTTTTAAGCCCTGGTGGATTAAGTGGAACTAATAGATCCTATTTCCTTAATACTTGATAGCTTTTAATATTGTTTTGGTGAAACAGTATATATTTTATACCTGCATTAATTACTGTTCCTTATACAAACATGGCTGCAGAGAATAGAAGCAAAAATAACATTTTAAACAAATTTTTTGCCAACTATTGGTCTGATGTCTTAAGTCGGAAAGAATTGACAACAGTTTGAATGATAATGAAATCCCAAGGGATGGTGAAGAAGATGTAATAGTTGCCAAGAAAAATATGAGTGGCCTGTATTTCAAGTGAATTTGAAGTTGATGACACTAATGATTTGACACACAGGATGAGTGGTGATGTTTTATTTTCATCAGACAACAACATCATTCCTGCATAGAGCCAGGGTAGAGAGAGGTCTTCCTGAAAGTCTGAAATCAGTGAAACTACCAGAAGACGAGGAAGCATCCCAAAGAAAAAAGATTTTCTAGCGCTAATGTTGAAAGACAAGTAGGAGGCTTGCATAATCTCCGCCATTCATTCACTTCATGGCTACTATAAATTGAAAAGAGCCCCGGGAAAAATGTCAGTTATTATTTGATATTCATGCCAGAGGATGGCATAACTGTCTTGTTTACTGTACAATGAAGAGAGTATGACTTCTTGGCGAAGAGACTTGCTGTTGTATTATGTAGAATATGAGCTTCCCTTGAGGCACCCTAAACATTAACAGCTATATCCTCCCAGCAAAGAGTTCATCTGCCAACCAGTGAGACAATGCTAAAAACCTTTCATTATTAATGGAATATTTTATCCTGATGATACTTCCATGGTCAATTTAGAGAAAATGGCCAATGATGAACTTGACTTCATGGCCACATGCAGAAATAGAGTTTCCTGCTGAGATAAACAAATGAAAATACCAAAGGAGCACCAAACCATTTTACAAACACGACACAAATTACATAACAATTCCACAGTATATATAAACGACTTGAAATTGAAGGCACCAATATGCATTTGCTTGGGGATAGTACCTCTGGCAATGTCTGGTGGAGGTCACTTACTCTAGCTGGTACCAGGACAGGTAGCCTGCACTAAAGAGTTTTAAATGCAGCAATTCTATAAGTCAGGCCAGGGCACAAGTTTACCTGGATGTCCTGTTTAATGGATTTAACCCTAGTTCATGCAGAAACTCCTAGCAGGATAGAGGGATGAGCAGCGTATACGCAAGAATGCATGTCATATGAAGCTACATTTGCTGATGGAACTGAAATGCATGCACATCCAGTCATGCTGATGAGAACTGAAATCCAGAACCATTTTAGCCTTTGCAAGACACCTATCTTGATATTGAAACACCTATGATCAAAAATGTCGGAGGAAACAGAAACCCAACTGATTTCTAAGTAGAACATACCAATTTACTGGGTTCAGAAAAACAGAATAACTAATGCTGAAGATTCGAAATGGAATAAGATCGTGAACAATCATATGCAGCCCTATTCTTTCTAAAAAATCTGGCTCGCCATTTTGATGCTCAAGTACTTATTTTAACCTACCAAGCTATATTTGAGTCCATATCTTGAGAAAGTATTGCCTGCTGGGATAGCTCAACAATGATTAACATAAATTGAAAACTCCCTTCAAAAACACCAATCTAAGAAAACGTTACTTTTTAGAAAAAAATTACTCTTAAATGTGCCCAAGAGAGTATAGAAAGAGCCTATACTAATCATGCAATCTTATATAATTTGAAATTTTGATGAACTCCATACATTTCTGTCATTACAATAATTGTTTAGTGGTTAAATATCTCTTTCTATCAGTTCTGCAGAAATGTATCCACTCCCACAGACCCATTTCATTTCAATTCCCTTTTCATCCACATATGCATGGACATACGCTATCCTAAACTATACCATATGCTCTTTTGATGGGTGATTTAATTGAGCTGGCTTTAAGTGCTTATTTTGTTCTTTTGACCCCTAGTTTGCCTTCTTCCCAAAATTATTTATCTCATAGTTCAACTGCAATACATCAACATCACAATCAAAAGTCCAAATTATGATTTCAATATTCCTTGACTTTTCCACATTATACAAGCCTAATGTCATGTCTCACATGCCCTACCTTGAAATTCATTTAAAAAACACATGAGTGAACTGATTAGAGGTATTATAATTTTAACTTATCAACATATTATTATGGTAGTAGAGCATCCACAGCAAAGCTCAAACACAGCATCTTTTGTTCATGGCCACCCTAGTACATAGTTACCAATTCTGCTCTGCCTCCATGATGTCTTATTTGAGTAATTTGCTCAATGGTCAACTTTCATAGCATATAACTTGCAGGTTGAACATGAATTTTTAGAAAACCTGCTGGTGAACCATTTGTAAATATTATAAACAATAATAATGAGAGGGGAGTTAAGACACACTCTACTACAAGGTTTGAATCGAGTATTTTAACACTATTGCCATTGTAATGGCTTTAAAAGCAAAGAGAAAGGAATAGAGTGAAGATAATAAATATACTAAGTGGTTAAGTGGAAGCAATATAGGAAACAAAAAATTCTATGCATTATGCTGTTATTATACCATGCAGTGAACTATGCAAATACTACAGTTCTACAAAATATTCCATTATTCCTAGGGGTACCCTTAAATCTATAAATGAAAATCATTTGAGTCATTCTCAATAATAAATGAGAAATGCAATGTAGCAACGAAGACCCAAGGGCATTGAAAACTACACCAGTATGCATTAAGATATCCTGATGGAACTCCTCCTGTTAGTCACCCCTGGCATAAACAATTATCAAACTGCTATGAAGGAACATATTTCACCTCAAGTAGCCTTTAATGCTATTTTGCAAGATCTATCTGCAGGGAACATTTTTCAGGACCACTAATATTTCACTATGACTTCAAAATGAACAGGGGAAGTTTGCATCACAAACTAAAAAAGCCTATGTAGACAAACATCAACGCCAGTTGCAATAATGGGTGCAAGGCAATGTCAGAACTATTTGACGCTCCTTGAAATTATCCTCATTGCATCAGTGCTCTCATTTAGACAATGAACCGCATACAAGCAGGTGTCTTTGCTCTTTGATTTGATCAATCCTGTAGCCTGTTCTCCGGTCCATGAAATTGAAAAATAGTAACTTTGTGATTCCAATGAATATTACCACAAAAAAGTTACTATTTTTCATTTCCAATATTAAGCGATGCCATAAAGTTACACCATCAACTGGTCCATGAATTTCTGCCCACCATATAAATCCATACTTAAGGTTGGTCTGAATACAACCAGGCAATATGTTGTGATAAATAGCTTCCCTGAGACAATGAGGAGGCCTTAGATGTCCCCTTCGAAGGACTCTCCTTGAGGCCTCACACACTTATCCCAGCATCCCTTCTAATTTAAAAAATAATTGGCAAAGCCATTTTTATTGAATTGGTGGTCAGCAACTGCCTCGTTGCATTCTCTTTTACCTCATCAATCGAGCAATAGATAGACTGGGCTGCTGTCACAGAGTCACTATTGGAGACCCATGACTAATCTCCATTCAGACTTTCTTTCAAAAACCTGGGTCATTATTTGCGGTTTGCAGCAAGTCCCCTGTGATTACACCACCAAATTTTTGACTTTAACAAGATTATGGAGAAGTGCATGGCTGGATCCTTTCTGGACAGACCTCTTAGATGAGAACCTCTTCTTTACCTAATCCCCAAATTTACATAATGTCCAGCAGTATTAACTCTAAAACCAAAGTTTCTTAAACATGACATTCAAAATAACACTGGAAGATTAGGTGATGCAACTGAGGCTTAAGAGGAGTATTCACAATAAGTTGCTCCATTGATGCATCAACAAAATAACATGTTTACATTATACACTACAGGAAGTTGTCATTGCATACACTAATTGAGCAGTGAAAAATCAAAAAAGGGATACTGCAGCAGTGTTCATGCCATCCAACCAAGCCTCTTCTCCTCCATTTGCCTCCTCCACCTTCCCTTTTACAAGCCCCCTATCTCTACCTCTTCTCACTCTACCTTCTCCAGGAGAAATTGAAGAACCATACCCAAACCAAGCTCAGAACCACGGTTTTGACTCATCTCCACTTAAAGGTTTACCCGAGGGCCCTGCCACCAACTCGTGCCTCTTCCCCTACAACCACCCTCAACTTCCATGCACCTCTTCTCCCCTAGCTGCCTGCATTTGATGAGCAATGCTTGGAGAGGAATCACGTGAACCAGTCCCTGGCAAGCAAAGACATACACTCGTCAAGGAAGCTACCAAATATGGCACTCAATAATCTAAAGAGATGGACATGAACATTGTGGGTGTGGTTAATGAAAAATTAGAAATTAAAAATTAGCTCGGCTGTGAAAATGCTGCAATGCAGAAGTGTTTTTTTCCTCACGACTCCATGGTAGTGGAAAAGGACCGCATAGGGACATGCAGATTCTGACATTGACCCATCGGTGTAGATAAGGAAAGAGTCAGAAAGTGAGCCAAGGACGGCACTGAAGAGCTGCTGGTATTTCAAATTGGTCATCTTAGCTTTGCGGCATGCATTGGCAATGGATTTCATACCTTGCTTTGGCGTTAACCAAGGCTGATACTTAGCATAGGACACGGGACATATTTGAGGAAATATAACATTTACCTCATTAACAAAATCATTAAAACGAACAGCAAAGGGCCTAGTTGCCCTTCTCCGCCTGTTAAATAAGTCTAAAAACCGTTGGTTTAAAACTATGTCAAAACAAGGGTGGTTTGTCTCTGATAAAATTTTACAGGCATAGTTGCCCATTAAAATCATCCTGCGGGTTTCCAACGGAGGCTCCCCTGCGTCTGCAAGTAAGCTTGGGACTGGGCTTGTTCTAAATGCCCCGGTGGCCAACCGTATCCCAGCATTGTGGACACATGTAACCGGTTTCAAGTAAGACTCTCGTCCTGAGGAATACACTATGGAACCATAGTCCAGTTTGGATCGCACCAAGCCTCTGTACAATAAAAGCATGGTGGTGCGGTCTCCTCCCCAAGTGGAGTGAGTTAAAAACTTTAAAACTTTGAGGGTTTGGCGACACCTCTCACGAAACACGCAAATATGCTCCCGTTAGTTCAGACTTTGGTCCAGGATCATGCTGAGAAAGCGAGCGGACTCCACAAATGGGAGAATCCTACCCAACAGGGTTAGGGTCGGCGTAACGTGGTAACCGCGAAGACGGTGAAAGTGCACACATTTCGTTATCTCCATGGAGAACTGAAATCCGTTCTTTCGCGACCACTCTCCAAGTTTGTTTAGATTCATCTGGGATTGCCTGGATGCATTTGTCAGTCATGTTGACTGGCAAAATATGGCTAGGTTGTCCACATAGAGCGATGCCATCACCAGTGCATTGATGCATTCCACCACGTCGTTGATGGCTATGGAAATTAACATCACACGCAGTACTGAACCCTGGAGTACCCCATTCTCCTGTGTAAAAGATCTGGATAACTGCCCTCGTTCCAAAGTTGGTTGAGGATATTTAGGACCTCCCCAATCGCAGTTTCTGGAATGTTCCGGAGAAAAGCATTGTGGATTTCATCCACACCTGGTGAGGTGTTGTGGGAGTCTTCAATGGCAGATTTAAGATCCCAGACATGAGAGGCTCACTGTAATATTCAGATCTAGGACCTGCACCAAAATTGAGCGGGACTCTCTCGCATCGCCTCTTCAAGTTCGCAAAGTCCGCGGCATAGCCCTCGTCACTGCTATTGCCTGTGAATTGACTGGCAAATATGTTGCTTATTTCGGCAGGTGAAGTAACCACCCGGCCAGCAACAATCAATGGCAAGATGACAAATGAGCCCTTGGACCCAGAGATTTTCTTAACTTGGTCCCAAACCTGACTAAGTGGCATGCGATGGTTGATGGTAGAGACGAATTCTATCCAGGAGGCCTCCTTCATGGCCCTTTGAGCTCGCATTCTAAGGTGGCGGTACGATGCCAGATTAGTTGCCGTGGGGTATTTTTTAAAAATATTCAGCGCTTTTTTCCTTGCCCAGATCGCCCTGTCGCATTCCCCGTTCCACCAAGGGACAGGAGCTCGATTAAGATTCCCAGACGTACAAGGGATACTTTTGGTAGCGGCCGCCAAGAGCTTTGAACTTAGTTTCTCGATGTTGTGCAACGCGTCGTAACTTGCGTCATGTTTATACTTATGTAAACGTACCCTTGAAAAGTGGACAGTCCGCACGGTTAATACGCCACTTTTCCGGAGGTTTTGAAATGGTGGGCGAAGAGTCTTCTTTAACGAGTAGAAGAGGAAAATGGTCACTCCCACAGAGATCGTTGTGGGTGGACATTTTCAGCTTTGGGGCTAGACTTCTCGAGCATAGACAAAGATCTATTGATGAGAATTCCCCATTGAAGCTATTAAAGCGTGTTTTTTCACCGCTATTTAATAAAAACAGGTTAAAATCCTCAATAAAGTTGGATAAGATTCGACCTCTCCTATTACTCTGGGTTTCTGGCCCTCCCCAGAGAGGATCGTGGGCATTAAAATCCCCCATCAAAATGAACGGCTGAGGAAGCTGGCGGACAAGGGCTTCAAGGTTCAGGCGGGTCAACGGTGCACCCTCTGGCAGAAACACGTTACATAACGTCATCCTCTCAGGGGTATGCACCGTGACAGCGACGTATTTGAATGGAGAGTTCAGTTGGACTCGCGAGGTGTAAAGGGCCTCACGGGTCGCAACTGCTACTCCCCCTTGGGCTCGTTGGCCACTTAGGTCATCCATTCTAAAAACAGTGAGCCCTATCAGAATACCCTTATCTTAAGCCTTGAAATGTGTCTCTTGCAGACAAATGCAAAAAGGTTTAAAATCTTAGATTAAACTCCGGATCTTGGATCTTAAGATCTTGGATCTTTAATCTTGGATTTGGACTCTGCAAATTAAGAAAGGAGAAACCTTTTTCAAGGTCTCACCTTCCTTTATACACGACATAATCAAATAACGCTTACATGCGCCAATACACTTCTCTCCCCCGCCGGTGTCCGGACGGGATCTTTTTAGTGGTGGACCAGGACCAGGACCAGGAATGAGTAGTGAATCTGTAGTACTCCTTCAGAACTTTGTTCCACTGGAGCCATGGAGTGTTTTTATGAGGTGATAGTTGAAGGAGCATTTTATTTATTAGCTTATTGGATTTATTTTTTTAATAATAATTTTTTTTTTTTTTAATGATTTTATATTCTTTTTGTTTTTTTCCCTTTTTTTTAATACATATTTTATTATTTGATTTTGATTTTTTTTTTTTTTATTTATAATGCTTTTATTATTATTATTATTTTTATTTATTTATATATATATTTTTTTTTCAAGGAAAATGTGGAGGAAGAGAGAGTAGGTTAGGGAAGGCGGATAAGGATATGCACGGGAGGGGCTGGTGAATATCTGCTTGTTGTTTATCAGGTAGGATCGGGTGGAATGAGGTGAGGGAGGTTAGGAGAGCCTGGACCGGTTCGCTTTTTTTTTGTTGTTTGCAAATTCCTTGTTAGGTTATTTCTTTTAGGGAAGGGGATAAATTTTTTATTAAGAGTGGGATGGAGAAGGGTGGTTTGCGGAAACTTGGGTGCCTTTCTTTTCGGGTTTTTTTTAGGAAGCGGCTTAAGGAGTTGATGAGCGTATTTAATTTTGCCAGTTGGGAGGGATGAGGACCATAGGGAAGATATGAGGGGGTTTTTAGAGCTGGAGATGGACCTGCTATAACTATGAAGTGCTTTTTGGATAAGCTCATTGACCGATTGAATGTTTAGCTCTTTATGAATGAGGGTATTTGGAATATACCAAGGGGCTCCTGCAATGTGCCTTGACAACTTGTTTAGCCATACCTCGATCTTGCCAATCGCTCCTTTAGGTGCTGTGGCCCATACGGGGGACGCGTAAAGGACTAGGGGGAGTAGTATGGAATGGAGGATAGCAAGTTTAGAGTTAAGGGAGGTTTTGGAAGATCTGGAGAGAAGGGGGTGAAGAGCGTAGGATGCTGAGCGGAGTTTGGCTAGTTTGGAGGTGACATGAGAGGAGAAGGATAATTTTTCATCTAAGGTGACGCCGAGGAAGGTTGCACATGTTCTTTGGGGGATGATGCGGAGATTGAGGGTGAGGTACGTATGGGTGATCTTAAGAGGGTTGCGTGAGAAGCAGAGTTTAGCGCATTTGTCAGGATTGACGTTAAGCTTCCACTCATCGAGCCAGTCTCCTATCAAGTGCAGGTGGTCTTGCAGGGCGTCGTCTGTCTTAGACGGCCACCAACTTTGTGCAGCAATGGTTGTGTCATCCGCATATAGGAACATGTGTGTTAGAGGGTGAGAGGGTAGGTCGTCAATAAACATGTTGAAGAGAACTGGGCTTAGGACCGCCCCCTGGGGGACGCCTGTCAGCTGTGGTTGGGATTGGGATTTGTAGGTGTTGTGCAGGATAGAAAAGGAGCGATTGTTGAGAAAGGATTGTACGATTTTAATAAGGTAGAGGGGAATGTCTTTCTTGGCAAGCTTAAGTAGGAGACCTTCGTGCCAGACCTTGTCGAAGGCCTGACTGATGTCCAGGAAAACCGCAGTTGTAACCATTTTGCTGTTGAAGCCGGATTGGATAAGCTCGGTGAGGCGATTAATCTGGTGTACTGTTGAGGTGTTGGGCGCAAAGCCAAATTGCTCTTGCCTGAATAGAGGGAAAGGGAGAGATTGCAGGCGGCTAAGAATGACTTTTTCGAATAATTTGCTGAGGGCACATGTGAGTGAAATAGGACGGTAGCTCGAGATTTCAGAGAGGGGTTTGGCAGGTTTGGGGAGCATTATTACATTACTTTTCTTCCATAAAAGCGGGAAGTAGGAGGAGGCCAGGCACGCGTTAAATATGTCCGTTATGAATGAGATGCAGGGGAGTGGCAGTAATTTAAGGGCTTTAGTTGGGATATTGTCTGGGCCTGAGGAGCACTTGTTTGGTAGTTTAGAGATGAGGAGGCTGATTTCTTTAACAGTGCAAGTCAGTGGTTCAGGGGAAGGGATGAGTTTGGCAGCATTTGCATAGTCAGTTGCTTCGGAGTTAGATGAGGTTGCAGGCGGAGAGGAGAAGGCGTCTGACATGCGCTTGAGGAAGGCCTCTCCTCTTTCGGAGTCAGTGGTAAGTCTGGTGTTGTTTACTATTAGAGGTGGAGTTTTTTTAGTTGTGTTCCTGAGGGACCTTGCCATTTTCCAGAGTGAATTGTCATTTCGGTTGAGAGTGGCTATCTTGCAGTTCCACTGTGAGTTTCTGTGTTTCTGTATTTCAAATTTGACCGCTGTGTGTAGAGTGTTGTATTGTGCTTTGATGTGGGGAGATCGTGTTTTTTGGTAAAGTTTCCTGAGTCTGTTTTTGTCGGTAATAAGTGATCTGATGTAAGTAGGTAAGGCCGCAGAAAGAAGGGGATGAAGGACGGGGTTATTGAGGGAGTTGTCTAGAGCTGAGTAAATATCTTCTGTCAGAATTTCAATGCAGTGGTCAATAGACGATTGGTTAATTAATAGAGAGGGTGGGGGAGCTATAAATTTTTCAGCAATTTTTTTTTCAAATTTACGCCAGTTGTGGGTTCTGGGGGATATGGGGAGAGAGGCTATTGATGCAGTTTCGATTGAGTATATAACTGGCAGATGGTCAGAGGAGTAGTGATGTATGACTGTGGCTGGGATGTGGAATGGGTAGTTGTTGGATACTGCTATGTCGAGGATATCGGATGTGTCTGTACCCTGATGTTCGGATATGTGAGTGTGTTCGTTTGGGGCATGGATGGAGATGTCTAGGTCTTGCGAGAGCTTGAGAAGCGCTCTGCCTTTTTCGTTGGTGGTGCGGCAGCCCCAACTGGTGTGTTTGCTGTTTAAGTCACCTATAAGTATGGTTGGGATGGTTCTCTGAAGTAGGTCTTTCAGGTTGGAGATGACTGCTTGTTTAGGGGGTATGTAGAGACTGTAAATGTTGAGAAGGCCTATATGTGTGTGGAGGGATATGCCGACGTGTTCGAGTTTGGGTGAAGTTAGTGGGAGTTGAGTGTGATTAAGGCTGGATCTAATGCTAATCGAAACGCCACCCATCGGGTTGGTGTTGTTTGTGTTGTCGCGGTCAAGTCTGTATGTAGTGTAGCCAGGGATGTGAATGTTGTGTTTCTGAGTTAGCTTGGTTTCGGAGAGTGTGATGATGTCCGGAGTATGTTTTTCTATGAGCAAGTGCAAGTTGATGAGATTAGAGCGGGCTCCATTACAGTTCCAGGCAAGGACAGAAAGGTGATATATTTTACACGTTTTGGGGGCAGCCATTGTTCATTATGAAAGAGGTAAGGGAGGATAGCAAGGACAATAGTAAGACGGGCTTAATGGGGGTCGGTGCACTATTGACTTGAGACGTAAATGAGGTGAACCTCTGAATAAGTGCTGGCCAGTCGGGGATGGGGGAGGCTAGGTCCGAGTGAAAATTATGCTGGGCGAATGAATTGCTGATAACAGGCTGCAATGGCATAGGGAAGGATATGAGTTGAGAAGTAGGTGGGGAGTCATCAATACAGGTGACGGGAGTTCCCGACGGAGGGTTAGGAGAAGCATTTTGGTAGAGAGGGGGAGGGGGAATGACGGGTGTCGAGAGTATACTAGGGTCAAAGGGAGCAAGTGGAGGAGGGGGGAGCAGTGAAATATCAAGGGGAGGTGGGGGGCAGATAGTTGGGGTGATTGGGTAAGTAGTTGAGGGCGGAGGGGGAATAGGTGTGTCATTGAGGCTGGGAAAGTCGCTTCACAAGAAAAGTGAGTTTGATAATGCGGATTTGACAGCTGCCCTCTTGTCCCAGAAGTTTTCCGGAGGTGGGGCGGGGGGGAGCATAGGAGCTAAGGAGGATTCAGGAAGGGGTTGGCCTAACTTACGGGCTTTCGCAGTTAAAAATGCGGGACATCCACGGTAAGTAGCGGCGTGTGGCCCACCACAGTTGCAGCAGTAACTGGGGCTATCTATGGGGAGAGGGCATTTGGATTTAAGGTGGTTCTGACCACATTTTCTACAGCGTACAGGAAGGCGACAGTAATTCCTTGTATGGCCAAACCTCTGGCATTGTACACATTGGGCAGGGTCCGTGGATGGTATGAACTCCTCAATTTTTATGTCAATACCACAGTACGATTTTAGTTCCAGCAGGTCACTCTCACGGGAAGGGTCTTCTAGGGATACTTTGAGGTGGGTGAAGGAAGTGGAAGTGGATTGTAGGCCTGATTGGATTTTCAGTATTCCCCTAAGAGTAAAGCCGGCTTCGTCTAGGTCTTAAGCGACCTGTTCGGTTGGGGTAATCGGCGGGATTCCTTTGATTATGAAGGCACGCCTTCTTTCCGCTGGGGTTGGATTAGTAAAATAGGGCAGGTTGTTGGAATCAAGGAATTTGCGAATTTTCCGGTGGTCGTTAGGGCATTTGGGAAGGATATGAATATAGGAGTTACTGTACGAAATTTTGGGTTGGTAATTGGTCAAGCGGGAGAGTTGGAGGATATATTTTTGGTATGATTGCGAAGCAGATAGACGGATAGGAGGGAGGTTGTTGGTAGGGCGGGATTCAATAGGTAAGGTAGAGTTGTTAGGAATTGTTGGGATGGGTAGGGAAGAGAACTTGTTTTTCTTGGAAACTGTGGTCCAGCCTTCTTCACCTGCTGCGGCCAAGGGTTCAGTATCAGCAGTCAATATCACGGCAGCAGCAGCTGTGTCATTGCTGGTATGTTGCTTTACAGGAACGTTGGATGGTCGAGCGGCTTTTTCCAGACGTGTGGGGTTGTCGTCGGGCCGTACCGCCAAGGGGCAGTCAAGTATCACCACCGCAGAGTCGTCCTTTGTAGGCAGAGGTTTGGCAGCTTCTGGGTTGAGAGAATCAGAACAGGGGATCGCCTTACGAACGGTTTTAGTCGTTTTCTTCTGTTTGCTTGTAGTATTGTTCTCTGGTTCTGCCTGGTGCAGCCTTTTAGCCAGCCTGGTGACTATTTGGGGAGTGGAGTGCAGATCAGTTTCGGGCTGAGGAAGGGATGCCTGCGTAGAGTCTTCATCAGTCGGAGGGGATTGGAAGGAGTTTGGTGAGTCAGGAGGAGAGGCTGAGGAAAAGGTGGATATTGATGAGGGAGAGTCCGGGTTATCCGGGTCGTTATTTCCCATGCTGATCCCGGGGAGTGTGATTGCCGGGCAGTAGAGATATGTATTATTCCTTGGTTTAACAATGATCTTGGGTTCGGAGACCTAACGTACAGCCCTAAGAAGTGGACCCTCCGGTTTGACAAGGCGTGCAGTGGAGGTGCAAGCCCTCTGCCAAGTCTCCCCGGACAAGACGACCAAAATGTGGTGTAGTGAGCGAGCACCACCCGGAGGTGAGAAGAGGGGACTAGTTAGCCCTCCCCACCGGGTGCCTCAGTCACTTAGTGCTATTACCAGAAGTACTTAAACTGCGGTGTAGACAATGAATTGCATGGTCCTAAAAAGGGCCGGAAAAACCACGTGGGTGGTATCGATAGTGGTGGTCCTTAAAAGGTCCGTCCAGCTGCAAAACGGAGAGAGGTCCAGTGAGGTGCGGAGGTCAGTGCCAGGAGAGAAGAGGTGTCCAGGAGGTCAGAGTCAGTGTGCAAAGCGTCTAGAGAGGTCCAGGAGAAAGCAGGGTCAACCAGGAGAGAAGTTCAAAATCCGGTCCGGTCAGTATAATGAAGTATGTATCAGGAATACAGCAGGATTATGCGCCGCTCCGATCCACTACTAGTGAGGTTTCCTCCTTCTCGGCGTTCCTCTTCCTGAAGAGTATTTTTCAGTGAGTATGAGTATCATTTTAGTGGTGGAAAGGGTTTTTCCTCCATAATAATAAATTATTCGTCCCTCGGCCTCCCCACCCGCCACGGAGCCACACTTTTGGGACGCCGCTCCGCCGAACCGGAGCGGTCGCCAGGGCTAACTCGAGGGATATAGCGCTTCAGGAGTGGTTGTCTGTTTCGGGGTGGATCTTCGGTGCAAGGGCCCACCAAAACCCTTACATCTCCGACCTCCCTACGCAGACCCCCCACAACCTTGGCACTCGCCACCGGAGCGAAAACGCGACGGAAGCCGATTGACCGGGAGTGGCTAGCTCCCGGCCTCCCGTTTAAGCGAAATCCGGGGCCGAAGAGGGATATCGCTCTCCGGTCCATGCAGGGCATCCGACACCCTGCTGGGAACCAGAAAGATCACCCTCCAGGATCCCCTTCTCTCCCTTACGGGTCTCCAGGCACGGCAAACACCTGGGCGGACCGTAGGCCAGATGGTATGGCCGCTCACAGACAGTGGATCCACAGCACTATCCGGACGCATCCCTTGCTGGCTTGGGGTTTGTTTTCGGGGTTTTCTCCCCGCCCTTTTAGTCGCCTCTTAAGACAAGCAGGGATACTGTGGGAGTATTCTCTATCACCCTACCCGCGGGGCCTTAATGTTATCATATGAACTAAAAAACCCAAATTTATTTCTCAAAGACAGGAATAAACTGTATTGAATGATTTAGAAAAATTTGTTAGTACATTAAGTGCCTATAAATCCAAAAGTTATGCATGAAACAACATTCTTTTGTTTTAGAGTGAGTGTGAAGATGTTCATACGTATGAATGTCTCAATCCTAATGAAAGATTAAGAAAACTTTTGTTAGTATATAAATGTGCCTTTTATTCCAAAAATAATGCATGAAACGACATTCTTATATTTATGTAGTGAATGTTTGGGGTGTTTTAAAGGCAGTTATTCCATTTTTAGAATTTTTAATTTTTCTCATTTCACCACCAGAAGTGCCAATACCTTTCGGAGCATTCAGCTTTTTCCCCGACATACAAGACGTGGCTCGTGGAGAAAGAACGGCGAGTCACCAAGCCGTCAAAAAAGCGCCACGGACGCCGACCGGGTGCGGCTCCTGCACCAAAAATTGCGTCCTTGTCTTCTCCTGCTCCTGCGTCCACGGTGCCAACACAAGCCCTGGGAAAGCAGAATGCTTGGCAAGGAGGAAACGTGTCCCGCGGCCCGGCTCCCCAGCGCCCTACTCCGAGACCGTGCCTCGGCATCCAGTTCCCAGGTTTACCAACGCCCGCGGCAAATATTACGGAATCCACCACCTCTCTCCGCGTTCCTTTACGGGAGCGAAGGCGCAACCATCAGGTGACGCGTTTTCAGCCGCCGGCCCTTTCGGAGCCACATCTTCGTCGGGGGTCGATCTTCATCGGCGGCGACTTGGACGCCGTCTCCGAAGAGAATCCCCTTTAGAGGGTCCTTGGGACGCTTGCCACCATCTCTGCTGCTCTGCAGACGCAACTTCAGGTGCTCTCGGCAACGCTGCAACAACAGCCGGCTCTTCTTGCTCCTCGTCATGGATAACACGCCTCCTAGACAACGTAACATCGCTATTGCGTCTTGGAATGTGGGAGGCGCCGTGGCGAGGAAAACGCCGGAGCTGCTCGCGTTTCCATCCAGACAAATGCGAGATCGCCCTGTTGTATGAGACGCGCCTGAAGCCAAGGAGTGGGTGGACCGTCCCGGGATTCCCGGTCTTCCACGAAGACCGGGCGCGCCAAGGAGGGGGAACTGCAGTCCTGGTCGCTGATCACCTGCGTGCACAGCGCTTCACGTTCGCGTCAACGGAAGCCACTGCCATTGAGCTGGAATGCGGCGAGGGACCTCTTCGCCTCATTTCAGTATACTGCTCACCATCGGTGATGTTTCGCAAAGAACTCGCGGATTTATTCGTGGGATCTGTTCCCACGATAGCCGCGGGCAATTTTAACGCGTAACATCCCGATTGGCACTCCCGAGTGGAATATCCTGAAGGGCGTTGCCTACGACTGTGGACTTCCGCCGAGCGACTCGACGTCATCGGTCCACGTACGCAGACCCATTCCGCAACTCGCGGAACGAGCGATGTACTGGACATCGCGGTGCACGCACGGCTGCCGACGGCGCTCTCTGCGAGAGCGCTCTACGCTTTAGACAGCGACCACCTGCCTGTCCTACATCTCGCGAGGAAACCCTTGGAGACGCCGAGGATGATAGGGAATAATGCTGCCGTGGACTGGGCGATGTTTCGGAACCAGGTAACTGACCGAATCAGCGCCACTCCGATGCCTCCGTCTCTCAGTTCCCCGGGAGATATCGACCGTCAGGTCAATTTTCTAACGGAAACTGTGCAGGAGGCAACGCAAGCAGCAATTCCCGAGTGCCCCGTTCGGAAATGGAATCATATGGCCCTTCCAAGGGAGATTCGCAAGAGGATACGGGAGAAGAATCGGCTACGACGCCAATTTCAACGCTCCCGTGGCCCGACCGTCAAGGTGTTGCTCAACAGCTCGCAAAGTCACCTGAGATGCGACATAGCGGTCTTCCGCACATCCACCTGGGAGAAGGTTTCAATGCTATCCCCGGAAGACGGATCCTTGTGGCGCCTTGACGGCGTGCCTTGCCTTGACGGTGGCAGCTTACGAGGTGAGCGGCGTGAAGAGACGCCTCTGCGCCCCGCATCGGGGACTCTTCGCACTCCGGAGGAGAAGGCTTCAAGGATGGCTGAGCATCTTGAAGAGGTGTTCTCCCCTTCTGAAGGAGACGCTGACCAGGAAGATCCCCTGGAATCGACCGTACAGCGGCCAAGAACCCCACCCCATGTTCGTGACCACGAAGAGATGCCGCCGATATTCGATGAGGAGGACCTTCGAGGGCCCATAAAGGCTCTGAAACCTCGGAAGGCACGGAGCCCGGACGGAATGGCAAATGCTGTTATTGCTGAGATGCCGGTATCCCTTGCCTCCTTAATGCTGTGCATTTTCAACCCGTGTCTCGCTGTCGGGCTTTTCCCATCCCGATGGAGAGGTACGTTGTGTGCATACCAAAGGCGGGGAAATCGGCATCGCCGGCAAATTTCTTCCCGATCTTGCTTGACAACCTGGGAATGCTGCTCGAGCGGGTCCTCCATCGCCACTTCATTGCCATCACCACTGAGCTTAACATCGTGCCGGTACATCAGTTTGGCTTCCGCAGCGAGCACTCAACAATGCACCAGGTCGCGCGCCTGCTGAACTTCGTAACTGAAGAATTGAACCGGCGGCATTCCACCGTTGGCACCTTCTATTACGTCAGCAAGGCGTTCGACCGGGTGTGGCACGAGGGACTGCTGTGGGAGCAGCATTGCTTTGGCTTTCCCCGTTGGTGGTCGGCGATCGCTTCATCTCGGCTGCAAGGACGGACCTTTCGGTAGACTAGGGCCAAGTTACGTCCGAGAAACGAAAAATCCGAGCCGGCGTCCCGCTAGGGAGCTTACTGTCGCCATTCCCGTTTAACATCTACACGGCGGAAATCCATTCGGACCTAGGAAGCAATTATCTAATTGCTACTGAAAGCGCAACACGCCCTGGATAACGACCATTTTCCAGTTCTCTTCCAGCTCGCAAGGCGCCCACTGGAGACACCGAGGAGGACATTCCGAGACTACGCTGCTGCCGACTGGGATCTCCTCCGGATAAAGGTCACGGAGAAAATCGGGAGCCTGCCGCTTCCTCCGTCTGTCGGATCCCCTGAAAAAATCACCGTCAGGTCGATTTTCTGACGGAAGCCGTGCAGTCGGTGACGGCGACATTAATTCCCGAGCGCTCAGCTCGGGAATGGAACCATCTGGCGCTCCATAGGGCGATCCGTGACCAAATTCGGGAGAAAAACCGGCTCCGACGAAGACACCAGAGATCCCGCTGCCCGGAGGAGAAATCTCGTCTAAACGCTGTCCAGCAGAGCATCCGGGATGCCATCGCAACATTCAGGGCCAAAATCTGGGAGAGGAAGGTTTCCTCCCTCTCTCCGGAAGACGGATCCTTGTGGCGAATGGCAAGAAATTTTCAGGGGGAGTCCCGCGAGGAGGCGCCGCTGAGAACACCGGCTCGCCGGAGAAGGCTGCGGGGATGCCGCCCATCTAGAGGATATCTTCGCTCCTGCTGATGGAGGCAAAGACCAACCCGATCCCCTGCTGTCAGCTGGGAAGCCGCCAAGGACGCCATGCCATGTCCGCGACCACGGAGAGATGCGGCCGACCATCAACGAAACGAACCTTCGAGGGGTCATACGAGCTTTAAAACCTCATAAGGCGCCCGGACCGGACGGGATTGCGAACGCAGTCATCGCGCAGATTCCGGTTTCCCTTGCTACTATGCTTCTTTGCATCTTCAACGCGTGTCTCGCCATCGGATACTTCCCATCCTGGTGGAAGGAGGCCCGCGTTGTGTGCATTCCGAAAGCGGGGAAATTGCCATCGCCGGCGAACTTTCGTCCAATCTCGTTGCTCGACGGCCTGGGAAAGCTGTTCGAGCGGGTCCTTCTTCGTCACCTCGTCACCATCGCAGAGGAGCTGAACGTCCTGCCGGAGCACCAATTTGGCTTCCGCAGCGAGCACTCCACGACGCACCAAGTCGTCCGTCTGCTGAACTTCACTGAAGGTTTCAACCGACGGCATTCCACCGTCGGCGCCTTCTTTGACGTCAGCAAGGTGTTTGATCGGGTGTGGCATGAGGAATTGCTGTGGAAGCTTGAGTGCTTCGGCTTTCCTGGATGGTGGACAAGAATGGCGGCATCTTGGCTTCGGGAACGAACCTTTCGTGTAAGCTAGGGCAACGCAACATCGAAGACGCGGAAAATTAGAGCGGGCGTCCCGCAAGGGAGTTTGCTCCCGCCGCTTCTCTTCAACATCTTCACCGCGGATACCCCAGCGGACCACGGAAGCAACGTTCTCGTAGAAACGTACGCGGACGAAACGGCGATCTTGGCAAGATCCTGCAGGTAGCACCTGGCAGCAAAGTATCTTCAGACGGCAATAGATGCCCTTGTCGAATGGTATTCCCGCTGGAGAGTCGGCGTCAACAAAGATAAAACCCAGGCGATCGTCTTTTCTAAGGGGCCAAAGGAGCCCGGCGAAATTCTCGTCGGCCTGACAGATAGTAGTAGTTTTAGGGGTTTGTAGGGTGCGTCGACAGCTATGGTCATTTTGCACCACTGTCATAACGTAAAACTTATGTTCCTTTTAAACTAGGAATAAGTAAACAAATAAATACGAATAAATAAATAAAATAAAAAAAAAAGGAAAATGCTAAAATCAAAAGCATTAAAATTATGAGCTCGAAAGCTAAAGCTGCCCCATCAAACCGGTTGACCTTAAAAAACTTAAGACTCGGTTAATAGACCCAGAGTCATCCCCTAAAATATTTTTTAAGTCTCCCCTTATCTTCAACATATCTCTGGCCCTTTGGTATGTTGTACATTCCGTCAGGATATGTTTTATCGTCAGGGGTTGGAAGCACTCATTGCAGCGGGGCTGTTCTTTTACCTCCGCAAAGAGGTACGAATGAGTGAGGGCAGTGTCCTATTCTCAGGCGCGTAATCATGACCTCTTCCCTCCGAATTTTCCGGATGGAAGAGGACCATGGTGAAACGACCGGTTTTATTGCCCTGAGTTTATTATTTTGCAGAGACTGCCAAGTCTCCTTCCACTGATGCAGGACCGAGTTCCGCAAGGCAGCCTTTACGTCCTCAATTGGAACCAAGGTGGAGTCGGTCTCGGGTTGTCGAAGGGCATCCTACGCTGCCTGGTCAGCTTTTTCGTTACCTCTTATGCCGACGTGACCAGGAGTCCATATAAAGGAGACCCTGTTCCCCTTTCTCTGAAGGGACAACAGGGTATAATGGATCTCCTGGACTATCGGGTGCACAGGTGCAAAGACCGATAAAGATTTTAGGGCGCTCAACGAGTCTGTGCAGATGAGGAAAGAGCCATTGCTTTCTTTTATTTCTCCTAGGGCCGTCCTTATGGCTGACAGCTCGGCTGTGAAAATGCTGCAGGAAGTGTGCAGTTTTTTCCTCACGACTCCATGGTAGTGGGACACGACCGCATAGGCACATGCAGATTCTGACTTTGACCCGTCGGTGTAGACTGGGACAAAGTCAGAAAGTGAGCCGAGGACGGCACTGAAGAGCTGCTGGTATTCGGAATCGGTCGTCTTGGCTTTGCGGCGTGCACTGGCAATGAGTTTAATATCCGGCATTGGCGTTAACCAAGGCGGATACTTAGCATAGGAGACGGGGCATACTTGAGGAAATGTAAAATTTACCGCGTTAATAAAATCATTAAAACGAACGGCAAAGGGCCTAGTTGCCCTTCTCCGCCTGTTAAATAAGTCTAAAAACCGTTGGTTAAAAACTATGTTAAAAAAAGGGTGGTTTGTCTCTGATAAAATTTTACAGGCATAGTTGCCCATTAAAATCATCCGGCGGGTTTCCAACGGAGGCTCCCCTGCGTCTGCAAGTAAGCTTGGGACTGGGCTTGATCTAAATGATCCGGTGGCCAACCGTATCCCAGCATTGTGGACACATGTGAGTGGTCTCAAGTAAGACTCTCGTCCTGAGGAATACACTATGGAACCATAGTCCAGTTTGGATCGCACCAAGCCTCTGTACAATAAAAGCATGGTGGTGCGGTCTGCTCCCCAAGTGGAGTGAGTTAAAAACTTTAAAACGTTGAGGGTTTGGCGACACCTCTCACGTAACACGCGGATATGCTCCCGCCAGTTCAGCTTTTGGTCCAGGATCATGCCGAGAAAGCGGACGGACTCCACAAATGGAAGAATCCTACCCAACAGGGTTAGGGTCGGGGTAACGTGGTAACCGCGAAGACGGTGAAAGTGAACGCATTTCGTATTCTCCATGGAGAAACGAAATCCGTTCTTCCACGACCACTCTCCCAGTTTGTTTTGAGTCACCTGGGCTTGCCTGGAAGCGTTTGGCAGTCGTGTCGACCGGCAAAATATGGCTAGGTCGTCCACATAGAGCGATGCCATCACCGGGGCATTGATGCATTCCACCACGTCGTTGATGGCGATGGCAAATAACGTCACGCTCAGTACTTAACCCTGGGGTACCCCATTCTCCTGTGTAATAGATCGGGATAAGTGCTTCCCAGTCCTTACTTTAAAAAGGCGGTTGGTTAAAAAATTTCTGATAAATAGGGCCATGTTGCCTCTAAATCCCCACTTGTGGAGCGTGTTGAGGATTCTCCATCGCCACACACTATCATAGGCCTTCTCCAGGTCGAAGAAGACTGCTATGACGTGTTGACGTTGGAGAAAGGCTTCCTGGATGAAGTTCTCAGTGCGAACCAGATGGTCTGTCGTGGACCTGCCACGCCGAAAGCCGCACTGAGCGTCGGAGAGCAGGTGTCGACTCTCCAAGCACCACATGAGACGTCGGTTTACCATCCGTTCCATCACCTGGCACAGGCAGCTGGTGAGAGATATGGGACGGTAGTTGTTCGGGTCATTTTTGTCCTTGCCCTGTTTTGGGATTGGTATCACGATGGACTCTCGCCAGGCATTTGGAAAACTGCCCTCGTTCCAGAGTTGGTTGAGGGTATTTAGGACCTCCCCAATCGCAGTTTCCGGAATGTTCCGGAGAAATGCGTTGTGGATTTCGTCCACCCCTGGCGAGGTGTAATGGGAGTCTTCGATGGCGGATTTAAGCTCCCAGGACGTGAAAGGCTCATTGTAATATTCGCTTGTAGGAACTGCACCAAAATTGAGAGGGACTCTCTCGCATCGCCTCTTCCGGTTCAAAAAGTCCGCGGCATAGCCCTCGTCACTGCCATTGGCCGCGAACTGACTGGCAAATATGTTGCTTATTTCGGCAGGTGAATTAACCACCCGGCCAGCAACAAGCAATGGCGAGATGACAAATGAGCCCTTGGACCCGGAGATTTTCTTCACTTTGTCCCATACCTGACCAAGTGGCGTGCGATGGTTGATGGTAGAGACGTATTCTATCCAGGAAGCCCTCTTGGCCTCCTTCACGGCCCTTCGAGCTCGCGCTCTCAGGCGGCGGTACGATGCCAGATTAGTTGCCGTGGGATATTTTCTAAAAATATTCAATGCTTTTTTCCTCGCCCGAATCGCCCGATCGCATTCCCCGTTCCACCAAGGGACAGGAGCTCGATTTATATTCCCGGACGTACGAAGGATACTTTTGGTAGCTGCCGCCAACAGCGTTGAACTTAGTTTATCGACGTTGTGCAACGCATCGAAACTTGCGTCGTGTTTATATGTAAACGTACGCTTGAAAAGTGGCCAGTCCACACGGTTAATACGCCACTTTGAAATGGTGGGCGAAAAGTCTTCTTTAACGAGCAGAAGAAGAAAATGGTCACTCCCACAGAGATCGTTGTGGGTGGACATTTTCAGCTTTGGGGCTAGACTTCTCGAGCATAGACAAAGATTTATTGCTGAGAATTCCCCATTGAAGCTGTTAAAGCGGGTTTTTTCGCCGCTATTTAATAAAAACAGGTTAAAATCCTCAATAAATATGGATAAGATTCGACCTCTCCTATTACTTTGGGTTTCTGGCCCTCCCCAGAGAGGATCATGGGCATTAAAATCTCCCATCAAAATGAACGGCTGAGGAAGCTGGTGGAGAAGGGCTTCAAGGTTCAGGCGAGTCACCGGTGCACCCTCTGGCAGATACACGTTGCATAACGTCATCCTCTCAGGGGTGTGCACCGTGACAGTGACGGCCTGGAATGGAGAGTTCAGTTGGACTCGCGAGGTGTAAAGGGCCTCACGGGCCGCAACTGCTACTCCCCCTTGGGCTCGTTGGCCACTTAGGTAATCCATTCTAAAAACAGTGAACCCCTTCAGAATACCCTTATCTTCAGCCTGAAAATGGGTGTCTTGGAGACAAATACAAGAGGGTTTAAAATCTTGGATTAAAAATGCCAGCTCCTCCTTGTGCCGATAAAAACCATTGCAGTTCCACTGCAGAATGGAACACATTTAAAGTGTTAAATTAAAATAAATAAATAAATATATAAATAAATAAGTTGACTAAAAAGGGAGATGACCAACTCTATTGAGGTTATCGCTTGAAGTGATGTTTCCTCTTCCACTCGTTTGCGAAGACCTCTGTATCAGAGATACTCTGGTCCTCTTCAATTACCTCCGGCTTCTTTGGCTTCACTGGAGGCGGCGGGGAAGGTGTATTCTCACGCCCTTTTGGCGTGTTCCCCTTGGTGGTTTTTAGTGGGCTCTTCTTTGAAGGGCCCACAGGAGTAGGTGGCTCCTTGTCCACCTTACTCTTTCCATCCTTCACCCTTTTGGGTTTAGGCACTTGCGTGTTGTCAATTGGGGATTCTTTCGGGATCTCTGTCTGCGTGGCGATGGTACACTTTACACATGGCGTGGTTGCAACGGAAGCAAAGGACCGGGAGAAAGTTGGGGCGATTAGCGCCCTGTATTTTCTCCTCGCTTCCGCATATGGGATTTTTTCCAGTGTTTTTATCTCCATGACTTTCCTCTCTTCTTTCATCTTCGGGCAATCACGAGAGTACACTGGGTGTGTACCCTCGCAATTGACACAAAGAGGTTCCGAAGAGCACTCTTTATCCTCGTGCGCGTCTTTGCCACAGCGCGAGCAGGTGGCCTTGCCCTCGCAGCGCGACGCGACATGGCCGAACCGTTGGCATTTGAAACAACGCACGGGATTTGGGATGAATGGCCTCACTGGTACCGATTCATAGCCCACAAACACCTTGTCGGGTAGTCTATCACGCGCAAACGTCAAGATCACGGAGGTGCTGTTTACGTTTTCTCCGTTGCGCCTCGTGGTGAGTCGGCGACAATCAGTCACTCCCTGAGAGAACATTTCTCTCTTGATTTCTTCGATGTCCACGTATAGGAGGTCGTAGTGACTGATGACTCCCCGACAGGTGTTAAGAGTGCGGTGCACCTCCACCTTAATCGGAATGTCATGGAGCATTCCCATAGCAAGCAGTTTTTCGCTTTGTGTATCGTTCAGGGTCTCTATAAGAAGTGTACCATCCCGGAGCTTCTTCACGCTCTTTGGGTCCCCAGGCACAATCTGTGACAAAACTCTGCGAATTAAGAAAGGAGAAACCTTTTTCAAGGTCTCACCTTCCTTTATACACGACATAATTAAATAGCGCTTACATGCGCCAATACACTTCTCTCCCCCGCCGGTGTCCGGACGGGATCTTTTAAGTGGTGGAAAGGGTTTTTCTTCCATAATAAGAAATGATTCGTCCCTCGGCCTCCCCACCCGCCACGGAGCCACACATTTGGGACGCCACTCCGCCAAACCGGAGCGGTCGCCAGGGCTAACTCGAGGGATATAGCGCTTCAGGAGTGGTTGTCTGTTTCGGGGTGGATCTTCGGTGCAAGGGCCCACCAAAACCCTTACATCTCCGACCTCCCTACGCAGACCCCCACAACCTTGGCACTCGCCACCGGAGCAAAACACGACGGAAGCCGATTGACCGGGATCGGCTAGCTCCCGGCCTCCCGTTTACGCGAAATCCGGGGCCGAAGAGGGATATCGCTCTCTGGTCCATGCAGGGCATCCGAAACCCTGCTGGGAACCAGAAAGATCACCCTCCAGGATCCCCTTCTCTCCCTTACGGGTATCCATGCACGGCAAACGCCTGGGCGGATCGCAGGCCAGATGGTATGGCCGCTCACAGACAGTGGATCCACAGCACTGTCCGGACGCATCCCTTGCTGGCTTGGGGTTTGTTTTCGGGGTTTTCTCCCCGCCCTTTTAGTCGCCTCTTACGACAAGGAGGGATACTGCGAGAGTATTCTCTATCCCCCTACCCGCGGGGGGGGCCTGACAGATGTTCCTTGGAAAGAGGCGGTCCTTTACCTGGGCGTAGTCCTCGACAAACGTCTCTCCATGCATCGCCACACGAGGGCATCCGGCATTGCGGTATCCAGGCGTCATCTCCTCGCGCCGATTCTCGGAAACCCGGTCGTCCCGCTGCGCAGACATCTTCACCTGTTCGCGGCTGTCTTGCGTCCGATCCTCGCGTACGCGGTTCCCGCGTGGAGCGGCCTTATGTAATTCGACGCAAGACACACCATTGAATTCGCGGACCGAACTAATCTGCGGGCGACACTTCGTCTCGGGTTTAAACCCGGGAATGCGGCGCTCTGGGAGATAGCCGGGATTCATCCTCTGCGGGACGAACTTCAAGAGCGGACCCAGCGCTTTAAACGCGTTGCTGCTTCGCCATCCCACGGAAAAATCCACGGCATCACGGATGTCAGGGTTCTCCCGTTGGATAAACATCCACGTCCTTGCGCCGGCACCGGACAAGACGAAGACCTGCCGCCGAAAAAACGGATGAAAACTATCGGCCCTTTCCGAGACATGCTCCGAAACGGTACGATAGTGGCAAGGTCGTTCGCGTCTTCGCGCATCGCCGAGGGAACTGGCTGTGCGCTTATCCAGTCTATTTGTGCAACCTGATTCGCGGATTATCATCGATTGTTGGCAATTGTTGGCTATTATTGAATTGATGTAAGTATTTACCATCTCGTATTTACGCCTCCTCAAGGACATTTGAAGGACATTAGATGGTGGAAGGAAAGCCATCCCACCCGGCCCTACGCCATGGCGGCCGTCCAATCGCCTGGTGTCTCCCGCCCTGGATCCCCGACCTTGACCGATCAAGATGGATTTATGACTTCCAAAAGGACTGTCAAAATATTGGCACCGTAATTCAAGGAGACGACATCAAGCTCCTCCCGTTCCGGTATCCGACGACCATTCACGACCCTGAGCGATGCGGCATTGAAACGCGCTAGAACCTCGGCGGACCCTTTCATGCCAATTTAAATTAGCAACTCTTTCGCAGCGCTCACCCCTGTGAATGAAAACGTCGCTCCAATGAATAATGAAATGGTAACGGAAGAAAACTCCGATAATTCTGATTCAAATTCAAGAAATCCTACGCAAGTCAACCGTGGACCGCGCCCTCCTCCCTTGAACATATACGACGTAGAAGACGTCCGCTCATTCCGATACCTCATTAGATCCACTGTAAAGGACCAATCTTTCACGGTATCCTTCGGGGAATCGTCGGCCTGAGTGCAGACACGTACCATGGAAGACTTTAAATCACTAAGATCTGCTCTATCCAGGGCGGACGCCCAGATGTCGACTTGGAGCGTTGGAGAAGAAAAGACGACATCATTCGCCTTCCGAGGCTTATCATTCCGCCACCAACTTGATGAGTTTCTGTAAGATCTGTGAGCAATAGGAATAAACGCCCGAAGAGGTCGTCAACTCACCGCGGAGGGGAAACCAATCGGCGTTTTTGTGGTCGCCATCACCCCATCGGAATCCTGGCCGATCTCCGCGAGTAAGGCTCTCCGCAGTGTCGGGAATTGCGTGGTATCGGTGAGGCTTTACGTCTACCGAAACCCCCAGCTGTGCCATCGCTGCTCCCGTTTTAGAATTGGAAGCTACTTTTGCTCGGCCTCTCCAAGATGCCCCTTCTGCTCCGGAGGACTGCCTCCAAGACTGCCCCCGTTCAGGCGCCGAAAAGTGCCCATACTGCAACGGAAACCATGCTGCGTATTCTCCCGAATGCGGAAAATGGCATGCCAAAAAGGAGCGCCGCGACCAGAAACCACTGCGGAAACGTCATGGACGCCGCGGAAAAGGCCCACAAGCTTTTTCCTCTCAAACTACGGCGCCCAGGTTAAACCCATCCATTCCTGAACCATCTATAAGCTCCACAGCGAAGCAGCCTTCTACGCTCGGTACAAGAAACGCCTGGCGAGGAAGCGCCGCTTCCCAAGTCCCAGCCTCACAACGCTCCACGCCGCGACAGCGTCTTGGCATTAATTTCCCAGCGCTGCCGCACCCCACTGGGTCTCCTGTAGATACAGCGGCATCCATCCAGCCGACGGCCATTTTGAGGACCACATCGGAACCGACAACCGAGGCGAAGACACCGGTAGCGAGGCACTTCTGAGCGTACTCGGTACGCTTGCCACCAGTGCGACTACGCTCCAGTCGCAACTACAAGTCCTTTCTGCGACGCTTCAGCGGCTGCCAAACCTACTCTCAAGCCACCATGGATAATCCCTCTCCAAGACGCCGAAACATTGTGATCGCGTCATGGAACGCCGGCGGCGCGATCGCGAGGAAAACCCCAGAACTTCTTGAATTATTGGCTCGACAAAAATGCGAGATAGCGCTGATTCAAGAAACACACCTTAAATCAAAGGGCCGCTGGACCGTTCCTGGATTCCAGATTTTCCAGGGCGACAGGGCAAGCAGGGGTGGAGGAACGGCAATCCTTGTAGCAAAACATTTCCGCGCTCAGATTTTTCCGTTACCGGCCTTCACCACCACGGAAACAACTGCAGTGGAACTCGACTGTGACGGCGGCTATCTTCGCCTGGCCTCCGTCTACATCGCTCCCCAGGCGATGCTTTGCACTTCAGACCTGGCAGAAATTTTCCAAGAGAACTTCCCTACCATCGCGGCAGGAGATCTAAACGCCAAGCACTCGTCTTGACACTCGCGGGTCGAAAACAGCCGTGGTCTTCGCCTCACAAAATGGATTTCGCAAAGCCACCTAGGCGTCATCGGGCCCCGTACGCCGTCTCACTTCGCCCCGTGCGGAACAAGCGACGTACTCGACATCGCGATACTTGCGGCATTACCATCGTCGTTCTCGGCGAGATCCATCCACGCCCTGGACAGTGACCATCTGCCTGTCCTCAAAATCGCCGGACGCCCGCTTGTGAATCCAACCAAGATGATACGCAATTATGAAGACGCCGACTAGACTCTCCTTCGTAACCTGATCACGGACCGTATCGCCGCCCTACCGCTACCTCTGGCTGTCGGCTATCCTGAAGAGATTGACTCCCAGGTCGATCTCCTGACGGAGACTGCAGTCGGCGGTAGCAACATCCATTCCCGAGCGTCCAATTCGAGAATGGAATCATCTGGCTCTTCCCAAGACCATCAGGGACCAGATCAAGGAGAAGAACCTGATCAGAAGACGCTTCCAGCGCTTCCGCTGTCCATCGGACAAGTACCAGCTAAACGCCGCTCGGCACCGCATCAGGGACGCGATAGCTACCTTCAGGGCCGCCAACTGGGAAAGGAAGGTCTCTTCCCCATCCCCGGGAGACGGTTCCCTCTGGAGGCTAGCGAGACGCTTTCGAGGAGAATCTCGCGAGGAAGAGCCGCTTCGTTCATCAGCGGGCTATCTTCGCACGCCGGAGGACAAAGCAGCAGAGATGGCAAGTCATCTAGAGGACGTCTTCACGCCCCTGGATGGTGACCCTAACCTGCCAGATCCGTTGCAATCGCCGGTGACCCCGCCGAGACCTCCACAGACCGTTCGCGGCCCGAAGGAACCTCCTCCAATCGCTGACGAGTCGGACCTTCGCAGGTCCATAAACCAGCTTAAGCACCACAAGGAACGGGACCGGATGGCATCGTCAACACATTCATCGCGCAGATGCCAACCTCTTTGGCATCGGTTCTCCTGTGCATCTTCAACGCCTGTCTTGCTCTTGGTCACTTTCCAACTCGGTGGAAAGAAGCGCGTATCATCTGTGTCCAACCCCCCCGCGGGTAGGGGGATAGAGAATACTCCCGCAGTATCCCTGCTTGTCGTAAGAGGCGACTAAAAGGGCGGGGAGAAAACCCCGAAAACAAACCCCAAGCCAGCAAGGGATGCGTCCGGACAGTGCTGTGGATCCACTGTCTGTGAGCGGCCATACCATCTGGCCTGCGATCCGCCCAGGTGTTTGCCGTGCCTGGAGACCCGTAAGGGAGAAAAGGGGATCCTGGAGGGTGAGCTTTCTGGTTCCCAGCAGGGTGTCGGATGCCCTGTATGGACCGGGGAGTGATACCCCTCTTCGGCCCCGGATTTCGTGTAAACGGGAGGCCGGGAGCTAGCCACTCCCGGTCAATCGGCTTCCGTCGCGTTTTCGCTCCGGTGGCGAGTGCCAAGGTTATGGGGGTCTGCGTAGGGAGGTCGGAGATGTAAGGGTTTTGGTGGGCCCTTGCACCGAAGATCCACCCCGAAACAGACAACCACTCCAGAAGCGCTATATCCCTCGAGTTAGCCCTGGCGACCGCTCCGGTTTGGCGGAGCGGCGTCCCAAATGTGTGGCTCCGTGGCGGGTGGGGAGGCCGAGGGACGAATTATTTATTATTATGGAGGAAAAACCCTTTCCACCACTAAAAAGATCCCGTCCGGACACCGGCGGGGGAGAAAAGTGCATAGGCGCATGTAAGCGCTATTTAATTATGTCGTGCATAAAGGAAGGTGAAACCTTGAAAAAGGTTTCTCCCTTCTTAATTCGCAGAGTTTTGTCACAGATTGTGCCTGGGGACCCAAAGAGCGTGAAGAAGCTCCGGGATGGTACACTTCTTATAGAGACCCTGAACGATACACAAAGCGATAAACTGCTTGCTATGGGAATGCTCCATGACATTCCGATTAAGGTGAAGGTGCACCGCACTCTTAACACCTGTCGGGGAGTCATCAGTCACTACGACCTCCTATACGTGGACTTGGAAGAAATCAAGAGAGAAATGTTCTCTCAGGGAGTGACTGATTGTCGTCGACTCACCACAAGGCGCAACGGAGAAAACGTAAACAGCACCTCCGTGATCTTGACGTTTGCGCGTGATAGACTACCCGACAAGGTGTTTGTGGGCTATGAATCGGTACCAGTGAGGCCATTCATCCCAAATCCCGTGCGTTGTTTCAAATGCCAACGGTTCGGCCATGTCGCGTCGCGCTGCGAGGGTAAGGCCACCTGCCCGCGCTGTGGCAAAGACGCGCACGAGGATAAAGAGTGCTCTTCGGAACCTCTTTGTGTCAATTGCGAGGGTAGACACCCAGTGTACTCTCGTGATTGCCCGAAGATGAAAGAAGAGAGGAAAGTCATGGAGATAAAAACCCTTGAAAAAATCCCATATGCGGAAGCGAGGAGAAAATACAGGGCGCTAATCGCTCCAACTTTCTCCCGGTCCTTTGCTTCCGTTGCAACCACGCAATGTGTAAAGTGTACCATCGCCACGCAGACGGAGATACCGAAAGAATCCCCAGTTGAAAACACGCAAGTGCCTAAACCCAAAAGGGTGAAGGATGGGAAGAGTAAGGTGGACAAGGAGCCACCTACTCCTGTGGGCCCTTCAAAGAAGAGCCCACAGAAAACCACCAAGGGGAACACGCCAAAAGGGCGTGAGAATACACCTTCCCCGCCGCCTCCAGTGAAGCCAAAGAAGCCGGAGGTAATTGAAGAGGACCAGAGTATCTCCGATACTGAGGTCTTCGCAAACGAGTGGAAGAGGAAACATCGCTTCAAGCGATAACCTCAATAGAGTTGGTCATTTCCCTTTTTAGTCATCCTATTTATTTATATATTTATTTATTTATTTATTTATTTTAACTGAACACTTTAAATGTGTTCCATTCTGCAGTGGAACTGCAATGGCTTTTATCGGCACAAGGAGGAGCTGGCCATTTTAATCCAAGATTTTAAACCCTCTTGTATTTGTCTCCAAGAGACCCATTTTAAGGCTGAAGATAAGGGTATTTTGAAGGGGTTCACTGTTTTTAGAACGGATGACCTAAGTGGCCAACGAGCCCAAGGGGGAGTAGCAGTTGCGGCCCGTGAGGCCCTTTACACCTCGCGAGTCCAACTGAACTCTCCATTCCAGGCCGTCGCTGTCACGGTGCACACCCCTGAGAGGATGACGTTATGCAACGTGTATCTGCCAGAGGGTGCACCGGTGACCCGCCTGAACCTTGAAGCCCTTGTCCACCAGCTTCCTCAGCCGTTCATTTTGATGGGAGATTTTAATGCCCATGATCCTCTCTGGGGAGGGCCAGAAACCCAAAGCAATAGGAGAGGTCGAATTTTATCCAACTTTATTGAGGATTTTAACCTGTTTTTATTAAATAGCGGCGAAAAAACCCGCTTTAACAGCTTTAATGGGGAATTCTCAGCAATAGATCTTTGTCTATGCTCGAGAAGTCTAGCCCCAAAGCTGAAAATGTCCACCCACAACGATCTCTGTGGGAGTGACCATTTTCCTCTTCTACTCGTTAAAGAAGACTCTTCGCCCACCATTTCAAAACCTCCGGAAAAGTGGCGTATTAACCGTGCGGACTGGCCACTTTTCAAGCGTACGTTTACATATAAACACGACGCAAGTTTCGACGCGTTGCACAACGTCGATAAACTAAGTTCAACGCTGTTGGCGGCAGCTACGAAAAGTATCCCTCGTACGTCCGGGAACATTAATCGAGCTCCTGTCCCTTGGTGGAACGGGGAATGCGACCGGGCGATTCGGGCGAGGAAAAAAGCACTGCATATTTTTAGAAAATATCCCACGGCAACTAATCTGGCATCGTACCGCCGCCTGAGAGCGCGAGCTCGAAGGGCCGTGAAGGAGGCCAAGAGGGCTTCCTGGATAGAATACGTCTCTACCATCAACCATCGCACGCCACTTGGTCAGGTATGGGACAAAGTGAAGAAAATCTCCGGGTCAAAGGGCTCATTTGTCATCTCGCCATTGCTTGTTGCTGGCCGGGTGGTTAATTCACCTGCCGAAATAAGCAACATATTTGCCAGTCAGTTCGCGGCCAATAGCAGTGACGAGGGCTATACCGCGGACTTTGTGTACAGGAAGAGGCGATGCGAGAGAGTAGTAGTAGTAGTAGTAGTTTTAGGGGTTTGTAGGGTGCGTCGACAGCTATGGTCATTTTGCACCACTGTCATTACGTAAAACTTATGTTCCTTTTAAACTAGGAATAAGTAAACAAATAAATACGAATAAATATATAAATAAATAAATTAAACAAAAAAAAAAAAAAAAAAAAAGGAAAATGCTAAAATCAAAAGCATTAAAATTATGAGCTCCAAAGCTAAAGCTGCCCCATTAAACCAGTATACCTTAAAAAACTTAAGACTCGGTTTATAGACCCAGAGTCATCCCCTAAAATATTTCTTAAGTCTCCCCTTATCTTCAACATGTCTCTGGCCCTTTCGTATGTTTTACATTCCGTCAGGATATGTTTAACGTCAGGGGTTGGAGGCACTCATTGCAGCAGGGCTGTTCTTTTACCTCCGCAAAGAGGTACGAATGAGTGAGGGCAGAGTGTCCTATTCTCATGCGCGTAATCATGACCTCTTCCCTCCGAATGCTCCGGATGGAAGAGGACCATGGGGAAACGACCGGTTTTATTGCCCTGAGTTATTATTTTGCAGAGACTGCCAAGTCTCCTTCCACTGATGCAGGACCGAGTTCCGCAAGGCGGCCTTCACGTCCTCCATTGGAACCAAAGTGGAGTCGGTCTCGGGTTGTCGAAGGGCATCCTTCGCTGCCTGGTCAGCTTTTTCGTTACCTCTTATGCCGACGTGACCAGGAGTCCATATAAAGGAGACCCTGTTCCCCTTTCTCTGAAGGGACAACAGGGTATAATGGATCTCCTGGACTATCGGGTGCACAGGTGCAAAGACCGATAAAGATTTTAGGGCGCTCAACGAGTCTGTGCAGATGAGGAAAGAGCCATTGCTTTCTTTTATTTCTCCTAGGGCCGTCCTTATGGCTGACAGCTCGGCTGTGAAAATGCTGCAAGAAGTGTGCAGTTTTTTCCTCACGACTCCATGGTAGTGGGACACGACCGCATAGGCACATGCAGATTCTGACTTTGACCCGTCGGTGTAGACTGGGACGAAGTCAGAAAGTGAGCTGAGGACGGCACTGAAGAGCTTCTGGTATTCGGAATCGGTCGTTTTGGCTTTGCGGCGAGCACTGGCAATGAGTTTAATATCCGGCATTGGTGTTAACCAAGGCGGATACTTAGCATAGGAGACGGGGTATACTTGAGGAAATGTAAAATTTACCTCATTAATAAAATCATTAAAACGAACGGCAAAGGGCCTAGTTGCCCTTCTCCGCCTGTTAAATAAGTCTAAAAACCGTTGGTTAAAAACTATGTTAAAAAAAGGATGGATTGTCTCTGATAAAATTTTACAGGCATAGTTGCCCATTAAAATCATCCTGCGGGTTTCCAACGGAGGCTCCCCTGCGTCTGCAAGTAAGCTTGGGACTGGGCTTGTTCTAAATGCCCCGGTGGCCAACCGTATCCCAGCATTGTGGACACATGTGAGTGGTCTCAAGTAAGACTCTCGTCCTGAGGAATACACTATGGAACCATAGTCCAGTTTGGATCGCACCAAGCCTCTGTACAATAAAAGCATGGTGGAGCGGTCTGCTACCCAAGTGGAGTGAGTTAAAAACTTTAAAACGTTGAGGGTTTGGCGACACCTCTCGCGTAACACGCGGATATGCTCCCGCCAGTTCAACTTTTGGTCCAGGATCATGCCGAGAAAGCGGACGGACTCCACAAATGGAAGAATCCTACCCAACAGGGTTAGGGTCGGGGTAACGTGGTAACCGCGAAGACGGTGAAAGTGCACGCATTTCGTTTTCTCCATGGAGAAACGAAATCCGTTCTTTCGCGACCACTCTCCCAGTTTGTTTAGAGTCACCTGGGCTTGCCTGGAAGCGTTTGGCAGTCGTGTCGACCGGCAAAATATGGCTAGGTCGTCCACATAGAGCGATGCCATCACCGGGGCATTGATGCATTCCACCACGTCGTTGATGGCGATGGCAAATAACGTCACGCTCAGTACTGAACCCTGGGGTACCCCGTTCTCCTGTGTAAAAGATCGGGAAAAGTGCTTCCCAGTCCTTACTTTAAAAAGGCGGTTAGTTAAAAAATTTCTGATAAATAGGGCCATGTTGCCTCTAAATCCCCACTTGTGGATCGTGTTGAGGATTCTCCATCGCCACACACTATCATAGGCCTTCTCCAGGTCGAAAAAGACTGCTATGACGTGTTGACGGTGGAGAAAGGCTTCCTGGATGAAGTTCTCAGTGCGCACCAGATGGTCTGTCGTGGACCTGCCACGCCGAAAGCCGCACTGAGCGTCGGAGAGCAGGTGTCGACTCTCCAAGCACCACATGAGACGTCGGTTTACCATCCGTTCCATCACCTTGCACAGGCAGCTGGTGAGAGATATGGGACGGTAGTTGTTCGGGTCATTTTTGTCCTTGCCCTGTTTTGGGATTGGTATCACGATGGACTCTCGCCAGGCATTTGGAAAACTGCCCTCGTTCCAAAGTTGGTTGAGGGTATTTAGGACCTCCCCAATCGCAGTTTCCGGAATGTTCCGGAGAAATGCGTTGTGGATTTCGTCCGCCCCTGGCGAGGTGTAATGGGAGTCTTCGATGGCGGATTTAAGCTCCCAGGACGTGAAAGGCTCATTGTAATATTCGCTTGTAGGACCTGCACCAAAATTGAGAGGGACTCTCTCGCATCGCCTCTTCAGGTTCGCAAAGTCCGCGGCATAGCCCTCGTCACTGCTATTGGCCGCGAACTGACTGGCAAATATGTTGCTTATTTCGGCAGGTGAATTAACCACCCGGCCAGCAACAAGCAATGGCGAGATGACAAATGAGCCCTTGGACCCGGAGATTTTCTTGACTTTGTCCCATACCTGACCAAGCGGCGTGCGATGGTTGATGGTAGAGACGTATTCTATCCAGGAAGCCCTCTTCGCCTCCTTCACGGCCCTTCGAGCTCGCGCTCTCAGGCGGCGGTACGATGCCAGATTAGTTGCCGTGGGATATTTTCTAAAAATATGCAGTGCTTTTTTCCTCGCCCGAATCGCCCGGTCGCATTCCCCGTTCCACCAAGGGACAGGAGCTCGATTAATGTTCCCGGACGTACGAGGGATACTTTTCGTAGCTGCCGCCAACAGCGTTGAACTTAGTTTATCGACGTTGTGCAACGCGTCGAAACTTGCGTCGTGTTTATATGTAAACGTACGCTTGAAAAGTGGCCAGTCCGCACGGTTAATACGCCACTTTTCCGGAGGTTTTGAAATGGTGGGCGAAGAGTCTTCCTTAACGAGTAGAAGAGGAAAATGGTCACTCCCACAGAGATCGTTGTGGGTGGACATTTTCAGCTTTGGGGCTAGACTTCTCGAGCATAGACAAAGATCTATTGCTGAGAATTCCCCATTGAAGCTGTTAAAGCGGGTTTTTTTGCCGCTATTTAATAAAAACAGGTTAAAATCCTCAATAAAGTTGGATAAAATTCGACCTCTCCTATTGCTTTGGGTTTCTGGCCCTCCCCAGAGAGGATCATGGGCATTAAAATCTCCCATCAAAATGAACGGCTGAGGAAGCTGGTGGACAAGGGCTTCAAGGTTCAGGCGGGTCACCGGTGCACCCTCTGGCAGATACACGTTGCATAACGTCATCCTCTCAGGGGTGTGCACCGTGACAGCGACGGCCTGGAATGGAGAGTTCAGTTGGACTCGCGAGGTGTAAAGGGCCTCACGGGCCGCAACTGCTACTCCCCCTTGGGCTCGTTGGCCACTTAGGTCATCCGTTCTAAAAACAGTGAATCCCTTCAGAATACCCTTATCTTCAGCCTTAAAATGGGTCTCTTGGAGACAAATACAAGAGGGTTTAAAATCTTGGATTAAAATGGCCAGCTCCTCCTTGTGCCGATAAAAGCCATTGCAGTTCCACTGCAGAATGGAACACATTTAAAGTGTTAAATTAAAATAAATAAATAAATATATAAATATATAAATAAATAGGATGACTAAAAAGGGAGATGACCAACTCTATTGAGGTTATCGCTTGAAGCGATGTTTCCTCTTCCACTCGTTTGCGAAGACCTCAGTATCAGAGATACTCTGGTCTTCTTCAATTACCTCCGGCCTCTTTGGCTTCACTGGAGGCGGCGGGGAAGGTGTATTCTCACGCCCTTTTGGCGTGTTCCCCTTGGTGGTTTTCTGTGGGCTCTTCTTTGAAGGGCCCACAGGAGTAGGTGGCTCCTTGTCCACCTTACTCTTCCCATCCTTCACCCTTTTGGGTTTAGGCACTTGCGTGTTTTCAACTGGGGATTCTTTCGGTATCTCCGTCTGCGTGGCGATGGTACACTTTACACATTGCGTGGTTGCAACGGAAGCAAAGGACCGGGAGAAAGTTGGAGCGATTAGCGCCCTGTATTTTCTCCTCGCTTCCGCATATGGGATTTTTTCAAGGGTTTTTATCTCCATGACTTTCCTCTCTTCTTTCATCTTCGGGCAATCACGAGAGTACACTGGGTGTGTACCCTCGCAATTGACACAAAGAGGTTCCGAAGAGCACTCTTTATCCTCGTGCGCGTCTTTGCCACAGCGCGGGCAGGTGGCCTTACCCTCGCAGCGCGACGCGACATGGCCGAACCGTTGGCATTTGAAACAACGCACGGGATTTGGGATGAATGGCCTCACTGGTACCGATTCATAGCCCACAAACACCTTGTCGGGTAGTCTATCACGCGCAAACGTCAAGATCACGGAGGTGCTGTTTACGTTTTCTCCGTTGCGCCTTGTGGTGAGTCGACGACAATCAGTCACTCCCTGAGAGAACATTTCTCTCTCTATTTCTTCGATGTCCACGTATAGGAGGTCGTAGTGACTGATGACTCCCCGACAGGTGTTAAGAGTGCGGTGCACCTCCACCATAAGCGGAATGTCATGGAGCGTTCCCATAGCAAGTAGTTTTTCGCTCTGTGTGTCGTTCAGGGTCTCTATAAGTAGTGTACCTTCCCTGAGCTTCTTCACGCTCTTTGGGTCCCCAGGCACAATCTGTGATAACACTCTGCGAATTAAGAAGGGAGAAACCTTTTTCAAGGTTTCACCTTCCTTTATGCACGACATAATTAAATAGCGCTTACATGCGCCAATGCACTTTTCTCCCCCGCCGGTGTCCGGACGGGATCTTTTTAGTGGTGGAAAGGGTTTTTCCTCCATAATAATAAGTGATTCGTCCCTCGGCCTCCCCACCCGCCACGGAGCCACACATTTGGGACGCCACTCCGCCAAACCGGAGCGGTCGCCAGGGTAACTCGAGGGATATAGCGCCTCAGGAGTGGTTGTCTGTTTCGGGGTGGATCTTCGGTGCAAGGGCCCACCAAAACCCTTACATCTCCGACCTCCCTACGCAGACCCCCACAACCTTGGCACTCGCCACCGGAGCAAAACACGACGGAAGCCGATTGACCGGGAGTGGCTAGCACCCGGCCTCCCGTTTACGCGAAATCCGGGGCCGAAGAGGGATATCGCTCTCTGGTCCATGCAGGGCATCCGAAACCCTGCTGGGAACCAGAGAGATCACCCTCCAGGATCCCCTTCTCTCCCTTACGGGTCTCCAGGCACGGCAAACGCCTGGGCGGATCGCAGGCCAGATGGTATGGCCGCTCACAGACAGTGGATCCACAGCACTGTCCGGACGCATCCCTTGCTGGCTTGGGGTTTGTTTTCGGGGTTTTCTCCCCGCCCTTTTAGTCGCCTCTTACGACAAGCAGGGATACTGCGGGAGTATTCTCTATCCCCCTACCCGCGGGGGGGTCCCGCTTTGGGCACGGGAGCTTTTTCTGCACTGCCTCTCCTCGCTGCCCGCACTGCTCTGGCGGACACGCGCTGCAGGAATGCCCCAGGACCGGGGAGGAAAAGTGTCCAAGCTGCGGGGGTGCACACTCGGCCTTCTCCCCGACTTGTAAGAAGTGGCTCGAGGAGAAGGAGAGACGAGCCGCCAAGCCACCCAGAAAACGCCGCGGACGCCGATCGGGTGCGACTGCCGCACCAGGAAATGCGTCCTTGCCGACTCCTACTTCCGCACCTACGGCACAAACAAAGGCTTTAGGAACGCAGAACGCTTGGCGAGGAGGAAACGCGTCCCGCGGCCCGGCTCCTCAGCGCCCAGCTCCAAGTCCGCGCCTCGGCATCCAGTTCCCGGGTTTGCCGACGCCCGCAGCTAACGTAACGGAAACCGCCGCCTCTCTTTGCATTCCCTTGCGGGAGCTTAGGCGCAACCAGCAGGCGACGCCTGCCCAGCCGCCGGTCCTATCGGGGGCCACATCTGCTTCGCCGACCGCGGACCTGGACGCCGTCCCCGAAGAAAACCCGCTCCTAAGCGTCCTGGGGACGCTTGCCACCATCTCTGCTGCTCTTCAGACGCAGCTTCAGGGGCTCTCGGCAACACTGCAACAGTTGCCGGCTCTTCTTGCTCCTCGTCATGGATAACACGCCTCCTAGACGTCGTAACATCGCCATTGCGTCTTGGAACGTAGGAGGCGCCGTGGCGAGGAAAACGCCGGAGCTGCTCGCGTTTCTATCCAGGCAGAAATGCGAGATCGCCCTGTTGCAAGAGACGCACCTGAAGCCAAGGAGCAGGTGGACCGTCCCGGGATTCCAGGTCTTCCGAGACGACCGGGCGCGCCAAGGAGGGGGACTGCAGTCCTGGTCGCTGATCACCTGCGTGCACAGCGCTTCACGCTGCCGACGTTCGACTCGACGGAAGCCACTGCGATTGAGCTGGAATGCGGCGAGGGACCTCTTCGCCTCATTTCAGTATACTGCTCACCATCGGTGATGTTTCGCACAGAAGAGCTCGCGGAATTCTTCGTGGGATCTGTTCCCACGATAGCCGCGGGCGATTTTAACGCGAAGCATCCCGATTGGCACTCCCGAGTGGAAAATCCTCGAGGGCGTTGCCTACGACATTGGACTTCCGCCGAGCGACTCGCCGTCATCGGTCCACGTACACCGACTCATTTCGCAACTCGCGGAACGAGCGACGTACTGGACATCGCGGTGCACGCACGGCTGCCGTCGGCGCTCTCTGCGAGAGCGCTCTACGCCTTGGACAGCGACCACCTGCCTGTCCTCCATCTTGCGAGGAAACCCTTGGAGACGCCGACGAGGATGATCCGGAATTATGCTGCCGCGGACGGGGCGATGTTTCGGAATGAGGTCACTGACCGAATCAGCGCCTCTCCGATGCCTCCGCCTCTTAGTTCCCGTGAAGAGATCGACCGTCAGGTCGATTTTCTGACGGAAACTGTACAGGCGGCAACACAAGCAGGAATTCCCGAGCGTCCCGCTCGGAAATGGAATCACCTGGCCCTCCCAAGGGAGATCCGCGAGAAGATGCGGGAGAAAAATCGGCTGCGACGCATGTTCCATTGCTCCCGTTGCCCGGCCGCCAAGGCGTTGCTCAACAGCTCGCAACGCGAACTTAGATGCGAGATAGCGGCCTTCAGGGAATCCAGCTGGGAGAAGAAGGTCTCTACGCTATCCCCGGAAGACGGTTCCTTGTGACGCCTTGCACGCAGTTTGCGAGGTGAGCGGCGAGAGGAGGCGCCCCTTCGCACCGCGGTGGGGACACTTCGGACTCCGGAGGAGAAGGCTTCGGGGATGGCCGAGCATCTTGAAGGAGTGTTTTCTCCCTTGGACGGGGACGCTGACCAGGAGGATCCCCTGGAATCCATCGCGCAGCCACCGAGATCGCCACGCCACGTTCGCGCCCGCGAAGAGATGCCGCCGACCATCAACGAGGAGGACCTTCGAGGGGCCATAAAGGCTCTAAAACCCCGAAAGGCGCCGGGACCGGACGGAATTGTAAACGCTGTCATCGCTCAGATGCCGATATCCCTAGCCTCCTTACTGCTGTGCATCTTCAACGCGTATCTCGCTATCGGGCATTTCCCATCCCGATGGAAAGAGGCGCGCGTTGTGTGCATACCAAAGGCGGGGAAATCAGCATCGCCGGCGAATTTCCGTCCGATCTCCTTGCTCGACGGCCTGGGAAAGCTGTTCGAGCGGGTCCTCCTGCGCCACATCGTCGCCATCACCGAGGAGCTGAACATCGTTCCGGTGCACCAGTTTGGCTTGCGCAGTGAGCACTCAACAACGCACCAGGTCGCGCGCCTGCTGAACTTCGTCACTGAAGGTTTCAACCGACGGAATTCCACCGTCGGCGCCTTCTTTGACGTCAGCAAGGCGTTCGATCGGGTGTGGCACGAGGGATTGCTGTGGAAGCTGAATTGCTTCGGATTTCCTCGATGGTGGACGGAGCTGGCGGCATCCTGGTTGCGAGGACGATCGTTCCGCGTCAGCTGGGGATATGCTGTATCAGAGAAGCGGCGAATTAGAGCGGGTGTTCCTCAGGGAAGCTTGCTCTCGCCGCTTCTCTTCAACATCTACTCTGCGGATATCCCGGCAGACTTTGGGAGCAACGTCCTCGTAGCATCGTATGCGGACGACATGGCGATCCTGGCGAGATCGACGAGGCAACAGATGGCGGCGCGATACCTGCAGAGGGCGGTCAATGAACTCATCACATGGTATTCCCGCTGGAGATTCGGAGTCAATGAGGGCAAAACCCAGGCGATCGTCTTCTCCAAGGGACCGAAGGAGCCCGGCGAAATCCTCGTCGGCGCGACGGAGGTCCGTTGGGCGGAGACGGTGCTGTACCTGGGCGTCGTCCTCGGCAAGCGTCTCTCCATGCGGCACCATGTGATGAGGACATCCGGCATCGCGGCATCCCGGCGGCAAGACCTCGGCCCGATCCTGTGTAATCCATGCCTTCCGCTGCGAAGGAGACTTCACCTGTTCGCGGCGGTGTTACGCCCAACCCTTGCGTACGCTGCACCCGCATGGTGCGGCGTGATGTGCGACGGCGCAAGGAATAAGCTGCACGCTGCGGACAGAAAAAACGTCCGAGCGGCACTCCAGATCGGGTGGATCACGGGGAACGAGTCTCTTCAGGCGCTGTCCGGCATCGAACCTCTGCAGAGCACACTCCGGGAGCGGGCAAGGACCTTCCGGCGGAAAGCGGCATCCTCCTCCCACGGAGAAGTCCGCGGCATCACCAATGTCGTGGTCTCCACGGGGGACAAGTACCCACGTCCCTGTGCAGCGACAGGGAACGAGGAAGACCAGCAGCCAGCGAAGCGGCGTAAGTGTAACGGCCATTTCGGGGCCATTTAGCTCCGAAATGGTACGACACGAACGGGGTCCCAATTGAATCCCCGGGAATTTGGCCGAATGTCCCCTCGCTGAAGAGCAGAAGTTGCTGGGCAGCGACAAGACCGGCGAGGAGCCGGTCGCTCACCATGGTCAGCGACTTGAGTCCTCAGCCGTAGCTCCGGAGGGGGGAGGCTAACTAGTCCCTCCTCACCCTCCGGAGGCGCTCAAGCTGTGTCCCATATTGGTTGTCTCGTCCGGCTACCTTTAGAAGGGAGTTCACTCCCATTGCACTCCACTGGGACCCGGGCGGGTCCGCTTCTTAGGGCTAGGGCAGGAAGGCGCCTTGGCATGGACCTGCTGTGGCCGCTTTGCGGATCGGTAGGGGTGTCTTAAGTGTCCCCTACTTTCCCCTCCACTCCATTAGGTCGGCTCAAGTCCCCTCACTCACTCACCACTACCAACGCAAACACACTGACACTCACTCGCCACACTGCTAGATAGTGCTACTTAATACTATTTTCCTTTTTCTTAAAATCCCCCCACCCCCTTCAAGTAGGTCTCATTGGGTAGAAAGAATTGTTGGTCCCCCTTACCCCCCACTTTGAATCCAAATTTTTTGCCAGATTTGTTCTAAGACCCATTGTTCAGGAGATAGAGGCCTTACCTGCTTTAAGACGTCGGTGGCGCCATCTGTACAGTTAAACTACGAACCACGTAGTATAACTGGTTTTGGTATTTTTCCAAGACGTTCTTCAAACGTAACCTACCCCCTTCATCAGGGTCCCCCCTTCCCTTCTTCCCCCAATGTATCCAAACCTTTACTCAGAATTGAGCTATCTCCCATAGTTACCGAGATACAGCCCTTTCCCGCATAAGACGTTGTCGGTGGCGACACAAGTGTCAGCCACCGGTACTATCCCCTTGACTACTTTTTGTTTAATATTTTTCAAAGCCAACTTCCTTGGGATTTTATTGTCTCAAATTATAGCGAGGGTTGTTGATCCCTGTTACGGTTTAGGAGATACTGGGACTTTCCTCAAAGACGTTGACGGGGGCGACACCTACCAACTCTTTTACGCCCCGCACGTTTAAGTCTCCAGCGATATAAACAGGTGGGCACGCCTGTTGAAATCTCCAAAGCTCTCAAAAGGTGGTTACGCCTGTTGAAATCTCCATAGCTCTCAGCAGGTGGTTACGCATGTTGAAATCTCCATAGCTCTCAGAATGTGGTTACGCCTGTTGAAGTCTTCTGCTGTAACAGTAACAACTGCGCTCTACTGATATTTCTCATCAAGATACCGCCATTATAACCCCCTCAGGCAGGGGTATCCGAACCATGGATCCCCAAGCCTCCAATACTGACTCCCTCCCTGTTGAATCGCAAAACGACGCTTTGCTCCCACTGAAGATTCCTCTGAAAACAGTGCTGGGACAACCAATATAAAATTCCTTATGAACCTCATCCCAAAACCACTTCCTAGAACCAAGAAAGCTATAATATGGATGCGGGAATAGAGGTGGATGCTATAATAGTCGACCTGTCAAAAGCCTTTGACAAAGTTGACCACGATCTCTTAATGCTTAAGATGGGCCAATTGTCACTACACACAGATGGAAGAGTGATCTCTTGGGTCAGAAATTTCATGGAAGGTCGAACACAAAGGGTCAAATTAGGAGAAGCGTATTCTGAAAAAGCAAGGGTAACATCGGGAGTCCCACAAGGAAGCGTACTTGGCCCGCTCTTGTTTTTAATATATATAAATGATCTCCCAATAAATATTAATTCTCAGATAAGACTTTTTGCAGACGACTGTATTATCTACAGGAAAGTCGAAAATGACAGAGACCGTGACAAACTTCAAAGGGACATTAATAAAATGGCAGATTGGGTGACAAAAAATGGGATGGATATTAATGTTAACAAATGCAAATCAATCACTTTTAGCAATAAGGTAATTGGAAACAATAGGGAATATAAATTCTCAGAAAATGTCATTCCTAGAAGTGATACTGTCAAATACTTAGGTGTATATTTAACTAAGGACTTAGGGTGGGGGCTAAATGTGGAGTGCATCTATAAGAAAGCTTTCAAAACTCTTCATTGGGTAATGAGAAACCTCAAAGGGAGCGTTAGAGCAACCAAGGAGAAGGCTTATCAGACCCTAGTAAGGCCAATTTTAGAGTACGCTTCTCTTGTATGGGACCCTCATGAAGGTCATATTAAAAAACTGGAAAAGGTGCAAAGAAAGGCTGCCCGATATGTACTGGGGAAGCATGGGAGGATGGAGAGTGTCTGACATGCTAGAAACGCTGGGCTGGGAACCTCTAGAATCTAGAAGAAAAGTAAGCAGACTTTGTGGAATGTTCCGAATTTTGAAGGGGGAGAAAGCTTGGGCAGATCTTAGGAAAGAGGCGGGGAACCCAAATTTTATAGGCAGAAATGATCACAAATTTAAGATAAAATGCCGGGCACAGAGAACAAAAAAAAATTTTCTTTTCTAAATAGAACAATTGTTGAGTGGAACACTTTACCTCCAAAAATATTCGAGCCCTTTCCTAACAGAGTGTATACTTTTAAGAATAGATGTAAGGCATATATGTAATAATTTGATTGATGTGTGGTGTATGGTATTATATGTAATAGCTTATTTTTTTTTAATTTCTTTTTTTTTTCTTGCTGATAAATGGTTGTAAATGGGATGGGGATTCACTTGTTTTGTTAAAGATATTTGTGTTTTGAAGTCTAGTTTTATGTATTATCTTTTGCAATTATTTGGGACTTGTGTGCCACCTGACAATGTCTATCAGCACATGTGTATTTTTAATAATAATAATAATAATAGAACTGGATGAACACCATCTTAACAACCCGCGCATTCAATCAATGTTATCGACAATAAAAAGAGCTAAGAAAACCACTGTCAGGGAATCCATCCTTTTACCTAAGACCTGACCGATAACCTATCAACCCCTCCTCCTACCCCAGTTCGTCAGCCAACCTGTCAAGGAGCACTGGGTGTAAATCTCCTTAATCCATCGAAGATCCTAACCAGCCGCCTACATACCAGACTCCAATTCCTACAGTCAAGCGCTCTGCCCCTGCCGATGAGCCCTACCAAACGGTTCCAATCAAACGGAAAACCAGGAACCAATCTTCCCCGCAAACCTCTCAAATCCCAACCTCTAACCGTTTTACCTGCCTCTCCCCCTCTCTCATGGATGACCAAAATGCAGAAATTCCAAATGAAGACGCAGACAGAACCTCAGCCCTCTGCACCTCCCAAAACCCGTATGCCTCCAATTTTTCTCCGCGACATCAACAACTGGCAAATTAAATACCATGAAATCCAGCAATTCTGCACAATTCCTCCGAATGCAAATCTCATTCGTAATGAAATCCGAGTCCAATGCCAAACCATCTCCGACTTCAGAGCAGTCACCAAAAAGCTAACCTGCAAGAACTACGCATACTACACGTACCAGCTCAAATCTGACAAAAAGCCTCATTTTGTCCTTCGTGGAATACCCGCAAACACCCCAAAAGAAGCCATTGAAGAAGCCCTGGCGGACATTGGTTTTCCTGCAGAGAACATCTCTCAACTGCGTTCCACCCGTCCAAACAAATTTCAGAGAACAGAAAGGGAAGCCATTCGGAGTGCGAACCCAAACCTGGAGCTCCCTCGTATCGACCCCGTCCCTCTCCCGCTCTTCCAAGTCCGACGCCATGACTCCTCCCGCTCTTAAGACTTTCTGGACCTAAATTCGGTTCTTCACCTAAAGACTTCGGTGGAACCGTACAGACCTCCACCTGGACCTCAAGTGTCTAAGTTGCCAACGTTATGGGCACACCTACAAGACTTGCGGCCTCCCACCTCGATGGATCAAATGTGCCGGCGATCACCATTAGAGAGAATGCCAGAAACCAAAAACCTCTCCAGCCAAATGCGTCAGCTGTGGTGGACAACATACTGATAATTACCGAGGATGCATTGTTCACCGCGAACCTCTCCTCAAACTACGCAACACTAGAGAAACCCTTCAAGTACAGCCCATGCACGAGCCTGCGAGGCAACCGAACCTGAACACAAGCTCTTATTCGTTTCCTCCACTCCGATATCCCTGGCTAAACCATCAATCTGACACCGTGGATACCCCTCAATCATCTCCCAGCTCCCCACCAACCACCGTTCAACCCCTTCCGCCACCCTCTGGGCTACACTCAATCAATCAACGACACATCACTAACCGCTAATATAAGAACTGCTCTATTGAGCATAATTACGAAACTTCTCTCTCCTACCGACAATAAAACTCTCATAAGCATCATCACGAATGACCTTATTCCGGCCCTTCTTCAACTTGTAAATGGCGCCTAATTCACAAATAACCAGCCACTTCCTTAAAGTTCTACAATGGAACATTAATGGCATCAGAAAAAAAACAAGAACTTAACCTTCTAATAGCCAACCATAATCCAGACATCGTCCTGCTTCAAGAAACTAAACTAAAAAACAGCGAAGCATTTAACTGTCCAAACTACCGTGCAACCAGAAAAGATAGGGCCAATGATTCTGGTGGTGGGGTCATGATCCTATCCAAAAATAACCTACTCTTTACCGAACGTCAACCCCCGCCCACCCAAAAACTGGAACTTACTGGAATAGCTATAAAAGGAGTCACTGGAACTCTTAACATTTGGTCAGCCTACTTTCCCCCTTCATCCTCGAAGTCAGACGCCCCTGACTTAACAGCGCTCTCTTCCCTACTACATCCTAAACTCATAATAGATGGTGACTTAAACGCCAAACACTGCCTGGGGTTGCAAAACCACTACATTGCGAGGGCGCGCCCTTCGTAAGCTGCTTTTTACCAATAAGTAGTAGTAGTTTTGGGTTTTAGGGTGCGTCGACAGCTAAGGTCATTTTGCACCACTCATTAAATATAAAACTAAAATTCCTTTTTACTTAGGAATAATAAATAAATAAATACGGTTAAATATAAATAAATAAATAATTGTTAAAATCAAAAGCATTAAAATTATGAGCTCCAAAGCTAAAGCTGCCCCATTAAACCGGTTGACCTTAAAAAACTTAGGACTCGGTTAATAGACCCAGAGTCATCCCCTAAAATATTTTTTAAGTCTCCCCTTATCTTCAACATGTCTCTGGCCCTTTGGTGTCTTGTACATTCCGTCAGGATATGTTTTATCGTAAGGGGTTGGAAACACTCATTGCAGCGGGGCTGTTCTTTTACCTCCGCAAAGAGGTACGAATGAGTGAGGGCAGAGTGTCCTATTCTCAGGCGCGTAATCATGACCTCTTCCCTCCGAATGTTCCGGATGGAAGAGGACCATGGTGAAACGACCGGTTTTATTGCCCTGAGTTTATTATTTTGCAGAGACTGCCAAGTCTCCTTCCACTGATGCAGGACCGAGTTCCGCAAGGCGGCCTTCACGTCCTCCATTGGGACCAAGGTGGAGTCGGTCTCGGGTTGTCGAAGGGCATCCTTCGCTGCCTGGTCAGCTTTTTCGTTGCCTCTTATGCCGACGTGACCAGGAGTCCATATAAAGGAGACCCTGTTCCCCTTTCTCTGAAGGGACAACAGGGTATAATGGATCTCCTGGACTATCGGGTGCACAGGTGCAAAGACCGATAAAGATTTTAGGGCGCTCAACGAGTCGGTGCAGATGAGGAAAGAGCCATTGCTTTCTTTTATTTCTCCTAGGGCCGTCCTTATGGCTGACAGCTCGGCTGTAAAAATGCTGCAAGAAGTGTGCAGTTTTTTCCTCACGACTCCATGGTAGTGGGACACGACTGCATAGGCACACGCAGATTCTGACTTTGACCCGTCGGTGTAGACTGGGACAAAGTCAGAAAGTGAGCTGAGGACGGCACTGAAGAGCTGCTGGTATTCGGAATCGGTCGTTTTGGCTTTGCGGCGTGCACTGGCAATGAGTTTAATATCCGGCATTGGTGTTAACCAAGGCGGATACTTAGCATAGGAGACGGGGCATATTTGAGGAAATGTAAAATTTACCTCATTAATAAAATCATTAAAACGAACGGCAAAGGGTCTAGTTGCCCTTCTCCGCCTGTTAAATAAGTCTAAAAACCGTTGGTTAAAAACTATGTTAAGACAAGGGTGGATTGTCTCTGATAAAATTTTACAGGCATAGTTGCCCATTAAAATCATCCTGCGGGTTTCCAACGGAGGCTCCCCTGCGTCTGCAAGTAGGCTTGGGACTGGGCTTGTTCTAAATGCCCCGGTGGCCAACCGTATCCCAGCATTGTGGACACATGTGAGTGGTCTCAAGTAAGACTCTCGTCCTGAGGAATAAACTATGGAACCATAGTCCAATTTGGATCGCACCAAGCCTCTGTACAATAAAAGCATGGTGGTGCGGTCTGCTCCCCAAGTGGAGTGAGTTAAAAACTTTAAAACGTTGAGGGTTTGGCGACACCTCTCGCGTAACACGCGGATATGCTCCCGCCAGTTCAGCTTTTGGTCCAGGATCATGCCGAGAAAGCGGACGGACTCCACAAATGGAAGAATCCTACCCAACAGGGTTAGGGTCGGGGTAACGTGGTAACCGCGAAGACGGTGAAAGTGCACGCATTTCGTTTTCTCCATGGAGAAACGAAATCCGTTCTTTCGCGACCACTCTCCCAGTTTGTTTAGAGTCACCTGGGCTTGCCTGGAAGCGTTTGGCAGTCGTGTCGACCGGCAAAATATGGCTAGGTCGTCCACATAGAGCGATGCCATCACCGGGGCATTGATGCATTCCACCACGTCGTTGATGGCGATGGCAAATAACGTCACGCTCAGTACTGAACCCTGGGGTACCCCGTTCTCCTGTGTAAAAGATCGGGATAAGTGCTTCCCAGTCCTTACTTTAAAAAGGCGGTTAGTTAAAAAATTTCTGATAAATAGGGCCATGTTGCCTCTAAATCCCCACTTGTGGAGCGTGTTGAGGATTCTCCATCGCCACACACTATCATAGGCCTTCTCCAGGTCGAAGAAGACTGCTATGACGTGTTGACGTTGGAGAAAGGCTTCCTGGATGAAGTTCTCAGTGCGCACCAGATGGTCTGTCGTGGACCTGCCACGCCGAAAGACGCACTGAGCGTCGGAGAGCAGGTGTCGACTCTCCAAGCACCACATGAGACGTCGGTTTACCATCCGTTCCATCACCTTGCACAGGCAGCTGGTGAGAGATATGGGACGGTAGTTGTTCGGGTCATTTTGGTCCTTGCCCTGTTTTGGGATTGGTATCACGATGGACTCTCGCCAGGCATTTGGAAAACTGCCCTCGTTCCAAAGTTGGTTGAGGGTATTTAGGACCTCCCCAATCGCAGTTTCCGGAATGTTCCGGAGAAATGCGTTGTGGATTTCGTCCGCCCCTGGCGAGGTGTAATGGGAGTCTTCGATGGCGGATTTAAGCTCCCAGGACGTGAAAGGCTCATTGTAATATTCCCGTGTAGGACCTGCACCAAATTTGAGAGGGACTCTCTCGCATCGCCTCTTCCTGTACACAAAGTCCGCGGTATAGCCCTCGTCACTGCTATTGGCCGCGAACTGACTGGCAAATATGTTGCTTATTTCGGCAGGTGAATTAACCACCCGGCCAGCAACAAGCAATGGCGAGATGACAAATGAGCCCTTTGACCCGGAGATTTTCTTCACTTTGTCCCATACCTGACCAAGTGGCGTGCGATGGTTGATGGTAGAGACGTATTCTATCCAGGAAGCCCTCTTGGCCTCCTTCACGGCCCTTCGAGCTCGCGCTCTCAGGCGGCGGTACGATGCCAGATTAGTTGCCGTGGGATATTTTCTAAAAATATGCAGTGCTTTTTTCCTCGCCCGAATCGCCCGGTCGCATTCCCCGTTCCACCAAGGGACAGGAGCTCGATTAATGTTCCCGGACGTACGAGGGATACTTTTCGTAGCTGCCGCCAACAGCGTTGAACTTAGTTTATCGACGTTGTGCAACGCGTCGAAACTTGCGTCGTGTTTATATGTAAACGTACGCTTGAAAAGTGGCCAGTCCGCACGGTTAATACGCCACTTTTCCGGAGGTTTTGAAATGGTGGGCGAAGAGTCTTCTTTAACGAGTAGAAGAGGAAAATGGTCACTCCCACAGAGATCGTTGTGGGTGGACATTTTCAGCTTTGGGGCTAGACTTCTCGAGCATAGACAAAGATCTATTGCTGAGAATTCCCCATTAAAGCTGTTAAACCGGGTTTTTTCGCCGCTATTTAATAAAAACAGGTTAAAATCCTCAATAAAGTTGGATAAAATTCGACCTCTCCTATTGCTTTGGGTTTCTGGCCCTCCCCAGAGAGGATCATGGGCATTAAAATCTCCCATCAAAATGAACGGCTGAGGAAGCTGGTGGACAAGGGCTTCAAGGTTCAGGCGGGTCACCGGTGCACCCTCTGGCAGATAAACGTTGCATAACGTCATCCTCTCAGGGGTATGCACCGTGACAGCGACGGCCTGGAATGGAGAGTTCAGTTGGACTCGCGAGGTGTAAAGGGCCTCACGGGCCGCAACTGCTACTCCCCCTTGGGCTCGTTGGCCACTTAGGTCATCCGTTCTAAAAACAGTGAACCCCTTCAAAATACCCTTATCTTCAGCCTTAAAATGGGTCTCTTGGAGACAAATACAAGAGGGTTTAAAATCTTGGATTAAAATGGCCAGCTCCTCCTTGTGCCGATAAAAGCCATTGCAGTTCCACTGCAGAATGGAACACATTTAAAGTGTTCAGTTAAAATAAATAAATAAATAAATATATAAATAAATAAGATGACTAAAAAGGGAGATGACCAACTCTATTGAGGTTATCGCTTGAAGCGATGTTTCCTCTTCCACTCGTTTGCGAAGACCTCAGTATCGGAGATACTCTGGTCCTCTTCAATTACCTCCGGCTTCTTTGGCTTCACTGGAGGCGGCGGGGAAGGTGTATTCTCACGCCCTTTTGGCGTGTTCCCCTTGGTGGTTTTCTGTGGGCTCTTCTTTGAAGGGCCCACAGGAGTAGGTGGCTCCTTGTCCACCTTACTCTTCCCATCCTTCACCCTTTTGGGTTTAGGCACTTGCGTGTTTTCAACTGGGGATTCTTTCGGTATCTCCGTCTGCGTGGCGATGGTACACTTTACACATTGCGTGGTTGCAACGGAAGCAAAGGACCGGGAGAAAGTTGGAGCGATTAGCGCCCTGTATTTTCTCCTCGCTTCCGCATATGGGATTTTTTCAAGGGTTTTTATCTCCATGACTTTCCTCTCTTCTTTCATCTTCGGGCAATCACGAGAGTACACTGGGTGTGTACCCTCGCAATTGACACAAAGAGGTTCCGAAGAGCACTCTTTATCCTCGTGCGCGTCTTTGCCACAGCGCGGGCAGGTGGCCTTACCCTCGCAGCGCGACGCGACATGGCCGAACCGTTGGCATTTGAAACAACGCACGGGATTTGGGATGAATGGCCTCACTGGTACCGATTCATAGCCCACAAACACCTTGTCGGGTAGTCTATCACGCGCAAACGTCAAGATCACGGAGGTGCTGTTTACGTTTTCTCCGTTGCGCCTTGTGGTGAGTCGACGACAGTCAGTCACTCCCTGAGAGAACATTTCTCTCTTGATTTCTTCCATGTCCACGTATAGGAGGTCGTAGTGACTGATGACTCCCCGACAGGTGTTAAGAGTGCGGTGCACCTCCACCTTAATCGGAATGTCATGGAGCATTCCCATAGCAAGCAGTTTATCGCTTTGTGTATCGTTCAGGGTCTCTATAAGAAGTGTACCATCCCGGAGCTTCTTCACGCTCTTTGGGTCCCCAGGCACAATCTGTGACAAAACTCTGCGAATTAAGAAAGGAGAAACCTTTTTCAAGGTTTCACCTTCCTTTATGCACGACATAATTAAATAGCGCTTACATGCGCCTATGCACTTTTCTCCCCCGCCGGTGTCCGGACGGGATCTTTTTAGTGGTGGAAAGGGTTTTTCCTCCATAATAATAAATAATTCGTCCCTCGGCCTCCCCACCCGCCACGGAGCCACACATTTGGGACGCCGCTCCGCCAAACCGGAGCGGTCGCCAGGGCTAACTCGAGGGATATAGCGCTTCTGGAGTGGTTGTCTGTTTCGGGGTGGATCTTCGGTGCAAGGGCCCACCAAAACCCTTACATCTCCGACCTCCCTACGCAGACCCCCACAACCTTGGCACTCGCCACCGGAGCGAAAACGCGACGGAAGCCGATTGACCGGGAGTGGCTAGCTCCCGGCCTCCCGTTTACACGAAATCCGGGGCCGAAAAGGGGTATCACTCCCCGGTCCATACAGGGCATCCGACACCCTGCTGGGAACCAGAAAGCTCACCCTCCAGGATCCCCTTTTCTCCCTTACGGGTCTCCAGGCACGGCAAACACCTGGGCGGATCGCAGGCCAGATGGTATGGCCGCTCACAGACAGTGGATCCACAGCACTGTCCGGACGCATCCCTTGCTGGCTTGGGGTTTGTTTTCGGGGTTTTCTCCCCGCCCTTTTAGTCGCCTCTTACGACAAGCAGGGATACTGCGGGAGTATTCTCTATCCCCCTACCCGCGGGGGGTTTTTTACCAATAATCTCTCCATCCACTCACCACCTTTCCCTACCCACTTTCACCATCACCCTCATTCCTCCGATATCCTGGATGTAGTTACCTCATCTTCAGATATTGCATTTCAAATCCTAAGCCTAGATAACTCAGCCTCCGACCACTGCCCCATATTTTTCTGCGTTCCTACCCTCTCCTTTATACAACCAGAACCTAGTAGAAGAGTTAACTGGAAACTATTTAAAGAGAACTGCTTGGCCATTACCCTTGTCCCTTCTCTGACTAGCACTCCAGTCAGTATAGAGAAAGCGGCTCAAGACTTTACAAACTCCTTAACCGACGTCATTCATTGCTTCTGCTATCCTCCTTCTCCAGCCTCTATCGCTGGTCCCACACTTCCTTCCAGATATCTTGCACCTGATCTCACTTAGGAACAAGGCCAGAGCCCTCTGGCAACGCGCTCATCTACGCCAAGATAAAAACCGCTTCTGTGCACTCTGAAATCTAGTAACTTCCAAAATTAGAAGACAGGGATAAAACCTGAAATGACAAAATAAGCTCACTCTCCCACAAGGAAAATTCAGTTTGGACCCTAGCCCGCTGTCTGCGAAGGAAAATGCTACCCACCCTGCCAATACTTTATAATGGGAAAGAAGTATATGATGACAGCGACAAAGCAAATGCCTTTGCCGACTCCCTCAATTGCATATTCAAAAACGACAATAGATCATCGTTGGACTCAGAAGCGTTGGACAGCATCTCTAGCCTGTCACTTTGCCTATCACCCCCATTCCCCGAAATTACTCCTCAAGAACTCCACTCCATTCTCTCCCACTCCAAAACCAAGTCATCACCGGGCCCTGATCAAATCTCCAACCTTCACCTTAAAAACCTTCCAAAACCTTTCCAAGCACCTACTCTCCATCCTCAACTCCTGCCTTTCCCAATCATACTTCCCAAAGGCGTAGAAAAAGGCAAAAATAATACTCATTCCAAAACCCGATAAAAATCCTTCTGATATATTAAACTACAGACCAATTAGCCTGCTCCCCTGCATGGGCAAGGTCCTGGAATAATGCATCCTCAACCGGCTACAAGAGGAAATTTCGGCACTAGATCTAATCAGACCTGAACGAATTGGCTTCTGCCATCGCCACTCCACTACTCAACAAATAACAAGACTGGTTGAACAAATCTCTTTCGGCTTCAATATCCACAAGAACACCCAAGTAGTGTTCCTTGATCAACAAAGAGCTTTTGACAAGGTCTGGCATACTGGGCTGATACAGAAACTGCTCCAAACTGACATATCCATCTACCTTACCAAAATCATACACTCCTTTTTCTCAAACGGCACGTTGTCGCGTCGCTGGCGTCCGGGGTTGGCTGTGCGACCCGCCCCGAAACGCGAGAGCGAGTGAGCATTCTGCCCAGGCAAGGGCTGGGGTTGCTGGAGAAAATAAACCTCCCCGCTGTTCCGTTGATTACCCCGAAGGGCGTTTATTCCGTCCAGTACAGGATTACAGTAAAGGGGACTTTCTCCCAGGGAGAAGGTCGAGTGTCGTTTGCCTGAAGGGCGCGTGGAGTCCGGTGCAGCTCCAGCAGCTGGATGGCGGCCGGGGTCCTGTCCGGCTTCTGGCTGGTCGCGGGAGCCCGACGGTCCGGCGAGCCAAATAGGGGCAGCCTCGGCACCTCTGCGTAGGGCGTCCCTGGAGAGTCCAGGGGCCGGAGGCGGTACTGCGGGGTGGGCGACGTCAGGAGACTCAGCACCGGCCACGTAGGAAGGGCGGCCTCGGCCAACCAGGTCCGGTAGTCCTCGCGGGTCGACGATGATCCCGGGGTTGTCGTCGGAGGTGCTGGTGGTCGAGTGTCGGAGCGGCGGGGCGGCGTCGCGGCGGGTCGGTCCTTCGTGCGGCGTCGAGCTCGGTTGGCGCTGGGAGGCGGCGCGGTGGACGCGGCATCCGTCCGGTTGCTTTGGTCCTGGTGAGCGAAAAGCCTGGGGGCGAGGATTTCCTCGCTGCGCCACCAGGTAGCGTCTTGGGGGGGAGAGGGAGAGTGCACCTGAGGCGAGGATATCCTCACTGCGCCAACAGGTAGCTTTGGGAGAGCGAGGATCTTCTCACTGCGCTGGCTCCCTTGGGACTCCCACCCCGTTCTGTCTGTTCGGGTCTCAGGTCCCTCCTTATATACCTGCCCTGGCCCGGGCGGTAGCCAATGGGCGAGCGCTGAGGGGACTCCGGGGGAGGGGAGACCACGTGACATTGTGACGTATCGCTCACATGCCCTGGCGGTACCCAATGGGCGAGCGCTGAGGGGACTCCGGGGGAGGGGAGACCACGTGACATTGTGACGTCGCGCTCTCCACGTGGCAGACTCTCCCCCTATTGCATCGGAGCGCGGGTGGAGGGGAAGATTCTCCGTTGCCGGGAGATTTGAATTGTCTTCGCTCTGTGGAGCGGGCTTTGGCCACAGTAGGCGCACATCATCCCACCCCTCCCCAGTTGGCGCAAAACCCGCTACGAAGAGCGAGCGCCAGGTTGTTTCTGGGCCCGTTTCCGTGGGATGTGTGACCCCTATGGGTGCTGGGGCGGGTTTGAAGGGGTCTGGTATTTTCCCGCCCTCTCGTTTCCCGCGTGATTTTCGGGGCAGTCCCGATGGAAGTGATGTCCGGGACAAAATCTGCATTTAGGTGCTCCTGCTGGTCGGCCTTGGCTGGTGTCCTCGGCCTGGTCCGCTGAGATGGCGCTTGCTAGCCGTATTAATTCTTCCGTGGTTTTTGGTGGGCTGGCGCGCAGCATTTGCCTTATCCGTGGCAGAAGCTGTTCTATTAAGGTCGGCAAAATGGTTTCTTGGTTCCCGTCCGGGAATAATCTTTTAAACAGTTGCAGCTTCTTCAGGATAAACATCTCCGCGCTTTCCTTTTGTGCTTGAGTACTTCCAAATAGTTTGGATTGTATAAGCGCTCTCTGGGCTGGAGTGTCGTAACGTCCCCGAAGCCTGTTTTTGAAGTCTCCCCAGGTCAGAGAGAACTCCCGGTACGGTGTCCACCATCGCCGTGCTTCCTCCTGGAGTTGTTACTCCGCCCTGCGGACCCACCATGTCGTTGGTAGTTGGTCATCCCGAAATGCCGCTTCCATATCTCTTAGGAACCTTTCTGGGTCCTCTGCTTCTCTCCCGAAAAACTCCGGCCACGGTGTCCGGAAGGCGGGTTCCGGAGAGGATAGCTGTGGGCGGCTGCGTTGCTGCGGCAGGGTGCATCTTCCGCACACAAACTGTAGACCACTTGTGTCCCTGGCTTCGTCCCTCCATCCTAGGCAGAGATGGTGAAACCAATGGTGGCAGCAGGCGCAGGAGATCAGGTGTTCCCCCACACCACTGCAGTTTGGAGTCTCGCATTGGTCCCTGGTGCGGGTGCGAGTTAGGTTGGGCGCCACCGAGTGTTGGTAAGGCTCTCTCGGAAGAGCCGTGATGGTTGCAGCGAGTGTTCCATTGATGGGCTGAGTCGCCATGGTGGAAACGTCTCCCTGTTCGGTGTCAACCGACTGGGTGTCTGGTGGATTTCCGCGACCGTTGTCCATCTCGCCTGCCGAAGTAGAGGCGTCGTCCCTCGGTGGGGTCTGTGGGACACTGGTCGCTGGTTGCCGGGCGTCGTCAGTCAGAGGGGCCCGTGGATCCCAGCTGCTCTCCATGCAGCTAGTCGTAGTCCCCGTTAGTTGGGCGCCAATTGTCGCGTCGCTGGCGTCCGGGGTTGGCTGTGCGACCCGCCCCGAAACGCGAGAGCGAGTGAGCATTCTGCCCAGGCAAGGGCTGGGGTTGCTGGAGAAAATAAACCTCCCCGCTGTTCCGTTGATTACCCCGAAGGGCGTTTATTCCGTCCAGTACAGGATAACAGTAAAGGGGACTTTCTCCCAGGGAGAAGGTCGAATGTCGTTTGCCTGAAGGGCGCGTGGAGTCCGGTGCAGCTCCAGCAGCTGGATGGCGGCCGGGGTCCTGTCCGGCTTCTGGCTGGTCGCGGGAGCCCGACGGTCCGGCGAGCCAAATAGGGGCAGCCTCGGCACCTCTGCGTAGGGCGTCCTTGGAGAGTCCAGGGGCCGGAGGCGGTACTGCGGTGTGGGCGGCGTCAGGAAACTTAGCACCGGCCACGTAGGAAGGGCGGCCTCGGCCAACCAGGTCCGGTAGTCCTCGCGGGTCGGCGATGATCCCGGGGTTGTCGTCGGAGGTGCTGGTGGTCGAGTGTCGGAGCAGCGGGGCGGCGTCGCGGCGGGTCGGTCCTTCGTGCGGCGTCGAGCTCGGTTGGCGCTGGGAGGCGGCGCGGTGGACGCGGCATCCGTCCGGTTGCTTTGGTCCTGGTGAGCGAAAAGCCTGGGGGCGAGGATATCCTCACTGCGCCAACAGGTAGCTTTGGGAGAGCGAGGATCTTCTCACTGCGCTGGCTCCCTTGGGACTCCCACCCCGTTCTGTCTGTTCCGGTCTCAGGTCCCTCCTTATATACCTGCCCTGGCCCGGGCGGTAGCCAATGGGCGAGCGCTGAGGGGACTCCGGGGGAGGGGAGACCACGTGACATTGTGACGTATCGCTCACATGCCCTGGCGTTAGCCAATGGGCGAGCGCTGAGGGGATTCCGGGGGAGGGGAGACCACGTGACATTGTGACGTCGCGCTCTCCACGTGGCACTCTTCCCCTATTGCATCGGAGCGCGGGTGGAGGGGAAGATTCTCCGTTGCCGGGAGATTTGAATTGTCTTCGCTCTGCGGAGCGGGCTTTGGCCACAGTAGGCGCACATCAACGTTCTTTGTAGCCCTTAACAATGCCAAATCAACCACCCGGTCCATATCTGCAGGCGTTCCTCAAGGATCAATACTGTCACCTGTCCTGTTCAACCTTCATGTCAACGACCTACCCTCACACCCAAACAGTGAAAGCTACCTCTATGCGGACGACTCAGCTATAGCGTACACTTCCTTCGACCCAAACCACGCCGCGAAAAACGTCCAAGATTACCTTAATACCATAGCAGGGTGGATGACCGATTGGAAACTAACAATCAACCCCAGTAAATGCATTAACGTAAACTACGCTAGAAAATTGAAGAAACCCAACATCACTCCTATCTACTACGGCAGGGAAAAAATCCCCCAGGCATTATCGGCTAAATTTCTTGGTGTACACCTGGACAGCAAACAACTGGCAAACGCATACCCAATACGCGCTCAACAAGGCAAATGCTGCTGATTTTTCCATCTATCCCCTAATTAAATGCACCAGTCCTCTCCGTCTCCACACCAAAGTCCTCCTTTTTAAATCAATGATACGACCCGTCTTAACATAGCGTGGTGGTGGTGGTCTAAATGCGTGGTGGTGGTGGTCGCATGGGGAAGCAACGCTGAAGAGCCTCAGAGCTGGGCAGCGAAGAAGGAAACCGACAAGAAGCCGGTGGAAACAAGAAAGCCGAATAGCCGGCTGTGCGCTTATCTAGCCTTTTCATAGATCCTGATTCGCAGATTTTTGTTAATTGTTGGCAATTGTTGCCAATTGTTTAATTTGATTTAAGTATTTACCATCTCCTGTTTACGCTCCCTCAAGGTGGACCGAAACCCGACCTTTCCTACCCACCCCTGCAACATGGCGGCTGTCCCATCGCCTGGTGTCTCCCGTCCTGGACATCCGGTTGACCGAGATGGATTTATAACACCTAAAAGGACCGTTAAAATATTGGCACAATTGACGTCAAGCGCCTCCCAATCCGGCGTGCAACGACCTTTTACGACAATAAGCGACACGGCAATGAAGCGCGCGCGTACCTCGGCGGATCCATTCATGTCGATTGAAACGAGCAATTCCTTCTCCGCGCTCGCTCCTGCGACTGAAAACCTTGCAGCAAACCAAAACCAAATAGATACGCAAGACAATTCTGAACAGAACCCAAGAAATAATTAAAGCCTACGAAAATCAGTCGTGAACCGCTTCCTCCTCCCCTGATAATCTACGATGTCAAAGACGCCCGTTCACTTAGAGACCAGATCAGATCGACGGTCAAGGATCAATTCAGTGTCCTGCGGTGATACGTCAGCCCGAGTTCAGACACGCACAATGGACGATTTCAAATCCCTGAGAGCAGCACTCTCCAAGGCGGATGCCCAGATGTCCACTTGGTGTGTCGGCGAAGAAAAGAACACATCCTTTACCTTTGGAGGTTTACCATCTCGCCACCAACTGGACGACTTGCTTGATGACTTGAAAGCAATAGGTATTGATGCCCGCAGAGGTCGACAACTCACTGCAGAGGGGAAGCCAATCGGCGTATTCGTGATAGCCATCGCTCCACCCGAATCCTGGCCGATCTCCGCAGCTAAGGCTATCCGCAGTGTCGGAAATTGCGTGGTTTCGGTGCGATTGTATGTCTATGGAAACCCCCAGCTGTGCCATTGCTGCTCCCGTTTTGGGCACGACAGTTCTTCTGCTCGGCCTCTCCTAGATGTCCCTTCTGCTCCGGAAGCCATTGCCTTCAAGATTGCCCCCGCTCAGGCGCCGAGAAGTGTCCTCACTACGACGACAACCATGCAGCATACTCTCCCGAATGCGAAAAATTGCGTGCTCAGAAGGAACGCCGAGACGAAAAACCATTGCGAAAACGCCGTGGAAAAGGCTCAGTAGCTTCTGCCTTTCCAGCTACAGCATCCCAGGAAAACCCAACCAATCCAGCACCATCAGCTAACTCCACAACGAAGCGGCCTGCCATCCTCGGCACAAGAAACGCCTGGCGAGGAAGCGACGCATCTCAAGACCTGGCCTTATAACGCACCACGCCAATACAGTGACTTGGAATTAATTTCCCAGCGATGCCGCACCCAGCTGTATCTTCTGAAGAAACAGCTGTATCCATCCTCGTCCCCTAACGGGAACGCCGTTGTCTCCAAAGAGCACCGTCGCATCAGCCGACGACCCTTTAAAGGACCACATCTGAATCGCCCGCAGACAGCCAGGGCAAAGACGCCGGCAGCGAAGCACTCCTGTGTGTACTCGGTACGCTGGCCACCATTGCGACAACACTCCAGTCTCAACTCCAAGTGTTTTCTGCAACGCTTCAGCGGCTGCCAACTCTGCTTACAAACCATCATGGATAAGCCTTCTCCAAGACGCCGTAACATCGTGATTCCGTCATGGAACGCTGGAGGCGCGGTATCGAGGAAAACAGCGGAGCTCCTTGAATTCCTAGCACGTCAAAGATGCAAAATACCCCTGATCCAAGAAACTCGCCTGAAACAGGACCGTTGGACTGTTCCTGGATTCCAGGTTTTTTGAGATGACAGGACAAGTCGGGGAGGAGGAACGGCAATCCTGGTGGCGAAACATCTTTGTGCAGTGTCTCCCGTTACCGTCCTTCACTACCACAGAACAACTGCGGTGGAACTTGAATGTGAAAAGGGCTTGCTTCGCCTGGCCTCCATCTACATCGCTCCCCAGGTGGCGCTTCGCATGGCAGAGCTGGCAGCAATTTTCAACGGGAACATCGCGGAAAGAGACCTGAACACTAAACACCCGTCTTGGCGCTCCCGGGTCGAGAACAGCCGAGGTCTTCGCCTTAGACAATGGATTTCTTAAAGCCGTCTAAATGTCATCGGTACTCGTACCCCGCCTCATTTCACTCCATGAGGAACGACGACGTACTTGACATTGTATTACACGCGGCATTGCCATCGTCGCTCACGGCGAAATCAATCCACGCCCGGGAGAGCGACCATCTGCCTGTCCTCCAAATCAACGGTCGCCCGCTCGAGAATCCACCCAATACGATGCGGAATTACGAAGACGCAGATTACTCTCTTCCATAACCAGATCACGGATCGCATCGCCGCCCAACCGCTACCCCCAGCCGTCGGCTCTCCTGAAGAGATTGACTTCCAGGTCGATTTCCTGGCGGAAACTGTGCAGTCGGCGGTAGCAGCATCAATTACCGAACGTCCAGTCCGTGAATGGATCACCTGGCTCTTATCAAACCCATCAGGGACCAGATCAGGATGAAGAAAAGGGTCAGAAGACGCTTCCAACGCTTCCGCTGTCCATCGGTTAGGTCTCTGCTCAAAGCTGCTCAGCGCCGCATCAGGGAGGAGATTGCTGCCATCGGGGCCACCAACTGGGAGAGGAAGTGTTCCTCCCTATCCCCGGAAGACGGCTCCTTCTGCAGGCTAGTGAGACGCCTTCGAGGAGAATCTCGCGAGGAGGCTCCTCTATGCTCATCAGCGGGCTACCATTGTACGCCGGAGGAGAAAGCAGCAGGGTTGGATATTCATCTGGAGGTCTTCACGCCCCTGGACGGCGACCTGAACCTGCCAGATCCCCTACTATCGCCAGTGAAACCGCCGAGACCTCCATGGACCGTTCCCGATCCAAAGGAGTCTCCTCCAATCATAGAGGAGTCGGACCTTCGCAGGGCCATAAAGTGTCTAAAGCGTCACAAGGCACCAGGACCAATTGGCATCGCAAGCATTGTCATCACCCAGATTGTCATCACCGCTCTTTGGCATTGGTTCTTCTATGCATTTTCAATGCATGCCTTGCTCTTGGACACTTTCCAACCCGTTGGAAAGAAGCACACATCGTCTGCATTCCAAAAATCGGAAGAGCACCATCGCCGACGAATTTCTGCCCGATATCGCTGCTCGACGGCCTGGGGAAACTCTTCGAGAGGATTCTCCTGTGCCACCTCATCGCCATCGCGGAGCTAAATGTCGTCCCAGATCATCAATTTGGATTCAGGAGCGAGCATTCGACGACACACTAGGTCGCACGCTTGCTTAACTTCGTCACTGAAGGCTTCAACCGACGGCACACCACCGTCGGAGCCTTCTTTGACTTCAGCAAGGCGTTCAACCGGGTTTGGCACGAGGGGATGCTTTGGAAGCTGTATTGCTTTGGCTGTCCCTGTTGGTGGTCGGCGATTACTTCGTCTTGGCTGCAAGGATGGACCTTCCGGGTCAACTGGGGCTATGTAACGTCCGAGAAACGGCAAATCCGCGCCTGCGTTCCGCAAGGGAGCTTAATATCGCCATTCCTCTTTAACATCTATACGGCGGACATCCTCTCGGACCTAGGGAGCAATTATCTAATTGCTACTAACGCCGATGACGCAGCCATCCTCGCCAGATCGTGCAGAAGACACCTGGCATCCAAATACCTGCAGCAAGCTGTCGACCCCGAGGGGATGGTATTCCTGCTGGCGCTTTTCCGTCAACGAACGGAAGAAAACGGCAATAGTGTTCTCCAAAGGCCAAAAGGAACCAAGCGAAATCCTCATCAGCACTGAAGAGATCCATTGGCAGCGCTCGGTGATTTACCTAGGAATCACCCTCGACAAGTGCCTCAATATGCTGCAGCACGTCAGAAGAAAATCGGGTATTGCAGAGAACCATCGTCATCCCCTTGCACATTTTCTTGAGAATTAACACCTCCTCTGCAGACGACTTCATCTATTCTCCGCCGTTATCCACCCGATCATCGTGTACGCGGCTCCCGCGTGGTGCGGCTTGATGGGTGCAGCGGCGAAGTGTATCCTGAATACCACCGACAAGAAGTCTGCGTGCAGCCTTGCGATTAGGATGGATACCAGGCAACGCAGCCCTTTGGGAGATCGCAAACATCCCGCCGCTCGACGACGTTCTTCGGGAGAGGACCATCCGATTCCGCAGAGCCGCCTTCTCAACCCACGGAGAAATCCGCGGCGCCACCGATGTCATGGTTTTCCCGTGGGACAAGCACCCCCGCCCTCGGGCAGCAACAGGAGACGACGACCAACCGCCGCGGAAGCGTTGGAAATGAGTCGGCCTTTTCGGAGCCATGTGCTCCGAAACGATACGACAACGATGAGGTCCCTCATAAAACCCGTCTGGTCGCCGAGTAGACGATCGATCGATTGACAGATCGCATCTGGATCGGATCGGGTAACGGTGTCTCTGTTGTTTTCAGCGGAGAAGCCTTCAAACTCTAAGTGTAACTGAGGTTTCCTTCGGGAAATATTCATCTCTTCCCTCTGGGAAGTGATTAAGTGCTTAACTTGCGACTTCTTCACCGGTTAAACGCAAGGTCAGCTCCTCTCTTGAGTGTCCTCTGGGACCGAGGGGCCCTGTGTGAAAGCCAAGGGGAGGGAGGGACTTTCAGAGGGGGTGGCTGACTGAGAACCACCTTCTCACCTCTGAAGGGTGCTCAAATTAATTGGGTTGTCTCACTTGGGGACCTGAGGAAGAGGGCTTCCACCTCCTAGCACTCCTCAGAAAACCGAGGGAGTCCACTCATTAGGGAATAGTAGGGAAATCAGGGTCCGGAATAGTGGGGGGGAACTTGGGCAAAGACCCACTGTGCCCGCACTGCTTGCAGTCGGATCGGTGGGATTGCTTTTAGAACCTCCTTGCTACCCGGACTATAGTGGGTAGGATTGTGAATAGGGTTTAAAAAGAGCCAAAGGAAATTCAGGCGGGGGCGATTATCTATTCGGAGATGATCCGCTCGCCGGCCAAGAAGAAGGAGGCGGCCAAAACTCCAACAATGGCCGCGCAGGAAAACGCTGATAAGAGACATACCATTGCCGCCGGCAATTTCGTCCGTCCTCTTCAGGAGAGAGACAAGACCGGAACTAGCGAACACACCGACCGGACATCTGACGCCAGGAACCAGCTACGTAGAAGAACAGGACGAACATAGAACCGAGCAAGAGAGGATGGACACAACCACCAAAGACGAAGGTGGAATATTTGTGAGTCGCGGAAAGCAGAAACAAAAGAAAAAGGCACAACACGATAATTACAACGCCAACTGCCATCGCGATCAACAACAGGTACAGTCCCTGGTAGGAACCTGCACGGAAGGGACAAGGAGGCTAATGACGGAACACGACACACCTGATGGCTTAGCCAAGAAAGGAAAACGACCGCCGCCAATAATTATATATGAGGTTAAAGACCAAGCAGCCTTTTTTAAGGCAATTAAAGACCAAGCAAGGGACCGGATGTCCAACTTAAGAAAGGGGAAGGAAGGATGTCGCCTCCATTTGACAAATGAGCAAGATTATATTACAATTAAAGATTTTCTTGACAGGTCTTGTGCCAAATATTCGACATGGGCTACAAAGGAAAACAGAAATATGTAATTCACGGATTCAGCCCAAAAATGGATCAGGATTACATTGTCGAAAACCTTAAGGAACAGGGAATACCAGCCCTGAAAGCGCTACCCTTAGGAAAAAGGGACGATATTTGCACAGTAACGGTTCAGATGGGGAACGAATTCAAAGCAAACAGGATAGGAGAGGTAAATTCAATCTTTCACTATCAAGCGAGACTGAAAGTATTCCGGTATGACACTCCCCAGATGTGTTACCGTTGTAATAGGTACGAACACGGCTCAAAGGGTTGCACCGCTGCACCCAGATAGCATAAATGCGCCTGACCCCACGAAGGTCGAGACTGCACAAAAGCGAGGGAAGATAGGGCAAAGTGCTGCAATTGTGGAGGGGATCATGTCTCCTTAGCCAATGCTTATCCCTTAAGACAAGAAAGGGTGAAAGCTTATCAAATTCCAAAAAGGCCGAAAGTCACGCCAAGTTACCAGGAGGCACCCTTGCCAGCAGTCAACGCTTGAAACAGAACACCAAGAATCGTAGCGGAGAACCGTGCCACAAAAGAAACAAAATGCGCAGATGAGCCGGAAAATCCTGAGGTAAAGCGCAACGAGCAAGGTTCGCAGCAGCCAGGGAACGACGAGGTAAGGGCTATGATGGCGGCTCTTACGGAGCTAGTTAGGATGATGCAGACCCAAATGTCCGCCATCACGACACTGCTAATGAGGCTCGTACCTGCGAACCCATAATGGACTACACACCCATTATGATAAGGTCAATGACGGTGGCCATTTGGAATGCGAATGGTGGCCTAGGGAATAAAAATGACGAATTGCTACACTTTTTAAATAGCAAGAAATGTAATATTTGCCTGCTGAGTGAAACATCTGACTCCAAACGACAATATCACTATTCCTACCTGGACTATCATTAGGAAAGACAGAGATGACAACGGCAAGAAAGGAGGTGGAGTTGCAATAATAGTAAGGAATGGTGTGGAGTTCAATTATTGCGAACGTCACTAGTGACGAAGGCTATTGTAGTAGTAGTTTTGAGTTTTTGGGGTGCGTCGACAGCTAAGGTCATTTTGCACCACTCATTAAAATTAAAACTAAGATGCCTTTTTAATTAGGAATGTATAAATACGATAAAATTTATAAATAAATAAACAATTGTTAAAATCAAAAGGCATTAAAATTATGAGATCCAAAACTATATCTGCCTCATTAAACCAGTTGCCCTTAAAAATTTAAGACTCGATTTATGAACCCAGAGTCATCCCCTAAAATATAACTTAAGTCTCCCCTTATATTAAACATGTCTCTGGTCCTTTGGTATGTTCTACATTCTGTCAGGATGTTTTATTGTCAGGGTTTGGAGGCACTCATTGCAGCGGGGGTTCTTTTAACTCCGCAAAGACTGAGGACAGAGTGCCCTATTCTCAGGCGCGTAATGATGACCTCTTCCCTCCGACTTTTCCGGATGGAAGAGGACCATGATGACGCGAATGGTTCTATTGCCCTGAGTTTATTATTTTGCAGAGACTGCCAAGCCTCCTTCCACTGTTGCAAGACCGAGTTCCGCAAGGCAGCCTTTACGTCCTCCATTGGAACCAAGGTGGAGTCGGTTTCGGGTTTTCGAAAGGCATCCTACGATGCCTGGTCAGCTTTTTTGTTACCTCTTATGCCGACGTGATCAGGAGTCCATATAAAGGAGACCCTGTTCCCCTTTCTCTGAAGGGACAACAGGGTATAATGGATCTCCTGAACTATCGGGTGCATGGGTGCAAAGACCGATAAAGATTTTAGTGCGCTCAACGAGTCTGTGCAGATGAGGAAAGAGCCATTGCTTTCTTTTATTTCTCCTAGGGCCGTCCTTATGGCTGACAGCTCGGCTGTGAAAATGCTGCAAGAAGTGTGCAGTTTTTTCCTCACGACTCCATGGTAGTGGGACACGACCGCATAGGCACATGCAGATTCTGACTTTGACCCGTCGTTGTAGACTGGGACAAAGTCAGAAAGTGAGCTGAGGACGGCACTGAAGAGCTGCTGGTATTCGGAATCGGTCGTCTTGGCTTTGCGGCGGGCATTAGCAATGAATTTAATATCCGGCTTTGGGGTTAACCAAAGCGGATACTTAGCCTAGGAGAGGGGGCATACTTGAGGAAATGTAAAATTTACCTCATTAATAAAATCATTAAAACGAACGGCAAAGGGCCTAGTTGCCCTTCTCCGCATGTTAAATAAGTCTAAAAACCGTTGGTTAAAAACTATGTTAAAACAAGGGTGGTTTGTCTCTGATAAACTTTTACAGGCCTAATTGCCCATTAAAATCATCCTGCGGGTTTCCAATGGAGGCTCCCCTGCGTCTGCAAGTAAGCTTGGGACTGGGCTTGTTCTAAATGCCCCGGTGGCCAACCGTATCCCAGCATTGTGGACACATGTGAGTGGTCTCAAGTAAGACTCTCGTCCTGAGGAATACACTATGGAACCATAGTCCAGTTTGGATCGCACCAAGCCTCTGTACAATAAAAGCATGGTGGTGCGGTCTGCTCCCCAAGTGGAGTGAGTTAAAAACTTTAAAACGTTGAGGGTTTGGCAACACCTCTCACGTAACACGCGGATATGCTCCCGCCAGTTCTGCTTTTGGTCCAGGATCATGCCGAGAAAGCGGACGGACTCCACAAATGGAAGAAGCCTACCCAACAGGGTTAGGGTCGGGGTAACGTGATAACCGCGAACACGGTGAAAGTGCACGCATTTTTTTTTCTCCACGGAGAACCGAAATCCGTTCTTTCGCGACCACTCTCCAAGTTTGTTTAGTCACCTGGGCTTGCCTGGAAGCGCTTGGCAGTCGTGTCGACCGGCAAAATATGGCTAAGTCGTCCACATAGAGCGATGCCATCACCGGGGCATTGATGCATTCCACCACGTCATTGATGGCGATGGCAAATAACGTCACGCTCAGTACTAAACCCTGGGGTACCCCATTCTCCTGTGTAAAAGATCGGGAAAAGTGCTTCCCAGTCCTTACTTTAAAAAGGCGGTTGGTTAAAAAATTTCTGATAAATAGGGCCATGTTGCCGCTAAATCCCCACTTGTGCTGCGTGTTGAGGATTCTCCATCGCCACACACTATCAAAGGCCTTCTCCAGGTCGAAGAAGACTGCTATGACGTGTTGACGTTGGAGAAAGGCTTCCTGGATGAAGTTTTCAGTGCGCACCAGATGGTCTGTCGTGGACCTGCCACGCCGAAAGCCGCACTGAGCGTCGGAGAGCAGGTGTCGACTCTCCAAGCACCACATGAGACGTCGGTTTACCATCCGTTCCATCACCTTGCACAGGCAGCTGGTGAGAGATATGGGACGGTAGTAGTAGTAGTAGTTTTAGGAGTTTGTAGGGTGCGTCGACAGCTATGGTCATTTTGCACCACTGTCATAACGTAAAACTTATGTTCCTTTTAAACTAGGAATAAGTAAACAAATAAATACGAATAAATATATAAATAAATAATATAAACAAAAAAAAAAGAAAATGCTAAAATCAAAAGCATTAAAATTATGAGCTACAAAGCTAAAGCTGCCCCATTAAACCAGTATACCTTAAAAAACTTAAGACTCGGTTTATAGACCCAGAGTCATCCCCTAAAATATTTCTTAAGTCTCCCCTTATCTTCAACATGTCTCTGGCCCTTTGGTATGTTGTACATTCCGTCAGGATATGTTTTATCGTCAGGGGTTGGAAACACTCATTGCAGCGGGGCTGTTCTTTTACCTACGCAAAGAGGTACGAATAAGTGAGGGCAGAGTGTCCTATTCTCAGGCGCGTAATCATGACCTCTTCCCTCCGAATGTTCCGGATGGAAGAGGACCATGGTGAAACGACCGGTTTTATTGCCCTGAGTTTATTATTTTGCAGAGACTGCCAAGTCTCCTTCCACTGATGCAGGACCGAGTTCCGCAAGGCGGCCTTTACGTCCTCCATCGGAACCAAGGTGGAGTCGGTCTCGGGTTTTCGAAGGGCATCCTTCGCTGCCTGGTCAGCTTTTTCGTTACCTCTTATGCCGACGTGACCAGGAGTCCATATAAAGGAGACACTGTTCCCCTTTCTCTGAAGGGACAACAGGGTATAATGGATCTCCTGGACTATCGGGTGCACAGGTGCAAAGACCGATAAAGATTTTAGGGCGCTCAACGAGTCTGTGCAGATGAGGAAAGAGCCATTGCTTTCTTTTATTTCTCCTAGGGCCGTCCTTATGGCTGACAGCTCGGCTGTGAAAATGCTGCAAGAAGTGTGCAGTTTTTTCCTCACGACTCCATGGTAGTGGGACTTGACCGCATAGGCACATGCAGATTCTGACTTTGACCCGTCGTTGTAGACTGGGACAAAGTCAGAAAGTGAGCTGAGGACGGCACTGCAGAGCTGCTGGTATTTGGAATCGATCGTTTTGGCTTTGCGGCGTGCACAGGCAATGAGTTTAATATCCGGCATTGGTGTTAACCAAGGCGGATACTTAGCATAGGAGACGGGACATATTTGAGGAAATGTAAAATTTACCTCATTAATAAAATCATTAAAACGAACGGAAAACGGCCTAGTTGCCCTTCTCCGCCTGTTAAATAAGTCTAAAAACCGTTGGTTAAAAACTGTGTTAAAACAAGGGTGGATTGTATCCGATAAAATTTTACAGGCATAGTTGCCAATTAAAATCATCCTGCGGGTTTCCAACGGAGGCTCCCCTGCGTCTGCAAGTAAGCTTGGGACTGGGCTTGATCTAAATGATCCGGTGGCCAACCGTATCCCAGCATTGTGGACACATGTGAGTGGTCTCAAGTAAGACTCTCGTCCTGAGGAATACACTATGGAACCATAGTCCAGTTTGGATCGCACCAAGCCTCTGTACAATAAAAGCATGGTGGTGCGGTCTGCTCCCCAAGTGGAGTGAATTAAAAACTTTAAAACGTTGAGGGTTTGGCGACACCTCTCGCGTAACACGCGGATATGCTCCCGCCAGTTCTGCTTTTGGTCCAGGATCATGCCGAGAAAGCGGACGGACTCCACAAATGGAAGAAGCCTACCCAACAGGGTTAGGGTCGGGGTAACGTGGTAACCGCGAACACGGTGAAAGTGAACGCATTTCGTTTTCTCCATGGAGAAACGAAATCCGTTCTTTCGCGACCACTCTCCCAGTTTGTTTAGAGTCACCTGGGCTTGCCTGGAAGCGTTTGGCAGTCGTGTCGACCGGCAAAATATGGCTAAGTCGTCCACATAGAGCGATGCCATCACCGGGGCATTGATGCATTCCACCACGTCGTTGATGGCGATGGCAAATAACGTCACGCTGAGTACTGAACCCTGGGGTACCCCGTTCTCCTGTGTAAAAGATCGGGATAAGTGCTTCCCAGTCCTTACTTTAAAAAGGCGGTTAGTTAAAAAATTCCTGATAAATAGGGCCATGTTGCCTCTAAATCCCCACTTGTGCAACATGTTCAGGATTCTCCATCGCCACACACTATCATAGGCCTTCTCCAGGTCGAAAAAGACTGCTATTACGTGTTGACGGTGGAGAAAGGCTTCCTGGATGAAGTACTCAGTGCGCACCAGATGGTCTGTCGTGGACCTGCCACGCCGAAAGCCGCACTGAGCGTCGGAGAGCAGGTGTCGACTCTCCAAGCACCACATGAGACGTCGGTTTACCATCCGTTCCATCACCTTGCACAGGCAGCTGGTGAGAGATATGGGACGGTAGTAGTAGTAGTAGTTTTAGGAGTTTGTAGGGTGCGTCGACAGCTATGGTCATTTTGCACCACTGTCATAACGTAAAACTTACTGGCAAATATCTTGCTTATTTCGGCCGGTGAATTAACCACCCGGCCAGCAACAAGCAATGGCGAGATGACAAATGAGCCCTTGGACCCGGAGATTTTCTTCACTTTCTCCCATACCTGACCAAGTGGCGTGCGATGGTTGATGGTAGAGACGTATTCTATCCAGGAAGCCCTCTTGGCCTCCTTCACGGCCCTTCGAGCTCGCGCTCTCAGACGGCGGTACGATGCCAGATTAGTTGCCGTGGGATATTTTCTAAAAATACTCAATGCTTTTTTCCTCGCCCGAATCGCCCGGTCGCATTCCACGTTCCACCAAGGGACAGGAGCTCGATTAATGTTCCCGGACGTACGAGGGATACTTTTGGTAGCTGCCGCCAACAGCGTTGAACTTAGTTTATCGACGTTGGTCAACGCGTCGAAACTTGCGTCGTGTTTATATGTAAACGTGCGCTTGAAAAGTGGCCAGTCCGCACGGTAAATACGCCACTTTTCCGGAGGTTTTGAAATGGTGGGCGAAGAGTCTTCTTTAACGAGTAGAAGAGGAAAATGGTCACTCCCATGGAGATCGTTGTGGGTGGACATTTTCAGCTTTGGGGCTAGACTTCTCGAGCATAGACAAAGATCTATTGCTGAGAATTCCCCATTGAAGCTGTTAAAGCGGGTTTTTTCGCCGCTATTTAATAAAAACAGGTTAATATCCTCAATAAAGTTGGATAAAATTCGACCTCTACTATTGCTTTGGGTTTCTGGACCTCCCCAGAGAGGATCATGGGCATTAATATCTCCCATCAAAATGAACGGCTGAGGAAGCTGGTGGACAAGGGCTCCAAGGTTCAGGCGGGTCACCGGTGCACCCTCCGGTAGATACACGTTGCATAACGTCATCCTCTCAGGGGTGTGCACCGTGACAGCGACGGCCTGGAATGGAGAGTTCAGTTGGACTCGCGAGGTGTAAAGGGCCTCACGGGCCGCAACTGCTACTCCCCCTTGGGCTCGTTGGCCACTTAGGTCATCCGTTCTAAAAACAGTGAACCCCTTCAGAATACCCTTATCTTCAGCCTTAAAATGGGTCTCTTGGAGACAAATACAAGAGGGTTTAAAATCTTGGATTAAAATGGCCAGCTCCTCCTTGTGCCGATAAAAGCCATTGCAGTTCCTCTGCAGAATGGAACACATTTAAAGTGTTAAATTAAAATAAATAAATAAATAAATATATAAATAAATAAGATGACTAAAAAGGGAGATGACCAACTCTATTGAGGTTATCGCTTGAAGCGATGTTTCCTCTTCCACTCGTTTGCGAAGACCTCAGTATCAGAGATACTCTGGTTGTCTTCAATTACCTCCGGCTTCTTTGGCTTCACTGGAGGCGGCGGGGAAGGTGTATTCTCACGCCCTTTTGGCGTGTTCCCCTTGGTGGTTTTTAGTGGGCTCTTCTTTGAAATGCCCACAGGAGTAGGTGGCTCCTTGTCCACCTTACTCTTTCCATCCTTCACCCTTTTGGGTTTAGGCACCTGCGTGTTTTCGATTGGGGATTCTTTCGGTATCTCCGTCTGCGTGGCGATGGTACACTTTACACATTGCGTGGTTGCAAAAGAAGCAAAGGACCGGGAGAAAGTTGAGGCGATTAGCGCCCTGTATTTTCTCTTCGCTTCCGCATATGGGATTTTTTCAAGGGTTTTTATCTCCATGACTTTCCTCTCTTCTTTCATCTTCGGGCAATCACGAGAGTACACTGGGTGTGTACCCTCGCAATTGACACAAAGAGGTTCCGAAGAGCACTCTTTATCCTCGTGCGCGTCTTTGCCACAGCGCGGGCAGGTGGCCTTACCCTCGCAGCGCGACGCGACATGGCCGAACCGTTGGCATTTGAAACAACGCACGGGATTTGGGATTAATGGCCTCACTGGTACCGATTCATAGCCCACAAACACCTTGTCGGGTAGTCTATCACGCGCAAACGTCAAGATCACGGAGGTGCTGTTCACGTTTTCTCCGTTGCGCCTTGTGGTGAGTCGACGACAATCAGTCATTCCCTGAGAGAACATTTCTCTCTTGATTTCTTCGATGTCCACGTATAGGAGGTCGTAGTGACTGATGACTCCCCGACAGGTGTTAAGAGTGCGGTGCACCTCCACCTTAATCGGAATGTCATGGAGCATTCCCATAGCAAGCAGTTTTTCGCTTTGTGTATCGTTCAGGGTCTCTATAAGAAGTGTACCATCCCGGAGCTTCTTCACGCTCTTTGGGTCCCCGGGCACAATCTGTGACAAAACTCTGCGAATTAAGAAAGGAGAAACCTTTTTCAAGGTTTCACCTTCCTTTATGCACGACATAATTAAATAGCGCTTACATGCGCCAATGCACTTTTCTCCCCCGCCGGTGTCCGGACGGGATCTTTTTAGTGGTGGAAAGGGTTTTTCCTCCATAATAATAAGTGATTCGTCCCTCGGCCTCCCCACCCGCCACGGAGCCACACATTTGGGACGCCACTCCGCCAAACCGGAGCGGTCGCCAGGGCTAACTCGAGGGATATAGCGCCTCAGGAGTGGTTTCATTTTCGGGGTGGATCTTCGGTGCAAGGGCCCACCAAAACCCTTACATCTCCGACCTCCCTACGCAGACCCCCACAACCTTGGCACTCGCCACCGGAGCAAAAACGCGACGGAAGCCGATTGACCGGGAGTGGCTAGCTCCCGGCCTCCCGTTTACGCGAAATCCGGGGCCGAAGAGGGATATCGCTCTCCGGTCCATGCAGGGCATCCGAAACCCTGCTGGGAACCAGAAAGATCACCCTCCAGGATCCCCTTCTCTCCCTTACGGGTCTCCAGGAATGGCAAACACCAGGGCGGATCGCAGGCCAGATGGTATGGCCGCTCACAGACAGTGGATCCACAGCACTGTTTGGACGCATCCCCTGCTGGCTTGGGGTTTGTTTTCGGGGTTTTCTCCCCGCCCTTTTAGTCGCCTCTTACGACAAGCAGGGATACTGCGGGAGTATTCTCTATCCCCCTACCCACGGGGGGTTGGGACGGTAGTTGTTCGGGTCATATTTGTCCTTGCCCTGTTTTGGTATTGGTATCACGATGGACTCTCGCCAGGCATTTGGAAAACTGCCCTCGTTCCAAAGTTGGTTGAGGGTATTTAGGACCTCCCCAATCGCAGTTTCTGGAATGTTCCGGAGAAATGCGTTGTGGATTTCGTCCGCCCCTGGCGAGGTGTAATGGGAGTCTTCGAAGGCGGATTTAAGCTCCAAGGGCGTGAAAGGCTCGTTGTAGTATTCAGATGTAGGACCTGCACCAAATTTGAGAGGGACTCTCGTAGTAGTAGTAGTTTTAGGGGTTTGTAGGGTGCGTCGACAGCTATGGTCATTTTGCACCACTGTCATTACGTAAAACTTATGTTCCTTTTAAACTAGGAATAAGTACACAAATAAATACGAATAAATATATAAATAAATAAATTAAACAAAAAAAAAAAAAGGAAAATGCTAAAATCAAAAGCATTAAAATTATGAGCTCCAAAGCTAAAGCTGCCCCATTAAACCAGTATACCTTAAAAAACTTAAGACTCGGTTTATAGACCCAGAGTCATCCCCTAAAATATTTCTTAAGTCTCCCCTTATCTTCAACATGTCTCTGGCCCTTTCGTATGTTTTACATTCCGTCAGGATATGTTTTATCGTCAGGGGTTGGAAACACTCATTGCAGCGGGGCTGTTCTTTTACCTCCGCAAAGAGGTACGAATGAGTGAGGGCAGAGTGTCCTATTCTCATGCGCGTAATCATGACCTCTTCCCTCCGAATGCTCCGGATGGAAGAGGACCATGGGGTAACGACCGGTTTTATTGCCCTGAGTTTATTATTTTGCAGAGACTGCCAAGTCTCCTTCCACTGATGCAGGACCGAGTTCCGCAAGGCGGCCTTCACGTCCTCCATTGGAACCAAAGTGGAGTCGGTCTCGGGTTGTCGAAGGGCATCCTTCGCTGCCTGGTCAGCTTTTTCGTTGCCTCTTATGCCGACGTGACCAGGAGTCCATATAAAGGAGACCCTGTTCCCCTTTCTCTGAAGGGACAACAGGGTATAATGGATCTCCTGGACTATCGGGTGCACAGGTGCAAAGACCGATAAAGATTTTAGGGCGCTCAACGAGTCGGTGCAGATGAGGAAAGAGCCATTGCTTTCTTTTACTTCTCCTAGGGCCGTCCTTATGGCTGACAGCTCGGCTGTGAAAATGCTGCAAGAAGTGTGCAGTTTTTTCCTCACGACTCCATGGTAGTGGGACACGACCGCATAGGCACATGCAGATTCTGACTTTGACCCGTCGGTGTAGACTGGGACAAAGTCAGAAAGTGAGCCGAGGACGGCACTGAAGAGCTGCTGGTATTCGGAATCGGTCGTCTTGGCTTTGCGGCGTGCACTGGCAATGAGTTTAATATCCGGCATTGGTGTTAACCAAGGCGGATACTTAGCATAGGAGACGGGGCATATTTGAGGAAATGTAAAATTTACCTCATTAATAAAATCATTAAAACGAACGGCAAAGGGCCTAGTTGCCCTTCTCCGCCTGTTAAATAAGTCTAAAAACCGTTGGTTAAAAACTATGTTAAAACAAGGGTGGATTGTCTCTGACAAAATTTTACAGGCATAGTTGCCCATTAAAATCATCCTGCGGGTTTCCAACGGAGGCTCCCCTGCGTCTGCAAGTAAGCTTGGGACTGGGCTTGTTCTAAATGCCCCGGTGGCCAACCGTATCCCAGCATTGTGGACACATGTGAGTGGTCTCAAGTAAGACTCTCGTGCTGAGGAATACACTATGGAACCATAGTCCAGTTTGGATCGCACCAAGCCTCTGTACAATAAAAGCAGGGTGGTGCGGTCTGCTCCCCAAGTGGAGTGAGTTAAAAACTTTAAAACGTTGAGGGTTTGGCGACACCTCTCGCGTAACACGCGGATATGCTCCCGCCAGTTCAGCTTTTGGTCCAGGATCATGCCGAGAAAGCGGACGGACTCCAAAAATGGAAGAATCCTACCCAACAGGGTTAGGGTCGGGGTAACGTGGTAACCGCGAAGACGGTGAAAGTGCACGCATTTCGTTTTCTCCATGGAGAAACGAAATCCGTTCTTTCGCGACCAATCTCCCAGTTTGTTTAGAGTCACCTGGGCTTGCCTGGAAGCGTTTGGCAGTCGTGTCGACCGGCAAAATATGGCTAAGTCGTCCACATAGAGCGATGCCATCACCGGGGCATTGATGCATTCCACCACATCGTTGATGGCGATGGCAAATAACGTCACGCTCAGTACTGAACCCTGGGGTACCCCGTTCTCCTGTGTAAAAGATCGGGATAAGTGCTTCCCAGTCCTTACTTTAAAAAGGCGGTTAGTTAAAAAATTCCTGATAAATAGGGCCATGTTGCCTCTAAATCCCCACTTGTGGAGCGTGTTGAGGATTCTCCATCGCCACACACTATCATAGGCCTTCTCCAGGTCGAAAAAGACTGCTATGACGTGTTGACGGTGGAGAAAGGCTTCCTGGATGAAGTTCTCAGTGCGAACCAGATGGTCTGTCGTGGACCTGCCACGCCGAAAGCCGCACTGAGCGTCGGAGAGCAGGTGTCGACTCTCCAAGCACCACATGAGACGTCGGTTTACCATCCGTTCCATCACCTTGCACAGGCAGCTGGTGAGAGATATGGGACGGTAGTTGTTCGGGTCATTTTTGTCCTTGCCCTGTTTTGGGATTGGTATCACGATGGACTCTCGCCAGGCATTTGGAAAACTGCCCTCGTTCCAAAGTTGGTTGAGGGTATTTAGGACCTCCCCAATCGCAGTTTCCGGAATGTTCCGGAGAAATGCGTTGTGGATTTCGTCCGCCCCTGGCGAGGTGTAATGGGAGTCTTCGATGGCGGATTTAAGCTCCCAGGACGTGAAAGGCTCATTGTAATATTCGCTTGTAGGACCTGCACCGAAATTGAGAGGGACTCTCTCGCATCGCCTCTTCAGGTTCGCAAAGTCCGCGGCATAGCCCTCGTCACTGCTATTGGCCGCGAACTGACTGGCAAATATGTTGCTTATTTCGGCAGGTGAATTAACCACCCGGCCAGCAACAAGCAATGGCGAGATGACAAATGAGCCCTTGGACCCGGAGATTTTCTTCACTTTGTCCCATACCTGACCAAGCGGAGTGCGATGGTTGATGGTAGAGACGTATTCTATCCAGGAAGCCCTCTTGGCCTCCTTGACGGCCCTTCGAGCTCGCGCTCTCAGGCGGCGGTACGATGCCAGATTAGTTGCCGTGGGATATTTTCTAAAAATATTCAATGCTTTTTTCCTCGCCCGAATCGCCCGGTCGCATTCCCCGTTCCACCAAGGGACAGGAGCTCGATTAATGTTCCCGGACGTACGAGGGATACTTTTGGTAGCTGCCGCCAACAGCGTTGAACTTAGTTTATCGACGTTGTGCAACGCGTCGAAACTTGCGTCGTGTTTATATGTAAACGTACGCTTGAAAAGTGGCCAGTCCGCACGGTTAATACGCCACTTTTCCGGAGGTTTTGAAATGGTGGGCGAAGAGTCTTCTTTAACGAGTAGAAGAGGAAAATGGTCACTCCCACAGAGATCGTTGTGGGTGGACATTTTCAGCTTTGGGGCTAGACTTCTCGAGCATAGACAAAGATCTATTGCTGAGAATTCCCCATTGAAGCTGTTAAACCGGGTTTTTTCGCCGCTATTTAATAAAAACAGGTTAAAATCCTCAATAAAGTTGGATAAAATTCGACCTCTCCTATTGCTTTGGGTTTCTGGCCCTCCCCAGAGAGGATCATGGGCATTAAAATCTCCCATCAAAATGAACGGCTGAGGAAGCTGGTGGACAAGGGCTTCAAGGTTCAGGCGGGTCACCGGTGCACCCTCTGGCAGATACACGTTGCATAACGTCATCCTCTCAGGGGTATGCACCGTGACAGCGACGGCCTGGAATGGAGAGTTCAGTTGGACTCGCGAGGTGTAAAGGGCCTCACGGGCCGCAACTGCTACTCCCCCTTGGGCTCGTTGGCCACTTAGGTCATCCGTTCTAAAAACAGTGAACCCCTTCAGAATACCCTTATCTTCAGCCTTAAAATGGGTCTCTTGGAGACAAATACAAGAGGGTTTAAAATCTTGGATTAAAATGGCCAGCTCCTCCTTGTGCCGATAAAAGCCATTGCAGTTCCACTGCAGAATGGAACACATTTACAGTGTTAATTTAGAATAAATAAATAAATATATAAATAAAAGAGATGACTAAAAAGGGAGATGACCAACTCTATTGAGGTTATCGCTTGAAGCGATGTTTCCTCTTCCACTCGTTTGCGAAGACCTCAGTATCAGAGATACTCTGGTCCTCTTCAATTACCTCCGGCTTCTTTGGCTTGACTGGAGGCGGCGGGGAAGGTGTGTTCTCACGCCCTTTTGGCGTGTTCCCCTTGGTGGTTTTTAGTGGGCTCTTCTTTGAAGGGCCCACAGGAGTAGGTGGCTCCTTGTCCACCTTACTCTTTCCATCCTTCACCCTTTTTGGTTTAGGCACTTGCGTGGTTTCTATTGGGGATTCTTTCGGGATCTCTGTCTGCGTGGCGATGGTACACTTTACACATTGCGTGGTTGCAACGGAAGCAAAGGACCGGGAGAAAGTTGGGGCGATTAGCGCCCTGTATTTTCTCCTCGCTTCCGCATATGGGATTTTTTCCAGTGTTTTTATCTCCATGACTTTCCTCTCTTCTTTCATCTTCGGGCAATCACGAGAGTACACTGGGTGTGTACCCTCGCAATTCACACAAAGAGGTTCCGAAGAGCACTCTTTATCCTCGTGCGCGTCTTTGCCACAGCGCGGGCAGGTGGCCTTGCCCTCGCAGCGCGACGCGACATGGCCGAACCGTTGGCATTTGAAACAACGCACGGGATTTGGGATGAATGGCCTCACTGGTACCGATTCATAGCCCACAAACACCTTGTCGGGTAGTCTATCACGCGCAAACGTCAAGATCACGGAGGTGCTGTTTACGTTTTCTCCGTTGCGCCTTGTGGTGAGTCGACGACAATCAGTCACTCCCTGAGAGAACATTTCTCTCTTGATTTCTTCGATGTCCACGTATAGAAGGTCGTAGTGACTGATAACTCCCCGACAGGTGTTAAGAGTGCGGTGCACCTCCACCTTAATCGGAATGTCATGGAGCGTTCCCATAGCAAGTAGTTTTTCGCTCTGTGTGTCGTTCAGGGTCTCTATAAGTAGTGTACCATCCCTGAGCTTCTTCACGCTCTTTGGGTCCCCAGGCACAATCTGTGATAACACTCTGCGAATTAAGAAGGGAGAAACCTTTTTCAAGGTCTCACCTTCCTTTGCACAAGACATAATTAAATAGCGCTTACATGCGCCAATACCCTTTTCTCCCCAGCCCGTGTCCGGACGGGATTTTTTGAGTGGTGGAAAGGGTTTTTCCTCCATAAGAATAAATGATTCGTCCCTCGGCCTCCCCACCCGCCACGGAGCCACACATTTATAACGCCGCTCCGCCAAACCGGAGCGGTCGCCAGGGCTAACTCGAGGGATATAGCGCTTCAGGAGTGGTTGTCTGTTTCGAGGTGGATCTTCGGTGCAAGGGCCCACCAAAACCCTTACATCTCCGACCTTCATACGCAGACCCCCACAACCTTGGCACTCGCCACCGGAGCGCAAATGCGACGGAAGCCGATTGACCGGGAGTGTCTAGTTCCCGGCCTCCCATTTACGCGAAATCCGGGGCCGAAGAGGGATATCGCTCTCCGGTCCATACAGGGCATCCGAAACCCTGCTGGAAACCAGAAAGATCACCCTCCAGGATCCCCTTCTCTCCTTTACGGGTCTCTAAGCACGGCAAACACCTGGGCGGATTGCAGGCCAGATGGTATGGCCGCTCACAGTCAGTGGATCCATTACACTGTCCGGACGCATCCCTTACTGGCTTGGGGTTTGTTTTTGGGGTTTTCTCCCTTCCCTTTTAGTAACCTCTTACGACAAGCAGGGATACTGCGGGAGTATTCTTTATCCCCTTACCCGCGGGGGTGCGTACCCAAGGGTTTGGCGTAGCACCGCCGCCAACAGGTGGACTCTTCTCCGCAGCGGAAGGCATGGATGGTACAGGATCGGGCCGAATTCTTGCTGACGGGATGCCGCGATGCCCTCATAAACTACTGCCGCATAGAGACGCTTGTCGAGGACAATGCCAAGGTACAGCACCATCTCCGCCCAGTGGACCTCCGTCGCACAACCGAGAATTAAGCCAGGCTCCTTTGATCCCTTGGAGAAGACGATTGCCTGGGTTTTATCCTCTTTGACACAATCTCCAATGGGAATACCATGCGATGAGGTCGTCGACCACTCAATGCAGGTACCGTGCCACCTGGTGCTCCTGCAAAGATATCGCCATATTGTCCAAGTACGTCGCTACGAGGACATTGCTTCCGAAGTCTGCGGAGTAGATTTTAAAGAGAAGTGGCAAGAGTCAACTTCCTTGCGGAATGCCCGCTTGTATTTGCCGCTTCCCCTCCCATGGGCAAAGCGGGAGCATCTGTGACAGAATTGGGGATCTCTGTATGCATAAAGACACTAGGAAACAATGCTGTTACCAATGCTTCGTAATGCCTTAATTGCAGAGATTGTCCTTTTCTCCAAAGTTGCGATGGCAACCACCAATATGCCAATTGGCTTCCCCTCCAACATTATCTGGCGTCCCCGATGCGCATCAATTCCCAGATCGCGCTGGCCCTTGAGGAGATGCTTAACCTGTTGGCGCGCCGAAAAGCCTGTAAAGCCCGAAAGCCATAGTCTTCTCCTCCCAAACCCTACAAGTCGAAATCTGTGCATCTGCTGCCAAGAGGGCCATGCACAGGGACATGAAGTCCAGCGTTGGGCGGGTTTGCACCTGCGTGGAGGACTCCATAAGTTACGGTGAAGGTTAGATCCTTCACCGCTGAATTGTTCATTTCACGAAACGACCTCGCGTCCTCAATGTCATAAATCATGAGAGGGGGAGTTTCCCACGGCTAGGGCGAGGAGCAGCAGCACCTTCAGTTTGGGCTGGAAAAGTGTCCACATCCATTTTGGTTGCACTCTCCACTGAAGAAAAGTAAAATCTGAGGGCAACATTACGCCTCGGCTGACTCCTGGCAATGAGGCGCTCTGGGAAATTGCTGGCACTCCACCCCTAGAGGACGTCTTTCATAAATGATCTATTTCGTTCCTGAAAAGGGCAGTATCACCTTCTCACGAATAAATTCAAGGAATCAAGGCTGTACTGATCTGTCCGTGGGATAAACATCCTCATCCATATGAAGGGGCATGCTTCGCTGAAGACCAGCTGTGATATAACCCCGGACCTGATAGAGGAAGAACCCTCTGAATCTCAGCCGCGGCCTCCACTTCCTTTGATATACCTAAAGGATATCCGGAATGGCAGGAAAAATACAACTCCCTGCATTTGGCTTGTGTCCTCCCTCCTGTGGCCACCTTAGTGCGATATGAAATCAAAATAAATTGCCAAACGGTTTTGGACTTCCATGCTGCCAATTCCCTTCTCAGAACCAAGGGTTGGAGCATTACACTCGCCAGCTCAAGTGCGATAAAAAATGCCACTTTGTACTCCGGGGCCTCCTGACTAACACTCCAGGGGCAAGCATCAAAGAAGCCCTAGTGGACATCAGCTTTCCGGCGGACCAAGTTGTCCAGCTAAACACCACATGCCCTTTCCCCATTCAACAGACGGAGAGGAATATGATCGAGACTGGACTGGACCGGGGAGATCTACTGAGCTGCTGGTGTACTGGTGGAGGAGCTTGGTGTGGAGACCGGCTGCCTTTAGAAATCTGCCTTGCTGCTTGCTAGGCCTTCGCTGAAACTGACCGTGACCTCTTGGCCTTTTCTTCGGTTCCTGTTCTCTGCTGTTTTCTTTGCTGTTATCGACCGTGCACTTCCTGGACAACGACTACGGCTTATTCTTTACCACTGTTTGCTGCTTGAACTCGACCTAGACCGTCTAGACTTTCTCAGGTGTATGGCCCCTATTGGGACCACATCTCACTTCGGTTCTTTTTGGAACCTCGTCTCTGCTGTTCCTTTTAAGGGACGAAACAAAAGCTGCCTTTACTGGTTCTGGACAACGGAGACATAAAAGGGGGGGTGGCTAACTTAGTCCCACCTGCTCTCCCCAATTTGGTGCTCCAGTCCATCTACGTCCCCTGGTTTTCTCGGCCGGCAACACTGAGCAGAGGGCTTGTACCTTCACTGCACGCTCAGTGAACCCTACTGGGTCCACTCCTTAGGATCTTCCTCCCTCTCTAATAAGTTATTGTCTTATTAGTTGAATGACAATTTTGGTAATTGCTTCCGTTCCAATGTGATAGTAAGTAAACTAAGGAGTGATCATGCCGAAATCAGGGCAACCCTCTGAGCCTCCGACTGTGTACTCTACCAGAATGGCAGCCAAAGCACGTAACGCAACAAAAGAACAATCAGCTCCCTCGCTTAATTTAAATCTCCTGAATGCCTTTTCATCAATGACCAATGATGATAAAGACGACTTTATCAGGTCCCTTTTATCTAAATACCCGGACATCATCAGCAAAACCTCGACCTTCTCTTCCACCAAGGATGACGCCTCCCATAAGCCCGAAGAACAGCCCACTATTGTTCAAGCTCCCCCTGCGTTCATTGAAGTGACCAAAAGAAGGAAGACTGCTCCAAACCAGACCACAAAACCTACAATAATAACACAAAATCGTTTTACTGCCCTCACTACCTTAGCAGATAGCAATCCCAATCCCAATCCCAGCGCACCTGCTGCCATATCCCCACCACCCATAACAGGCGCGCGAAGACCAAAAATTCCTCCCTACCGCATTGCCGATACCACCAAATGGTCAGCGCTTCACGCAGAAATCACCAGCAACTCCTCCACTCCTCCCATATGCTACTCCACTGGTACCAACTCAGCAATCATAAAATGCTCAACTATTGATGATTATCATACAGTTGGTACCACCCTCAAAAGCATGTCCATTCCCTGTCACCTACCAACTCCCATCAGAGCGCAATAAGGAATTTTCCCTCAGAGGACTATTCCCGTCAATAAAAGACGAAACCATACTAGATGAAATCAAACTGCAAGGGTTTCCAGTGATAAGCGTGCAGAGAATCTGGTCCACCCGTCCCTCTGTTGCTGAACGTGCCTCTGGCATCCTTGCTGTCGAAAAATACCCCACCCGAACATGTCACGTCATTTTTGAAAACTTCGTTGATTGTCAAAAACTCCTCTCGAAAACTAACCTTGCTGGTTTTGCAGTCAAATTCGACTCTTTTAGAAAATCCCCCAACCCGTCCAATGCCATAGATGCCAGCAACTGGGTCACACAAAATTGCACCCTCCCGCCAAACTGCGTCCACTGTGGGAAAGCCCACGCCACTTCCGAATGCAAAAAATCTAAGGATTCCGCAGCAACTTGCTACCTTTGCAAACAGGGCCACACTGCGAACTATAGGGGATGCCAGGTCCATAAAAAAGCTAAACAGGCCATGTTGTTGCGTTCAGGTTTCACCCAGCGCGTAGATCCTGCTCATTTACCAGCCCCCCTCACACAATCATACTCTGCTGCTCTCACCAACGCCAATTCCTTTCCCACTTTAATCCACCCCTCACCCACTGCACCTTCATCTCACCCGGAAACAAACACAAGCGAAGCTACAGCACGAATGTCTTTTTTTAAAGACACTTGGTCCAAAATGACTTCCCTACCGTCCCTTAAGGACAAAAAACTGTTCCTCTTAGAGCAGATGTCCCTTCTCTAAGCCGAACCATGAATACCACACCTTCAACTATTCCACATCACATTAAAATACTTTCCTGGAATTGCAGCAGTATACAACATAAAAATCACGAACTATTCAAATACATTAACGACAACCATATACATGTTACACTCCTACAAGAGACATTCTTAAAACCACACATCGGCTTGCACTCACCTAACCACAACATATACAGACTAGACAGAAACACACCTGAAGGAGGAGTCGCAATCATAATAAACAAAAACATTAAACATACCCCATTACAAACACCCTAGAGGTCCTTGGTATCACACTACACACATCACAAGGTAACCTACACATTTACTCAATATACCACTCGCCTTGCAGGAAACTAAGCAGGGAAGACCTCAAAAAAATCTTCTCACTCCACGACAGGGCCGTTTATGGGCGACTGGAACTGCAAAAATAAAAAATGGGGTTGCCGCTCCACAAACCAAGACGGCAAAACTCTCTACGATTTCATATCGTCCAGACCAATCGCCATCCTCAGCCCACCCGAACCCACCCATTTTCCTCCCAGCTCGAAAGCTCGCGGCGACATCTTGGACATTGCCGTCTCTCAAAACTTACCCTTTACCATTTCCCCATCTGTTATTCACGCCCTAGACTCTGACCACCTACCGATCATCCTCGATATCCCCCTCAGAACCGAACTAGACTCTCTTCCTAATAAAAAACTAATCGACTGGAACCGTTTCCCAGACACCCTACGTATCTTACTTGACCCACTTTCCCCACTGGACAATCCCACTAACGAAGACCTAAACACACGAGCCATACAAATATCAGACTCCCTTCTCAACGCCCAAGAAAAAATAACACGTACAATACCCAACACAAAACACATCCATAATCGTCCACTCCCACAATTCATCAAAACCCTCATTACCATAAGAAACTCTTCTCGCAAACTTTGGCAATTAACCCGACTTCACCAACACAAACATGAATACACGCATTTAAGCAACACAGTAAAACAAGAACTCCGTAAGATCAGAACCAAAGAATGGGAGTCACACCTTTCCACACTTAACTTTGAAGACAATTCCCTCTGGAAAATAACGCGCTCCCTGAGAAAACTAAACAAAATATACTCCCCTCCCCTAAAACACAACAACAGCTATATTTTTGATTCTAAACGTAAAACCGAAATTCAAGCAGACATACTACAACAAACAATGACTCTTAACCCCGCACCTTCAAAAATGGACAATAAAATAGACGAAACCCTCCGCTTTCTACCACATAACCCCCCTGACTTAACTCCGTTAACGGACTCCTCAGAAATAAAACAAATAATAAATTCTTTTCCTTCCAAGAAATCCCCCGGACTCGACAAAATCTCCAATAACTTACTAAAATCAGCCTCTACAGTCCCTAAATTCCTACTTTCCTTGGCCGACCTCTTCAATCACTGCACTTAAAGACCCCACCACCCCAGGCAATAGCAGACCCATCACATTATTATCCAATATTTCAAAACTTTTCGAAAAAATTATTCTCACCCACCTACAAAACCATGCTTCCTCCCACAATATCCTTCGCCCGGAACAACTAGGGTTCCGTCAAAACACCTCCTCAGTACACCAAATCCTTCGACTGGTTGAAACGATCAGCCGCGGCTTTACTCGCCGTCGCCCAACAGACGTCGCCGTGTTCCTGGATGTCGCCCGAGCATTTGAAGAAATATGGCACAAAGGCTTAATCTACAAACTCTGCACCAATGATTTCCCACCGCCGTTAATCCGTTTAATCAAAAATTACCTAATCCGTCGAAAATTTACAGTTGCCGAAGGACCGGTCCTGTCTACGGTGCGCCCAGCACCAGCTGGCGTTCCCCAGGGGTCCCTGCTTAGTCCTCTTTTGTTTAACTTCCACATTAACGATCTCCCAAAGTCAACATTTACACAGACACATAGGTATGCAGACGACATAGCCATCTCCGCCACCTCACGTTCATCCGACAACAACATCAGAAAACTAAATGGTCATCTCACAAAAATACACCGCTGGACGAAAACATGGGTAATTGGAATCAACACCACAAAAAGCACACACGTACACTTCGAACGCGGACGCAAACACGACACCAAAAACTCTGCTAGAATCAACTAAACACCAATTCCAAGGGCCTCAAACCATCGTTTCCTGGGCGTAACACTGGACCGGGCACTCACCTATCAAAATCAACTGCAAAATAATATTACCTCGGCCCTGGTTGCAAGAACAAAGTTGCTGTGCCTCTTCACCGATCAACCTCCGCTATCGCACCCCACTAGAGTCCGTTTGTATAAATCCATAATCCGCCCGAAACTACTGTACGGGTGTGAAATCTTCGCAATCACAAAAACAATACGTAAATCACTGGAAACCTTCGAAAATAAATCCTTGCGTCTCCTTCCCCAGAGCTACCAACATGCAGCACGTGCGCTCCGCTCACCATCGCCCAACAATAGGCTCTTTTATCACACATCTTGTTAAAAATTTTCACAAACGCTTAAAAAAGACGAACAACCGCCTACTAGAAAATATTTGGGACTATACTATTCCCGATTAGACCAAAACTAGACTGCCTTAACAAATTACTCGCCTATGAGTCTTTTCTATCCACTCTTTAGATTTTAACACTACTAACTTTAGAAAATTTATCTAATACTCTAAGTAAACCATTATTTGGTCATGTGTCTAAATCAAAGATATGTGGAACCTAGGATTACAATAATGCTTGATGATTTAAATCTCATAAAAAAATTAAAAAAAAGAAAATAAAAGAAAAAAACAAAAAACAAGAAAAAAAGAGAAAAAAATTAATAATGGAAAAAAAAGAAAAAGAAAAAAAATAAACGTGATAATAAAACAAGAACAAGGGGAGAAAAACATTATTAACAGTAAATCATCAAAAACCATCAAAAATTGTAAAATTAAAATATGTATCTCTAAAATTAGTTCTACACCTAGCATTAGTTTTTAAATATTTTTCAAAAATGTATTTGTGTATCAAAGCCTGTATTCCAAAATATATGTTAAAAAATGTTTGTAGTAGAATTAGTATAGCTTGTAAGTTTCCTATTTCACGCAAACAACATAGTCACAGGTCCTTATAATTCACACTTCATTTAACCATCTAACATAACAACTACCGGTAGTGGTGGATAATATCCACCGGAACGGAAGCAATTCGACGACACAGTGAAGTGTCGCATCAGACAGTTCGGCGAGGAATGTGATCCGTTCCAAAAACCCTGCAGCTGAACTCCCAACTATTCCTCCAAAAGAACTGCCATTGTTCCAAATCCGTCTCCAAGATCCTTCTAGACAAAAGGACTTTCTGCAAACGACCTCTCTTCTCCAACTGCGCACGAGCATCAAACCTTACCGGCAACCCGTATGGCCACCAGTGCATGTCATGCCAGCGCTACGGGCATACACAAAACATGTGGCCTAAACCCCCGCTGCATCAAGTGTGCCGGAAACCATCAATAGCGTGACTGCTTGAAACCCAGAGATGAGCCTGCAAAGTGCATCAACTGTAGCGGCGCACACCCAGCAAACTACAGGGGCTGTGTTGTCCACAGGGAGCTAATGCTCAAAATCCGCGCAAAAAGAGAGGCCTTAGACACTGGCATCAGGACGACTGCAGCTGCAGCTCCAACTATCTCCAAGGCTGCTTTTCCTCCCCCAGAAAATGCTTGGGAATCCCGTTCAAACCCCCTTACTGGAATCTCCCACCATAAGGCCGATACCAACCCTCTCTACCTCAAATCCCCTCCTCACCCAACCCAACTTAATTCCTGAACCCAACCTTTCTCCAGAATCCTCCCAATCAAACTATAAGTCCTCTCTACTCAACATTGTAGCAAAGATCCGAACTCTAGATGATAATGCATCCGTAATATCAGTCCTAAAAACGGATTTAATCCCATACCTTATCAAACTCCTAAATGGAATGTAATCCCGTCTCCTATCCTCACCACCTAAGCTTTCTCCAGTGGAACTGCAACAGTATCACACCGAAATTGCTTGAGTGACAGCACCTTACAGCCACCTACTCCCCTTACGTAATCCTGCTTCAGGAAACAAAACTGAAACCTAGCCAAACATTTTATATTACAGTCTTCCGTGGGGACAGGCCTGAATCCAAGGGTGGACGAGTAGCAATCCTTATAAAGAAACATTCCATGCTGCCAATTATGCCCACCTGTCTCTAAAACATGAACTTGTCGGCATCACCCTTAAGAAAAGAGAAGGCAAACTGAAAATATGGTCTGCTTATTTCCAACTGAAAGGCAGCAATATCCCAAGGAAGACCTTGATTCAATTAAAAACATCCTCCCTCCCGGGGAATACTAGGAGGTGACCTTAATGCCAAACACATGACCTGGGGTTGCAAATTCAACTCTTGTCACAACCTCTCTTTGGGCGGTCTCCAGATTTCAGCCAATTATGCCATACTGGCCCCAGCATCCTCTACCCACTTTGCCCCAAACCACGTAGTAGTAGTAGTTTTAAGCGTTTTAGGGTGCATCGACAGCTAAGGTCATTTTGCAAAACTCATGACAACTAAAACTAAAATTCGTTTTTAATTAGGAATAAACAAATATGATTAAATATACAGATAAATAAATAATTGTGAAAATCAAAAGGCATTAAAATTATGAGATTTAAAACTATAGCTGCCTCATTCAACCAGTTGCCCTTAAAAAGGTTAAGACTCGATTTATAAACCCAGAGTCATCCCCTAAAATATGACTTAAGTCTCCCCTTGTATGAAGCATGTCTCTGGCCCTTTGCTATTTTCTACATTCAGTTAGGATATGCTTTATTGTCAGAGGTTGGAGGCACTCCTTGAAGCGGGGCTGTTCTTTTACCTCCGCAAAGAAGAACAAGTGAGTGAGGACAGAGTGCCTTATTATCAGGCGTATAATAATGACCTCTTCCCTCCAAATGTTCAGGATGGAATAGGACCATGGCGAAATGACAAACTTTATTGCACTGAGTTTATTTTCCAAAGACCACCAAACCTTCCACTGATGCAGAACCAAATTCCGCAAAGCAGCCTCTGCGTCCTGCATAGGAACCAAGGTGGAGTTGGTCTCGGGTTTGATTAGGGCTTCCTTTGCTGCCTGGTGAGCTTTTTTGTTACCTCTTATTTCAACGTAGCCAGGAATCCATATAAAAGATACCCTGTTCCCCTTTCTCTGAAGGGACAAGTGGGTATAATGGATCTCCTGGACTATCGGGTGCGCAGGTGCAAAGACCGATAAATATTTTAGGGCGCTCAACGAGTCTGTGCAGATGAGGAAAGAGCCATTGCTTTCTTTTATTTCTTCTAGGGCCATCCTTATGGCTGACAGCTCGGCTGTGAAATTGCTGCAAGAAGTGAGCAGTTTTTTCCTCACGACTCCATGGCAGTGGGACACGACCGCATAGGCACATGAAAATTCTGACTTTGACCCATCGGTGCAGACGGGGAAAAGTCAGAAAGTAAGCCGAGGACCGCACTCAAGAGCTGCTGGTATTCGGAAACGGTTGTCTTGGCTTTGCAGTGTGCATTGGCAATGAATTTAATATTCGGCATTGGTATTAACCAAAGCGGATACTTAGCATAGGAGACGGGGCATACTTGAGGAAATGTTAAATTTACCTCAATAAAATCATTAAAACGAACGGCGAGGGGCAAAGTTGCCCTTCTCCGCATGTCAAATAAGTCTTAAACCGTTGGTTAAAAACTATGTTAAAAAAAGGGTGGTTTGTCTCTGATAAATTTTTACAGGCATAGTTACCCATTAAAATCATCCTGCAGGTTTCCAACGGAGGCTCCCCTGCTTCTGCAAGTAAGCTTGGGGATAGGCTTGTTCTAAATTCCCCGGTGGCCAATCGTATACCAACATTATGGATCCATGTAACTTGTAGTTGATGGCTATGGAAAATAACGTCACGCTCAGAACTGAACCTTAGGGTACCCCGTTATCCTGCGTAAAATATCGGGATAAGTGCTTCCCAGTCCTTACTTTAAAAAGGTGGTTGGTTAAAACTTTTTTGATAAATAGGACCATGTTGCTTCTAAATCCCCTCTTTTGCAATGTATTAAGGATTCTTCATCGCCACACACTATCATAGGCCTTCTCCAGGTCGAAGAAGACTACTATGACGTGTTGACGCTGGAGAAAGGCTTCCTGGATGATATTCTCAGTGCGCACCAAATGGTCTGTCGTGCCGAAAGCCGCACTGAGCGTCGGAGAGCAGGTGTCGACTCTCCAAGCACCACATGAGACGTCGGTTTACCATTCGTTCCATCACCTTGCACAGGCTGCTGGTGAGAGATATGGGACGGTAGTTATTCGGGTCATTTTTGTCCTTGCCCTGTTTTGGGATTGGTATCACGATGGCCTCTCGCCAGGCATTTGGAAAACTGCCCTCGTTCCAAAGTTGGTTGAGGGTATTTAGGACCTCCACAATTGCAGTTTCCGGAATGTTTCGGATAAAAGCATTGTGGATTTCGTTTGCACCTGGCGAGGTGTTATGGGAGACTTCGATGGCGGATTTAAGCTCCCAAGGCTTGAAAGGCTCATTGTAATATTCCCGTGTAAGACCTGCACCAAAATTGAGAGGGACTCTCTCGCATCGCCTCTTCATGTTCGCAAAGTCCGCGGCATAGCCCTCGTCACTGCTATTGGCCGCGAACTGACTGGCAAATATGTTGCTTATTTCGGCAGGTGAAGTAACCACCTGGCCGGCAAAAAGCAATGGCGAGATGACAAATCAGCCCTTGGACCCGGAGATTTTCTTGACTTTGTCCCATACCTGACCAAGTGGCGTGCGATGGTTGATGGTAGAGACGTATTCTATCCAGGAAGCCCTCTTGGCCTCCTTCACGGCCCTTCGAGCTCGCGCTCTCAGGCGGCGGTACGATGCCAGATTAGTTGCCGTGGGATATTTTTTAAAATATTCAACGCTTTTTCCTCGCCCGGATCGCCCTGTCGCATTCCCCGTTCCACCAAGGGACAGGAGCTCGATTAAGATTCCCGGACATACGAGGGATGCTTTTGGTAGCGGCCGCCAAGAGCGTTTAACTTAAGTTTCTCGACGTTGTGCAACGCGTCGAAACTTTCGTCAGGTTTATATGTAAACGTACGCTTCAAAGTGGCCAGCCTGCACAGTTAATACGCCACTTTTCCGGACGTTTTGAAATGTACGGCGAAGTCTTCTTTAACGAGTAGAAGAGGTAAATGGTCACTCCCACAGATTTGGTTGTGGTAGGACATTTTCACCCTTGTAGCTAGACTTCTCGAGCATAAACAAAGATCTATTGCTGAGAATGCCCCCATTGAAGCTGTCAAAGCGGGTTTTTTGCCGCTTTTTAATACAAACAGGTTAAATTCCTCAATAGAGTTGGATAAGATTCGACCTCTCCTATTGCTTTGGGTTTCTGGCCCTCCCCAGAGAGAATCATGGGCATTAAAATCCCCCATCAAAATGAACGGCTGAGGAAGCTGGCGGACAAGGGCTTCAAGGTTCAGGCGGGTCAACGGTGCACCCTCTGGCAGATAAACGTTACATAACGTCATCCTCTCAGGGGTGTGCATCGTGACAGCGACAGCTTGGAATGGAGAATTCAGTTGAACTCGGGAGATGTAAAGGGCCTCACGAGTCGCAACAGCAACTCCACCTTGGGCTCATTGGCCACTTAGGTCAACCATTCTAAAAACAGTGAACCCCTTTACATACCCTTGTCTTCGGCCTTAGAATGTCTCTTGCAGACAAATACAAAAGGGTTTTAAATCTTGGATTAAAATGGTCAGCTCCGCCTCGTGCCGATAAAAACCATTTAAAGTGTAAAATTAAAATGAATAAATAGGTTAATTCAAAGGGAGATGACAAACTCTATTGAGGTTATCGCTTGAAGCGATGTTTCCTCTCCCACTCGTTTGCGAGGACCTCAGTATCAGAGATACTCTGGCCCTCTTCAATTACCTCCGGCTTCTTTGGCTTCACTGGAGGCGGCGGGGAAGGTGTATTCTCACGCCCTTTTGGCGTGTTCCCCTTGGTGGTTTTTAGTGGGCTCTTCTTTGAAGGGCCCACAGGAGTAGGTGGCTCCTTGTCCACCTTACTCTTCATATCTTTAACCCTTTTCGGTTTGGGCACTGGCGTGAATTTAGGGGGCTCTTTCGGAAAATCTGTAGCAAGGGACCGGGAGAAAGATGGGGCGATTAGCACCCTGTATTTTCTCCTCGCTTCCGCATATGGGATTTTTTCTAATATTTTAATCTCAATGACTTTCCTCTCTTCTTTCATCTTTGGGCAATCAGGAGAGTTTACTGGTTGTGTAGCCTCGCAATTGACTCAAAGAGGGTTCGAAGAGCACTCTTTAACCTCGTGCGCGTCTTTGCTACAGCGCGGGCAGTTAGCCTTGCACTCGCAGCGCGACGCGACATGGCCGAACCGTTGGCATTTGAAACAACGCACGGGATTTGGGATGAATGGCCTCACTGGTACCGATGCATAGCCCACAAACACCTTGTCGGGTAGTCTATCACGCGCAAACGTCAAGATCACGGAGGTGCTGTTCACGTTTTCTCCGTTGCGCCTCGTGGTGAGTCGACGACAATCAGTCACTCCCTGAGAGAATATTTCTCTCTTGATTTCGTCGATGTCCACGTATAGGAGGTCGTAGTGACTGATGACTCCCCGACAGGTGTTAAGAGTGCGGTGCACCTCAACCGTTATCGGAATGTCATGGAGCATTCCCATAGCTAACACTTAGTCGCTCTGTATATCGTTCAGGGTGTCCATAAGAAGTGTACCACCCCTGAACTTCTTCACGCTCTTTGGGTCCCCAGGCACAATCTGTGACAACACTGGGAATTGAGAAAGGTGGAAACTTTTTTTTTAAGGTGTCACCTTCCTTTACACACGACATTATCAAATAGCACTTACATGCGCGAATACACTTTTCTCCCCCGCCGGTGTCCGGACGGGATTTTTTGAGTGGTAGAAAGGGATTTTCCTCCTTAATAATAAATGATTCGTCCCTCGGCCTCCCCACCCGCCACGGAGCCACCCATTTATAACGCCGCTCCGCCGAACCGGAGCGGTCGCCAGGGCTAACTCGAGGGAAATAGCGCTTCAGGAGTGGTTGTCTCTTCGGGGTGGATATTCGGTGCAAGGGCCCACCAAAACCCTTACATCTCCGACCTCCCTACGCAGACCCCTACAACCTTGGCACTTGCCACCGGAGCGAAAACGTGATGGAAGCCGATTGACCGGGAGTGGCTAGCTCCCGGCCTCTCGTTTACGCGAAATCCGAGGCCGAAGAGGGATATCGCTCTCCGGTCCATACAGGGCATCCGAAACCCAAGGAACTGAGTAACGCACCCATAGTGATGGACAGCCCAGCGTCCCCGGACCTAGAACCTCCAGTCAACCATCCCGTAGGTAGTCGCAACTATGAAACATTGGAAACTACCTGTAAACCCGCAACATCCAGTCTGCACAACGCGGCGCTACTGAAGACTAGCGTCCATCCTACCGGATACCTCTCTCTCCAGCAAGCACGAAAACGTTGACCTCCCCTTACGACCAGAACCAATGGACACTGATGGCTTCACCCAAGTCCGCAAACGCAAAGCTCACACTCCGTCATTAATTCCTAACAAAACCACGACTCCCATCTCCACCAATAATTGATTTAAACCGATTGACCCTGAATCTGATCCAATCACCTCTTCTACTATTACGGAAGGCTCACAACCCGATAACTCTGCCCCCTGTGGCGCAGGTCCTAAACTCCTGCCGATCTTCCTGAAAAGTACTACCGACTGTGCTGCAAAGAGCAAAGTAATTAACTCTGTCTGCACTTACTCACCCGTCTCCCACATGAGTGGTAATAACATCCGCATTCAGTGTCAAAATCCAGCAGACCACAGAGCAGTGACCAGAGCCCTAGCTGACAACAACTGGGAGTACTTCAGCTGCCAACTAGCTGAAGAAAAGAAAGTTCTTCCTCATCCGTGGGCTCCCTATCGAGTCCAATACTACTGCCATCCAAGAAGAACTGGCGCAAAAGGGCGTCCAACTCCACCATCAGCCAAATGCTGACGTCTCGTCCGACTGCTGCAGAAAGGAGACACAGAGAAGAGGCTATTCTCCTTGACCCTAACTACGTGCCAGCAGCGCTTCCAAAGCGCCCAATGCAACTTTTCCAACTCTCCCTTGCGTCTACTTCCATGGAGAGGAAACTGAACGAAGTACACTCCCTCCTAGGGCTCGCAGTGCACTTTGAACACCATCGCCCTTCTCCTGGACCACCTCAATGTACCAGGTGTCAGAGGATTGGCCATACATATAAAGGCTGCGGACTCATTCCTCGCTGTGTCCGCTGCGGACGTAGTAACACAGACCAAGATTGCCCGCGCCTCAACAGAGAACTATCCACTCCCACTGCAAGGGACCGCATTCTTCCAGCTACCGTGGATGCCCTGTCTACAAGACGTGCGAAAAACTTTGTTTCTTGCCGTCATACAGAAGCCCCAGCGCCTGTTGCCAACTCAATCCTTTCCTCCCCTACCCTCACAGCCAACCGTTCCCACTCCACGGCTCCTGCTACGGCTCCAACCACCAATCCTGACTCCTCAATCATAACTAAACTGAAAGAATGGGTTACAAGCCTCATTGGCAAACTACTCTCCCCCCTGCGGGAAAGTCCCTCCTAGGCACTCTCATCAAAGAGCTTATTTCAGGCGCCCTTAAATTCCTCAATGGAAACTAGGCAGACAATTCAAACTCCTTATCCACCTTAAAATGGAATTGCAGAAGCATTACCGCACACAAGGCTGAACTCAAGCACCTAATCAAAATGCGAAATCCCCAGGTCGTGCTTATCCGGGAAACGTTCCTCAAAACCCCACCTATGCCTAACCACAAGGTATACCGAAAGGACCGTGACCCTGGCCAAGGTGGTGGTGTTGCGATCTTAGTTAAACGATCCCTAACTTGCAAGCTAATCGCCCCACCTTGTACCAAACACCTCGAAATAGTAGGCTCACAAGTCAACACAGTGGATGGCCTTGTTAAGTTCTGTTCACCTTACCAACCTCCTACTAATCAATATGCTAAAACACACTGCAAATCTCTCGTCTCCATACTCTCCTCCTTAGCCGTAGTCGGTGGTGACTTGAACATTAAGCACCAAATATGGGGTTGCAACCGAACGACATCCAAAGGAAAAACGCTACTCGAGCTAGCACAATCTACCCCCTTCACCATATTCGCTCCAGCCACGTATTCTCACATACACGAGAAAAATCCAGCCGCGAACCACATCCTGGACATAGTCCTGACGTCCAACATCGCCATCGTCCCCTCCCCTAGCGCACTGGACTTAGGAGCTTCTGAACACCTCCCTCTCACCTACTCCATCGATATTCACCCAATCCTGGCCCCCGTTTGCACCACTCGCACCGACTGGCGCATCTTTACTGTAGAGAGAGAGAAATACTCCCCTGCCCTAGACCGCCTTCCCTTAAACACCAGTGCAGAAATAGACCAGGCAGTTGACTTTCTCACCAAATCCATCCAGTCCGTAGCACAACGTCGTCTCTCCAATTTTAAATCACCGGATATTCTGCCACCACACATCCTACAAACCATCTCTGATAGGAACCGCGCACGTCGCGCTTGGCAACTCAGTCGGCACCCAATGGACCGCATTGACTACCAGGTTCTTAGGAACAAGGTCTGTGCCTTAATTCGCCGTCACCGGGCCCAATGTTGGGAGAACTACATCGCCTCACTCATCCTGGAGGACTACTCCGTTTGGCGCTTAGCACGAAACCTCCGGTCGAAGATGGCACCTGCAACCCCCACAAACACCTACAACCCCTGCAAACTCCACAGACTCCCCAATCCAAAACGAGGTCCTGAACAAGATCACTTTTCTACAGTATTCCCCAATTAGCGAACCGGAATACACAACACTCTACATCAACTCCTCAAAAGTAACCGCCTACTTCAACTCCCTAAAACCGAAGAAGGCACCATGAACGGCCCAACCTTTGCTTAAAACCCCAACCTCGCTGCATCATTCGCTTCATGGCGCATCTTTTCAACCAATGCCTTCTACATTCGCACTTCCCATCCCCATGGAATCTGGCAAAAATAATCATTCTACCTAAACCAGGCAAAAACCCTTCGACCCTAATTCCTTCCGCCCAATTAGCGTTTTACCAGCCCTCTCCAAAGTGCTTGAAAAAGTAATCCACTGGCAGTTATAACCTTTCATCCAAGACAGTTTGCGACCTGAGCAAATGGGCTTTCGCCAATCCACGTCGACAATCCACCAAATTGCCCGTCTTACCGAGGAACTAGTACTCGGTCATAACAACCGAATGAGCACACAAGTGGCTTTCCTCGACCTCGCAAAGGCCTTTGAGAAAGTATGGATCGAGGGACTCATTCACAAGATTACACATCAATCACTCCCGACAGAGCTTATTAAGATCATACAGTCCTTCGTAACAAACCGCTCTTTCCATACTTCAGTGTCCGACGCCTCTTCCGATATCTTTCCCATCGCCTCCGGCATTCCACAAGGCGCAGATCTATCCTCCTTCCTGTTTAATCTTTACATAAATGATATTACATCACACCCCCGTACCAATTTAATGCTCTATGCCGACGATACTGCTATCTCCACCCGCTCACTACAACGAAACAAAGCCATAGGGTACCTACAAGAACACCTAGACTACATTCACGACTGGATGCGCCCCGGGAAACTATCTGTTCAGCCGGCCAAGGGTAGCGTCGTACACTTTTCGAGAATCAGAAGAAAAGGCGAGGGACTACCTATCTATTTCGGCGCCAAAGAAATCCCGAAGAAACAAGAAGTTTCTCGGTGTGTTCCCGGACAAAAAAATTACCTTCAACTCCCACATCTCCTCAGTACTAGCAAAAGGGTGGGGCGCTTATCACTCCCTTTACCCCCTCTTCAAGCCGTCGTCTCCCTTAACATTACCCACCAAAATAATCCTCTACCTCTCCATGATCCCACCTTTAGTCACATACGCTGCACCAATCTGGGCCCACGCAAGAAAATACCAGATAAACCGGCTAACAACCTTCCAAAATAAAATTATCCGCAACTTCTCCAATGCCCCTCACTTCATTAGAAACTTCGATCTACACAAGGACCTCCAACTCACACCAATCCGGATGCCATAACCTCCCTAACACAAAATTTTCATTTCTCCCTTCAAGCATCATCGAACCAACTACTTACCAACCTATGGAACTACGAATACGAAAAGCGCCTTATACACCCGCGACCAAAATTTGCACTGCTATAACATCACAGTTAACATCACAGAAACGTCAAATAAAGACAATTAATAATACCACACACTACCATTACTATAACTCGCCATAGATAGAATAAACTTGCAAGGAACGAGGAAAAGTACCAGTGGGCGGGCGCCCACTGCAATTTTGCCAACATGCCATCGCCTAGTGAAGAGAATTTTCTGGCTGTGCGCTCAACCAGCCTTTCGTGGATCATGATTCGCGAGTAATCTTTAATTGTTGACAATTGTTTAAATTGATAAAAGAATTCGACCTCCCGAATCGTCTGCACCTTTAGTGGATTGCACTTCGATTTTCACCCGCAACTCCGCCATGAAGGCTATCCTGTCGCCTGGCACATCACGCCCTGGTTCTCCCATCGAAAAGGATGGATTCGTGACGCCTCTACGCGTAATTATAGTCCTCGCACCCGTCTTTAAAGAAGGTCCGGCTCAAATTTCAAGATCGGTTGTACGCCGCCCTATTACCCCGCTTACTGATGCGGCTCTCAAGCGTACACGTACGTCCGCTGAAGCCTTTGTAAACATTGCAACCAAGAATTCATTTGCGGCTCTTGACTCCGAGCCAATATAACAATAAACGTTCTGCAATGGAAACGGATATCTCATCCCCCGATGCTGATAATGCCAAGACCGATCCGTGTCCGAGCCGCGGTCCTCGCCCGCCTCCTCTTGTGGTCTACGACGTCGAAGACGTCCGTGCATACCGAGACCACAACCGTTCCTCGGTTAAAGACCAATCCTTCACCGTTAACTACGGCGGGTCGTCATCCCGGGTTCAAACCCAGAGTCTTGAAGATTTTAAATCCCTCCGCGCAGCTCTATCTGCGGCGGATGCCCAGATCTCTTTATGGGGTATCGGGAAGGAAAAGACCACCTCTACCTTTCGCGGCCATTCTTCGCGCCCACAGTTAGAAGACCTTCTCGAGGAATTGCGTGCCATGGGAATTGACGCCCGTCGCGGTCGTCAATTTTCTTCTCAGGGAAAACCCATCGGGGTCTTCGTCGTCGCCATCGCCAACTCCAAGGGACGATCTCCGCTATCAAGGCTCTCCGAACTGTTGGGAACAACGGTGTCGACACGACATATATATACCTCTATATATACCGGGACCCGCAACTATGCCATCGTTCACTTTCTGCTGCCTACTCTCGGAGAGGTAACATCGTTCCGTGCTGGAGCTCTACAGCCTGTCCACGAGGCCGCTGCCATCGACGATGCAAAAACTTCTGGCGATTGCCCGCCCGAACTGCCATCGAGTCTGCACGTCTGCGTCAACTCAGCCATAGCCATAGGTACACTTACACACACGCACACATAGGGGACTTGAGTCCTCAGCCGTAGCTCCGGTGGGGGGAGGCTAACTAGTTCCTCCTTCTCACCCTCCGGAGGCGCTCGAGCTGTGTCCCCTGTTGGTGGTCTCGTCCGGCTACCTTTGGAAGAGAGTTTACTCCCATTGCACTCCACTGGGACCCGGGTGGGTCCACTTCTTAGGGCATTAGAGCGGGAAGGCGCCTTGGCACGGACCTGCTGTGCCCGCTTTGCGGATCGGCAGGGGTGTCTTAGGCGTCCCCCTACTTTCCCCTCCCCTCCATTAGGTCGGCTCAAGTCGCCTCACTCACTCACCACTACCAACGCAAACACACTGACACTCACTCCCCACACTGCTACATAGTGCTACTTAATACTATTTTCCTTTTTCTTAAAATCCCCCCCACCCCCTTCAAGTAGGTCTCATTGGGTAGAAAGTTTTGTTGGTCCCCTTACCCCCATTTTGAATTCAAAGTTTTTGTCAGTTTTGCTATAAGTCCCACCGTTCAAGAGATAGAGGCCCAACCTCCTTTAAGACGTTGTCGGTGGCGCCATCTGTTGCCACGAACCACGTAGTAACACTAGTTTTTCAATTTTTCCAAGACGTTCTTAAAACGCAACCTACCCCCTCCATTAGGGTGCCATACGGTAGTGGGGTCATTTGATCAACCCTTCCCCCAATTTGTATCCAAATCTTTTCTCAAAATTGAGCTATCTCCTACCGTTCCTGAGATACGGCCCTTTTCCTTAAAAGACGTGGGTGGCGACACAAGTGTCAGCCACCGGAACTACTCTCAAAACCCGCGCGTTGAAGTCTCCAGCGCGATCAACAGGTGGATGCGCCCGTTGAAATCTCCTGTCTATATAGCATATTATGTTACAAAATCTCCTTTAAAACAATTTCTAAATTTTACCTTGCGCCCTCGCGGGCCGGGATCCACCAAAATGGATCCCCAAGCTACTACTCCGACTTCCACTGACCACGATAGTCACCTTAAGCTACGCCCTGACGCTCCGTCGTCTAACCAGAACTCTGCTCTTCAAACCATTCTTAATCTGTTTCCTGCCACCTCATCAACCGCTCAGACGGTATTCATTCCCATCCCCTCCAAAGCTTTGGCCGACCCCCGTTTAAAATCCATCCTTTCCACTTATGGAGTGCAATTCCCAGCCTCCATACCTTCCGCCTCAACCATACAAAGCTCATCAAAGCGCACTGCCCCCGCCGATACAGAATAGCCCACTGTGGTTTCCAAGCGAAAGGCAAAACCCTCCTTCAATGATGAAGTACGCCTCACTCCAACTGCAAATCGTTTCACTCCCCTTTCCACGCCCGAAACCGAGACGGAAGCTGATAAAACCCCGGACCTGATGGAGGAAGAACCCTCCGAACCTCAGACGCGGCACAAACTTCCCCCTATATTCCTTAAAGATATCCACAACTGGCAGGAGAAATACAACTCCCTTCGTTCGGCATGTGTCCTCCCTCCAGTGGCCACCCTAGTCCGTAATGAAATTAGAATAAACTGCCAAACGGTTTCTGATTTCCGTGCTGCCACCTCCCTCCTAAGATCGAAGGGTTGGGAGCATTACACTTACCAGCTTAAGTGTGATAAAAAACGCCACTTCGTTCTCCGGGGCCTCCCATCAAACACCCCAGTGGCAAGCGTTGAAGAAGCTCCAGCGGATATCGGCTTTCCTACCGACCAAGTCGTCCAGCTTAAGACTACACGTCCTTCCCCCGTCGAACAGGCAGAGAGGAATGTGATCCGCTCAGCAAACCCTACTGCTGAACTTCCTCCTATTCTCCCAAAAGAACTGCCACTGTTTCAAGTTCGTCTGCAAGATCCTTCTAGGCACGAAGATTTTATGCAAACGACCTCTCTTCTACACCTGCGTACGAGCGTCGAACCCTACTGGCAACCTGTAGGCCCCCAGTGCATGTCATGCCAGCGCTACGGGCACACACATAAAACATGTGGTCTTAACCCCCGCTGCGTAGTGTGCCGGCAGCCATCATCGTGACTGCAAAAAACCAAGAGACGAGCCTGCAAAATGTGTCAACTGTGGTGGCGCACATACAGCAAAGTACAGGGGCTGTATCGTCAATAGGGAGCTTATGCTGAAAATACGCGCCTAAAGAGAGGGCTTAGACACTGGCAAAAGGGCGACTGCACCCACAGCTCCAACCATCTCCAAGGCTGCTTTTCCTCCCCTAGAAAACGCTTGGGAATCCCGTTCAAACCCCCTTACTGGAATCTCTTACCCTCCGGCCGATACCAACCCTCTTTCCACCTCAAATCCCCTCCCCACCCAACCGAACCCTAATCCTGGTCCCAACCTTTCTCCAGAATCCTCCTCCCAATCTAGCTTGAAGTCCTCCCTACTCTCTATTGTTGCAAAAATCCTAACGATAGATGACAATGCCTCCCTAATGTCGGTCCTAAAAACGGATCTAATCCCATGCCTTCTCAAATTCTTGAATGTCCCGTAAACCCGTCTCCTCTCCTCACCACCTAGGCTTCCTCCAGTGGAACTAACAGTATCAGGTCAAAATCACTCGAGTTACAGCACCTCACGGCCGTCTACTCCCCGGATATTATACTACTTCAAGAAACAAAGCTGACTGCCAACCAAACCTATATCACCAACTAGTCTTCCGCAGAGACAGGCCTGATTCCAAGGCTGGAGCTGGAGTAGCAATCCTCATCAAGAAAAACATTCCATGCTGCCAATTATGCCCACCCGTTGCTAACAAACTTGAACTTGTCGGTATCACCCTTAAGACTAGGGAAGGAAATTTTAATATCTGGTCAGCTTACTTCCTGCCAAACACCAGCAAATATCCCCAGGAAGGCCTGGATGCAATCAAACGCATCCTCACTCCAAGGGCATTACTAGGTGGCGAACTCAATGCTAAGCACATGGCCTGGAGTTGCAAATGCAACTCTACTCACGGCAACTCTTTGCGCCGTCTCCAAATCTCGGCAAATATTGCCATACTGGCTCCTCCATCCCCAACGCATTTCACCCAAAACCCCGATGACTCTGACATCCTTGACCTAGTCCTTACCTCCCTTCCTTCCAATTTTCACCTTAAAAATGTAAACAATGCTGCCTCCGATCACTGTCCACTAACCTACACTGTTTCCCTGAATCCGACGATCCCCAACTTACAAACCACATAAGTCAAATGGAAACGGTTTCACTCGACCTGCTGCATTACGCCTCTGGAACGCCTAAACCTCAACAATAAAAAAGAAATAGACTCAGCCATCAAACAGTTTACCTTGACCCTTACGTCGATAGCTAATTCCTCCCAACTCCACCAAGATCCGACAACTCTCACTGGTCCAACTCTGCCGGCTGAGATTTTAAACCTCATGCGGAGGAGAAACCAAGCAAGACAGCTATGGCTACGAACCCACCACCCCATTGATGGCCGCAGATACAGGGCCCTTCGCAACCTCGTCACCTCCTCCTTCAGAAAGGAGAAGCAATCCCTCTGGGATAAAAAGATTAGCTCCCTGTCCCATGAGGATAACTCGGTATGGCCACTTGCCCGCTCACTCCGAAAAAGATCCACGCCTCCAGCTCCTCTCTTCCATAACGGGTTATTATCCTACTCTGACCAGGAAAAGTGTGAAATCTTCGCTGACATTTTGGAATCGGTCTTTTGCAACCCAAATCATCCCATCTTGACTCCCCCGCAAACCAAACCTTTGAATCTATCGCATTTACTCCCCCTCCTGCTATCCCAGCGGCTACAGAGACCGACCTAAAGGCCATCATTAATAACTGCAAAGCCAAATCTGCTCCCGGCCCTGACCGCATCTCATACAACCACCTTGAAAACCTCCCCATACACTTCATTGAACACCTTCTGTCCATCCTGAACTCATGCCTCTCACTCTGCTATTTCCCCGCCACCTGGAAGTGTGCAAAAGTCATACTTATACCCAAACCCGGTAAAGATCCTAAAGACCCTGGTAATCACAGACTCATCAGCCTCCTCCCCATGCATGGGAGAGGTCCTGGAGCGCATCATCCACTACCGCCTTGAAGAGGAATTCACTGCACTTAAGATCCTACGGCCGGAACAAACGGGCTTCAGAAGAAAAACAGCCACTACCCACCAAATCCTCCGACTTGTTGAGCAAATCACGTTCGGATTCAATATTAAAAAACACACTCAGGTCGCCTTCCTAGACATCAAACGGGCCTTTGACCGCGTCTGGAAAGAAGGATTCGTGTACAAACTCTCCCAGACTGATATCTCCTTCTCACTTGTAAAAATCATAGCATCATTCCTCTCAAACAGAACCTTCTTTGTCTCCATAAACTCCCACAACTCTAACCCGAGAAAAATCCTTGCTGGCGTCCCTCAGGGTGCTGTCTTACCCCCAACCCTTTCAACCTCTATATAAATGATCTCCCCTCCCATCCTAAAACCCAAGTGTATCTGTACGCGGACGACACCGCAATAGCATCCCAGTCTTTTTGTCCCGACACTGCAGCAGACAACGTCCAGGAACACCTGGACTTGGTTGAAGAGTGGATGGACTCATGGAAACTGTCCATCCAGACAAATGCGAACACGTCAACTTCGCACGAAAATGGAAGAAACCCTGCTCTACGGCCTTTTTTTATGGTAACTCCCGATCCCCACTAAAAACTCAGCCAAATTCCTAGGAGTCATACTCGACAGAAAACTTACCTGGCAGGAACATACTAAGTACATACTCAACAAGGCAAACGCGGCACGAGCTTCCCTGTTCCCCCTTCTAAATCACAACAGTCCCCTTAAACTGAGTACTAAAATTATCCTCTACAAATCAACGATTCGCCCTATCCTGACATGGCTACCCAGCATTGGGAGCCATATCCGCAACCAACATAAATAAAATTTGCACTTTTCAAAATAAAACCATCCGTCACATAGCTAAAGCCCCCTGGTTCTTTCGCAATGATTCCCTCCACAAAGATCTGCAGCTACCACCCATCAGTACCTACCTCCAAACCGTTGCTTCCTCCAAATCACTGCCCAACACCCAAAACCCCTTAGAAAACCTATGGTCCTACGATAACAATCCACACTTCAAGCACAAACTCCCTAAACTAACCGCAATGCCCAACATAAATTAAGCATCCTTTTTCCGTAATCACGCCCTACAACACCCATATCATATAACCGTTAATCAGCATCAGCTGGAAATCGGGACAAGATGCGCAAGGCGCAGTACTATATCGGTTCGGTTCGATGCCATCGCTGCTCGCGGTTTGGTCACGGCAGCTTCTGCTCTGCTTCTGCCTGCTGCCCTTTCTGCTTGGGTGGTAACTCCTTACAGGGTTGCCCGAAGGCAGAGGAGAAATGCCCTAATTGTGGAGGAAATCACACCACCTTTTCATCGAACAGTGAAAAGTGGCGCGCCGAAAAAGATCGCAGCGAAGAAAAACCGCTGCGGAATCGTCGGGGGCGCCGCGAAGGCGGCTCAACGAACGGCAGCACGAATTCCGCCGCCCCAAAGAATCAGCCGTTTCCCGCTGCTGAGATCACCTGTTCTTCCGCTTCCGCTGCGCAGTCAGCCACCCCTGGGACGACTAACCCCTGGCGGGGATGGGACGTGTCACGCGGCCCTGCTCCGCAACGCCCCATACAAAGTGTACGCGTCGGCATCACTTTCCTTCATTGCCGGAACCATCGACGTCACAGTGTAAATCCGCAGACTCCATCGTGCTTCCCGTGAAGGAACGACGTCGCATCCAAAGGACAGAATCTTCACAGCCGACGGCCCTTTTAGGGACCACGACTACTTCCGCTGCTGCCGATGCACCTGATGCTTCGGACGACCAAACGATACTCGACGTTTTAAGAACGTTGCTCGCTCGCTCTTTTAATCGCCCGCAAAGGATAATTCTCTTCCAGGACACCGTAACATCGTCATTGCGTCCTGGAATGTGGGAGGCGCCATGGCGAGGAAAACAGCAGAGCTCCTCCCGTTCCTGGCACGTCAGCGATGCGAGGTTGCTTTGCAGCAAGAAACTCATCTTTCGTCACGAGGTCGATGGACCGTCCCAGGATACCACGTATTCCGGGACGATCGAGCACACTGTGGTGGGGGTACGAAGATCCTTGTCGCGAAACATCTTCGTACCCAGCGCTTTCCTTTACCATCCTTACAGTCGACGGAAGCAACCGCCGTTTATCTGGATTGCAATGAAGGTACTCTTCGAATCGCCTTCGTGTACATTTCCCCTCTGGTGGAACTCCGCACGGACGATCTTGCGACGCCCTTCGTGGGATCCACTCCTACCATCGCAGCGGGGGATCTAAACGCAAAGCATGCAGATTGGCACTCCCGTGTCAAAAACACCCGTGGACAGCGCCTAAAAAAGAGGACTTCGGCAACGAACATCGGCGTCATTGGACCCAGCATGCAATCTCACTTTGCCACGCATTGAACCAGCGACTTTCTAGACATCGCTTAGCATGCGGGCCTATCTACTTCGCTTTCCGCGAATGTATTACAAGCCCTGGACAAGAACACCCTGTTCTCCTTTGGATTGCACGTCGCCCACTTATAACACCTAAGCGGAAAATTCGGGATTACGCCGCCGCAGACTGGATTCTCTTTCGGAACCTTGTGACGAACAAGATCCAGTCCGTTTAGCTACCTCCTATCGATTCGCCTGAAGAAATCGACAGTCAAGTCGCTTTTCTGACGGACACCCTGACATCAGCGATCGCAGAAGCGATTATTGAGCGCCAGGAAAGGGAATGGAACCATCTGGTGCTCCAAAAAACCATCCGCGAACAGATCCGGGACAAAAATCGGCTTCACAGGCGATTTCAGAACTCGCTGCCCTTCGGATAAATCCCTGCTGAATGCTGCGCAGCGCCGTATCCGAGAGGAGATGCGAGCCTTCCGGACATCCACCTGGGAGAAAAAGGTGTCCTCGCTCTCCGCGGATGACGGCTCCCTATGGAAACTGGCGAGGTGACTTCGCGGAGAGTCGCGGAAGGAAGCCCGGCTGCGCTTGCCGTCAGGAAATCTGCGAACACCGGAGGAAAAAGCCGAAGGGATGGCAGCCCACCTGGAAGAGGTTTTCTCTCCCTTACAGGGAGGTGAGCACCTTAGGGATCCCCTGACCTCGCCTGTTCCATCGCCAAGATCTCCACGTTTCACCTGAGTCCGTGACAAATCACCGCCGACCATCTGTGAAAAGGACCTTAGAGGGCCCATAAAGTATTTGAAGCCCCGCAAGGCCCCGGGACCAGACGGCATCACTAACGCTATTCTCTCCCAGATTCCGGTCTCATTCGCCCCGATGCTGCTTTGCATTCTAAATGCATGCCTCTCGCTAGGGTACTTCCCTATGCGTTGGAAAGATGCATGCGTGATTTGCATCCCCAAAGCGGGGAAGTCACCGGGACCGGCGAACTTCCGACCCATCTCCCTTCTCGACAGGTTAGGGAAGCTCTTTGAGCGGATTCTCCTCGGGCAGATTGTCTCCATCACGGAAGAACTCAACATCATCCCGGACCACCGATTCGGCTTCCGCAGCGAACATTCCACCACGCACCAGATCGCACGCTTGCTGAACTTCATCACCGAAGGATTCAACCGTCGCCACTCCACCGTCGGCGCTTTCTTCGATATCAGCGAGGCGTTCGATCGCGTCTGGCATGAGGGCCTTCTGTGGAAGCTGAATTGTTTCCGTTTCCCCGATTGGTGGAACCGAATCATGGAATCCTGGCTTTCTGAGAGGACCTTCCGAGTAAGCTGGGGCCGTGCAACCTCTGCAAAGCGAAGCATCCGAGGTGGCGTTCCGCAAGGAAGTCTGCTCTCTCTTTACCATCTACACGGCGGACTTCCCCGGGGACTTCGGGAGCAACGTCATCATCGCCACCTATGCTAATGACTCAGCTATTCTAGCAAGGTCGTCGCGTCAATACCTAGCGGTTCGTTCCCTGCAGAGGGCGGTGGACTCCCTAACTGAGTGGTTTTCCCGTTGGCGTTTCGGCGTAAACGATAAGAAGACTTAGGCCATCGTGTTTTCCAAGGGACCGAAGGAGCCCGGCGAGATTCTTGTCGGTGCAACGGAAATTGCTTGGAAAAAGATTCTGTACCTGGACGTTGTCCTAGATAAACGCCTTACGATGCACGCCCATGTCCGCTGATCTGCTGCCATAACATCTAAAAGGAGAAACCTTCTGGCGCCCAATCTAGGCAATTCATGTCTAGCGCTGAAGCAATGCCTTTGGCTGTTCTCGGCGGTACTAAAACCGTCGCTGCTCTACGCAGCACCAGCATGGAGCGGAGTCATGGGAGGCGCGGCAAGAGGTGCTCTCCTCGTCGAGGACCGGAAGAACCTCAGAAGAACTCTACGTCTCGGCTGGACTCCTGGGAACGAGGCACTCTGGGAAATAGCGGACACTCCACCCCTAGAAGACGCCCTTCGGGAACGCTCTATTTTCTTCCTCGATAAAGCTGCATCGTCAAACCACCAGGAAATACATGGAATAACATCCGTGAAGATCCTTCCATAGGATAAACATCCTCGCCCGCTCGCAGGGACCGGCCTCGCGGACGATCAACCGCCCGCCAAGCGGCGAAAATCGAACGGCCATTTCGGGGCCATATGCTCCAAAATGGTACGATAGCGGCGGGGTGCTTCTAGCACTCTGCGCTACTCGCCGAAGGAAACATCGCTGAAGAGCAGCAATGCTGGCCAGCGACAAAGGGACGAAAGTCGCTGGTCATACAGATAGGCCGAGGGAAGAATTTTGGGTATTCATTCACAGCTCCCTGTGAACGTACGTATCTAGGGCCGGAACGCGACAGCCAGTCCACGAGGTCGCTACCATCCATTCTGCAATCTTGGTATTGCATGTTCTACACGCCATCCAGTCTGCACGGCGAAAATTTACTCATATTATAAAAAACACCTACACTCTGACGATTTTAGTCCTCAGCCGTGGCTCCATTGAGGGGAGGCTAAGTCCCTCCTTCTCATCCCTTGGAGCGTTCGAGCTGGGTCCCTCCATGGTCGTCTTGTCCGGTTACCTTACGAAGGGCGCTTGTCTCCCATTGCACTCCTCTGGGACCCGGGCCGGTCCAATTCTCAGGGCTTTAGGGCGGGAAGACTCCTGGGTACGGATCTGCTATGCCCGCTCTGCGGATCGGCAGGGGTGCCCGTGATGTCCCCCATCTTCCACCTTCCCTCCAGTAGGTTGACTCAAGTCGCTTACACACACACACGGGTATTACCCTTTACACACAGAAACTTTATTATTTTTATCTTACTTTTTCAAACCCCTCCTATCTCTTCCCTGAGGGTCCTAACGGGTAGCGAGGACTGTTGGTCACCCTACCCCCCAATTTGAACTCGAATTTTTGCCAGTTTTCCCACCGCTTAAGAGATAAAGGCCCTACCTCCTTTAAGACGTCAGTGGTGACATCTATTCATATTCACTACGAACCACATCATTCATTTTCTTTAAGGATGTTTTAAAACCACTCCTCCCACCTAATTTACGGTGCCAAACTAACTAGGCTGTTCAATCCCCCAGACCCCCCGTTCTGGATTCAAATCTTATGCCAACTTTAAGCTATCTCTCACCGTTACAGAGATAAAGCCGTTCCTTCGATAAGACGCTGATGGTGGCGACACTAGTGTCAGCCAACTTCACTATTTCCCATATCCATTTATTTTCTCCTTTAATTTTTTCAAACCCAACTTTCCTGGAATATCTTATTTCCATCTTGTAGCAAGAGCAGTTGATCCCCCCTTCCCCAAATTTGGTTTCAAATTTCTCGTCAATTTCGCGCTATCTCCTACTGTTTACGAGATACAGCAACTTACCACCTCAAGACGCTGACGACGCCTATAACACACTTGCGCCGCCAGTTGATATCTCCAGTGCTATTAACAGGTGGGCACGGGTGGGTTAATATATTTCGGCCTCTTCGTAAACCTCCCCTTTCACGAGCCTTCCTGTTGTCCTTGCCTTCCCTTCAGACCACTTCCCCTATCCTCATTACATCGGCGAAAGAGATTTTGTCCATTCTCTCTTCAATTTCCGCGAGAAAAGATGGTGGGATGGTGGGATTCCCCGGGTGGGAAAAGTTTCAAACCGTGAACTGGAAGCCTCTTCCAGTATCCCGTCCTTTCCGCTCATTCTTTCAAACTTTTTCAGTCATTGTTTTATCCACTCCCACTAACCGTCTCCTTGGAAACTACGCAAAATGTTCCTTACTCCCAAGCCAGGGATGGACGCCACCATTTCCGGTATTAGCCGTCACATTTCATCACTTTCCAATATTTCGAAAGTCTTTGAAAAGATCCTTCTCTCCCTCCTTAAGCACGTCTCGGAAAATAACATTCTACGCCCCGAACAGCTGGGCTTTTGCGAACACGTGTCGGACACCCATGAAGTCCTTCCCCTTCGTGAAAAAATCTCCCACGGTTTCAACCATGGAATGGTCACAGACGCTGTGTTCTTAGTTGTCGCCAGGGCTTTTCACCGTGTCTGGCACGAATGCCTCCTTTTCAAACTCCATCTCTCTCGCTTTGCCTCCCCCCTCTTCAGTATTATACAGAGCTTCCTTTCGCATCGGCAATTCGTCGTGTCATCGGGCGACTTTCTCACCTCAACGCGACAAGCGGGGGCGTCGCCAGGCTCTCTCCTCAGCCCCTTCTACTCAATTATGTGAATGATTTACCATTTTCTTCGCTTACTCCTTTACACGTGTATGCTGACGTCGCTGCATCATCCCGACAGCGCCATACTAATATTACGAAACTTAACACTTATTTCACATCTGGACGCGAACTTGGAAAATCAGAATCAATGCAGATAAGAGCACACTTTGAATGTGCGTGCAAATTACTCTCGCATATTCCTTTACTATTCAATAAACACAGGATTCCGCGAGCGTTTTCTCATCGCTATCCGGGTATAGTCTGGGATTTATAGCTTTCCTTCTCGCCGCACTTAGAATATTGCAGCCGAAAAGCATTAGTCGCGAGGAACCAAATTGTCTTCCTTACTGCCATTGGTTCCCTTCTCATGCCAGCTAAAAGAATAAAAGAATTCCACCACCTCATTCACCTTCCACGGCCTTTCATCACGCCATCAGACCGAAGACCTTCTCGAGGACCTACGCGCCCTGGGAATTAACACTTGCCGTTGTCGCCAGTTCTCAGCACAAGGAAAACCCATCGGTGTCGCTATCGCGATTGCTACATCAAAAGATTGGCCGATCTCAGCCATTAGGCGAAATTAGGTTTCGCATTAAGTGCGAAAAGTGGCGCACTGAGAAGTAATGCCGCGAGGAACAACCACTGCGAAATTGCAGTGGACACCGCAGGTGCGGCACGTTATCTATGCCGGCAATTTCACCGCTAAATTCCATATTTGAATGTACCTTTTGTTACCTAGCAACTTCCAAACTGGCGACGGGAATTCGCCATTAGAGGCATCTTTCCGTCCATTGAAGATTCCGATATCCTCGCACAGCTGCAAACGCTAAACTTCCCTGTGGTTTTTGCACGGTGCATTTTTCTACCCGCCCTTCGGACATTGAGAGGTCCGCAGGACTTCATGAAATCGCCCACTACCTGATGACGACATGCCATGTTGCTTGCAAGAGTTCCCTTGACACGTAGGCTTTTATACAATTCAATCCCATGAAGGTTTACACATCACGGTCACTATTTACCGTAAAACCAATGAATCAGTGCAATGCCAGGCGCAGGCATGGGAAACGTCGAAGAGCAGCCGCCGACGCAAGCACAACTGCCATTTGTTCCAAAATGGTACGACAGTGATGCGGTCTTTGGGCACTTCGCTTGCCAATTTTCCTAGAGACTGAAGGAGCCCGGCAAAATTCTTGTCGGAATCACACAAGTTCCTTGGAAGAGCTCCATTTTCTACCTGGGCATGCTCCTCGACAAGCACCTTACTATGAAGAACCTTGTCTAGCCAGCAACCGGCATCACAGCATCCGCTGGCGCCCATCCTCACACCACGTCTTTCGCTCCGAAGGAGACCAGCTGTTCACGGCGGTGCTTTGCCCAATCTCCCTGCCAATGTCCACATGGGACATTGGCAGGGAGAAAACCACCTCCTTCACCTTCAGGGCTTTCTTTTCAGCACATTGATTTGATTATCAATATTTATTCAAAAGCTCTGAATTGTGAAAATATTTGAATTGTCTTTGTGAAGATGTTTTTGTTTGATTTTCGTGAATATTACTCATTGACGTGAGGGACTGAGTGGAGCTCAATATAAGAAGGCACATCAAGCAAAAGAACATGCTCAGAAGGAAGTTCTCCGAAAAAGTGAAATCAGTTTCTTGGGTTCAAAAAAAACTTTTGAGAAACTGCAGGTTCCATCGAAGAAGTACCAAACATCGAGAGGAATGAATCTATTTCGGCAAGAAAAGATCAAGGTAACAGTCTGAGGTTTAAATTTTGATGTCAAGTCTGGCCCGGTCTGCTAAAGTGTCATCTGTAAAGGCGCTTCGCAGCGTGGGGAACATATCCGAGCACCTTTACGTGTACAGAGATCCAGAGCTGTGCTATTGCTGATCTTATTTCGGCCACAGGAGCTTATTTGTTTGGAGTTTCCTCTATGCCGGCATTTGTCCAAGGGCCACAGCCTGCAGGTGTCCCACGGACGGGTGCTGAGAAGTGCCCAAGCTGTGGCCGTGACCATGCCACTTTTTTGCCTACAGGCGAAAAGGGGAAAGCCGAAAAATAATGCCGCGAGGACAAGTTTCGTGGAAGCGCCGCGGATGTCGCGGTAAAGGTGCCACCGTCATGGCTGGTAATACCGAAGCAGGAAAATTCCATCTTCTTCTACTCTCATTGCCGTCAAGCAGCCGGCTTCGTTGGGAACGAATGCATGGCGAGGAGTTGACGCATCTCACGGCCCTGCACCAAAACGCCCTGAACTGCATCTGCGCCTTGGAGTATTTCTCTGTGTTGCTGATGCCTGCTGCAAACATCTCGCAGATGGCTGCTTCTCTTCGTATTCCATTATGCAAACATAGTCGTCTCCAAGCATTGGCGCCTCACCAACCATTGGTCCTTTCGGGGACCACGTCCGACTCCATCACCACACTGTCGATGCTGCTGACAGAAATGACCTTCTCAGCATCCTTGGGATGCTGCCCACCATCTCAGCTGCCTTGCAGTCGCAGCCTCAGGTGCTCTCGACAACGCTGCGGCAGCTGCCTGCTCTTCCCCAGGCCCGCAATGGATAATTCCCTGATAGATTCCGAAACATTGTCATCGCATCCTGGAATGGTGGCGCCGTGGCGAGAAAGACGCCTGAGCTCCATGTATTTCTGTCTTGACAGAGATGAGAGGTTGCACTACTGCAGGAAACATTCCTTGGGCCAGAGGATCGGTTAACAGTTCCCGGATTATGCATCTTTCACAACCAGTCGCGCTGAAGAGGGACAGTGATATTGATCGCAGATCACCTGCTCGCAGTGGTTCCTGCTGCGGCCTTTTCTTTCCGCAGAAGGCCCTACCATAGACGTGGTGAGGCGAAGGACCCATTTGGCTTGCTTTGGTCCACATTCCACCACAGTTCCTTGCAGAGAAACTCATCAATTTTCGTGGGACCAGTTTCTGCGAATCATGGCAGGGGACTTTATTGAAGGACCCAGATTGGAAACACTCGGGGATTGCACCTGCGGCAGTGGACTTTGTCTGAGCGGCTTGCTGCCATCGGTCCTCTTACGCCCACTAATTTTGCTTAGTGCAGAAAGCGCGACATCTTGGACATCGCTGTGCACGCCAGGTTGCCTACGGAGCTCTCTGCGAGTGCTTTTCCCGTTGGACAGTGATCATTTGCCGGTCCTCTCCCAGCTTGCGAGACATCAGATGGAGGCTGAGAAACGGCCAATCTGGGACTATGCCGCAGCTGACTGGGTTCTCCTATGACGTAAGATTACGGATGACATGACTAACGTCTCGCTGCCTCCGGCTATCAGTTGTCCTGATGAAATCGATCGCGAGGTTGATTTTATTAAGATTATTATTTATTTAAAACGTGCAGCCAGCAGTCGCGGCTGCAATTCCCAAACGCTGTGCTTGAACTTGGAACCACCTGGCACTTCTGAGGTCCATCTGGGAGGAAATTCAGGAGAAAAATTGGCTTAGCTGTTTCAGACTCCCGATGCCTGGTGGATAACTCTTCTTAATGCTGCCCGGCACCAAATCTGCAATAACATATTGGCCTTTAGGACCACCAGCTGGGAGAGGAAAGTTTCTAATCTCTCTCCGGAAGATGGCTCCTTGTGGGGCTTAACAAGGTGCCTCAGGGTTGTCATGGGAGGAGGCTCCGCTGCATGCTTCTACGGGGATGCGGCAAACGCCGGAGAAAGCCACGGCTATAGCGGTCCATGTAGAGGAAGTATTTCCTCCCTTACAGGGCAACATTGACCAGCCAGATCTCTCGACTTTGCATGTATTTCCGCCAATGACGCCCGTCACGTTCGCGACCACGAGCTGCCACCAACAATTTCTAAGGACCTTATACGGAAAATTAGCACAAGCCGCGAAAATCACCTGGGCCAGATGGCATTTTGAAGGCAGTAATCACCTAGATGCATATTTCTCTCGCCATCGGGTATATCCCATCCTGGTGGAAGGAGGCTGACGATGTGCATACCGAAGGCCGGGAAATCTTTGCCCGCAAATTACCATCCACTTTCGTTGATCAACGTCCTGGGAAAGCTGTTCAAGTGGGTTCTCTTTGAGCATCTTGACAACGTCAGGGAACTTAATGTTCTTCCCGGGCACCAGTTTAACTTCCGCAGCAAATATTCTTCAACACAGTTATGCACCTTGTGAATTTTCTCCGGGAAAATTCCTGTAAGCCCTAAGATTACGCCAACAGACACAATGTAAATGGTTCTGCAGAATCAGGAGATTAAACTACTTGCCTCAGTTCCCGAATTTCCTCCCCTTTCAGATTTCTTTAACCATTGTTAACTTATATCCCATTTCCTGTTTCCTTAGAAAACAAGGAAAGTTATTCTGCTTCTGAAGCCAGGGTAGATGCAACAATCATGGGTTATTGTCGCCCAATTACCCTTTTATTGAACCTGTGTAAAATTTTTCAGCTCTCGGTCTGTTCCATCCTGAGCCAATCCAATTTGGTTTTTGCTCTTGCATTTCCGCAACCCAACAAATTCTTTGATAGTGCAAACGTATTTTGCACGGCTTCAACCTCAGTTGATCCACGGATGCTGTGTTCCTTGACATCACTCATGCATTCAGTAGAGTATGGCATAAAGGACTTCTGTACAAATCGCCAGCTTATATATAAATTGCTCTCCAGCTCATAAGCTTCTCGATAACATACTGCTCTTTCAAGGAGAACGGACGTGTCTTTCGTGCGCTCCTTCCTTTGGGTTTTTGTGTGTATTTTGGTAGTACGAGCCTTTGTGGTTCATCGTGCCGACCGGCGGGTCCTTTGATCCGGCCGACGCCGCCGAGCAACGACCCCGCCCGCCGGGGCCGGTCGCTTGCCTCCCCTCCTCCTCCCCGGAGCCGCTCTGGCGCTCGCCCCGCCCGAGCATTCCCTCTTTCCTCGCCCGCCCCCCTCTCCTTCCCATCGTCGAGAGCAACATCTCCGATGTGTCAGGTGAACAGACAATGAGAATAAAAAGCTCTACTCCGCGTCACCATGAATCTGGACCGCTTCGTCACCCGCGCGGTGCGCATGACGACTCAATAAACATTGGTTTGCGTGGCAATCGCCGTACGACGTCGTCACCAGTGGCGTTAACAAAAGTTTCAACAACCGCTATAACGTGTGATACGAATTCGTCTTTCGCCATGAACGCTACCCCGTTGACAACAGAGAGCTTGCGCAAAGCGCTCGCGGCCCTTTCGGTGAGCGAAAGGGACTCAATCCTCGACAATTTCCGTCCTTCGACCGCCTCTGCTCCTTCTACTTCGCCCAAGGACTTGCCTTCTGCCGTTCTCCACGCGACATCCTCGCCTTCAGCAGGAGTCAGCACTACTTCCATCCCTGATGCTCGCCACTCGGCTTCCACACCAGTCCCGGCCGAGCCCATGGAGACCAGCTCCGCTCAGGATGCGGTGAGTGATTCCTTCCTTGCCGGTCATTCAATTCTTGATCCCAATGCGCGACCTGTGCCTGACCGCCAGTGCCAGCAGAGCGCATCCCTTGGCACTGTAAACGAGGTTTCAAATGAAGGTATTTCATCCGGGGAAAATTTCCAGGTGGTGTCATCGAAGCGCCGGCGACACATGGCCACAGGCGCTTTACCTGCATTCCCGATCGCTCCGGTTGCGATTTCTAACAAATATTCATTACTTTCCGATTCAATGGCGTCCAATTCCGCTAATTTATCCGGTAACAGTGCTCCGCGGCCGACGTCCGCTTCTGTTCCCGCTTCGAGCGGGAATAAAGGTAAAATCCCTCCTTTCCGTATCGCCGACACAAAACAATGGCCGGAGATGAAGAGATGATCGCCCGCGCTTGCCAGTTTCCCCCGATCGCCCATTCCACGAGTAATAATTACGCGGTAATAAAATGTAGCACCATTGACGATTACAATAAAGTCTCTGTAATCCTTAAGAAACTGAATGTTCCTCACGTAACATATCAACTCCCGTGCAATCGTCGGCGGGAATTCGCGATCAAGGGCATCCTTCCGGCAATCGAGGAATCTGAAATAACGACGCACTTGCAATCTCTAGGCTTCCCGGTGATATTCGCTCACCGCATTTTTTCAACCCGCCCGTCGGACATTGAAAGGTCCCACAAAATTAAAGAAGTCGCCCGTTATCCCACTACTACTTGCCATATAGCTTGCGAAAGCTCCGTCGACACGGAAGCTTTCCTTCAAATCCAATCCCTCGCGGGCTTACGCGTCGCGGTTTCTATTTTCCGCAAACCCAACGAACCGGTGCAATGCCATCGTTTAGGACATACGAAAAACCATTGTTTCTGGCAACCTAATTGCGTTGGATGCGGTGGCAAACATCTGAGCAGTGAATGTACGAAGCCCCGGGAGGAGGCTGCATTATGTTTCCTCTGTGGTAACGCCCATCCGGCGAATTATTGCGGTTGCGAGGTCCACAAAGAAGCCAAGAGGTTGCAAGCGGAGCGTAAAAAGATCGCGCCAGCTGTTCCTTCGGCGACCGCTCCCCCTCCCCTCTCTCGCTCCTTCGCACGGGCAATGACCTCCAGAGTGGAGTTCCCTCCGCTCCCAGTTTCTAAGTCTTCCCCTCCGCCGCTGCCAGCCTGCCACGCGCCCCTTCCCCTCCCCGGCCTTCAGCAACCTCCCCTCCTTTCCTCCGCTGCTTCCGATACTACGGACATCCTGCAATGGTTCCGCGGAATAATGTCCGTCATTCAGTAGGCCCCGACTATCGAAGCGAAAAAGATTTTCATTCTCGAGCAACTTCTCCGTCTACATGTTTAATTCCCCGTGTACACCGTTGCGTCGCTCACTAAAAATCTTATCTTGGAATTGCAATAGCCTATTAAACAAGAAACACGAACATTTTAACTATGCCGGGTTACATCACATCGACATACTGCTTCTTCAGGAGACCTTTCTGAAGCCACAATTCTCCTTTTACTCTCCAAAGTACTACACACACCGTCTTGACAGAAATAAACCCGGCGGAGGAGTTGCTATCCTTATTAAGCGGGATATTCCTCATTCCCTTCTTATTGTTCCCATTCTCTCCAGCATGGAAGCTCTAGGAATCGAAGTACATACAACGCACGGTACTATAAACATATTCTCCATTTACCAACTATGCGGTAGACCGAATAAATTGAATAAAGACGACCTCGCGCGCCTGATTTCCCCACGAAAATCGGGCTTATTCATCGGCGATTGGAACGCACGCAGCTTCCATTGGAACTTTTCTAAACAAAATTACAACGGGAGAATTCTGCAGTCCTTCATTGAATCCCAGTCGGCGTCCATATTGACTCCTTCCGAGCCGACGCATATTTCCCGATCCCCTTCCTCCGTCAGCATCATAGGCTTCGGTCTCTCCCTTAATCTTCCATTCATCTCTCCTCCTTCCGTGGTTCACGGATTCACTTCGGACCATCTTCCCATCCTTTTCCATCTCCCTCTCTCCTCGCCACGTGCGCAACCTCCCCCGACCCAGTCCTTTTCCTGGAACCGCTTTCCAGATGCCCTCGCAGACGTCCTGGCGAAAATTTCTCCTCTTTCGTCCTCCCCCGAGGACCTAGACCGCCGTGCCGAGGCCGTTTCGGAAGCCTTTGCGGAAGCGAAGCGCCGTATTACGTCATTAGTCCCTCCCAAATCTGGGAGAAAAACCGCGGACTCCCTAATTCTTCGCTTGTGCCAACGTATTTCGCACGGCTTTAACCTTCGTCGCTCCACGGACGCGGTATTTCTTGATATCGCTCGTGCGTTCGACAGGGTATGGCACAACGGTCTCCTTTTCAAAATGAACCTTTCCTCCTATCATCCTAATGGTACGCAGTTTTCTCGCCAATCGCCGATTTCGGGTTTGTTCGGGGGATTCCCTTTCATCCGTAAAGACCGCCGCCGCCGGCGTCCCGCAGGGCTCTCTCTTAAGCCCTTTCTTATTCAATTTATTCGTTAATGATATACCGTCCACGCCCCACACGTCACTCTACATGTACGCAGACGACACCGCCATAGCTGCCTCGTCTCGGGTACGCTCGGCGAACATTCGGCGCATCAACACGCACCTACGCAAACTGCACAAGTGGACGTCTACATGGAAAACTAAAATAAACGCCGACAAAAGCACATACGTCCACTTCGCCCGACGACGCCCACGCACTCCTCACCTTCCTATAACGCTCCAAAAACATGATTCCTAGAGCTTCCTCGCACCGCTTCCTTGGCGTCATTATCGACGAGAAACTGACCTTCCGACCACATTTGGACCATTGCCGAACGACGGCGATTGTCGCAAGGAACAAGCTGTCTTGCCTCACCTTGACGACATCGCCACTCAGTCACAAGGACCGAATGCGCCTTTACAAGGCGATCATTCGGCCCAAATTTCTTTATGCCAGCTGCATTTTCGCAAACCGTAAAACTACATGGCGCCACCTGAAAACCATTCAAAACTAATCCATCCGGGGCTTACTGCACATAAGCCGCAGGACGCGAATGGCCGAGGTCCGTGCCGCCCACGATATCCCGCCCGTCGCGGACTTCATTCGCACGCAGGCAACCAAATTCCATTCGCGCCTGAAATCAGCGGGCAATTCACTCCTCACGGCCATTTGGGATTACGATATAAATCGGAAACATACCTATACACTGCCTAAAGATATTACTCGCCTACGAGTCTTTCCTATGTCTACTCTTAAATGTACGGCACTCTCTTCGCCATTTTTTCCCACTGTTAATTTTTACTGATGTTTCCCCGAAATGTTCCTGTTAGCTCGTTCAACTTATATTGTAAATTGTTAGGGTGCAACAGTCCTATTGCACTTAGTATTAAGTTTCTCGCTTCTCACAAACACACGCATACTTTCGTCAGGTTTTTTGCAATGCCAAGGATTTTATTTGTGTAAAATGACCGGTAAAGGTGGGTATCGCCCACCGGGACGGTATAATATGCGCCCGCAAGGGCCGACAATGATACGGCTGTGTCATAAGCTTCTCTTCTCATGAACAACACGCACACTGACGTTGGTTTTTTTTCATCATGCCATGGTTTTCATTTGTTGTGAATCGACCTGTTAAGGTTGTTTGCACCCACCAGAATGGTGCGTGTGCCCACAAGGGCTTTCAATGAGCCATTTCAGACATTAGGTGCGGTAATGCCAAAATCGACTACACAAAGGGTTTCTTTCAAATGCGACTTTCTATTCAATGGGTATGGCGGCCAAAGGCCAAAATGCCTCCTAAGGGCAAATGACACCAGCCCTTAATTTAAATATGTTGAATGTTTTTTTCCTCAATGTTCACTGAGATCAAAGAGGACTTCATTATAACTATTTTAAAATCCCCATTCTATTAGACAAAACTAATACATCCACCACTACCACTAATGTGCCTTCACAACAGGTAGATAATTAGCTTAATTCAATCCAAACTCAATCTATCATGCTGTAGGCCATATAGAAAATATAATTTAGCTTCTCAGCTCTCTTTAGGTTCTCAGCCCAAATCACTTTGGTGGCCAATTAGGTTACCACAAGCACATCTGCTGCAATGTGCCCCCTTTCAGCTGTAAAGACTGCAAAACATTTGACTCACCTTTTCACATTGCTGACACTAGCAATTGGCTGGTGATTAACAACAAAATAATTAAACTCTGTGTCATACTCCCAATACATTACTTGACTGGTACCAACACTATGGTAATAAAATATTCCACTGTTCACGAATATCACAAAGTGGGTAAAATTCTTAAATCCATGACTGTCCCTTTGTCACATACCAACTCCCTGGAGACAGAAAATATAATTTTCACTGAGGAGTCTCTTCCCTTCCATTGAAGATAAAGGCAAACAGAATTGAAAAGCCACAGTTTCTCAATGGTATCAGTAGGCGGAATATGCTCTACTCGTCCTTTTGACATCCAGCATGCCTTAGGTATCCAATTTGTGGCCAAATATCCCACAACTTGTCACCTAGTTTTTGAAAATTCAGTACATCCCCAAGCCCTGTCATTAAAAACCAATCTAGCAGGTCTGGCTATCAAAATAGACTATTTAAAATAATTTCCATTACCTGTGCAGGGCCATAGGTACCCAGCCATTGGTAATGCATAAATCACAGCACCTGTCTTTTAAACTGTGTTTGCTGTGGCTAAGACCACACCACCTCCAAATGTCACAATTCCAAAGACACCCAGCCATGTGATATCTCTGCAAACAAGACCACACTGCCAATTATCGAGGGTGCCCGGTCCACAAAAACACAAAACAAGCTTTGCTATTGCACTGAGGAAATGCTGGACTTCTTACCACAGCACCTTGTCCAGCCTCTCTCACACAATCCTTCTCTGCTGCTCTCATCAATAACAATTCCTTTCCCTCTTTAATCCATTATTCACCTACAACACCATTCTCTCAACAAAAGACTGATACGAATGAATCTATAGCTTAAATGCCCTTCTTCAGGGACACTTGGGCAAAAATGTCTTCCCTTCCCTTAAGAAAAGAAATTGTTCTTGCTAGAAAAATGTTTCTCTTCCAGACTGAACTACGAACATTACACTTCCAATCACATCACAACACACATGAACAATCCTGGAATTGCAACAGCATACTACACACACAGAAAGACCATTTATTGAAATACATAGACAAAAACAAATTAGACATTACACTTTTACAAGAAATATTTCTAAAACCATAATTTCTATTACTCTCATAATCACAACATACATCCACCAGACAGAAACATCCCTGGTCACCATATGGAACTTAGACAATCCTCCTTATCCATCTTTATTTTTGACACCCTTGAGGCCCTTGGTATCACGCTACACACATCACAAGGAAACCTACACATTTACTCCATATACCACCAACCTGGCAAATATATGAAGAGACGACTTCACAAAACTACTCTCACTTCATGACAGGGCCTTGTAAGAAGGCAACTGGAATGGCAAAAATAGTGACTGGAATATCATTAAGCCCGGGACTTTCACATGCATTCAGTTAAGTACCTATATCTTTGAGTATGATGTTTATAGGATTGTGTGCATAAAACGACTTGAGCTACCGGGGAGGGAAGGTTTTTGGGAGATCCTTTGGACACTCCTGTTGATCTGCAAGTGGGCACAGCAGGCCTGTGGCCAGGAATCCACCCATCCTAGCACCCTATGAAGTGGACTCACCCAGGTCCTACAGAAGTGCAATGGGAGGCAGGCTTCCTTCTGAGTGAACTGGATTAGATGACCAATTGGGGACACAGCTCAAATGCTTCCAAAAGGTGAGAAGGAGGGACTTAGTTAGCCTCCCCCTTTTGGAGGCTCAGCTGAGGACAGCTCGAATCGTTGTGTATGTCTATTAATCTTTATTTCAACTGTTAATGTCATTGAACATCATGCTCACTTTCCAAAATTGTTGTCCACGACATTCAGTGGTAAAATCAGAACCACAAGACAACCGGGCAGGCAAAGATCCAAGGAAGGGCTCAGAGCAACATTCAATTCCCATGGCCACTAATTATCTATATCTCCATCCAGACCTCTTGCATTGATTCCCTGCTTTCATGGTCCATACTCAGAAAGTGAGTAAGTTGCATGAGAAGAAAATTTATATTCTAGAAGAGGTACTTCAAATGTACACATAATTACTGCTTGCCATTGTCTTTGCGCTTAGACAATACAATTCTTTCCCAGAAATGTAACAACATTCACTGCATAAAGCATGAACTTTTATAGCATCCTACCACACACCACATTGACATAATACTTTCACAGGAAACTACTTAAGCTGCACATTTTCTTTTATGGGCGGAATGACACTACACACTAATTCAATAGGCATTCACAATGAGTAACTGTTCTGGTTGAGTGCAATCTCCAATTCTTTTTTAGACGTCCTCGTTCTTACTCATAAAAAGCTCTCTGAATAACTCTTCATCCAACACAAGGATTTTAAACATATTTTCAATTTACCAATGTGGGGTTCTTTCACTCATTTCGGAAAAGAATGACTTTCCTTGGTTTACATCCAAGAGAAAGAACAGATGGTTCTTTGGGGGTTGCAATTCACATCATGGTGCAGCGAATTGTTCCGGCACGGAGAGTAGCAGCTGTATCCTGCTTTCTTCATCACAGGCAAACTTGTCTCTATCCTAGCTCTTCTTGAGCCCACCCAAGTCACCAGGTCCCCTCACCAGGCGTACTCACTATTTTATTTCACTCTCTTCAAACCTCTTAATTACACCAACCATCTTCAATGAGTTTTCATCACACTTTCTCCTTCAATTTCGCCTGTCTGTTTCCATGAGCATGCGTCAGCTAATCACCAAGTCTTTCGCCTCTGCAAAATAATTTGCATGGATTGAAGTCTAATGGTAACTGATTCTGTCTTTTAAGACGTCGCCACGGCCTTCTACAGTATGGCACGATGGCCATCTCTTTAAACTTAACCCCTCTCATTTCCCCCTCCCCTGCTGTTCATCAGCCACAGCTACCTTCCGCATCAGCAATTTGTCAGGGCATTGGGTGAATCCATCTCCCGTCACACAAAGGTGCATCTGTGCCACAAGACGATGCTCAGTCCTCTCCTCCTACATCTGTTGGTGAACAACTTACTTTCCACTCCACATGTATGTATGCAGAAAACACCACAATCGCAGCACCTCCAAGACAGTCACACAAGCTTCTCTGGCGTACCACCACAGAAACCTCTTTCACGCACATCGAAAGGATGCACCCTCCTGAGGCGATCTTCCGGCGGCTTACTCATGAGCGAACTGACCCGGATGGCCGACATTTGAGCACCCCACAACCCAGCATCCATCGTGAAATTCATCTGCGCCATAAAGAGACAATTCCCTTTCAATTGTGGATTCTATGAACTGGTAAATCTCTCCTTCTTAATACCTGGGATTATGCTCTTCCATGTAAAAATCAAGTAGACTGCCTAAATATATCACGTCTAAGAGTCTATCCTATGTCTCTGTGTCATTCTTCTTCCTAGGTCACGTGACCTCACCTTATTACAGTGCATGTTCATTTACAAATAAATTTACACTGTTTCCTTTGTGCCTTCTTTGATACGCCACTTCAAACCGTCTCTTTTTCTCTTTGGGTAGTAAATAATCTTACAAATCTAACATGCCACCTATTCGCACCCCCACCATACTGTGACATTTCCAATTCAAATTGTACTCAATAATTGCTCCGGGACGTGTATACAATGCCCAGGATCACCATGGGCAACCACCCTTTGGAGATTCTACTCTGAATGTCACCAGCGGTGACCCTCATTGATAGCCAAGCAGCTTATTATTTTTGTTATGATAATTTATCTGGCTTTCAAAGATCTTCAGAATCTTACTGAACTTCCGAAGTATGCTTCACCTCACCACACTGCAGTGTCCATCACGCCACTCATCCCTCATGTAGCCTGCCGACTGAGTTTCTGAGATTTAAAAGGACGCGAGGCAAAGAGGAGCCTTGCTGCACTTCAGGTTAATGGCAGTGGCTTCTGTTGACTGAAAGGCTGGCAGTGGGAATCTCTGAGCACTCAAGATGATGAATAACCAAAACAGCTGCTTCTCTCTGCGTCGATCTGTCCTTCTGGCAAACCTGGACTCCTGGAATGTGGTACCCAGGCTTTCTTCTCTCTCTCTCTGGAGGGACCTCACATTTCTGATGGGAGAGATAAGTGAGGAGGCTGGGTGTCTTCATATCCATGACACCACCCTCATTCCAGGGAAGGGGGACCAAGTTGCATTGCCCTGGTTGCTATGCTATGAGGAATGGCAACTGCTACAGCGGTGCTGAGATGAGCTATAGCCACGATGGTTGCTATCATCCAGAGGATGCCTTGGAGGGGCCTTCCGTCAGTGGCGTCAACTGCGAGACCTGGTGGAACCCAAAAAAAAACCAGAGATTATTTCTATCAATATTTTTTCAGTGGTTAAGGTTAGAGTAATATATTTTTCTTCACAATTGTACAAAACAATTTTTAAAAATAAAATTTATTTAACAGATAAAAACCTACCATCTGGCGGGTGCCTATTCACAATGGAATTATTAGGTGCTATTTCCTTAATACTTGACATTTTTTCCATATTGTTTTAGTGAAACTAAAGGTGCTTTTGAAAGATGTTATTTTTTAAACACGCAATGATTACTGTTATAACGTATATAAATAAGCCTGCAGAGAACAGAAAAAATACATCAAACATATACTTTTTGCCAATAATTGGTATGATGTTTCAAGTCAAGAAAGAACTGACACGAGTTCCAACAATAACGAAAAACCAAGGTAACCGTGAAGCCAATGTAACAATTACCAAGAAAACTGTACGTGGCCTGCATTTGCAGTGAATCTGAAGTTGATGACAGTACCGATTTGACTAACATGACCCGTGCGATGTTCTATTTTGGTCAGACAAAGGCATCATTGCTGCTTAGGACCAGAGTACATAGAGGTCTGCCTGAAAGTCTGAAATCAGCAAAAGACACCAAAAGACAAGGAAGCATACCAAAGATAAAAGATGTTCTCCTGCAAATTTGGAAAGACAAGTGAGTGGGAGAGACCAATGATCTCCACCTTTCACTCCTCACCTATCCAACAATCTGAAAAGAGATCCCAGGAATCACGTCAGAGGTTATTTGATATTAATGCCAGAGGATGGCATAACTATCTCATTTCATGTGCTAACCACAGTACAGCATTGCAATGAACCTGTAAGTATTGATGGAATATATTATCCTCTTGATACTTTGATTGTCAATTTTGGGGAAACACCCTATGATGGACTTGTCTTCATGGTCACAAGCAGCAATAAAATTTCTTATGGAGATAGGCAAATGAACATAAAAAAGGGGCACCAAACCATTTTACTATCACAGCACCCAAAACATAACAATGGCACCTAATTAATTACAGACTTGAAATTGAAGCCACCAATGTGCGTTTGCTCGGGGATGGTACCTCTAGTAATGTCTGGTTGAGGTCACTCACTCTAGCCGAGTACAAGGACAAGTGGTCTGCACTGAAGAGTTCCAAATGCAGCAAATCCACATGTCAGGCCAGAAGACAAGTTTACCTGGACGTTGGCTGTTGAACAAATGTAATTAGAGTTCATGCAGAAACTCCTTGCAGGATGGAAGGATGAAGAGCGTACATACAATTATGCACGTAACATGAAGCTGCATTTGCTGATGGAACACATATCCATACAGGTCCAGTCATGCTGATGATAACTGAAATTCAGAATCACCATTACAGCCTTTGGGAGACATCTCGATGGTGAAATTCCTCCAATCGAAAAGTTCTGAAGAAACAGCAACCCAATAGATTTCTGAGTGGAACATACAAATTTACAGAGTTAAGAAATACAGAACAAGTAATGCCATCTTCTCAATATGATCTCATAGTTCAACTCCACAAAATCAAAATTATTCACCAGAGGTCATTTTTGCTCTGAAAACATTATATTCCATTTCCACTCAACAAGCACCGCCATTATGTAGGGCACTCACATCAGCTAGAGCTTCCAAGGTCATCTGAAGGACACCCATTGTCATGCATAGCCAGCAAAAGCACTATCGCTGCTCGCTATTCAAGCCTTATTAAACAACAACCACGATGACACGAAAAAGATTCCAAGCTATTTAAAATAAATATATTTAAAGAATTCATATTTTCCGGTTCTATTCAGAATTTCTTTGTTTCTGTCTAGATCAAAACAAATACTCCAAATTCTGATTTCATTATTCCTAGACTTTTCCGCATTTTAAAAGCCTAACGTCATGTCTCACATGCCCTGCCTTGAAATTCAAGTGAAAAGCACATGAATGAACTGATTCCAGGAATTACAATTTTAACTTATCATACTATTGTTATGGCAGTCGAGCATCTACAGCATGGCTCACACACTGCATCTTTTCTTCATGGCCACCATAAGAGATGGTTACAAATTTCTTCTTTCCCTAGAAGGTATCCTAATAGAGTATTTGGCTCAACGGCCAACTTTCACAGCATACCATGCAGGATGAACATGAATTTTTCAAACCCTCCGGTGAACCACTTGTAAATATTACAAACAATGATGGATAGAGGTTAAGAAACATTCTCTAATACAAGTTCTTTGAATGAAGTATTTTACCACTACCGCCAGTGTGATAGCCTTAAAAGCAAAGAGAGAGGCATAAAGAGTGAAGATAAGAAATCTACCAAGTGGTTTGGAAGGAGCAATATATGAAACACAAAGAATCCCAAGCATTATGCCGTGGTCATACCATGCAGTGAACTACACAAATACTACAGCTCCACTAAGTATTCTATTATTCCCAAGGGTATCCTTGAATTTATAAATTAAAATCAATTGACTTTGCACAAGTTTAACTGACCTTCAAATAATATATCTGAACATAAAATTATAGTAAGAATTATACTTTTTGAAAAGCATTTAAAATTGTTAATAAAAAATTAGTCATGTAATTCTATGGAATTCAACCTATCGATAGCACAAAAACCATAAATTATTGAAGAAAAAACCATAAGTTACAACGATTTAAACAATAGCCTATGCAAGAGCCGATATATCAGCCCGCCGCACTTTTCGCCAGGGATACGAAAGCCGATGTATCAGCCCGCCACACTAAGAGGGTTAAACAATACAGCAATGGACAGCATGTGTCTTTGAAGACGAGCTGAATCCGACCAAAGTGATTTGTGCTTGAAGGACATCAAAACAAATGATTGCCTGTTTCTTCTGGATAACTGGACAGGAGGCAACTGCACCATTAGAGCAAAGTGGAACTGTGAATTCTCAATGGTACATGAGCATTTGTATGATAGATGTGGTGGGTAAAATGAGGAAAAAGATGAAGCACAAAGGAAAATTCTTCATCGTGACTATGCAAGCTCTCACAGATTGGCTGAAACAACCACCTATATGACTGGTCAAAATGTCAAATTGATGGGTCATCCTTAATGGGTGATATAGTGACATCCTTCCTTAATGGGTGATAGGTGATGCCTTCAAAAACGTTTGTTCCTGAAGTCCTTAAGTTGGTGCGCAAAAATTGTTATTCAAAATGGTTCGAGCACATGCAAAAGTGCATAGACTATCATGAAAAAAAATGAAAACATTTTCAACAAAAAATTACTGCCTTTAAAGTACAGCAACCCTGATAATCTTAGTATAAAAACCTTTCTTGAAAAAACATCAAACCTTGATTTTTTTATTGAAATAATGCAATCAGAAATGGGCAGATATTGTATTATTGAATACATATTCTCAAGAGAGCAGACTTGCGGTGTAAACTGATCATGCAAAGAATATTCTGCTCAACGGTGATTGGCTAATTCCGACAGTCCACAAGAAAAACATCACTGGACCCATCCTCTGAATCCGTCAAGGAACTGCCAGTGCAATCACCATCATTGCAAGTTCCAATTCCAAGCAAGCGTGCACAGCAGCACCAAATATAAATGCAAATCAAGGGAAAGCTTCTCACCTTGTGCACCGGGTTCAAGATCTGCTTTGAATAAAGAGATTAAATACTAATATTCTTGTTAGTCTTCCATTGTAAGATGCAATCTCCTAAATCAAAGTTAAATGGACCCTCCTTACATTGGACACGAAGCTAAGTAAATAGGCAAGACTGGAGGAAGCATCAAGACCAGGCAAAATGAGCATTGGATACGCTAAGAAGGGAAAATACAATCAATATTGCTCAACCATTGCCAAAGAGTAACCATGGCAACTTCTCCCCTACACACTGAAGGTGAAAGGCGACTCGAATCTAATGAACACCTAAAGATGAGAAGGGACAGCACCAGGCTTAATTCATTCTCATGGTTACCAGTGCAGATTACAAAAGAGGTCGTGGAATGGGGAACATATCACCACTTTTGATGAGACTTCTCCAGAGGCAACTGCTGATGTTTTAAGAGTAAATCTGAAGTAAAACAGTGTAAATGACATAGTAAACCAAGAGGGCAAGAATTATAACCCTCAGAAATTTCAGGAGCCTCAAAGGAACAAGATGTTAAAATGGTGTACATAGAGGTGTACATATGTGACATGTGGTCTGGCACGAAGTCACAGGCATTAGTAGCTGTGTGCTTCATGCCACAGGGCAACGAGGTCAAAGCCAACTTTTGAACACTTTGGTGTTTACCTTAAAGACACTTTCCAAGACACTGCAAAGAGATGCTGCGACCATGACATTTGATTGAGTCAACCACTAATGAGCATTACAATGCCAAAATTTCAAATTAAAAAAGCCACCCCTCTTGCCCAGGCCAATAAATACCCGTGACTCTGCATGCACGGTATTATGTCAAAACATATTGTTCCTTTACGTCTTGTACCATTTAAGAGTGAGGACACCTTCGTTGCTCATCTGACTCGGGCACTCGGCTGGACCTCTTAAGATCCAAGTTCGTATCCTGTTCATGGCAAATCATTTTCACCCTTTCAAATAGTTGCATTGCGAGGCAAAGTAGTGGACGACTCATTAAAAATGTTACCCTAGCAGCATTTCATGCAGTTTCTTTGAAGAACTTCGATTGGCACAACTCAATAATCCATCTTGTTGCCTTCTGCCGCCACCTGGTGGGAAATCTTCACATTGAAATTGAAACTAACAAACTCGGCAATTCAGCATAGAATTGTTTTTTCATTTACTACCTATTTTGTCATACCATAACGAAAAAGAGCGGTAAATTTAAAAAAATTTCTATGAGGAAAAGCCGGGTTGTTTTGTTTTAATGTCCATCTGTTTTTGAATTATGGTTACTGCAGGCACTAAGGTATAACATGACTGTTAGATGCACCACAGCATTCTGGAGAAAGGGCACTGCATGCTATTTCATGCTGGTCTAATGATTTGATGCAAGAACTAAATCTTTGGTGCTAAATCTTAGTTTTATTCATGAATCCACAGGGACTCGAGAAATGATGGGGCAACAAACTTATCCTCTGACAAATATTTGCTCATAAATACCAAAATGGAAACTCCAAGCAGCTCAACCATGGTTTCTCAAAGGGATCTCAGATTTCGACATTGCACAACAAAAGAAAATAAGAAATATACAGCCTACACATAAGACGATCTTGTGGCAAGGCCTACATGGAACCTGCAACCTTCAGCAAGGATACAATAACTTCCAACACTTTCACTACCTATCTCGCTATGCCCTCATTCTTTGTCAAAGTGGAATGAATTTTGGTCCACATTAACTAAACACCACAAAAATTAGCACAAATAAATGTTCCTTCATTGTGCTAATAATGTTGCTCGTTTGTTGAAATACCTAATCCTTTAACCCTATGGCAATAACCAGCTGAGCATACCTCCACAAAAACACCAAAATTCTGACTGGGTCAATTATACCTGAAGCTATAATGCGTGATTCGGTGAAGGACATCAGTACTTCTGAGAGGATTAACCATTAAAAGATAGTGAAAATATCATCATTATCAACAGGCCTTTACAAATGAAGAAAGAAAATAGATGAACACTCCATTTCGAAAGAAAATCCAGCATCACTCACCGAAGTCACATAGTACAATGTGTAATGAACACTGCAAAAGGATTTACTTCAGAAGATGGCGAGGGAAATGAAAAACTAACATCTTCCGAGGCGCAGAGATCTTCACCAAATGCAATTGGATGACTTAAGTCAAGATACACAAAAATGTCCTCAAAATGTCAAGTAAAGGCCTCCATGACAAAATACACTGCAAAAGAGTCTCTTCATTTCATTAATTCAATTTCACCATTCTGATTTAAGTGAAACATGCTCTCCCTGAAATGCCACATACCTCTGAATTTTCCCAAGTGGTGCCCTGGCGATAGCAGCAACAGACTGGATTATCCTTTGGACAATGCTCAGCATCATTGAAGTATTGCGTGAATGTGATGAATGATCCTTTGATGTAATACATGCCTTTTTTCGGATGTACTCAGGGAGTTGAGGCACGTCAATTTCACACCACCTATAGTTTGGAAAAAGGACAACACAATGAGAAATGGAAAAATACAGGTCTTTTTATTTTATCATTATTAGTATAGGTAACCCACCAGGGAATATCCTACTCCACAACAACCCAATATTCTCTGTGTACTTCCTTTTTCCTTCCATCCAATCCAACATCCCCGTCACATTCCAGCCCCGTCCTCGTCTTCCTCACATTCTCCCCTCTATCACAGTCTTCAACATCTCACTAAGCCAATCAATAAGCTTCCCATCCATCTCCCTGCCTCCTTAATGACAATCCCGTCCTCTCCCCCACCATGACTACCACTTCCTCTTCTGATTTCCATTCTGTCCACCTCCCTTCCTTCATCCCATACCCAATCATCCAATTAATTGGAATAGCCTGACATGCACAATTCTCATACATTGTCTCACTGGATCTACATACTGGCATTGCAAAGGGCTTATGCTGTGGACAACACACTAAAAATACCTCCCACCTTAATTAATGATGCTCCCTGGCGAGAACTGTGTATATATAATAAGAGTAGTTTGGTATTAAGAATAACATTTTGTATTAAGACACCAAAATTAAATATTTGGAGCAACAATGGTGCCTTAAAAATATGGAGACAAATCATCAAACACCAAAAAAGAATGCAACAATTATTTTCTAATAAATTCATAAGACACTTTCTCGACCATTAGTCCGTTTTGCCAGTGGCTTTCTCAGTAAATGATTGATTGAAAATGGTAGTCCTCCACTAAACATGATTTCAATCATCGAACATTTATTCTACCCATTGCATTACTTTGAGTGGCAACTGATCTTTCCATTTCTGTGACGTTAATCATTCATCCAGAATAAAACCCAGCCCAGCAAGCAACTGACTACAACAAACGTACACACTATTTGGGATCAGTAATGGCTTAAATATTATTACAAGGACTAACCAAAATACACTGATGAAATATAAATTACAAATATCTGCATTTTCTAAACCAAAAGTTACCAAACCATTTTGCAACTGTGCATATAGAATGAATTGAACAAGGTTTGTAATGAAATTCTACATAAGAGAATCCAAGTTCTCTGCCATTCAGAGAAACTCTCTCTGGACAGGAGGCTAGTGACATTGAAAAGCAGGAATCCTCAAGCATAATAAAACTTCAGCAACAATAACTGCACCAGGTCCATGATATGCCCAAGGTATCATTTACCAATGAAATGTTCAATTACTCAAATTCCTTCGAAAATCAATTTTACTTAAATTTCTTAATATACTATTCTTAACTTTAAATGAAAAAATGTAGCGTTCCACAGGAGTTTCATTGAAGGACTATTATCAAATTAACTTTCACTTTTGATGGCTCAGGATAGCATAGCTAAACCACGGGTTTCACCTTTTAGCAAATTAAGCTTCACTTTGACACCAAAATCACTGAAATTTATTGAGAACACCAACTTAGAGGACGTCCCAAATAATTAGCCACACGAGTGCTCATATTAAGGCACCTATTAGGGCCACCGGATTTATTATACAGAAGTCGTTTCATAAACACTCCATTATGCAAAGTATTAAGGCGTGACAAGTAGCAGATATTTGTACCCCAAAATGCAAAGTGCTGGTGGCGTGGCAACTAGCACAAGGATAATAGCGAATAGAAGAACAATCGCCATGTCTGGAGCTCATTACATATGTTCGTGAAAATGTATTGGTTATTTCTTCAAAAGAGTCACTCTTCCTTGTTGATAAAAAGAGGATTTATTAACGCCAGATAAATGGGAAAAGGCAGAGCATTTCTTAGGCAAGAGAAATGAGACGTCATCCACCTGAATGTGGTTTGATTCTTTTGATAACTTCAATTTATCAAGTTGTTGGATACAGCAGAGATAAGTACAAATTTCTTTGTTTGGTGCTTCATTTCATGGCCAAGAATATTGTCTTTGTCATCATGCCTCGTTTTTGTGCTTGCTAGGTCTTATTTTGGTCTATAAATACTACGGAAAATAATCTTCAAACTAAATGTGGAGTTCGGAGAGTGAAAGCTTTTAGTTATGGCCTCGCTAAAAATATAACGCCCTGTTGGATCATTGCTAACTGTATGAATCCACCCGGTTAATCAAAGGTTGCTGGCCACCTATTATACTAAATATATACTAAATAGCACCATAAAGCAATAAAACCAGAAATATTAATAAGAGCCGACAAAGACTAATTAATAACTTAAATATAGAAAACATTTATTAGGAGAAATACTCATGCATATGTACAAACTACACATGGCACAGTGCATTATCAAATACTGACAATGTTTTTTTTTAAGGTAATCTACCGCTTAAGGTAGGTTTTTGGATGGACATAACTACTAAACATACAAGAACAATAAGAGACCAGAATGCTTGTACCCCCAGGAGTCGGCTCAACACAATAAGAATTAACCTACAAGGTAGGGACTGCGTGTGGTTATACGAGTTTATATATATATATATATAAAATATCTTCGAAATGGAACGCTCATCGGCGACACACAAATATATAAAAACACAGATGTAGATTTTTAGAATATAGAGACACAAAGAAAGGACACTCACAATTTGTTATTTTACGTTTCGACAGCACGGCTGTCGTCTTCAGAATCATATATATATATATATATATATATATATATATATATATATATATATATATATATATATATTATTATTATGTAATCTACCAGTTAAGGTACTTTTTTGGATGGACACAGCTACTAAATGAAACATTTTTCAACTCGTAACAAAACACAAAATCCATCATCCTACTCTATATCAGGTCCCTCTTTATCTCAGAGTACTTTCTTCCTCCCTTCATCCCGTCGTACCTCCCTATCCTGTTCCTTCCCTTTCCCCTTTTGCCCAACATTCTACCCTCTATCACAGTCTTCAACATCCCACTGCCGGTCAACACCCCCTTCATCCACTTTTCCTGCCTCCATAGGATTGCTCCCAACAAACCCCTCTCTTCACCCACCATACCAAGTACTTCTTCATTTGTTTTCTTCTCTGTCCATTTCACCTTCTCCATTCTTCTCCACACCCACATTTCAAAAGCCTCCAGTCTACGTCTATCCTCCTGCTTCAATGACCAAGTTTCCGCACCGTACATAGCTACGCTCCATATCAAAGTTTTTACTAGTCTTTTCTTAACATCCTTATTTAACGTCCCCGTCATCAACTCCCTCATCCTTGTGAAAGCTTCTTTTCCCAGCGCAATTCTCTTCCTTACGTCCCTACTACTTTGACCGTATTGGTCCAAAACATTACCGAGATAAGTAAACTGTTCTACCTGCTCTAGTTTTTGCCCTCCTATTCTAATGTTAAGCTTGGCCTTTTTCTTTCTAGAAAATGGCATAACCTTTCTTTTATTAATATTGATTCTCATCCCATACCTGTCCCACTGAACTTCAATTCACTCAGCAATGCTTGCAACCCCTTGGCTGACTGACAAACTAAAGCTTGGTCATCAGCAAACCAAACTGATTTTACGAATTCCCCGCCCACTTTCATTCCTAACTCCAGTTCTTCCCACGCCTCTTTGATCATTTCCTCTGCATACAGGTTGAACAGCAACGGTGATAATGGGCAACCCTGCCTTACACCCCTTCCTAACACTGCCCATCCGGACTCCCCGTTCCCCACCCGCACTTGAGCAGTCTGAGACATGTACAGGTTGCAGATTAGCCTCCTTTCCTTCCAATCTATTCCTATTTTCTGCAATATACTCATTAGTTTTTCCCAATTCACTCTATCAACCGCTTTTTCGAAATCTACAAAAAAGGCAAATACCTCCTGTTTGTGTTCTATATTCCTCTCGATTAATAATCTCATTACTGCAATGGCATCACGCGTACCTCTCCCCTTCCTTAACTCAAATTGATCATCCGCTAAGTAATCATTTGCCCTACTCTCATCCTTTTGTTTATGATCCTGAGAACAACTTTAGCTGCGTGGGATATCAAACTTATCATCCTGTAGTCCTCACAAGATGTAGCCTTTACCTTTTCCGGAATAGGAACTAAAACTGATCTCACAAACTCTTCCGGCCAGATACCTTCCACATAAATACTGCAAATCAGCCCATATAGCCTTTTCCTCCCAAATTTTCCTAAACAATTTATTTTGTTTCATCTCCCTTAACGCCCTTTCTATCTCATTGTCTAGCATGCCTAAAGCTAAGCCGTCTTCCTCTACGTCATATTCTTTTTCAATGTCAAACTTTGTTGGTCTAAGTTCTTTACTATACAGTTTTTGTATATATTCCTTCCATCTCTCTTGGATCTTTCCTGTGTCAAGTATTATCTTACCTGCCTTATCTCTAACTGTTAGCATAGATCTCCCTTTTTTACTTCCGATATAAAGATTTAACTTTGCTTACAGCGCACCGATTTCACCCTTCCTCTGCAGACTTTCCATATCCTCGCACTGCGTCTTCCACCATGCTTCTTTTGCATCATTTGTTGCCCGCGTCAATTTATTGTTGAATTCTTTGTACTTCATTTTGCCTAATTCTGTATTTATATTCTTCCATTCTCGCCACTCATTCATCTTTGTAATCATCTCATCCGTGATCCATGATTTCCTAGTCCTTTTAGCGCTAACGGTTCCAATAGTGTCTTTTGCGGCTTTAGACAACCCTTTCTTGATACTTTCCCATTTTTCTTCGATAGTACTTAGCTCTTTAACATCCTCCATGATTTCCTCTACCGTCTGTTTGTATTCCTTCCTTTTCAAACCATTTAATGTTTCTACATTCCATTTTCTAACTCGCCACCCCTGTCTTATCTTTTTGAAACGTACGCTACATTTCATAACAACTGAAGTGTGGTCAGAGTCCGCATCCGCTCCCGGGAAGCTGTGCGAATTTATCACACTGTTCCTAAACCTGTGTCTAACCAGGATATAATCTAGCTGATACCTTCCTGAGTCACCTGGCAATTTCTAAGTATGCCTGCATCTTTTGTGGTGTCTAAACCAAGTGTTGGTGATGACTAACCCCTGTCTCCTGCAGAACTCAACTCCTTTCTGCCCACGGTCATTCCTCGTGCCTAAACCGTAGTCCCCCATCTCATCACCATCTCTTACCTCGCCTACCGTCTCTTTCCAATCCTCCATCACTATCAAATGTTTCCCTGCAGGAACACACACATTTATGTCCTCTAACTGAACGTATATCCTATCGACCTCTTCTTCCTTATGGCTGCTCGGTGGCACGTATACCTGAATAATAACCAAGTTTGTCAGTTCTACTTTTATCTCTATTAGTAATAATCTATCCGTTACCTGCTCTATGTCGACTACGCTTCTTCCTACCTCTTCATTTAATACTATGGCAACCCCTCATTGGCTCTCGTCCCTCCCGCTGTATATTATTCTATAATTATCACTCCAGTAATCCCCGCTATCCTTCCATCTCACCTTGCATAGACCTAAAATATCTTTTTTCCCCTTTCCATCTCTCGCTTAACATTCTCCAATTTCCCTGTCCTCATCATTGCCCAAACATTCCACGTTCCTATTCTAACTAATTTGGTCTTCTTCTCCTGCGTCTTCTGTCCTGCTGTTGCTGGTTTGCCCTAGCAAGGGTTTCGTGGGATGACAACCGCGAAAGCCTTGCCTCTCCCGCTGCAGGGCACGACACAGGGCCGATTGGGCCGAGCCATGTAGTTGCCAGGACTGAAAATCTCAGTTTTGTCCATCATATTTATCTTGGGAATGATAATTGAGGTGGTTTCCCGTTGCCTTCCTCAATACTGTTTTTTAACGTGACACCATCACTTACTGGCTGCCCCACTGGGGTCAGACGCCATTGCAGCCGCCTCACTGAGGAACAGACGCTGCGTGGACTACCTTTCGTCTGGCTCCTAACCTTTGACCTATCTGGCATGGGTGACCCTACCAGGAGCAATTATTATTGCTCCAGCCAGTACAGCTCTAGGGGTCATCGGAACGCACAAGCCCTTCCACCATGTCAAGGTTGTAGTCCGAGGAGGGTGACAATGATTAGAGACCGATATCACCCTGGTGTGAAATACTATATAATATGAAGAGAGGTTTTCAATTATCTATTTATAATACTATCATCTGACCTAATAACTAAAGCACAATACATAGAATGGATAACCTCCAGTTAAATATAGCCCCACAAAAGAAAATGAATGTGAAACTACGACGAAAAATCGCCCAAATTATTAAATTAAAAGAAAGATGTGGAAAACTGCAATGAAATACGGCCGAACGAATTGTTAAGTGAACTAATTTCCATGGAACCGAATTTCCCCCGAAGCCAGGAAAAGATGCCACCATTCGTCATGTAACAGCCGTCCGATCCCTCTCTGTCGAATATTTCAAACGTTTTTCAAAAGGTCCTTCTCTTCATTCTCCTCGAGCAGGCCATGGAAAATAATCTCATATGCCCCAGGAAAATGGGCTCTCGTGAGCACGGGTCCACCACCCACCAAGGCCCTTTGCCTCTGCGAGAAATTTTCCCACGGTTTAAACTGCTGTATGGTGATGGATGTTGTATATTTAGATGTCGCCAGGGCCTTTGACAGTGTCTGGCACAAAGGCCCTGGTGAAGGTAGATAGGAAAAGCCGTTCCTGAAACACGCCATCTTGGATTTTCTGGAAGTCGGTTCCTAACCCTGCCGTGTACGTTTTCCTACGATTGGCCGGTTACTATTAGTTATGGTCGATCAACGGACACGTTCCAATGCAAACTCACGCGTCGACTCAAGCAGTTTCTAAGGTTTGCAAACTTCGATTGTTATTGGTTGCCCTCGTTTGATTCAAAGTTGGTCGTAAATGACGTGGTTGGCGCTGGCTAGACATACATCATCCCAGGTCACCCTTCACACGAGATTTTTTATAAGTAAACACGTGGTTTTCGAGTTGACCTTAATTTATCCGTTTCATTGAAAACATATTCCTTTCAAATGGCAGATTTTCCGTTGTCTGGCAAAGGTCCTTAACAGGTGATTGCACCCATTGAAATCTCAAAGTAATTTTTCATCAAACTGCTTCTCCTAGCACCGTTAGTGTCTGGTTTCACAGCCAAATTGGGTTGGCTTAAGCCGCTCTCAGTGGAGTCCTCTTCTCTCCTCACTCTCCAAGAGTGAGGGCATATTTGTGCCTAGTCCAGCGTCCGAAGCCACCATTCCTCGGCCAAATGGACGCCCTTGCGTCCCATAACTCCCACCAAAATGCTGAGTAACGCACCCAAAGTGATGGACAGCCCAGCGTCCCCGGACCTAGAACCTCCAGTCAACCATCCCGTAGGTAGTCGCAACTATGAAACATTGGAAACTACCTGTAAACCCGCAACATCCAGTCTGCACAACGCGGCGCTACTGAAGACTAGCGTCCATCCTACCGGATACCTCTCTCTCCAGCAAGCACGAAAACGTTGACCTCCCCTTACGACCAGAACCAATGGACACTGATGGCTTCACCCAAGTCCGCAAACGCAAAGCTCACACTCCGTCATTAATTCCTAACAAAACCACGACTCCCATCTCCACCAATAATTGATTTAAACCGATTGACCCTGAATCTGATCCAATCACCTCTTCTACTATTACGGGAGGCTCACAACCCGATAACTCTGCCCCCTGTGGCGCAGGTCCTACACTCCTGCCGATCTTCCTGAAAAGTACTACCGACTGTGCTGCAAAGAGCAAAGTAATTAACTCTGTCTGCACTTACTCACCCGTCTCCCACATGAGTGGTAATAACATCCGCATTCAGTGTCAAAATCCAGCAGACCACAGAGCAGTGACCAAAGCCCTAGCTGACAACAACTGGGAGTACTTCAGCTGCCAGCTAGCTGAAGAAAAGAAAAAGTTCTTCCTCATCCGTGGGCTCCCTATCGAGTCCAATACTACTGCCATCCAAGAAGAACTGGCGCAAAAGGGCGTCCAACTCCACCATCAGCCAAATGCTGACGTCTCGTCCGACTGCTGCAGAAAGGAGACACAGAGAAGAGGCTATTCTCCTTGACCCTAACTACGTGCCAGCAGCGCTTCCAAAGCGCCCAATGCAACTTTTCCAACTCTCCCTTGCGTCTACTTCCATGGAGAGGAAACTGAACGAAGTACACTCCCTCCTAGGGCTCGCAGTGCACTTTGAACACCATCGCCCTTCTCCTGGACCACCTCAATGTACCAGGTGTCAGAGGATTGGCCATACATATAAAGGCTGCGGACTCATTCCTCGCTGTGTCCGCTGCGGACGTAGTAACACAGACCAAGATTGCCCGCGCCTCAACAGAGAACTATCCACTCCCACTGCAAGGGACCGCATTCTTCCAGCTACCGTGGATGCCCTGTCTACAAGACGTGCGAAAAACTTTGTGTTTCTTGCCGTCATACAGAAGCCCCAGCGCCTGTTGCCAACTCAATCCTTTCCTCCCCTACCCTCACAGCCAACCGTTCTCACTCCGCCGGCTCCTGCTACTGCTCCAACCACCAATCCTGACTCCTCAATCATAACTAAACTGAAAGAATGGGTTACAAGCCTCATTGGCAAACTACTCTCCCCCTGCTGGAAAGTCCCTCCTAGACACTCTCATAGAAGAGCTTATTTCAGGCGCCCTTAAATTCCTCAATGGAAACTAGGCAGACAATTCAAACTCCTTATCCACCTTAAAATGGAATTGCAGAAGCATTACCGCACTAAATGCATGGTGGTGGTGGTGAGAACTTTGGGATTCCCTGACCTCACCTACTCCACCACCGAGGCCTCCACGCTTCACGCGAGAACGTCACGAATCACCACCGACCATCTGCGAAAAGGACCTTAGAGCAGGAACACTGTTCTTTCCCAGATTCCGACCTCATTCGCCACGATGCTGCTCTGCATTCTGAATGCATGCCTCTTGCTAGGGTACTTCCCCTCATGGTGGAAAGAGGCACGCGTGATTTGTATCCCCAAAGCAGGGAAGTCACCGAGACCGGCGAACTACCGACCAATTTCCCTTCTCGACGGCTTAGGGAAGCTCTTTGACCGAATTCTCCTCGGGCAGCTTATCTACATCACAGAAGAGCTCTACATCATCCCGGACCAACAATTCGGCTTCCGCAGCGAACATTCCACCACGCATTAGATCGCGCGCTTGCTGAATTTCATCAACGAAGGATTCGACCGCCGCCACTCCACCGTCGGCACTTTCTTCGATATCAGCGAGGCGTTCGATCGCGTCTGGCACAAGGGCCTGCTGTGGAAGCTGAATTGCTTCGGTTTCCCCACTTGGTGGAATCGAATCATGGAATCCTGCCTTTCTGAGAGGACCTTCCGAGTAAGCTGGAACCGAGCTACCTCAGCTAAGCGAAGCATCCGAGCCGGCGTTCCGCAAGGAAGTCTGCTCTCTCCTCTCCTCTTCACCATCTACACGGCGGACATACCCGGGGACTTCGGCAGCAACGTCATCATCGCCACCTACGCTGACGACTCAGCTATTCAAGCGAGGTCGTCGAAGCGGCTCGATACCTTCAGAGGGCGGTGGACTCCTTAACTGAGTGGTTCTCCCGTTGGCATTTCGGCGTTAACGAAAAGAAGACTCAGGCCATAACTTTTCCAAGGGACCTATTTTATCATATTTTTTTTTACTTCATTTTAATTTAATTGCTTGTATTATTATTATTATTTTTTATCATTCTTGTTGATGTCTTTACTTTTTCTGCTATATTTTACTTTTTATTAAACTAGTATAAACATTTTTTTCCCTTTTTTTATTCTTCCTTGGTTTAGTTTAATGTAAATTCAATGTGGCACAGGGACATGTGCAGTTGTTCCTATTTTAGGTCTTTTGTGCGTTGTCAAGTCTCCAAGAGAGTAACTCCATAGGTCCATCAAGAGGGGATTTTCGGTGCTTCGTAATGAAGCGTCCATGTCCGTAGCAATCTTTTTTGCGATGGTCAGGATTGGCGTTAAAGTGAGGTCCTTTCCCAGCTCTGTTTCTAATGAACCATGGGGCTTTGACGAATCTCCTAACGATTTTATTCTCCGTCAATTGTATTTTGTTAAGGTACGTTTTAGCAGCTTGTAGCCATACTGGCGCCGCATAGGTTAGCAGAGGACGGATCATGGCCGTGTAGATGATTTATTTTGTTTTTAGATCTAACGGTTATCTTGGTTGCATGATGGGGTTTAACGCTGCCACCGCTGCTGTTGCTTTTCCAATGGCCTGTTTAATGTGCTGGGTCCATCTGAGGCCTTTATCAATAGTAACTCCTAGGTATTTAACCTTTTCCTTTCTAGGGATACAATCATTACCCAAGAAGAGGGGTGGCCCAACTCCTGCCTTTGGCCTCCTGGTAAACGTCATATGCTTTTTCCTGTTTGCTTTCAGTTTCCAGTCGATCAGCCACTCGTTTAGGGTATCTAGCTGAGATTGTAGCCTATCAGCCGCCCAAGACGGGTTTGTGGCCTGTGTTGTGATCGTGGCGTCGTCGGCGAATAAGTATAGTTCAGTGCCAGGGTTTCGTGGCACGTCCTTAACGTATACCGAAAAGAGTGATGGCATCAGAACTGAGCCCTGTGGGACACCGGCATTGATGCTCCTCCTCTCTGAGATGCAGCCGGCATTGTCGACATGGAAGGTTCTTCCTTCCAGGAAGGACTTTATAATTCTTAGGAGGTACGTCGGGGTCTGGGAGTTGGTGATCTTGAGGAGTAAACCCTCTGACCAAACACGATCAAACGCAGCTTCCAGATCCAGGAAAGCCGCTTGGGTGATCATTCCCTTGTTAAAACCATTTGTGATGTTCTCAGTTAGCCTTAATATTTGGTGAGTTGTTGAAGTCCTTGGCCGAAACCCTGCCTGCTCGGGGATGGTTCCTTCATCCAGGAACGGGCTTAGTCGATTTTTAACGGCTGATTTGAAGAGTTTACCTGTGGTGTTGATTAGCCTGATCGGCCGATATGATGCCGGGTCGCTGAGTGGTTTTTGTGGTTTTGGTAGCATTTTGATTTTGGCCCACTTCCACTCAGTCGGGAAGTGGCCGAAGTTTAGAGCGGCGTTGAGAAGCTTGGCTAAGAACAGTTCGGCGTTCGGTGGGCATCGTTTCAATATTTTGTTGCTTATGCCGTCCGGACCACCTGCGCCTTTAGGTTTGAGTCGCTTTATTAGAAAGCCGACTTCCTCTGGCGTGATTGGGGACGGCTGGCTGGCCTCTGTGGCGTGCGTCGAGCCACCGCTGTTGTTAAACTGTTCTTCGAGTATATTTGCGAAGAGGTTACTTTTTTCCTCGTCTGTGAAGGCGGTGGTGTCTTCACTCTCCAGTGGTGGAGATCCAGCCTTCGGCCCTTTGAGGGCCTTGGCCAGTTTCCAGGCTGAGGCGTGTACAGTGGAGAGCTCCGCAATTGTCTTATCCCAGGTATTTTTCCTGTGTTCTCTCTGTAGAGTTTGTACCTTGTTCCGGAGGACGCAGAGGAGCTGTCTACTTTCTATCTCTCTAGTTCTTTGCCATTTGCGTCTTGCTCGATTCCTTTCTGTAATACTCCGTAAAATTTCATCTGGAATACCGTGTTGCTGTGTGGTATTTTTTTAAGGTTGCCTTGCAACACGCAATGCTGCATTTATCTCTTTTGCCCATATGACGGCGGCTTGGTCTATTTGAGGGGGAGAGTGCAGCGGGAGACTATCCAGGTCTGCCATTTTTCCTTCTAGTGTCTCGCCGAACAAGTTCCAGTTAATTTTGGTTCCTTCGTTGCTCAAAGAAGGAATTGGTGATAGGTTAATGGTGTACAGAAGCGGAAGGTGGTCCGAAGAGGAGTTATCGAGAGTTATGGGAGTTGGTAAACTGGGTATATTCTTCGAAAGAACAATGTCCAAGATATCATCATTGTTGCTAGGGATATTGGTATAATGAGTGTAGGTGTTAGGTGCACTGATGACGAAGTTTAATTCTTGTTGCAGTCGGCGTAGTCCAATTCCCGCTGCGTTCGCGGCACGGCATCCCCAGTCCGGATGTTTGCAATTTAAGTCGCCTCCCAAGATGCACTTTTCCTTAATAATTGCCCTCAGCGCTCCTTCGTCCGTGGGTGTGAGATTGCCTGGAGGCAGGTAGATCGACCAAATATTAATGTTTCCGCCCGTGGTGGCAATGGTGGCGCCTACTGCTTCAAGGCGGTAGTAATGGGAGGAGGTAACATTTTAGCTTGGTGGCAGGACTTGATAAGCACCATTACTCCTCCAGCCTATTTTTCCTATCACAGCGAAACTGATTTTAGCCCGGAATGAAAAGATTTTTTGACACGCTAAGCCAAGTCTCCTGGAGCTGAAGTCTATGTCGGCATGGTTTTCCGATAAGAGGAGGAGTAACTCTTCCTTTTTGTTGCTGATGCTATTCGCATTCCACTGAATGATTCTCATTTTTGATGTTGGTGTGTTTTTCATCATAAGAAAAGGATGGCGGCTTTTGTTACTTCTTCTATTAGTATTTCAGTTGTTGATTTGCCATGGGGCGGGTTGATAAGTTTACTTATCAAGCCCGTGAGCCAGGAGATAATTCTGTTTTTGAGGTCGTTGATTCCTTCGGCCTGGGGCGCTAGTGTGGTTGCCGAGAGAACGGGTTGGGAAATGGCGTTTGATGCTGCTGGAGGCGTCGGAAAATTGGATTTGGTGAATGCGGGAGCTTGTGCAACTGCGGACGTCCCTCGGTTAGATTGGGCGCGACGTCTTCATTTGAATTATTTCATCTATAGGAAGATTGTTTTCCAAGAGTTCCTCCTTTATGTCATCGACTTTTGAGTCGACCGTCAGTCCTCGTATCACTAGATATGTTTTTTTGTCTTCTTTCAATTGATATGTAAAGAACTCCCGTCTTTTTCCTCAAAAGTGCCGTAACCTTCCTGTAATCGTCGCTCTTGGTACAGCTAATTTTTATGTGGGACCCTGTGAAGGAGCATACCGGAGGGAAGTTACAACAAGACGTAATTTGCCTTTTTTTGATATTCCATTCCGAGTGACCCTTCAAGAAAATTGGTGGTATTCGGTCTCTTTTTTGTGGTCCAGGAGAGGCGTCGTCGTCCATCTGCATTGTTATTGGTTCAGGTACCTCTCTCAGGACTTCGTATCTGTTTGCCGTGCTTGCGTCTCGTTGAACAGGTTCGGCTTCCCGGGGTGATTTTTGGATTTTCCTTTTTTTGGAGATAGCAACGGTATAGCCGTCTTTGTCAGGAGATGCGCACTGAGTACTTTTCACGGTCTCTAGATGTGGCTGAGTCGTATTGTCACTGGTTTTCTTCGCTGTGTTGTTTCGTGCATTTTTGGAGTCACCAATCCCTAACTGAACTGGAAGCACTGGACTGCATTCGGCACGGCGAGCACTAACAGGTACGGGGTCAGTAGACATCTCAGTAGGGTCTGGGCGAGAACGGCCCTTGAGAGGACCTTTCGTATGCTCCTTTGTAGGAGGGGTATCACTATGTTCGTTAATTATTGAGCAAGTATCACTCTGCCTCATTAACTTGTGAAATCGTGGATCTTTCAGCAAGTATTTTGGGACGGTGATGGTCACAGATTCTCCATTTTCTTTAGCAGGATCCTTCCTTGGTAGCAACGACAGAAGAGTATTCAGAGCAGTCGTTGCACTGTCCTTGGGGTTGCTCGGATTTAGTCCTTCCATACTTCAAATTGGGTTTGGAGGAGTCTCCACCTAGTTGGGGGGAGGGGGTTCTGCTGCAATCTCAGATGAGGAACCTTAGCGAATCCGGCCGATCCATCCGACAAGCGGAAAGGGCACAGCCGGCCTAAGCCTGGTCCTCCCTAGCCTACGCACTATTCCCTAAGGAGTGGACCCGTGCCGATCCCCTGGGAGTGCACGTGTGCGTGAAAAAGAGCGCCGGTAGACTATTTGGCTGTTGTACCGGTTTGGAGCATTCCTCCACTAAACTCTGGAAAAATCACGGTGAAGCGGAGGAATATCAAAAATATGCAAGCAAAATTGCAACATTACCACGCCGTGAGGCGGCTCATAGTGTGGGGAGAAGAGAAAACAAAATACTTAACCCAAGTACCATGGGTGCTGACTAGGCGCAGCGGAAGGCCATGAAGCGGCATTTAAGTTATGATGAAAGAAGGGAAAGATTGCGGTGGAGAACATGATTTCTTGACCTTAAAAAGCATAATTAAACCGTGAGGCGGATACAACTAGGAGGAAAACATGTTACTAAAATTAACAGACATAAGAAAGACTCATAGAAGAGCAATGTCCTTAGGCAGTGTGCATTTTTTCTTACGTGGGGGTGTATAATCCCAGATGTTACGTAGGAGGGGGTTTCCAGTTTGCAATAAGCGCGAGCGAAAGGACGTCGCTTGCTTGAGGATGAATTCCGCGATGGAAGGGAATTTGCGGGCAAGACGGCCATCGGACATCCGGATCAGTTTGCTGATGCGTAACAAGGCCCGGATGGATTTATTCTGGGAAATTACCACTTTAGTCCAGATCCACTTGCGGACGGCGAAGACCTCGCAGCCGTAAAGAAGCTGCGGACGGATTATCGTCGTATACAGGCGGATTCGCCCGGCTGGAGAGAAAGGGGAACCACTGGCGGTAAGGCAGCCTAGTTGGTTCCTTGCGACTATTGCTTTTCTGTTGCAAAATTCTAAGTGAGTCAAGAAAGAGAGTTTTAGAAAAGTTCCGAAAAGGAGTAATCTGGACTCGGAGTATCGCGCGAGCGCATGGATATTTAAAAAAGCAACTGTGTCGATGTCGTTCGCACAGGAAACATGACATGTGTTAGCTACATAGCTTGGCCTAGCGGTGTTGCCTTCCTTCTGCTCGTCATCGGACGGACGAGTGGAGAATATTCGGCGCACAGAAATCATGGGAAAACCCAGCGAATTAAGGGATTCCAGGATGGCGTCATCCGTGACCAGCCGGTAAGTAGAGAGTCACTCACCTGTGGTTCCGGGTCGATTCCTACTGCGACGTCCATCGGCACGGGCGCAGGAGAGGAGTAAAATGGGTGCCGTGCTGCTGGCTGCGGCATCCGGTGGAGCAGGAGAAGAATCGGCGTTGATCAGGAGGGGATCCGGGACCGGGAAGTGCGGAGATCCGCGAGCATTACATGTCTCTCGTTCACGGAGAGGGCGGCTCTCGCGACTGCCACTGCTGAATCAGTGGGTGACTCAGTCATCTTAGGTTCTGAAACCAAGTTATCCTCGAAGGGGAGCTAGCATCCTCCGAAACAGGGATGTACTGTCATATGGCTCGGCGACGGAGGGCTTGTGTCCCGAGACTGATGCTGGAACCACGGGGATGATAAAGGGGGCCTCCGGAGTGTTTTGTCGTCCTTGATTTAATTCGCATATCGTAATTTGCACTAGAAAGGGCGTTGTTCACTCGCCATTGTAAAAATCAACTCGAGGAAAATCCTTCCCGTCGTACGAGGCGAGAGGGGAAGGAGAGGAGGGAAAAGTGAAAGACCACGGCCGGGCGACGGCGGGGCCTGGGCCGGCACGCGACGCGCAGACTGGACGCGCTGCAGGGGGAGGAGGTGGCACGCAACCGGCCTGGCTGGGCGGTCGACGGCTTCGGCGGGGAAGGGTCCACCGGGCGGCACTCGGAAACACTAAGTCGGCACGGGATGTTCAAAGAGAAAAAGGCGCACACCAAAAACACGTCCGTCCTCGATGGCGGTTGAGCAGAGACTCGTGCACAGAATCGACGAAATGGGTCATTGGAAGTCCTGTGAAGGGCACACACAAACCGTACCAGTGGGCGTTACCCACCTTAACCGGTCGTTTTACAATATTTTAATACCATGACAATTTGAAATAATATGACGTCAGTGTGCGTGTTGTTTGTGTGAAAAATGAAACTTAACCTCTAGCATGTGAGGAACACATACTCACATGATTTGACAACAGGTGACAAGCCGACAGGAAACGGCTTGAACTACTGACTAACCTACCAACTAGACGGGAGAAGGCGTATGTACATGGGGATGACCTCATTCTAAAAGATATATTGAGAAGCATCTATACAAGAAAAGGATGGGAAGTATTTACAGAAAGGGGAGCGCGCGAGTATATGTCCGATATGTAGACAGGGCCTGAATAAGCGGCCGATGAGCGATCGCTAAAAATCTATAATTACCTAGTAGTGAATATTACATCGAAATGGGGAAATATAAACAAAGAAGGTGCGGAGAGAATGCACCTGGCAAAGCGGAGATTTATTTACACTCGATGCTCTAATAGGGGACGATAAATTTAAGGTTACGACTTAAGAGAAGGAAAAATGCAGGCATAGGAAAGACTCATAGGCGAGTAGTATCCTTAGGCAGTGTATATGTATGGCGCTGGTCAACATTGTAATCCCACAATGATGTCAGAAGGTGATTACCAGCGGTGGTCAGCGACGCATGAAAGGACTTCACTTGGTGTCACATGAAGTCCGCAATGGACGGGAGGCGATGTGCCAGGCCCACATCCGCCATCCGGGTTAGAAGGCTTACATTAAGCAGGCCCCGAATGGCCTTATTTTCCATGGTTTCCAGGCCGGTCCAAATCGTCTTACGACACGCGATAATTTGGCAGCCGTAAAGAATTTGCGGACGGATGATCGACTTATACAGCCGCATCCGGTCTGCATGAGAGATCGAGGATGCTTCCTAGGCGAGACGGCGGAGTTGATTAACCGCGACGGTGGCTTTACGACGGCACAGATCAAGGTGTGGTTTGAAGGTTAATTTGGCGTCAAGAATGACGCCAAGGTATCGGTGGGAGGAAGCTTTCGGAATGGAATGATTCTGTAAGCGGAGTGGAATGTGCGTGGGCGGCGTCGGGCAAAGTGGACATGTGTACCCTTGTCGGCATTTAATTGTATTTTCCATGTTTTAGTCCACTTATGGGGATACCAGCTAACAGTCCAAAGGAAGCCATAGAAGAAGCTCTTGCGGACGTCGGTTTCCCCGCGGAGAATATTTCTCAACTACGCCCCACCCGGGCAAACCAATACGAAAGGGCGGAAAGGGAAGCCATCCGTAGTGAAAATCCCACTGCAGAGCTTCCACGCATCGACCCCCATCCGCTACCGCTCTACCAGGTCCGAGGGGGCGGGCGAGGAAAGAGGGTATGCTCAAGCGGTCGGGCGGGGCGAGCGCCAGGATAAACATTTTCTTCGCCTCGAGCGTAGGTGCATGATTAATCTGGGTCATAATACTTCGAAACCATGCTAAAAGCTCCGAAGCATCCAAGGCGGGCGAGGAAATACGGGATGACGGCATAGGGCCGACGAGGGGAGGAGAGGGGATGCGCTCCGGGCGTGGGCGCGTGGCCATCTGGTCCGCTCGGAAAGGAACGCCTTGAGCGAGGAAGCGGAGGAAAAGCAGCTGACGAGGTCACTGCCCCGGCGAAGGAGCGTGGGAGGGGAGGAGGAGTCTGTGCCGCGGCAAAAACATTGGGTTTTCTCTTCGCGGCCTACAAGCGCTTGGCTCCCTTGTGGACGTCGCATCCACGGTAATTTGCGGGGTGATCTTGTCCGCAGAGATAGCAATGTGCCGGGGTTTCGCGGGATTTGATGCATTCATTACTAAGGTGCTTTTCGCCGCACCGAACACAGTTCGGCTGCAAAAAGCAATGATTTTTGGTATGCCCGATTCGCTGGCAACGGTGACATTGCACGGGCAAGTTGGGTTTGCGAAATGGGGTCACCGTGACACGGAGACCCGCCAGGAATGATATACTTAGGAAAGCTTCGACGTCGACTGCGTGTTCGCAGACGACGTGAATTGTGGTCGTCGGGTAACGCTCTATTTCGCGAATCCCTTGTTCGCGTTCTTTATCGGATGGACGAGTGGACGTGATGCGTCGCACAGAGATAACTGGGTGGCCAAGCGTCTGCAGATCGCGAAGAATTGAATCACCGTCGGAAGTACGCCGCGAATAGCGAATTCGCGGCGGCGGTTTTCCGGCAATTGGTACGTTACGTGGGGAACCTCTAGTTCCCGGAGTATAGAAGCGACCTTGGAATAATCATCGGAATTACTACATTTAATTACGGCCGCGTTCGCGCCCGTAGAATGTGCGACAGGGGGGAAAGCGCAAGCGCGCTTGATTCGCGAATTAATTTCTCCCCATTTTCAGACGTCCACGAGTGGAAACTGCGGGATTTTTCCTTTACCTGGGGACGTATTTGGTCCCGCTACGGTGGGCGATACGCGCGCTTGATCACGAGGAGGACGAACTGAATTTATACGGGAAGGTGGAGTTTCACCTTCCGTCAGGAGAGTAAATCTATTTGCGATGTCAACGGAGGACACCGGCGGGGATGACAATGCTCCTGACGCCATATGGCGGCGGCGTTTAGACGTCACGAGCGTGAATTCGGCGTCTTGCGAATTGGAAACACTATTAATATCGTGATTTGCATTGCCAGGGTATGTGCTCGGACGCATTGCGTCCGTCACAGTGCGCGGAGGCGAATTTGAACGACCGGGGAGGGCGGGAACACTCACCTGGGCCGAGGCGGCACCAAGGTCCATTGGCTCCACTGGCAAGGTAGCTGAGTAGCAAGGTGTCTGGTTGAGTGGCGATGTAGGAGGCCGAGAAGGTGTCGTGATGGGAAGAGCAGATGTGGCATTGTGAAGCACAGGCGACACAGAATGTGGACGGAAAGTTTCGAAGATGCAATTTGTCCGAGCACGTACCATGGCGATTCATTAATTGGTAAAAATGGTAATTCCGTTTCGAAAGAAGACGACTTCGAATCGACCCTCATCCGCTACCGCTCTACCAGGTCCGTCTCCAGGACCCCTCTCGCTCTAAAGAGTTCCTAGAGCTCAAATCAGTCCTGCACCTGAAAACCTCGGTTGAACCCTTCAGACCCTCACCCGGACCTCCGCAACGCCCAGGTTGCCAACGGTATGGCCACACATACAAAACGTGTGGCCTTCCACCTCCTTGCGTCAAATGCGCTGGCAACCACCACTACAGGGAATGCCAAAAACCGAAAAACAATCCAGCCACCTGTGAAAACTGTGGCGGACCACACACTGCAAATTACCGTGGTTGCATTGTTCACCGCGAACTTCCCCTCAAGATGCGGAACAAAAGAGACTCCCTGCAATTACAACCCACGCAAGATTCTTCACCTCAATTGCACCATAACTTCAACGCTCAAGCCCTTCCCTCACTTCCAAATCCTTGGAACAACCGTACAATCCAACAAACGGAGAAGCCTCAGCCGTCGCACAACCCGCCTGCCACCTCCGATCAAAACCATCCACCCCCTGCTGAGCAAGATCTTCCGGCGACCAATGATATACCGTCCAGTAACATAAGGACCGCTCTATTAAGTATTATCACGAAACTTCTCTCCCCCACCGATAACAAATCTCTTATTCACATCATCACCAACGACCTCATACCTGCCCTTCTTCAACTCGTCAATGGCGCCTAATGTACTAAACTCAGCCCATATGCTAAACTTACCCAAGACCCTCATCAAACACCTACTTTGCATCCTTAACGCTTGCATCACTGCAGTGTACTTTCCGAAGGTTTGGAAAATGGCTAAAGTCATCCTCCTTCCAAAACCAGGAAAGAGTCCATCAGACATCCTCAACTACAGACCCATCAGCCTGCTCTCCGGCATGGGCAAGCTTCTGGAGAAATGCGTGCTAAACAGGCTTCAACAAGAGGTCTCCGCCCTTGACCTGATCAGACCTGAGCAGACCGGCTTTCGCCGTCACCACTCCACGACGCAGCAAATCACCAGACTGGTAGAGCAAATAACGTTCGGCTTTAACATACACAAGCACACCCAAGTAGCTTTCTTGGATTTGCCAAGAGCCTTTGACAAGGTCTGGCACGGCGGCTTGTAACTGTCCCAAAGTGACATTTCAATTTACCTGTTCAAAATCATCCACTCTTTTCTCTCGAACCGCACGTTTTGTATCCCTCCATGACTCAAGATCAACCACCCGCGCTATATCAGCAGGCGTCCCACAAGGATCCATTCTATCACCTGTCCTTTTCAATATTTATATCAACGACATCCCCTCACACCCGAGAACCGCAAGCTACCTCTACGCGGATGACACAGCCATAGCCTCAACATCCTTTGATCCTGATCATGCTGCCGACAATGTCCAAGAACACTTGGACATCATAGAAGAATGGATCTCAGACTGGAAACTCTCCATCAACCCCATGAAATGCGTAAACGTCAATTTTGCCAGAAAATGGAGGAAACCGAACAGCACCCCAATATTCTACGGCAAGGAAAAGATCCCGCAGGCATCATCTGCCAAATTTCTCGGTGTGCAGCTAGATAAAAAGCTAACCTGGCAAACTCACATCCAGCATGCACTAAATAAGGCCAACGCAGCTATGTTCTCCATCTACCCCCTTATCAAACGCACAAGTCCCCTCCGTCTGCTTACTAAAACACTCCTATTTAAATCCATGATAAGGCCTATTTTGACGTACGGTTATCCAGCCTGGGCATCAGGAGCTGCATCCAATCTTATAAAATTGACTCGTTTCCAAAATAAAACTCCGCGAACAATCACTAATGCCCCTTGGTTCGTCCGAAACGCAGACATCCACAAAGACCTCAAAATCTCAGACCTACCAACACATCTCAATGACCTTGCCTCGTCTTTTCACCAAGCTCTAAGTAAAACTGGGAACCCAATTATCGAAACTTTATGGGACTATTCTGATAATCCACACTTTGAACACAAACGCCCAAAAACTAGCCTCAATGAACAATAGAAGTTATTAAACAGAATAAGCCATCAGCTCTTTCTATACATCCTTTAAAACTTAACCTTGCCCTGGAAGAAATAAATCCTCTAACTGTTGATCAGCTTAGCTGGATATCGGAAAATTAAAATGCGCCTGAGGGCGCATTTCAATTTTCTGATACCACATCCCCTTCTTACTCAAACCTCCAAAACCTCTCTTTATTATAAATTGAATATCCTTAACACAGTATTGCTTCCACAAATTCTGTATGCATCACCAATATGGGCCACAGCCCCTGCCTTTGCGTTAAAGAAAATACAAGTCTGTCAAAACAAGATTGCTCGCCGGCTTGGAGGAGCCCGCTGGTTTATCCCAACAGTGAATGTTTTCAGAGAGCTCAACCTTCCTACCATAAATGAAGCCATGTCTGCCGCCCTAATAAGCTACAGGAAGTCACTTAAACAGCCGAAAAATCCCCTAATCGCAAACCTTTGGTCCTCATCCCTACCTTCCGGAATTTACATCTACCCGCACCAACTAGTCAAATCAGAAACATGCATCCCTAAAAAGAAGAGAAGCCTGTGAACCTACCAGCAAATATAACCCTTCATCTCACCCTTAATCGACCTCATCGTGATTTTCCCCACCTAAGGAAACTCCTTCTAAGCAGAAAAAGAATAAAATGAAACAGGGGCCTAGCTCTCCTGATCTCCCAAATCGAACGAACGAACGACTTGCCTTGCCGTTTTTAGGCAGCTTTGTTTATCAGAGGTCGCCTAGTTGGGCTTATGCTCTGTGTCTCAGTATATAATTCCTTTTTCTTTCTGGAGCACCACCAGCATCGTTGTTTTGCCCTTTTTATATTTATTTAATTATTTTCCGTATTATTATTGGAGTGTGACATTATTAGGTCTCTTATATTTATCATAGGGGCCTATTTTATTTATTTTTCTGTATATCATAGCCCTATTTGGGTTTTCTTTTAACTTATCATAATATGTTTTACACCTTGTTAGTAGGAGATCTGAGAGTTTTTCTATGCCTGTTTTTCGGTATACATTCTCATTTTCCTCCCAGGGAGGGAGCCCAAAAGCCAGCCTCAGGGTCTTCCATTCTGTGCTATATAATTTGTCCATTAGGGATCTACTGAGTAGTCCCATCCACGCAGGGGCTGCGTAGGTCAATATTGGTCTTATTATTGCCGAGTATATTAGAATTTTTATTTCCTTAGGGGTGGCGTTTTGTCGGATAATCGGTGCCAATTGCGACCTTATTGCGGCCGCTTCATCTCTTATCTGTTTGATATGTATTTTAAAGGTCAGTCTGTCATCTAAGTCCACTCCTAAATATTTGATGCTTTGACTCCATTCAATCGGTTGTTGTCCAATCCTGATACATTCACAAGATGCTTTACGTGATCCTGGGTGGACGAAAAGTATTGCTTTGGTTTTTTGGGTATTTATCTGCAATTTCCATTTTTTATACCACGATGTTATCTCGTCCAATGCATCTTGTGCTCTTTCTTTTATTGAGGTCATGTTTTTCCCTTTTACCAGGATTGCGGCATCGTCAGCGTAGAGGGCAGTTATACTTCGCCAGTCATTTCTGTGCTTTGGGAAGTCGGCTGTATGAATGTTGAATAGCCGAGGGCCTAGTATGGATCCTTGTGGGACTCCAGCTTTGGCAGTTTTATTGTCGCTTTTTTCTTCGCCCCATTTGACTTTAAAAGTTCTTCCGTCTAGGTAAGACTTTGTCCAATTTATCATCCATTTGGGGAATTTCCAAAACTCCATCTTTTGAATTAGGCCCCCATGCCAGACCTTGTCGAAGGCCTTAGATAGGTCAAGGAAAATACCGATGCTTTTTTCTTTTTTGTTGTAAGCGTCACTTATGAAGTCTGTGACTCTGTGAATCTCTTGTTCGGTTGAATATCCCTGGCGGAATCCGAACTGTTCTTGTGGTATGACTTCCTTTAGCTCCGCGTATCTCTTGATGTGCGGTGCTACAACCCTTTCAAAGAGCTTACCCAGGCTCGAGAGGAGGGATATTGGTCTCAAGTTTTCCTCTTCTAGCGTTTTCCCCCCTTTTTAAGGATACATTTGATCAAGGCCTCCTTCCAATCTTTCGGGTAGTATCAGAGTGCGATTGACGCGTTAAAGATCCTTAGCAGATACTGGCCGGCCGCTTCCGGAAGTCTTTTTATTATTTCGTTAGAGATGTTGTCCTCTCCCGGGGATTTCCCGTTTGGGAGCTTGGCTATTTCTTCAACAACATCATCCAGTGTGATAATTAGTTGCCCCTCCGGTGACCCGGCGTCGTTTTTGTTCAGTGGTTTAATTTCGGCTTTTTCGGCCCCCGGGTCGTTGGTCGTAAAAATGTTTTCATAAAACTTTGCCATATGTTTGGCCTTTTCTAGGGACGTCGTCAGGGTCTCTGTTTTTGTTTTTATACTTGGGTCATTGGTAGGGGATTTCCGTAGTTTCTTTGCTAACTTCCATACGGAGTGATTGTTTTTATTTAGTTCTGCTAGTTGCTGATTGAATTTAGCAGTCCTAGATTCCTCATTTGAAGTCCTTATTTTTTTGTTAAGATCTTTAACCCTATTTTTAAGTTCTCGGGTGCCTAGGCGATAGTATGATCTTCTAAGAGCATTTCTTTCTTTAATGAGGGTTTTTACCTCATCGCTTAGCTTGAGGTAATCATACGGCCGTTTCTTTGCCATCGGTATTCCTTTTTTCATGCCTTCCACAATGGCATTTGTTATTTCTGCTACCATCTCGTCTATTGTCTCAGTCGTGTCTGGGCTGCGGCTCTTTTCTAGGCAGTCTACGATAGATTCCCTGAAGAGTGGCCAGTTTGCTAACCCGAGAGAGGGTCGTTTAGTCCTTTCCAGGTTTATTATCGGTTTAGTCCCAATGCTTAACAATACCGGGAAGTGGTTGCTTGTTAGGTTTTTATAGGTAATGGCTTTTGCTGGGCTCCTTATATTTTTTAGTATTGCGAAATCGATGACATTTTGGCCATGTACCCTCGTCGGTTCGTTTGGGGCTACTATTTTTGCTTTGAGATCATTTGTCCATTTTCTGATAAGTTTCCTGTTTTCGTTCTTTGTCGGGCAGTCCCAGTCATAATGTTTAGCGTTAAAATCGCCACCAATAATTGCTGGTTCGTCAGAGTCTAAGAGGGCGTCAAATTCTGGTTTTACCATACTTTTTCTTGGTGGGAGGTAGCAGGAGTATATTTTTATCTTCCCTTTGTCCATTAAAATTTCCAGCCCTATGCTTTCTAAATTGTTAGAGGTTAAAATCGGCAATTCTGTGGTAGTCAGCTCTTCTCGTACTGTGATTGCTACGCCTCCTGCAGCTTTTTGTCTCTGTGTAAGAGCTCGGTCATTCCGTCTTATTTTATAACCGGGGAGTTCCCAGCTAACGTCAGTTTTTAGATGCGTCTCTGATAGAAGACATATGTCCACCTTATTCCTTCTGAGGAAATGAAGAAGCTCGGGCGTTTTATGCTCTAGCCCTCCGTTAACATTCCACAGGCAAATGACCAATTTTTGTTTATCTTTATGTCTATTTTCCATGATAGTTGGCGCTTGTAAGTATTATGCCGCTTATTTTGGTCATCATTTCCTGTAACATTTGCATTTGTAGTTGCATCATTTTCCCGAACTCGGACATGGTTTTTATAAGGTCGGATATTTCGGGGATATGTCCGTATGTTTTTTCGGTTTCCTGGCTCTCGGTCCTAATAGTACCTGTCAAATCCTTTCCTTCTTCCGTAGATTTTCCTTGTTCTTGTGCCTTTTTTTGCCATGGGTTGATGGCCGGTGCAGGTTTGAAGGTTCTATTTGCTCCCCTTTTCTCCGTCTCTGCGGGCGTTTTCTTTTGTTTGTACTTTTTTGCCGCTCTAATGTAGTCAGGGCATGTCCGGGTGTAAGCTTCATGGTCTCCGCCACAGTTGCAGCACGACACAGGACTTGATCGGGGGCAATTCATGCCCTCATGATCTCCAGCGCATATATAGCACCGAGGGGTGGCCTGACAGTACCTTGAGCCGTGTCCGTAGCGATTGCATTTGTAGCATCTCTGGGGCTTGCTATATTTAAATGCTGATATGGTCACTGAATGTGCGCACAGGTATTTTATTTCTTAGAGTTTTTTAATATCTAAGTTATCTCCTCTATTTACAGTCGCTACGTAGATGTCTGCGTTTCTCTCGCTAATCGGCTTTAGGCTCAGGCACGGGATTTTCGCCCCATTCAATTCTTCTTTTATGTAGTCGACATCTATACCGCAGTCAAGGCCATGAATTACGTATCTTACGACGCCTTCCCCTTTTGCGGCCCATGTCGTGAATTGTGCTCGCTTTGTTTCGAGAAAGTTTAAAACTTTTTCGTAGTCATCCTTGGTTTTAAGCTGTATTCTATTTCCGTCAATTGTCTTTTTGATTATGAAGGTTTTGTCCTTTGCCAGTTCTCTAAGCTTTTTGATAAATTCTGTTATGTTTAGGATTTTGTACACAATGATCGCAGGTGGCCATTTACTTCTTGGATATGTCTGGTTTTCATTAGTATTAAATTTACTTTTCTCCGCTTTTCCCTCCTCTGCTAGATTTATCAATGGCACGAATTTGTTTCTAGTCCCTATATTAAAAGACCCTTGTTTGGGGTTTTCTTCCCTTCGTCTTTTCTTTTTGGTTTGTTCTACTGTTTCGAACAAATGTTCATCAACAGTGTCGTCAGTAATCTTTTGTTCCTCCATATCACGGCAATACCCATCAGGGTTTGTACTTCTAACGCTAGTGTCACTTTGTTGATTTTTTCCCTTGTCACTATCCCTTTGAAATAGAATTGTTTGGATTTGGGGCGGGAGGGATATTTTATTTTTAGCCACTACTTCTTCAAGCCTTGTTGGTTTAGTTGGCGATCGCAACATTGTATCGATTTTTGAATCTCCGTAACTGAATTTGGAGGAGTCTCCGTCGCCTATTTAAGGGGAGGGAATATCCCGCGATGGCTCAATTGAGGAACGTAGCAAATCCGGCCGATCCGTCCGACAAGCGGTGCGGGCACAGCCGGCCTAAGCCGGTTCCTCCCTATTCTACTCTCTATGCCCTAATAAGTGGACCCGTGCCGATCCCCTGAGAGTGCGAAGAGGGGTTCCCTCTTCCCAGGTTTTTGAGCACGAGACAACCTTTGGGGCGTATCGGAACACCACAATACCCGAATTTGCTTGGGCAAACTTCTACATCCCCAATAGAGAGTGCTGTTAACAAAACCAAAGACCCTGCAAAACATCCGTGCTCTTCAAGCAGCCCGATAAGCCCACTTCCGAAAAAAAATGAAATTATCACACTCCCTCAACATAAAATTGCCACTGACATAAGCTTACAAAATAGGTTCACCGCGTTGGCATCCTTAGCCGACGCACCACTAAGCGCACCTGCTGCATTTCCCCCCGCCGTAACAGCAACAAACCCTAGGGAGAGAGTACCTCCTTACCGTGTCGCAGACACGAAAGACTGGCCGGCGCTTCACGCCCAACTACTAAAAGCCTGTACAATTCCCCCGGTCTGTCACTCAACAGGACCGAGCTCAGCCCAAATTAAATGCTCCACGGTCGATGATTACCGTAAAGTGGGAAAAATCCTAAAGGAAAAAGAAATCCCTTTTACAACGTACCAACTCCCTGGGGAACGCAGGAAAGAATTCGCTCTGAGGGGTCTTTTCCCCTCGATTCCCGACTCAGATATCCTCACCGAATTAAATAGACTGGGATTCCAAGTTATATCGGTGAACAGAATCTGGTCCACCCGTCCCTCAGACGAACAACTCGCTTCAGGCAGTAAAGCTGTATCCAAATACCCCACAAGAACCTGCCACATCACCTGTGATCCTGCAGTAGATGTCCAAGCCCTGCTTGCACTGACGAACCTTGTGGGCCTCGCAGTAAAAATTAATTATTTCAGGAAATCTCCCCAACCAGTCCAGTGCCACCGTTGCCAACAGCTTGGCCATACAAAAAATCACTGTACCCTGCCACCAAACTGTGTTCGTTGCGGTGAAGCTCATGCCACATCAGAATGCCTTAAATCCAGGGACACTCCGGCAACGTGCTTTCTCTGTAAGCAAGATCACACCGCCAATTACAGAGGCTGCCCTGCTCATAAGAGCGCAAAACAGGCCCAACTGTTGCGCTCAGGAAACGCCCGCACCCTTACTGCAACACCCTCTCCGGCCCCTCTAACCCGCTCATTTTCTGCTGCTTTGGGTAATGCAAACTCTTTTCCATCTCTACCTAATTCCCCACCTGTAACTTCTTCCGCCAGTCTAGACCCTAATCCGAATGAATCAACAGAACTTATCTCATTTTTTAAAGAAACATGGTCGCAATTGTCCTCCCTTGCTTCCGTCAAGGATAAAAAACTGTTCATCCTAGAAAAAATGTTCCTCCTCCAGGCCGGACCATGAACAATACACATTCCAATACACCAGGCCACCTACGCATTCTTTCATGGAACAGTAATGGCATACTACACAAAAAACAGGAACTGTTCACATACATACACGACAACAAAATTGACGTCACACTTCTGCAAGAAACATTTCTTAAACCACACATCTCTCTATACTCCCCTCACCATAACATCTACAGACTCGACAGAAACACGCATGGCGGAGGAACAGCGATCATTGTAAACAAAAATATCAAGCATAACCCATTACCGATCCCCTTTTTTGATACCCTTGAGGCCCTTGGAATCACACTTCAGACATCTAAAGGCAGACTCAACATCTACTCCATATACCACCCGCCTGGTAAAGAACTAAGCAGGGATGACCTCCAAAAACTCTTCTCGCTCCATGATAGGGCCCTGTACATAGGCGACTGGAATGCTAAACACTGCACCTGGGGTTGCCGCAGCACGAACAAAAGCGGCCGAATACTTCAGCCCCTCTGCCTGAATCGGCCTATATCATTTATTACCCCATCAGAACCAACTCATATACCCCCCCAATCGAGAGCTCGCAGCGACATCCTTGACTGCAATTTCCCTAAACCTACCCAGAATAAATCCTCCGTCCGTCATCAACGCTTTAAACTCCGACCACCTACCAATTTTATTCCACATTCCTCTAGCAACTGAAATTGACGTTCTTCCCTCCAAGCAACTGACTGACTGGCACCGATTCCCGGACACCCTTCGCTCCACAATTGACCCAATGTCCCCACTAGACAACCCTTCCTATGAAGAACTAAACACACGGGCCATACAAATAACCGATTCCCTCCTAAGTGCCCTAAGCAAAATCACCCGCACCGTCCCCAACAAGAAACACATTCATAACCGTAAGCTCCCTCCATACATTAAATCCCTCATCAATGCAAGAAACCACAAACGCAGACTTTGGCAACACTCTAGACTCCCCCAACACAAACATGAATACACTCATCTCAGCAATAAAGTTAAGACCGAAATCAGTAAAATTAGATCAAATGAATGGGAGACACATCTGGCAACACTTAACTTTGAAGACAATTCCCTCTGGAAAATTTCTTGATCTCTAAGGAAACCAAACAAAATTTCCCCCCCCCCCTAAAACACAACAACAACTTCATCTTTGACCCAAAACACAAATCTGAAATACAAGCAGACTTTCTCCAGCATACAATGACGCAAGACGACTCTCCCTCTAACATGGAAGACAAAATTGACGAAGCCCTTCAGCTCCTACCTCACAATCCTCCTGACTTACCTCCAATAACAGACTCCTTAGAAATTAAGGAAATTCTACAATCTTTGCCATCCAACAAATCCCCGGGACTTGACAACATTACCAATACCCTGTTAAAATCCGCCTCGACAGTTCCCAAATTCCTCCTTTCCCTCGCCGATCTCTTTAACCACTGCTACTTACAATCCTACTTCCCAAAAACCTGGAAAACAGGCAAAGTCATACTAATCCCAAAACCAGGCAAAGACCCAACCATTCCTGGCAACAGCAGACCAATCACCCTACTCTCAAATCTTTCCAAAGTATTCGAAAAAATAATTCTCAACCACCTGGTATCCCATGCATCCTCCAACAACATTTTACGCCCGGACCAGCTCGGCTTTCGGCAAAATACATCTTCCATCCACCAGATCTTGCGGCTGGTCGAAGCAATAAGCCGAGGATTCACTCGTCGTCGCCCAACAGACGCGGTGTTCCTGGATGTCGCCCGAGCTTTTGATAGGGTGTGGCACAAAGGCCTACTGTATAAATTAACCATAAACAATTTTCCGCCTCCATTAATCCGCCTATTGAAAAATTATCTCAACCGCCGTAAATTCACAGTCGCCTATGGAACAGCTACATCAACAGTGCGTCCGGCAACCGCGGGTGTCCCGCAAGGATCCCTGCTTAGTCCTTTACTATTCAACATTTACGTCAATGACCTACCAACATCAAAATTCACACAAACCCACATGTATGCAGACGACACAGCCATCTCCGCCACTTCACGTTCCTCTGACTACAACATACGTAAACTAAACGGCCACCTTACCAAAATACACCGCTGGACAAAAACATGGAAACTACAGATCAACCCAACAAAAAGCACACATGTACACTTCGAACGCGGACGCAAACATGACACCAAAAACTCTCCGAGAATTAACAAAACTCCTACTCCAAGGGCCCCAAACCATCGTTTCCTGGGTGTAATATTGGACCGAACTCTCACGTATCAGGATCACCTATCCCATTGCAAAACCATGGCACTCATAGCCAGAAATAAACTCCTAAGTCTGTTCACCGAAAACTCTCCATTGTCCCACCCCACTAGAATTCGCTTATATAAAGCTATTATCCGCCCGAAACTACTATATGGTTGTGAAATATTTGCAGCAAACAAAAGTATTAGAAAATCCTTGGAGATATTCCAAAATAAAACCATTCGCCTGTTACTAAGACTCTCCAGATGCACCCATATGCAGCATGTGCGCTTAGCCCATAAACTCCCCACAATTACCACATTTATCAACACCACAGCTAGGAAGTTTCAAAAAAGGTTAAAATTAACAAACAACCCCCTCCTTGTAAATATATGGGACTACGAAATACCACGTAATCTTACAATAAGACTGCCTAAACAAATCACTCGTCTATGAGTCTATCCTATCTTCTTTCTACTTCATTAATTGTAAGTAGATTACAAGTTATATGTAACAAACTATCTTTTGATATCACTCGCTTGTTAAAATAAAAAAAAAACTATTGTAAAGAATTTGGAAATAAAAGGAGAAAAACAGATAAAAGAAGAGGAAAAAAGAGAGAAAAAGAAAATAGAAAATAAGAGAAAAAATATATATATATATAAATATGATAAAATAAAAAAAAATAATAATAATAATTAAAAAACAAAATGGAAAGCAAATCCTTTATATTCCTTTTTCTGTAAATTTAAGGTGCTAACATTATATCTTTTTGCAATTGCAATTATCTATTCATATCCAAACATGTTCTTACTTAACTTCATGCAAGAATTGTAAATACCTTAATTTAGACTTTAAGCTTCAACTTCACCAGTGTTCCAAGAGAAGAAGCAGTGCTCCTAGCAAAGAAAGTGCTACACAATGCTAAAACACCAGAAATTATTTGCAATGAACTCACATCTTTATTGACAGTGTGTATAAATCAGAATTATTTCTTGTTTAATGGAAACCTGTATCAACAATTGGAAGGTCTAGCTATGGGCTCCCCCCTATCACCTCTGCTGGCTGAAATATTTCTTAATAACCTAGAAATAGAATTTTTCAAAAGTGAAAATCCTCTACTTAATAATGTGCACTACTGGTTCCGGTACGTAGATGATATATTATGTTTGTGGACAGGTACGAAGAGGCAATTGGTTAATTTTCTTAAACTCATCAATTCAATAAGTTCAAGAATTAAATTCACCATGGAGGTCCAAGAGGGTTGTAGCTTGAATTTCCTGGATCTCAATATTTCCATTAAAGAGGGAAAACACAAATTTTCAATTTTCCGCAAGCCCACTTGTACAGACCAGGTCATCCATGCATCCTCGAAACATGCATTTCACCATAAACTTGCAGCCTTTCACAGCATGCTACACAGGGCACTAGCTATCCCTTTAGACCCCTCAGCCTTCACATTGGAAATAACCAATATTAAAAAAATTGCTCTGGCCAATGGATACACAGAGAAATTGATTGATGATTTGCTAGATAACAAAAAGAAAAAACTTTTATTCAGAGAAATTTACTGTCCCCCACCCAGAGACCTAGCTTCGTGGCGACGCATCAAATATGTAGGAAAACCCTCCATTAAAATAGGCGGTGTACTAAAGGATTTGAGCATTAAACCTGCCTTTTACAATAACAAAAACCTAAGGAGTTTGCTACCTGAAGGCAAAGACCCCATGAAACCAACTCTCCAGAGCGGGGTTTACCAATTACAATGTGGCGACTGTGACGCTAAGTACATTGGTCAGACAGGAAGGAGCATAAAGGTTCGAGCGGAAGAACACCGGAGGGATTTCATGAAGAACACTGGAATGTCCCAATTCGCAACCCATCTCTCGAAGGAAGGCCACCAAGCGGATTTCACCCCCCAATTACTGCACGGAGTGAAGAAAGGGACGCAGATGGATATCCGGGAGCAGTTGGAAATTGTAAAAATGGTTAAGAAGAAGGAAAGGATAACCAATGACCACCTCTTCCCTTTCCACTCACCCCTCCTGGACATTCCTATTCTACACCCCAAAAAATCCCCATGACGCAGACCCACGCTCCTTTACCAACCCTTTCCCCTCCCCCCTCCCCATACCTACCCTTTCCTTAATTACACTCCCTCACTTCCCATCCCCCTTCCCTTCCCTTTCACTTCCCATCCGCCACCCGGAAGAGTATATAACTCAGAAAAATGTATATTGTACCACTAGTCCTGATGATGTTTATTGTGTAAACGAAACTAGTCGACGAGTAAAGTCTATTCTGTAGAAAAGCAAAGATAAAATTGTGTTTTTTTTTCTCCTAACTTAAGCTTCATCTTCAAACAAACAACACTAGAAACGTACAGATACCACACACGTCACTGCAAGATGGACTTTCAAAACTACCGGTAGTGGTGGATTCTTCCACCGGAACGGATAGAGCTAGACAGCACACAGAACGTGCTGCATCAGACAGTTCAGTTCGAGAGTGAGAAGAAGGGACTGAGTTAGCCTTCCCCCCCGAGCGCTTCCAATACGTATTTTTGAGACTCCTCCTCGTATCGTAACCCAGCAATGGCTGCCTTCCCTTGCCCCAGTTCAGTTCGGTTCGCTTCCGTGCACCAGTCACCAATGACCATGTCATGGGTAGTCGGTCGTGGGAGTCCTCCCAACCAGTATCCGAATACGCTGACGCACACCTACGAATCACCTCCATTCTCACCTACATCCTTACTACCAAATCAACCCGTTATCACCATAATAACATTTTTTTAAAATAACTTAAAATGAAAAAAATATTCATTAAAATAATAATAAATAAAAAAAAGGAAATAAAATAAAACATGACAACTGAACTCTCCTTGTCACTCTACCAACCTTAATAAAAAAATTACCACAACAAAAGTACCAACCCTGCCTCAAAAGGATGCGAATCCGAAGGAGTAGTTATAGGTTTACTTCCAATGGTCTGGTCTGGATTGCAGGTCACGAAGAATTCAATCATCCTCGACTGACGGAACGACCCCACGAATAGCGAATTCGCGGCAGCAATTTTCGGGCAGCTGGCAGATTACATGGGGAACCTCCAATTCCCGGAGAATTAATGCTACTTTCGAGTAGTCCTCCGAATTGCTGCACTTGATAATGGCCGCATTTGCACCCGTAGAATGGGCGACAGGGGGAAAAGCACACGCACGCTTGATGCGCGAATTTATCTTGCTCCATTTTGAAACGTCCGCGAGACGAAAGGGTGGGATATTACCTTTGCCCGGGGTCGTAATTGTTCCCGCTGCAGCGGGTGACATGCACGATTGATGCTGAGGAGGAGGGGGAACGGAATGTATACGGGGCGGCGGGACATCCCCTTCCGTCAAGAGCGTAAACCGATTTGATACATCGACGGAGGAAACCGGAAGGGATGACAACGCGCCTGATGCCATATGGCGTCGGCGTTTCGAGGTAACAAGCGTGAAGTCGTCTTCTTTCGAAACGGAATTACCATTTTTACCAATTAATGAATTGCCATGGTACGTGCTCGGACAAATTGCATCCGTTACAGTGCCCTGAGGTGATTTCGATTGACCGGGAAGGATGGGAACACTCACCGGAGCCGGAAAGGCACCAAGTTCCATGGGTTCCGATGGTAAAGAAGCCGAGTGGCAAGCCGCAGGGATGGACTGCAATGCAGGCTGCGTGGAAGGCGTGTCCTTTGGATGATACGAAGTGGTTTGGTCGTGATGCACAGGAGGTGATGGTGGAAATGTCTCAAATATGGCGTCCCTTTCGCTCACCGAAAGGGCCGCGACCGCCTCGCGCAAACCGTCAGTTGTCTGCGGGACGGCGTCCATGACCGGAGATGCGAATTCACTGTGATTCATAATTGCCGAAACTTTTGCCAAGGCAACGGGTGCATATGTAGGGCGACCATTACCACGCCAACCAAGATTTATGGAAATGTCATTTGAACCGCGTGGATGTCGAAGCGGTCCAGCTGTACAGAATCCGACCAGATGTCATTGGCGCCCTTGATGTTAAAGGGCGTGTGTATACCGTACCGGTGAGAATACTCACCCTTACCGGTCAATTTACATACAAGTTAAAACATGGCATTTGAGGACCATGACGGATGTGTGCGTATATGTTTGCGAGAAAGAGAAACTTCAAAACTAACCTGGGAAAAAGATTTTGTCCCAGCTAAAGTTATTAAAGATGACTAAAATGATACTTACAGCTAAATTTCTTTTTTTCCTTTTTGTTGTATATTTTATTATTTTTATTATTGTTATTTTTTAATCCTTTTGAGGATTTTGTTTTATATACATTTTTTTGAATACCAAATAGGATATTGTTTTTATTATTTTTATTTATTTTTTCTATTATTATTATTATTATTTAATGTATACTTTAATAGTTCTTCTCACTACCGATTAAACATGATTATTGTGCGTGATTTGAGAAAAATTTCACGAAGCACGCCGGTAGACTACTTGGCTATCGTACCGGTTTGGAGCATGTTTACCAGACACGGTCAAAGGCTCTGGCGACGTCTAGAAACACAGCGTCTGTGACCATTCTCTGGTTGAAACCGTGAGAGAATTACAAGGTCCTCCGGCGTGACCGGCCAGATACAAAAGGCGGAGGAGGAGGAGTAGCTATCCTCATTAAAAATCACATACCCTGCTGCCAACTATCCCCACCGTACACAAAGAACCTTGAACTGGTCAGGATTACCTTAAAGACCAGAGAAGGGAAGCTGAATATCTGGTCAGCCTACTTGCCCCCAAGCTGCACAAAATTCACTACGGAAGACCTTGAAGCAATTAAAACTGTCCTCACTCCCCGATCTATTCTAGGAGGGGACTTAAACGCCAAACACATGGCCTGGGGCTGCAGACTAAACTCGAGTCTTGGCCTCTCCCTGTGCCGTCTTCAGCTTTTGGCCAATTTTTCCATTATGGCTCCAGCCCTACCCACTCATTTCCCCCCAAACCCAAACTCCTCTGACATCCTTGATATTGTACTTACCTCCCTTGCTCCAACCTTCGATATCCTCAATGTGAATAATGCAGCTTCAGACCACTGCCCACTCACATTCACTGTCCTCCCAAATCCCACCATCCCCACTGTGCATACTGGCAAAATAAACTGGAAAACATTCCATGCGACCTGCTGTACCTCAACTGCAGCTCTCTAACTGCCACCAAATAGACTTGGCCATAAACCAGTTCACGTCCCTTTTAACCACTGTCGCAAACTCCTCTCCTCTACGTCAGGCTCCACTGATCTCTTTCCTATGTAAAGGCCAAAAAGCTTTTCATCCGAGCAAATCCTCCTCCTCCAGACTGAACCATGAACCCACCAAACAGCCAACATATACATACATCCAACCACATCACCATCCTCTCCTGGAAGTGCAATAGCATCATGAAAAGAAAAGTTGAACTACAAAAATACGTTTCCGACCACGCCACTGACATTATACTACTATAAGAAACCTTCCTAAAACCTCACATTTCCCAACACTTCCCTAACTACACCTGTTACAGACTTGACAGAACCACTCCTGGAGGAGGAGTCGCAGTCCTCATTAAAAAAGGTCTGAACCACACCCCTCTTCCTTCCCCCGTCTTCAGCAAATTAGAGGTTTTGGTATAACACTCCACACCCCACAAGGTAACTTACATTTATACTCAATATACCATCCCCCCTCTCACACCCTAAGCAGGGATGACCTGAGCAAATTGTTTTCCCTACATAGCAGGGCCATGTTCGTTGGCAACTGGAATTGTAAGCATCAGAACTGGGGCTGCCTTTCCTCAAACAGCAATGGCCGCATTCTCCAATCCTTCATCTCTTTCAAGCCTATCTCCATCCTTTCCCCTCTGGAACCTACCTATATCCCCCCGCAAACCAAAGCAAGAAGTGACATCCTTGACATTGCAGTATCCCTCAATCTTACGTTTTTAGACCCTCCCTCAGTTATTCACGACCTCAGCTCCGACCACCTACCTATCCTCCTCTCCATCCCTCTTAATCCCATTCTTGACATCCTTCCAAAAAACCAACTGACCGACTGGCCCAGACTTCCGGACACCCTTTCCACTCTATTAGATCCCCTGACTCCCCTCCAAAACCCAACTTACGAAGACATGAACTCCCGAGCCATTCTCCTGACTAGCACTCTCCATGATGCCCTTAATAAAATAAGGAAAATTGTCCCCAAGAGTAATTCATCCAAACTCTCCCTTCCGCTACACATAAAAAACATCATCCTTGCCAGAAATGCTGCGCGCAGACACTGGCAGCAATCCCGACTCCCCTTTCACAAGCACGAATACTCCCACTTAAGCAACCTTGCAAAAACAGAAATATCCAAATTTAAAACCAAAAACTGGGAAACCCACCTTTCAGCATTAAACTTTGACGAAAACTCCACTTGGACCATATCACGTTCCCTCAGATGACGCAACAGAATTTTCTCCCCGCCACTAAAACATGACAGTACATACATTTTTGACCCCAAAGCTAAAGTGGAAATATAAGCCGACATCCTGCAGACTGTTATGACTTTGGACAATTCCCCTTCCTTAAACGAAGACAAAATTGACGAATCACTGCGCTTCCTCCCATATAACCCACCCGACCTTCCCCCCATCACTGATGCATCTGAAATCCAATCCATCATTAATGCCCTACCTCATCACACTGCTCCTGGACTAGATAAAATCTCAAATAAATTGCTTAAATCTGCCTCTTCAGTCCCCAAATTCACCCTTATCCTTTCAGACCTATTCAACCACTGCTATCTCCAATCCTACTATCCCGAAATCTGGAAAACTGGCAAAGTCCTTCTCATCCCCAAACCCGGTAAAGACCCTACAATCCCTGGCAACAGCAGACCTATCACCCTTCTATCTAACCTGTCAAAAATTTTCGAAAAAATAATCCTTACCCGCCTTCTCAACCATGCATCAGCCAATAATGTCCTTCGCCCTGAACAATTCGGCTTCCGGTCCAACACCTCCTCAATCCACCAGGTCTTACGGCTAGTTGAATCGTGGGTTCATGCTCCATGCTCAACAGCGGAGATTCGTGCTGCATACCTGATACTTTCTACTTTTATATATCGACCGGACCGGATTTTGGATTTCTCTCCTGGCTGACCCTGCTTTCTCTTGGACTCTTCTGGACACTCTGCACACCGACATCGACCTCAGCACCTCACAGGACTTCTTTTCGTTTTGCAACTGGACGGACCTTTTAAGGACCACTCATTGCACTACTACCCACGTGGTTTCTTCGGCTCTCATTAGGACCAGATAAAGAATCATTGTCCACACCGCTACTTTAGCAATACTGGTTATAAGACCAATTGGCAGAGGTGCCCGGTTGGGAGGGCTAACTAGTCCCCCCTTCTCACCCCCTGGGTGGTGCTCACTCACATATCCCCTATTCTTGGTCTTATCCAGGGAGACTTGGCAGAGGGCTTGCACCTCCACTGCACGCCTTGCTGAATCTGAGGGTCCAATTCTTAGGGCTGTCTGTTAGGTTTAACGTCGAATGGCAATATATTAACCTCTATATAATACCTTATTCCCCGCCTTGCAATCATACTCCGTGGGATGAGTATGGGAAATAAAGACCCAGACAAGCCCGAATCTCCATCTATATCCACCTTTTCCTCTGCCTCCTCTCCATACTCACCCCACTCCATCAAATCCCCTTCATCTAATGAAGACTCTGCGCAGGAATCCCTACATGAGCCCACAACTGACCAGCACACAACTCCACACATTGTCACCAGGCTGGCCAAAAGACTTCACCAGGCAAAACCAGCGGATAAAAAGAAAAGTAAACCCAAGAAAATGACTAAAGCCCTTCAAAAGGCGATACCTCCTTCCAACACCATCGACCCCGAAGCTGCCAAACCTCTGTCCGAAAAGGAAGACTCTGCAGAGGTGATAGGTGACTGCTCTGCGGAAATACGGCTTGAATATAACTCCACGTGTCTGGAAGTAAATGTTCGACCATCCCCTGTAGCTGAAAAGCAGCCTGTAGGAGCAGCAACTCCACGGCCACAGATGCTGAGTCTTCGGCTGTAGCAGGGGAAGAAGGATGGACTACAGTTGCCCGGATAAATAAATTTTCATCCAAATGCCCTCCCCATGCCAACCTTACCCACCAATCCTACTTTACCCATTGAATCTCGCCCAACCAATAACCTTCCCCCTATTCGCCTCTCTGCTTCTCAATCCTACCAGAAATACATCCTTCAACTCTCCCACCTCACTAGCTACCAACCCAAAATTTCATACAGCAATTCCTATATCCATATCCTCCGAAAATGCCCAAATGACCACTGGAAAATTCGAACATTCCTTGATTCAAATAACCTTCCCTATTTCACAAACCCAACTCCTGCTGAAAGAAGGCGTGCCTTCGTAATTAAAGGCATCCCACCGATTACCCCGACCGAACAGGTTGCTAAAGATCTGGACGAAGCCGGCTTCACTCTAAGGGGCATACTAAAAATCCAGTCAGGCCTGCAATCCACTTCCACTTCCTTTATCCACCTTAAAGTATCCTTAGAGGACCCTTCCCGCGAGAGCGACCTGCTTGAACTTAAATAGTACTGCAGTATTGATATCAAGGTAGAGGAGTTCATTCCATCCACCGATCCTGCTCAATGTGTCCAATGCCAGCGGTTTGGCCAAACCAGAAACTACTGTTGCCTGCCTGTCCGCTGTAGGAAATGCGGTCAGAACCACCTTAAATCAAAATGCCCTCTTCCCGTAGATAGCCCTAGTTACTGTTGTAACTGTGGCGGCCAACATGCCGCCATGCGGCAACAAGCCCGAAAGCTAGGCCAACCCTTACCGGACACCTCAGCTTCTCTGCTCCCCCCTCCCCTCCTCCAGAAAACTTTTGGGACAAGAGAGCATCTGTTAAAAACACACCGTTCAATCCACTCTTCGTGCAAAGTGACTTCCCTAACCTAACTGATACAACTGTTGCATCTGCGTGTTCTACCGTGTGATTCACCGACCAAGTAAACACGTGGATCCGAGTTTCCGAATCACCGCTGGTGACTCAATGTGGACTGGTGGACCAACAATGATAACTGGTGACTCGCTATGGACTACGGACCAGTGGGGACTCGAGATCATAGAGGAAGGTTGGGCTGGGCCCCTTCTTCTGGTTGGAAGCGCCAAGCGGGTGCCAAGGGATATAAATACATTGTTGTAAACTCTGTTTCTCCCTAGACTATATTAAATTTGGGTTAAATCGGGACCGCCGTTGTACTCTCTTTAGTTCGTTTCCTTTCTCCCCATTTCTATCGACGAACTCCTCCCCACGTCATAACCCACCAAACTAAAAGCCCCCGTTTACCCTCGAGGCAGCCACTTTACTCGACTCGTGGGGTACTTTCTCGTGGTGTTGCCAATATCCCCTCGAAGAAGCGGGGATACGACACACCTATTCCCCTCCACCCTCAACTTCTCACCCAATCATCCCAACTATCTGTCTGCCACCTCCTCTAGAAATTTCTCTGCTTCCTCCTCCATCAATCGCTCCCTTTGACCCTAGTATCCTCACGATTCCTGCTATTCCCGCTCTCTTCCAAAATGCTTCTCTCAAGCCTCCATCTGGAGTTGTCTCCACCAATATTGAAGCCTTCTCATTCACTTCTCAACCCCCACCCTTCTCTAAGCCTTCACAGCCAGTCATCTGCAATTCAACCGCTTGCCCTAACTTTCATTCAGACCTATCTTCCCCCATCACCGACTGGCCAGCACTAATTCAGAGGTTTACCTCCTTTACTTCCCAAGTAGTGCACCTGCCTCTGAAAAGCCATATATTATTATCCTCCCTTGCCCCTTTCATCATGAATAATGGCTGCTCCTCAAGCGTGTAAAATCTATCACCTTTCTGTCCTCTCTTGGAATTGCAATGGAGCTCGCTCGGATCTTATTGACTCACATCTGCTTATCGAAAAACATACGCTAGACATAATTGCACTTTCCAAAACAAAACTCACACAGAAACAACATTCATATTCCCGGTTACACAACATACAGACTTGATCGTGATAATACAAACAACGTCAACCCGATGGATGGAGTGGCTATTAGCATTAGATCTATCCTTAATCACTCTCAACTCCCGCTAACTTCACCCAAACTCGAACACGGTATTTCTCTCCACACACATATAGGCCATCTCAATATCCTCAGTCTCTACATACCCCCTAAGTCATCCCCAACCTAAAGGACTTATTTCATCATACCATTCCAACCATAATCATAGGTGATTTAAAGAGCAAGCACTCCAACTGGGGCTGTCGCTCCACAAATGATAAAGGTAGAGCGCTATTCAAGCTCTTTTAAGACCTGGACATTTCCATCCATGCCCCAAATAAACACACGCACATTTCCGAGCATCAGGGCACAGACACATCCGACGTCCTTGACATAGCAGTATCCAGCAACTATCCCTTCCACAGTCACACACCACTATTCCTCAGACCACCTGCCAGTCATTTACTCAATTGAAACAGCATCAGTAGCTTCTCTTCCCATTTCCCCCGGAACGCATAATTAGACCAAGTTTGAAAAAAATATAGCTGAAAAATTCACAACTTCCCCACCCTCTCTGTTAATTAATTAATCTTCCATAGACCACAGCATCAAAATTCTAACAGAGGATATCAACTCTGCTCTTAACAGTTCACTGAATAACCCCACTCTTAGACCCCTTCTTTCCAAGTCCCTACCTACTTATGTCAGAACACTCATTACAGATAAAAACACTCGGAAAACTATACCAAAAAACTCTATCTATCCATCTAACTCTATCTTACCAGCTTCAGGGTGAGCGCAGGAAAGAATTTCCCCCCGTGGAAATCAGTCATCAGGTGTCCTCTCGGTCAATAAATACCCTACGAGAACCTGCCAAATAATTGAAGAATACTCAATCGACCCTCAAGCATTTCCATCTCTTTCTAACTTATAAGGACTGTCAATAAAAGTAGATTTTCTCTGGAAACCTCTTCAGCTGTTAGACTGTTATGACTTGACAATTCCCCTTCCCTTAGCGAAGACAAAATCGACGAATCACAGAGTTTCCTCCCATTTAACCGACCTGACCTTCCTCCAAATCACCGACGCATCCGAAATCAAATCCATTATCAATGCTCTTCCTCCCCATACTGCTCCTGGCCTTGACAAAACATCCAATTATTTGCTTAAATCCACCAAAATTTATCCTTTCCCAATCTGACCTACTTTACCATTGCTATCTCCAGTCCTACTTTCCCGAAACCTGGAAAACTGGCAAAGTTCTCCTTATCCCAAAACCCAGTAAAGACCCAAAGATCCCCGGCAATAGTAGACCCATTATCCTTCTCTCTAACCTCTCTAAAATCTTTCAAAGAATTATCCTCACCCGCCTTGTTAACCATGTCACATCCAACAATACCCTACACCCTGAACAATTCGGCTTCCGGTCCAACACCTTCGCAATCCACCAAGTGTTACGACTAGTTGAAACTATCAGTCGTGGATTTATGCTTTGCCACCCCACCGATGCGATATTTTTGGATATCGCTCGAGCCTTTGACAAGGTTTGGCATAAAGGCCTAATCTTTAAACTGTTCACAAGCAACTTCCTCCCTCCCCTCATCCAACTCCTCTGCAATTACCGCAACCGTCGCAAATTTACAGTCGCCGACGGACAGACTCTCTCATCGGTGAGCCCAACCTCTGCTGGCGTCCCACAAAGCTCCCTGCTTAGCCCTTTACTGTTCAACATCTGTGTCAACGACCTCCCCAAATCGCCTCACCCTAAACTACACTTGTTTGAGACAACACAGCCATTTTGCCACCTCAAGGTCCTCCGACAGGAACATTAGAAGATTAAACAGTCATTTAACACTCATACACTGCTGGACACAAACATGGAAAATTCATATCAATGCCACAAAAAGCACACACGTACACTTCGAGCAAGGACGCAAACACGACAGACACAACTCTCCACGAACTGAACACACACTCATCCTAAGGGCCTCTAGTCACCGCTTCCTAGGCGTAATTTTAGACAGCAAACTTTCACACCAGCCACATTTAAAAGACCGCCTCTGCGCTGCCCATGCTGCTAAAAACAGTATGTTGAGCCTTTTTTTTGGCAACTCTCCTCTGTCTCACGCTGCCCGTATCCGCCTCTATAAGGAAATAATCCGTCCGAAGCTTCTTTACGGCGGAGAAATATATGCACTCAGTAAGACAGCAGATCAAAACTAGAATCATTCCAAAACAAAACCATCCATTTTCTACTCAAAATTTCAACACTAACAAATATGCAGCATGTGTACTCCGCCCTTAAACTTCTGTAGCGGCCATGACGAGCCGGCGCGCCACTAGCCGCTCAGTTCGCTCGAGGCCCGCGAGAGGCCACCGGACGCCCGAGGGGCGACCGGAAGATAGTTCCGGCGTGCGCCGTGAAAGTGAAGAGGGAGGTCGCCTCGATAAAGGGAGAGAGTCTGCTACCGGACTTTGGCGACGGGAGATTGCATATAGAATAGCCGAGCGGCCATTTTTGTGTACCATGCACGTGTGCAAATAAACGGATACGGGTGTAAAACGTGTGGGAGCTTTATTTCAACCCCCACTCTCTCCCCGGTCAACAACGCGCTATAAAGTGGTGACCCCGACGTGATCGCAGTTTTTTTTTTACGGGGAGTTAGTTTTTGTGAACCACGTGCTCGCGATGGAATCTCCAGCGGGAGCCGTCGCGGGGGAGGATTCCGGTGTTAGTGTGAATCGTGTGGCGTTGAAACTGCCGGCATTTTGGCCTGATAGACCAGCGCTATGGTTCGCGCAGCTTGAAATACAGTTCAGCCTCGCGGGCATTACGAGAGATGCCACTAAGTTTATGTACGCGGTGTCCCAGTTAGACAGTAGGTACGCCGTTGAGGTAGAAGATGTTATCACAAATCCCCCGTTGACCGACAAGTACGCAAAATTGAAGGCGGAGATTCTTCTCCGACTTTCCGCGTCTCAGGAAACCCGGATCCGGCAATTGTTGGAACATGAGGAGATCGGAGACCGGAAACCCTCCCAGTTCCTGCGCCATCTTCGGACGCTTGCCGGCTCATCCGTCACGGACGACTTCCTACGGTCGCTGTGGCTGGGTCGGCTACCGTCCAGCCATCAGACCATCCTAGCGACACAGGCCGGAGTGGAGCTAAACAGCGTCGCCCAACTGGCGGACAAAATCCACGAGGTGTCTCACCAGCCGCGGGTGGCCAGCACGGCGATGGCGCCGGACGTAGAGGCGCTCACGAGGAGGGTGGATGAGCTTACGCGGCAAGTGTCTTCCCTTACCAAATCCCTGGCAGAGGGGAATTCCCGGTCCCGACCCACGTCGCGCCGCAGTAATTCGAGGGGTAGGGGCCGTTCGGCCTCCCGCCATCCCACATGGTGCTGGTACCACGACCGATTCGGCCCGAAGGCGACGAAGTGCAGGGAGCCGTGTACATACGACGCGGAAAACTCGGGGGGCGATCGCTGATGGCGGCCAGCGACAAGTGCCCCGGCCCCTGCCGTCTCTTCGTCACCGACGCCCGGACAAAAGTCCAGTTTCTAGTGGACACGGGGTCGGACTTGTGTGTCTTCCCGCGCGCCCGTGTGAAAGGTAAGCCTGCGGCGACTACGTACGAATTGTTCACGGCGAACGGGTCCACCATTAAAACGTACGGGTGGATGGTGTTGTCCCTTAATTTAGGCCTCCGTCGCGCATTTGAGTGGCGTTTTATCATCGCTGACGTTGACAGGCCCATTATCGGGGCAGATTGTTTGGCATTCCACGGGTTGCTGGTCGACATACGTCACCGGCGTCTTCTTGACGGTGTGACGTCGTTATCAGTTGCCGGCCGCGCTGTAGATAGTGTTGTACATAGCGTATGTGATAAATTTAAGTGTATAGGTGATGAGTGCCCATTTTTCTCCTTGTTATGGGAATATCCCGATATTACGCGTCCCGCAGGTGTGCCAAAAAGACGCAAACACGCGATAGAACATCACATTCAGACCACGCCCGGCCCGCAAGTGACGAGCCGGCCCCGGAGGTTGGCCCCCGCCATGCTTCGTATCGCCAGGAGCGAATTCGAGGGTATGGTCCAGATGGGCGTTGCAAGGCGCTCGGACAGCGCCTGGTCCTCCCCACTCCATATGGTGCCCAAAGGTGTGGGAGCATGGCGGCCGTGCGGAGATTATCGGGCCCTCAACGCGAGGACGATTCCCGATCGGTATCCGGTGCCGCACATTGAGGACTTTTCCCTTTCACTGCACGGGAAGGAAATTTTCTCCACAATTGATCTGGTGCGAGCTTATAATCAGATTCCGGTAAGCGAGTGTGATGTTCCAAAAACGGCAATAACAACGCCTTTTGGGCTTTTTGAATTCCCGGTGATGACCTTTGGGCTATGCAACGCAGCGCAAACCTTTCAACGGTTTTTAGACGAAGTGCTGCGGGGACTTGATTTCGCATACGCGTACATAGACGATATCTTAATCGCTTCGTCCTCCGCGGAGGAGCACAAACACCATTTACGCCAGGTTTTCGCGCGGTTGAACGAGTACGGACTAGTTCTCAACCCCAATAAATGTGTGTTTGGAAAGAAGCAAGTGTGTTTTTTAGGATATTTGGTGTCGGGAGAAGGCACAAAACCTTTACCGGAGAAAGTGGAAGCCATCCAACGATTCCCCAAGCCCGTGGTTATCAAAGAGCTAAGGCGTTTCCTTGGCATGGTGAACTTTTACAGGCGCTTTGTGCCTGGAGCCGCCAACCTGCAAGCCCCCCTAAGCGCATTGTTGTGCGGTCCGAAAGTGAAGGGAAACGCGAAAATATGTTGGACGCCCGCTTCCGAGAGCGCCCTCTCTCGGTGCAAGGAGTCGCTCGCACAGGCCGCGCTCCTCGCACACCCGGACCCGGCCGCTCGCCTGGCTGTGGTGGCGGACGCTTCTGCAGACGCCATCGGCGCCGTTCTCCAGCAGAGCACCCAAGGGGGATGGCAGCCCTTAGCCTTTTTCTCCAAAACATTAAATACCACGGAGAGGAAATACAGCGCGTATGATAGGGAGTTATTGGCGTTATACAGGGCGGTCCAACGTTTCCGCCACATGGTTGAAGGTCGACAGTTCGTCCTCTTCACGGACCATAAGCCATTAGTGTTCGCATTCCGACAAAAGACGGATAAATGCACGCCTAGGAGGTTTCGGTGGCTGGATTATATTTCGCAGTTCACTACGGACATTCTCCACGTGTCGGGCAGGGAGAATGTCGTCGCAGACGCGTTGTCTCGGTGTGCGGAAGTGTCGGATCCCGTCAGTCACCAAATATTAGCCAAGGCACAGGAGGCGGATCCGGAAGTGAAAACGTTCCTTAAATCCGATTCCGCGTTAAAGTTGCATAAAGTGAACATCCCCGGTTGTGACGCCAATATTTACTGTGACCTGTCTACGCAGACAGCCCGCCCCTTCGTCCCGGCGCCCATGCGGAAACAAGTTTTCCTTTCCCTCCACAATCTATCCCACCCCGGGGTGAGAGCCTCGGCGAGGCTAGTGTCATCCCGTTTTGTGTGGCCGGCGGTAAAGAAGGACTGTCGGCAGTGGGCGAAGGAGTGTATCCCGTGCCAACGAGGCAAGGTGACGCGGCACGTAATGTCGCCTGTGGGTACCTTCCCACTACCTGGCTCGCGATTTGAGCATGTGCACGTCGATTTGGTGGGTCCCCTCCCTTCGTCCCAGGGGTTCCGCTATTGCTTGACATGTGTTGACAGGTACACACGCTGGTTGGAGGCCATCCCCATCCCAGACATAACCGCGGAAACCGTGGCACGAGCCTTTTTCGCGGGATGGATGGCGCGTTTTGGGACGCCTCTGCGTGTGACCACCGACCAGGGGAGGCAATTTGAGAGCCACCTCTTCCACCAGCTAGCGCAGATGACAGGAGTCACGCATTTGCGAACAGTCGCATACAATCCAGCCGCCAACGGGATGGTGGAGCGAGCGCATCGCCAGCTGAAGGCAGCCATCCGCTGCCATTCCACGGACTCGTGGGTGGACGTCCTCCCGTCCGTTTTATTGGGACTCCGGGCAGCGTGGAAGGAAGATCTCGGCGCGACCGCCGCCGACCTGGTGTATGGAGCATCACTACGGCTCCCGGGAGAATTCCTCTCCCCATCACCGGAGACACACCCCGAGGACCCCACCAGTTTTGTGACACAGCTGCGGGCCCACATTCGGAAGCTCAGCCCGCACCCTGCATCTCGCCACGGAGGTCGACGGACATTCGTCTTCCAGGACCTTCCGACGGCCTCGCAGGTATTCGTGCGGAACGACGCGGTCCGCGGAGCTCTACAGCCACCATACGACGGACCTTTTGCGGTCCTACAGAGGGGGGAGAAGAACTTCCTGCTGCGGCGAGGCAACCGTGACGTGCGGGTAGCAATAGACAGGCTGAAGCCAGCCTACGTGGCCGCAGACGATCCGGAGAGGACCCCTCCCATGGGGGAGACGCAGGGAGCACCCCCAGCCGCCGAGGAACGAGGCGCACCCGAGGTGGCGCCCAAGGAGGATGGAAGGAAGACACGCGCCGGGCGGCACGTGCACTTTCCACAGCACCTCCAGGACTTCGTGCACTAATAATTTTTTTTTCTCTTTCTCTCCCTCCCATGCGGTGCGTTACTACCGGGGGGGTGATGTAGCGGCCATGACGAGCCGGCGCGCCACTAGCCGCTCAGTTCGCTCGAGGCCCGCGAGAGGCCACCGGACGCCCGAGGGGCGACCGGAAGATAGTTCCGGCGTGCGCCGTGAAAGTGAAGAGGGAGGTCGCCTCGATAAAGGGAGAGAGTCTGCTACCGGACTTTGGCGACGGGAGATTGCATATAGAATAGCCGAGCGGCCATTTTTGTGTACCATGCACGTGTGCAAATAAACGGATACGGGTGTAAAACGTGTGGGAGCTTTATTTCAACCCCCACTCTCTCCCCGGTCAACAACGCGCTATACTTCCCTCCATAGCATCCTTTCTCAAGAAAATTGTCAAAAACTTTCACTCCCGCCTCCCAAGCACGAACAACCCCCTTCTAACTAACATCTGGAATCATGATATGCCACCCAATTGTACAATAACACTGCCTAAAAAGATCACTCGCCTATGAGTCTTTCCTATCTCTCTTTATCGTTAGTTCAAACCAATTAAAAATCACTGTTAATATTTTTATTCTCAAAATGCATTAGCTATAACTTGGATACTTATCCCATACTGTGTCTGTATAATGATAACCAATGTTACATCGTATCCTACTCAATAAGTGTAAATGACACGAAATATGTATCATGAATAATTTTTAAAAATAATATTAATAAAAATGATAAAACCATTTAAATGTTAATAAAAAACAACAAAAATATATATTCATATATAAAAAATATGTATAATAAAAGAATTATAATAAAAAAATAATTTAAAAAAGAAATAAAAACAAAACTAAGAAAGAACCCCTCAGAAAAAAAAATAATTAGATCTCTTAAATTTAAGTCTTATTAAATGTATCTCACTTTTAAATATGTTTGCCACAATTCTGTAAAATTTGTAAATAATCCTAAGTTTAGTCTGTAAGCTTCCTCTTCTCACAAACAACACAAGAAAACATCCCCATATCTCACTAGTCCCTTTCCCAATCAATTGTAATAACTACCGGTAGTGGTAGGAGAGCATCCCACCGTAATGGAGGATGTAATCGACATTAAAGTGACAGATCTGACTGTTTGGCGTACCTCTCTATCCTAGCTCCAGTGGGGGGAGGCTAACTAGTCCCTCCTTCTCACCCTCCGTAGGCGCTCGAGCTGTGTCCCTCCTTGGTTGTATCGTCCGGTTACCTTTGGAAGGGAGTTCTCTCCCCTTGCACTCCACTGGGCGGGTCCACTCCTTAGGGCTCTAGGGCGGGAAGGCACCTGGCCAAGGACCTGCTGTGCCCGCTTGCGGATCGGCAGGGGTGTCTATGGCATCTCCCAGCTTCCACCTCCCCTCCATTAGGTCAACTCAAGTCGCCTCACTCACTCACCACATGCACTACACACACTAACACACGCTCCCCTCTTTGCACATTTTCCATACTGTCTTGCAATATTTATTCATTTTCTCAAAATCCCTCCCACCCCCTCCAAGAAGATCTTATCAGGTAGAAAGGATTGTTGCTCCCCCTACCCCAATTTCAACTCAAATCTTTTGTCAGATTTGCCCCTAGTTCAGGAGATTCAAGTACCACCTGCCTTAAGACGTTGTCGGTGGCGACATCTATCCCGTTTCACTTCGAACCACGTCATAGAACCATATCATACAATTTCTTTAAGAAATTTTTCAAATGCTTCCTACCACCTTACTTAGGTGCCATACTATAGTAAGGGGACGTTTGATCCCCAAACCCCCTGAATTGAACTCAAATCTTTTGTCAAAATTTAGCTATCTCTCACCGTTCCAGAGATAGCCTTTCATTCAATAAGACGCTGTCATTGGTGACGCAAGTGTCAGCCATCGGAACTATCCCCACATCCTTTTATTTTTCTATAAATATTTTTCTATAAATATTTTTCAAAGCCCACTTTCTTCGGATTTCATAGTCCCATCTTGTAGTGAGGGCTGTTGATCTCCCCTTCCCCCCTATTTGACTTCAAATTTTTGGTCCAAATTGCGCCTTCTCAAAGCATTTAAGAGATAAAACAATTTTCTTATTCAAGAAGCTGACGGTGGTGACACCACAACACTCTAGTGCGCCGCCTGTCGAATTCTCCAGCGCAATTAACAGGTGGGCTCGCCTGTTGAACTCTCCAACATTTCAACGGGTAGGTGCACCTGTTGAAGTCTCTTGCTTCAAAATTGCCCTCTTGCTGCGATTTACAGCAAGATAACGCCACCATCATGGACCCCCTGACTCAGAAAAGACCGATAAAACCGAGTCAAACCATGCTCAAGGTCAATTCATCCTCTATCCGGATCCCCCAGGGTTGCCATCTCATAATTCTCGTCTATAAACCCTGCTGACTCTCCTTCCCTCTACCCAACGTTACGCTCAATGCCGATCCCTGTCTCCAATCCAACCTCCCCTCATATAGGGTGCATTGCCTGGCTGCCTTCCCAACCGTGCTTTCAAAACTCATATAGCACAAAACGTACTCCTCCCGCTGACCCTGACTTTACCACCGTATCATCCAAGCATAAAGCTAAAGCCCTGTCTCAATATCTGACAGTTTTCACTGCTACTTCAAATAGGTTCTCTCCCCTCTCAATGCCAGACACTGAACTGGAAAGCACTTCGTAAGTACTAAAGCAAATTACATAGACTCATACTTCAGACATCGAACGTGAAACCGGAGTTCGCAAGATTGCACGTTATCCGACCAGCACTGTCCATGTTGTCTACGAAAATGCTGTCGATGCAGAGGCCTTTTTAAATGTTCATTTTCTTGCAGGTCTCCGTGTCACGGACACCCCATTTCGCAAACCTAATGAGCCCGTGCAATGTCACCGTTGCCAGACAATCTCGCATACTAAAAATCATTGTTTTTTTGCAGCCGCACTGTGTACGGTGTGGCGAAAAACATTTGAGTAGCGAATGCATTAAATCCTGCGAAACCCCGGCCATTTTTTATCTGTGCAGAAACGACCACCCAGCAAATTACCACGGGTGTGTTGTTCACAAGGAGGCCAAGCGGCTGCAGGCTAAAAAGAGAAAGCCTATTGTCTTGAACGCGGCATGGATTCCTCCTCCCCTCTCACACTCCTTCGCTGGGGCAGTGACCTCTCCAGCTGCTTTCCCCCTCTTCCTTGCTCAAGGCATTCCCCTCTGCATGGACCAGATGGCCACGCGCCTTCAGCCGGAGCGCATCCCCTCCTCTCCTCGGCCGTCGGCGATCACCCTCTCTCTTTCCACATGCTTGCTTTTTTTAAAATAATTTATCCAACTTTCAACTGGCCTGGAAGATCTTTGGAATCTTACTATATTTTTGAAGTACGCTCCATATGGACTACTCCATTGGATTATTTGTGTGGCACTAGTTTTGAATACAGTTTCACTAGCACCTGGTATTCAAAGCATTTTGTATGATCAGATGGGGGAACACTTCCACTCTAGCACACGACCGCACCCCTATTTCCAGCACTTCACTCATCCCGCATGTGGCCTGCTGACTGAGTTTCTGAGAAGTAAAAGGATGCTCAGCAAATAGGACCCTCGGCACACTTCAGGTAGGATGCAGTGGCTTATGTTGATTGAAAGGCCAGTGGTGGGAATCTCTGAGCACTCAGCTGATCGGCAACCAGAACAGCTGCTCCCCTCCGCGGCGATCTGTCCTACTGGTAAACCCAGAATCCTGAACTGATCTGGTGGTCTCCGGGCTTCAGCCTTACCCTCTCAGCCAAGAGACCTCCCATCTCCCTGCCAGGGGATACATGCAAGGAGGTTGGGCGTCTTCATAGCCATGGCGCCACCCTCATTCCAGGGAACGAAGACCAAGTTACATTGTCCTGGATGGGATTTAGCCAAGATGGGCAACCATGACGAATGACAACTGCTGCAACAGCACTGAGGTGAGCTATATTTGTGATGGTTGCAAGCGTCCCGAGGATGCTTGGGAGGGGCCCTCTGTCAGCAATGTTGACTGCAAGTCCTGGTGGCACCAAAAGAAACAGAAAGATTGTTTTAAAAATATTTTTTTCAAGTGTTTAGGGTCAGAGTAAATATATTTTTCTTCACAATTTCAAAACAAATAAAATTTATTCAACATATTTTTGCACCCTGGTGGATTAAGTGGAACTAATAGGTGCTATTTCCTTAATAATTGACAGGTTTCCATATTGTTTTTGTGAAACTGAAGATGCTTTCAATTAGTACGGAGTTTCAAGTTGTGAAAGAAGCGACATGAGTTTGAATGATAATGAAATCCCAGGTGACCGTGAAGAAGATGTAATAATTACCAAGAAAACTGTGTCTGGCCCTTATTTGGCGTGAATCTGAAGTTGATGACAGTACTGACTTGACTAACATGATGGGTGGTCATGTTTTATTTTGGTCGGACAACGACATCATTCCTGCTTAGGGCCAGAGGACATAGAGGTCTTCCTGAAAGTCTGAAATCAGTGAAAATACCAAAATATGAGGTAGCATACCAAAGAAAAAAGATTGGTTCGTGCAAATTAGGAATGAAGTGGGAGGATCGCATTATCTCCATCATTCACTCGTCAAAGCTCCAACAATCTGAAAAGAGACCCCAGGAAGCAGGTCAGGGGTTATTTGATATCCACGCCAGAGGATGGCATAACTATCTCATTTTATGTGCTAACCGCAATATGGCAATGCAATAAAGCATTCATTGTTATTGGAATTTATTATCCTCATCACACTTTCATTGTCAATTTAGGGCAAATGCCCTACGATGGACTTGACTTCACGGGCACATGCAGAAGTAGAATTTCTTGGTGAGATAAACAACTGAAAATACCATAGGGGCACCAAACCATTTTACAATCACAGCACCCAAAACATAACAATTGCACCTAATTAATTACAGACTTGAAATTGAAGCCACCAACGTGCGTTTGCTCGGGGATGGTACCTCTGGCAATGTCTCGATGAGGTCACTCACTCTAGCTGAGTACAAGGGCAAGTAGCCTGCACTGAAGAGTTCCAAATGCAGCAAATCCACGTGTCAGGCCTGAAGGCAAGTTTACCTGGGCGTTGGCTGTTGAACAAATGTAATTATAGTTTATGCAGAAACGCCTTGCAGGATGGAAGGTACATTACCCTAGGTGATGGAACTGAAATTCATGCATGCCCAGTCATGCTGATGAGAACTAAAACTCAGACCATTATAGCCTTTGGGAAACATCTCTCTCAACGGTGAAACACCTCCGATCAAAAATAACTGACGAAATGGAAATCCAACCGATTTCTGAGTGGAACATACCAATGAATTGGGTTAAGAATTACAAAACAAGTAATGCTGAATATTCAAAATGGAATGATGTAGCCAACAATTACGCTAAGCCACATTCTTCCTAAAAAATCTGGCTCACAATTTTAATGATAAAGTACCAATGCCAACCTTCCATGGTTTATTTGAGTGCATATCTTGATACGGTTTTGTCTGCTGAATGTATGGAATGTATCCACTCCCACAGACTCACTTCATTTCCATTCCCTTTTCATCCATCTGCCACATATGCGTGGACATACGCTACCCTCATCCATATCATATGCTCTTTTGATGGGCGATTCAATTAAACTAGCATCAAGTGGCTCACACCGCAAATCTTTCGCTCATGACCACCTATTGAGATCTCTGGCTTGCCATTCACCCCTGATACTGAAATGCTTCATCGATGGTCACCTGATCACATCAAGCTGGGAGAGTTAATTCTTCACCAGAGATAGCTACAAATTCTACTCTGCCTCCATGGTTTCCTATTTGAGGATTTTGCTCAACGGCCAACTTTCACAGCATTCCATGCAAGTTGAACATGAATTTTTAAAACCTACTGGCGAACCAATTCTAAATAATACAAAATATAATAAAGAGAGGGGAAGTGAACTTACATAATCTATTCCAAGTTGTTTGAAGAGAGTATTTTAACACTACTGCCAGTGTGAAGGCTTTAAAGGCAAAGAAAAAGGAAGAAAGAGTAAAGAAAAGAATTCTACAAAGTGGTTTAGGAAGGAGTAATTTTGGAAACACAAAGATTCCTAAGCATTATGCCGTGGCTACACCATGCAGTTAAATACATAAATACTACAGTTCTACAAAACAAGCAAATATTCCCAGGGGTACCCTTGAATCTATAAATGAAATCCTTTCAATCTTTCTCAATAATAAATGAGAAACGAAATGCGGCAACATAGGACCCAAGGGCATCAAAAACTACACCAGTATGCATAAGGATATCCTGATGGAACTCCTCCTGTAAGTCACCCCTGTCATTAACCAATATCAAACTCCTACGAAGGAACATATTTCACCCCAAGCAGCCTTTGCAGTTACTTTGCAGAACCTAATTCCGACAGTCAACAAAAAACATCATCGGACCTATCCTCTTCATCCGTTGAGGAAACATCAGTGACCCTACCATTATTCCAAGTATGTAAGCACTCACAGCAGCACCAAGTACTGCACCAAATATATACATCAAGAAAGAGCGCACCTTGTGACCAAGATCTGTTTCGGACAAACTGTTTAAATAATATTACCCTTCGTACCTTCCCATGACAATATGCAATCTCCTAATTCACAATTAAATAAAACCTTCTTCTATTGGTTCAAAGCACAGTATATAGGCAATACTGGAGGAAGAATCTAGACCAGGAAGAATGAGCATTTGATATGCTAAGAAGGGGAAAAACCAATAAATTTCGCACAACATTTGCCAGGGAGTAACCACAATGTGGACCTTTCCCCTCCACACAGACGTAGAAGGAAGGCAACTGCACACTCTTGAAGCACTTGAAATGCTGCCATGGACAATGCAATGCCAGTTAATGAACAAATATCAATGTGCATTTGCTTGGGGATGGTACCTCTGGCAATGTCTGGTGGAGGTCACTTACTCTAGCTGGTACCAGGACAAGTAGCCTGCACTAAAGAGTTTTAAATGCAGCAATTCTATAAGTCAGGCCAGGGCACAAGTTTACCTGGATGTCCTGTTTAATGGATTTAACCCTAGTTCATGCAGAAACTCCTAGCAGGATAGAGGGATGAGCAGCGTATACGCAAGAATGCATGTCATATGAAGCTACATTTGCTGATGGAACTGAAATGCATGCACATCCAGTCATGCTGATGAGAACTGAAATCCAGAACCATTTTAGCCTTTGCAAGACACCTATCTTGATATTGAAACACCTATGATCAAAAATGTCGGAGGAAACAGAAACCCAACTGATTTCTAAGTGGAACATACCAATTTACTGGGTTCAGAAAAACAGAATAACTAATGCTGAAGATTCGAAATGGAATAAGATCGTGAACAATCATATGCAGCCCTATTCTTTCTAAAAAATCTGGCTCGCCATTTTGATGCTCAAGTACTTATTTTAACCTACCAAGCTATATTTGAGTCCATATCTTGAGAAAGTATTGCCTGCTGGGATAGCTCAACAATGATTAACATAAATTGAAAACTCCCTTCAAAAACACCAATCTAAGAAAAGGTTACTTTTTGGAAAAAAATTACTCTTAAATGTGCCCAAGAGAGTATAGAAAGAGCCTATACTAATCATGCAATCTTATATAATTTGAAATTTTGATGAACTCCATACATTTCTGTCATTACAATAATTGTTTAGTGGTTAAATATCTCTTTCTATCAGTTCTGCAGAAATGTATCCGCTCCCACAGACCCATTTCATTTCAATTCCCTTTTCATCCACATATGCATGGACATACGCTAGCCTAAACTATACCATATGCTCTTTTGATGGGTGATTTAATTGAGCTGGCTTTGAGTGCTTACTTTGCTCTTTTGACCCCTAGTTTGCCTTCTTCCCAAAATTATTTATCTCATAGTTCAACTGCAATACATCAACATCACAATCAAAAGTCCAAATTATGATTTCAATATTCCTTGACTTTTCCACATTATACAAGCCTAATGTCATGTCTCACATGCCCTACCTTGAAATTCATTTAAAAAACACATGAGTGAACTGATTAGAGGTATTATAATTTTAACTTATCAACATATTATTATGGTAGTAGAGCATCCACAGCATGGCTCACACACAGCATCTTTTGTTCATGGCCACCCTAGTACATAGTTACCAATTCTGCTCTGCCTCCATGATGTCCTATTTGAGGAATTTGCTCAACGGCCAACTTTCATAGCATACAACTTGCAGGTTGAACATGAATTTTTAGAAAACCTATTGGTGAACCAATTCTAAATATTACAAACAATAATAATGAGAGGGGAAGTTAAGTTAGATAATCTATTCCAAGTTCTTTCCAAAAAGTATTTCAACACAACTGCCTTTATGATGGCTTTAAAAGCAAAGAGGAAGGAATAAAGATAAGGAATTTACAAAATGGTTAAGTGGGAGTAATTTACAAAACACAAAGAATCTTAAGCATTGTGCTATGAATTCCCGCTCGCCATATAAATTCGTAGTAGAGGTCTGCCTGGGTACAGCCAGGCAATATCCTGAGATAAATAGTTTCCCTAGGACAATGAGGAGGCCATTGCTGTCCCCTTCGAAGTACTCTCCTTGGGGCCTCACACACTCAACCCAGCATCCCTTCTACTTTTATAAACAATTGGAAAAGCCATTTCAATTGGAATGGTAATTATCAAGTGTCACGTTGCATTCTCCTTTGTCTCGTCAACCGACTAACAGAATGACACAAATAAGGACGTTATTCAACATCAAAATAATTTAACTATACTTGTTATAAATTGCAGAAGCCTCAAAAATAAATCAGGGGATCTAGAATACATAATCCAAAATCATTCCGCTGATATAGTATTAGGCACAGAGAGTTGGCTGTGCAATGACATAAACGACCAAGAAGTTTTCCCAATAGATTTCAAAGTTTACCGACACGATAGAGATACAAGACCCGGAAAGAACAAGGGGAAAGAACATTCTTGATCTATTAGCTACTAATATACCCAAAAGAGTCTTAAATGTAGGAGTTATTGATGGAATCAGTGATCACAAGGCTGTAAACGCTAAATTTTCCCTAAGCGTAAAAAAAGTTAACAAACCAAAGAGAAACACTTATTTATTCCATAAAGCTGACCATGATGGCCTAAAACGTGAGTTAAACTGTTCCTTTCTTAGATTTGACGAATAAAGAAAAACTAGGAGTGTCGAGGATACCTGGAATAGTTTTCTTGCGATAACACGTTCAGCAATACAGAGATTCTTACTTAGTAAATATATAAGAGAGAATACAAGACCCGGAGGAGGGGTTTTCGTGGCAGTTAAAAGTCATTTTGAAAGCAGGCAAGTTTCATTTGAAAATAATAACATAGAAAGTGTTTGGTGCACCTTAATACGGACCAATCAACCCAACATAAATTTATGCTCTTTCTACAGACCTCCAGACTCAGATTTGAAAACACTTCACACCCTCAACGATCAAATTTACAAGTTTACACGTAAATATAATAACAGCATAAACATAATTGGTGGCAACTTTAACCTCCCTGGTATAGATTGGGACAGCAATATCGTTAAATCTGGGACCCGCGATCGCGAATCTTGCAATTCCATGATAAAATTGGTTCAAAGAAACTCCCTCCATCAAGTAGTACGCATGCCCACCCTTGGAAAGAACATATTGGATCCATTTCTTACAAACACGCCTGAACGAATTATTAGTGTATCAACTGATGAGGGCTTGAGTGACCATAAAGCAATTAATGTCCACTTGGACATAGCAATAACAAAGATTGTTAAACCAAAAAGAAAAATTTATAATTACCATAAAGCAGACTTTGAATCTTTTGCCAATCAATTAAACTCTTCACTACCCGAGTTCAAAACCCGCTTAAGTCATGTCAACGTGGAAGAAACTTGGACAGAATTTGTCAATATCATGCAAAAAGGAATCGTAGATTTCATACCTATTAAATACGTTAAAGCAAATCGCGACCCCAGGTGGTACAATAAAGACGTTAGAAAAGCCCTTCGAAAGCAGAGAATGCTTCACTCTAGGGTAAAGAGGGCAGGCGTGAACACATCATCCCCTGAGAATACACAATTATGGGACACATATAGATCCTCTAAAATTGAAACCATAAAACAATTACGTAGCGCCTTACTGGAATTTAAACGCAAAGTACTTTGCGAGCACTTGGACACTGACCCCAAAGCTTTCTGGTCATATGTTAGGGAAGTAAATGGGAGTAAACAAACAGTGGTTTGCTTAAGGGATTGTAGCAATATAATTCATACAGACGGTGAGGTTAAAGCTAACATCTTAAATTCATTCTTCCAAAGCGTTTTCTCGAATGATGTTGCCACCGCATATCTCAAAGAAACAATACATACTCCACCCATGGAAAAAATAACAGTGGACCAACAAGGAATTCTAAAATTGCTTAATGAGATTAAACCCAACAAATCCCCGGGTCCCGAAAATATACCAGCTAGGGTGATAAAACATTTAGCTCCAAACATTTGGTAGCTTGCAAGTACCTTGAATTTATATTTAACAAATCCCTCACAGAGTGCAAAGTACCTAAGATTTGGAAAACCGTGCAAATAACGCCTATTTTTAAAAGTGGTGACAGGGAGGATCCCAGTAATTACAGACTTATATCTCTCACTTCTATGTGTTGCAAAATCTTAGAGCACATAATTGTCAGTTCAATCATGAGACACCTTGAAAATGTTAACTTTTTAAGTGACAATCAACACGGATTCAGGAAAACCCGCGATATTCAGCGATTCTTGCATAGACACATCCGCAATTATGTCCTCCACAATTAAGTTTAATTTCAATTGCCGAATGATCGTGTTGCTTAGGATTACCAACAAGAGGTTGGAGAAGAGGGCAAGTGATTCCTTAGCACATGAGATCCTGTTCACATATGAGCAGATAATTCATTTCAACAACTTACGAAGTAGAGGCCTTGATTTGATAATCGAACCCTGAATGCGGTCACTAAAAATTACACATTTCCACGGCCATATATGGATGAAATATATGAACGTGGTAATCCAGGAGAAGGGCATTGGCCTACTGACCAGAAGGCCCAGGTTCGATTCCTGGGTAAGCCTCTTCGGGAACCCTCAGGCCCATGCAAGCTTTGTGAATTTTAAGGTACCAGATCTTCCTGGTGAACCATAAATGGCACAGCCCCCCCCCCCCTGATGCTTGAATTTTCCACTAAATAGGGCTTAGTACCGCGTGAACTCCTCCACCACCTACCAAACTGACCTTGAGGCTGATTATTTATTATGTTTATGATTTAAGGTAATTGTCATTAATTGAAAACATTGTTTAGGACGACCTGTCTCAAACTAACAGATCTGTAGAAATCAAAGGGGGACATGACATGACATTCAAGTTCAATGTTTAAACTTAGATTTTGTATGCATTTTGATTGCAGTCCTTGACTCTCCAAAAGTAATCCATCAAGAAAAATAAGTTCAAGGGCATATGAAATATACATTAACTCTGCACATGTTACAAATGTGGGACAGGAATTTGTTATCTTGTTTCTTTCATAGGATTTGCTCGAGTCTATAGTTTATAATTTTTAGACCATATGCTAAGTTACCTACAAAATGGCTAACAGGAAACCTACACTGCCCGATGATTATAGAAATAAAATGTGGGAGCTAAGTGAGGAAGAGGAAAGCGGTTTGCAATCAGAGGAGGAACCCTCTTTCTGTGGGTCCGTGATGACGATTGCCGGGGCGAGTGGGAGAGCAGCAGGGTTTCCTAACAGATTACAAAGATTGCACGGCATTTCTGAGAGCAAAACAGAGAGTGAAAGGGAGGATGGCAGGACCATGACATCACATTCCAGCTTTTGGGTTGAAGGAGGAACTCCCAAGTTGTAGATTCCCGGCTACATTTAAGGCAGGTCATTTAGTCAAGAAAACTGAGGTGGACGAAATATTTGAACATTTCATGCAAGATAACACATTTAACTACATAGTACAGCAAAACAATTTGTATGGGCAGCAAAAGACAGTATCCCCAATGCTGTACCAAATAACGCCCATCTTCAATCATTAGAAAAAGCCTTTGGAGAGTTACATACCCGAGGGAGGTGTTTCTAACTATGAAAATTTATCACTTAGGAAAGGTCATGTTTAGGGTGGACGGTCTACATTCCATAAAAGAGGTCGTGTTTTGACATTGAATTTTACAAGCCCTTTAAAGCAAGGAGTGTATTCGTTTGGAATGTGATAATGTATGCAGGGAAAGATACGGAACTCATAAATTGTCAGACAGGAGTTGACGTGCAACATTCAACCAAAACCTTGTGGATTGCACTAAAACTATCAGAAAAGTTGCTCCGTAAAGGTTACCTGATAGCTCTAGACAATTATTACAGCAGTCCTGAGCAGCATGAATTTCTGAATATAATGGACACTGATGCACTCGCGACCCTAAGGTAAAACTGGAAAGAAATGCCGATATTTACGGTTCAAAAAGACAGCAAAGCCACTTGAATTTACGTTTAGGTCTCATTTACTGGTTATTCAACAAATACAGAGGAGCTATTTCAAAAGTGCCAAGAAAAAGTCCCAAATTAGACCCTCCGCCACAATTATCAGGTCAGCTTTTCCCATAGCCTAAATTCACTAACTGCAGCTAAAAATCATTCACACAAGAGTTGCGTGAGGCAATGGTCACATACGCAGATGAGGGATACATGATACCACTGCAGAGAGTGCAACGTTCCACTCTGTCAAGTTCTGTGCTTCTGCAGTCCACCACACTCAAGCACAGCACTCGGTGAGATATTATTTAAGTGTGTATTGGTGTAAATAAACCTCAAAACAACTACAATTAATGGCATTCAATAATGAAGAAATAGCCATATTGGTAAGTAACCACTTTTTTCAATTTAATAACACGACAAAAGCATGAAATTATATAATCGTTTTCAACAATTAAGCTTAGGGTAAAAAACTTTTCTTTTCACTCAATAATGTTAAAATGCACTAAAATTAAATTTATGTATCCCCAAAATAAAAACCCCCACCCAGCAGTTGTCTCTTAACACTTTGCGGTATGCTCACATATTAATACGTGTTTTTGCCCCCAGTACCAAGTGGCCACTCACATTTTAATATGAATTTATATAATCTTTGGGGGTTTCATGTCCCATAGGATTAATTTGGAACTATTATGAGCTATTTCTCCAACCCTCATCAGTTTATAAGCTGTCCATGTAGCTTTTGTGAAACTTTAAGGTGTTTTTGAGAGATATTATATATTTCCTACCAGCAACATTCACTATTACCCCTTAGGCAGTCATAGCTGTATAGAACAGAAGGGATACGATATTTTGAACACACTTTTTGAACATCATTGCTATGATATCCCAAGGCGTGAAGGAACTGATGAAAACGATAAACAAATCCCAAGTGACAATAAAGATAATGTAATCATTACCAAGGAAACAGTTCGTGCTCCACCACTTACAACACATTCCATGACAACTTATTCACATTTCATTCTGATTACTTTTTAAGGTTTAACCATAATATAAATCTGACTTAGCAGAAGTTTAACTGACATTTCAAATAATATCTTTTTAGCTTGGTATAAATACCTCTCTCGAAAATGCATCGAACCTTGATTTTTTCATTGAAATATTGCATTCCAAAGTGGACTTATATATAAGCACATATTGTATTTTTGAATACATATTCTCAAGAGAGCAGACTTGCGGTGTAAACTGATCATGCAAAGAATTTTCTGCGCAATGGTGATTGGCTGATTCCGAGAGTCAACAAGAAAAACATCACCGGACCCATCCTCTGAATCCGTCAAGGAACTGCCAGTGCAACCACCATCATTGCAAGTTCCAATTCCAAGCAAGCGTGCACAGCAGCACCAAATATAAATGCAAATCAAGGGAAAGCTTCTCACCTTGTGCACCGGGTTCAAGATCTGCTTTGAATAAAGAGATTAAATACTATTATTCTTGTTAGTCTTCCATTGCAAGATGCGATCTCCTAAATCATAGTTAAATGGACCCTTCTTGCATTGGACACGAAGCTAAGTACAGAGGCAAGACTGGAGGAAGCATCAAGACCAGGCAAAATGAGCATTGGATACGCTAAGAAGGGAAAATACAATCAATATTGCACAACCATTGCCTCAGAGTAACCATGGCAACTTCTCCCCTACACACTGAAGGTGAAAGGAGGTGACTGGACATCCTTGTAGCTCTTGAAGTGGTGCAATGAACAACGCAAGCCTAGTTAATGAACAAGTGCCTCCCTCCAACTCTCCATTGTTTTCTATCCCCGTTCATTCCGTCACGAGGGCACGTAACGGCCTGCCACCCTCCAATACCTGTGCAGATAATTGAAGATTCAAACTCCCTCCGCACTTCCCCACACCCACCCCCACCTTTGGAAACACAAAAGGCCGGAAACCCACAGAGTACGCAAGCACTAAAGGAAGAACGAGTGGAAACAAGTGTTTCTTTTTCACTGAAGAGGAGAGCTGTGTGGGAATTTTTGTTGCATTTACAGCAGACGATAGACATCATCAGTTATCCCATGTTGCAAGCTACAATTTGATCATACTTAAAGATCGCTCAGCCATGATCATAGTGTGTCCAGACCGGTGGTGGCACTTCTGTGATGGGGTGCGACGTTTTAGTGATCACATGAATCGTCAAAATGTACTAGACCATCATAAGCAGTGCTTCCCTTTTCCCTCGCCCTCCCCCTATCAACCAACCTTTTGGCTCTTTCACCCAGCCAATCAGTCCCCACTTCACACTCACCCCACAACCCCTTAATCCTCTCCTTTCAACATTACTGCCAGCAGGAATGCAATTCTCCCCTGAATATGACACAAAATGTCAAAAACCAGTCAAGGATATATAAATACTACAGTGCAAATCACTCTCCAAGAACTAGTAGAATCTACGTGATACCTTCCTGAGTTCACTTGGCACTTTCCTTGTAAGCATTTGCCTTGCATGGTGCCCAAAGTAAGTCGTAGTCTGTAGTCACCCACCTCATCACCCTCCCTTCCTTCACCCACTGCCCCGTTCCATTTTCCAATCAATATCAAAGGATTCCCGGCAGCAACAGTTATGATCATAACCTCCAATATTGGGTGATGAACACCTAAAGATGAGATGTGACAGCACTAGGCCTAATTCATTCTCATGTTTACCAGTTCAGAATTATAAAAGAGGTCATGGAATGGGGAACATATCATCACTTTTGATGAGACTTCTCCAGAGGCAACTGCTTATGTTTTATATATATATATATATAAACTGCAGCTTTATATATATAGCATTTTAAGATCCAAGTTCGTATCCTGTTCATCGCAAATCACTTTTACACTTTCAAATAGTTGCTTTGTAAGGCGAAGGAGTGGACGACCAAAAATCATTTAACCAGTTGGAATACTGTACAACATGAAATCATAATCAATTTATATTTCGCTATTCTACGTTGGTTGCCAACTACAAAATTTCATTTAATCACCTACCATATCACTTTAAATGAACCACAGAAAAAATAAATGTAGGATAGGGCCACGACATTCAGAAAATAAATCAAAGTGGAAGGGGTTAAAGCCAACTTTTGAACACATTGGTGTTTACCTATAACACATTGAAACATGAAACTGCTGGAGATGCTGCGACCATAACCAAAATGGAAACTCCAAGCAGCTCAGGCCCATTGCCTGTTCACCATAAGTGATCAGAGATTCGGTCTGCTACTTTAACCAACTCCCACTTGGTGCACCAAACGCACTAATAACTACTCATTATCATGTGAAGAAGATTAACTGCAATTTCACTTTTTGCAGGCGCATGACATTTATCTCTATTTAAACGTCATCCAGCCAAAAGATTTTCATCCAACCATGGTTTCTCAAAGGGAGCCCAGATTTCGACATTGCACAACAAAGCAAAATAAGAAATATACAGCCTACATACAAGTCGATCTTGTGGCAATGCCTACATGGAAACTGCAACCTTCGGCAAGGAAACATTAACTTCCAACACCTTCACTGACTATCTTGCTATGCCCTCATTCTTTGTCAAAGTGGAATGAATTTTGGTCCAGAAAAACTAAATTCCTCGCAAATTAGCCCAGTGCAACGTTTCTTCATTGTACGATTTATGTTGCTCGTGTGCTGGAATTCCTACTCCTTTATCCCAATAGCAATAGCCAGCTGCTCATTCCTCCTCAAAAACACCAAAATTCAGGCTGGGTCAACTACACTAATAGCTATGATGCGTGATTCGGTGAAGGGCATCAGTACTTCTGAGAGGATTAACCATTAAAAGATAGTGAAAATATCATCATTATCAACAGGCCTTTACAAAAGAAGAAAGAAGATGGATGAACACTCCATTTTGAAAGAAAATCCAGCATCACTCACCGAAGTCACATAGTACAATGTGTAATGAACACTGCAAAAGGATTTACTTCAGAAGATGGCGAGGGAAATGAAAAACTAACATCTTCCGAGGCGCAGAGATCTTCACCAAATGCAATTGGATGACTTCAGTCAAGATACACAAAAATGTCCTCAAAATGTCAAGTAAAGGCCTCCATGACAAAATACACTGCAAAAGAGTCTCTTCATTTCATTAATTCAATTTCACCATTCTGATTTAAGTGAAACATGCTCTCCCTGAAATGCCACATACCTCTGAATTTTCCCAAGTGGTGCCCTGGCGATAGCAGTAACAGACTGGATTATCCTTTGGACAATGCTCAGCATCATTGAAGTATTGCGTGAATGTGATGAATGATCCTTTGATGTAATACATGCCTTTTTTCGGATGTACTCAGGGAGTTGAGGCACGTCAATTTCACACCACCTATAGTTTGGAAAAAGGACAACACAATGAGAAATGGAAAAATACAGGTCTTTTTATTTTATCATTATTAGTATTGGTAACCTACCAGTGAAGTTAGGTTTTCAGTGGAATCAACTACCCATTAATTATCTTCCTCTCTTAACATAACACTACCCGACATCTTACTCTTCCAAAGAAACTGCGGGAGATGCCGCAACAGTAACTTTTAACGGAGTCATCCGCTAATGCGCATTGCAATGCAACAATTTCAGGGTGTAAAAATCATTCGTCTTGACTGGGATTCGAACCCAGATCCCTCAATATCCGGTCGAGTGCTTTAGCCACTTAAGCCACTAAGAGGACGCCTCGGTAGCTTAAGTGGCTAAAACACTCGACCGGATATTGAGGGATCTGGGTTCGAATCCCAGTCAAGGCGAATGATTTTTACACCCTGAAATTGTTGCATTGATCTTACTCTTCAAACTCCCCTCATCTTCCCCGCATCCTTCCTTTCCCACTTCATCCCATCCAACATCCCCATTGTATTTCTACCTCTATCACAGTCTTCCACATCTCACTAAGCCAATCAATAAGCTTCCCATCCATCTCCCTGCCTCTTTAATGACAATCCCCTCCTCTCCCCCACCATGACTACCACTTCCTCTTCTGATTTCCATTCTGTCCACCTCCCTTCCTTCATCCCATACCCTATCATCCAATTAATTGGAATAGCCTGACATGCACAATTCTCATACATTGTCTCACTGAATCTACATACTGGCATTGCAAAGGGCTCATGTCTTGTACAACACACTAAAAATGCCCCCCCCCTTAATTAATGATGCTCCCCAGAAAGAACTATGTGGATATAATAAGGGTAGTTTACACTCCAAAAGGTGATGACCCAGACAACCTGTCTGTTAGATGAGATGGTGAAAGTAAATCCCTTTTAAGGAACAGCTGACAGTGGAGTAAATAATTTTAACTTTCAATGTACAATGTACTTCATTGATTGAGGAGTTGAGTGATATACACAGTTTTCAGCAGAGCTCAAACACGATAAGCATTACAAAAATAATGCATGGGATTTGGTTGGAATATTAAAAGGGAGAAACAGAATTCAGAGAGACTGGATTTTTTAAGTAAAAAGAGGCTCTTCTAAACAACATAAGCTTGCCTTATAGCATGGGGATAAATATTATGGCGGTAAATATTTAGATGCTATTGCACGAGCATAAAAGAGCTGGGGTAATAAAAAAAACCATAAACACAGTAATTAACCGGAAGGTCAGTTCGGTAGGTGATTTGTAGAGTTCACCCAGTACTAAGCCCGACGGCGTGTGAAATTCACACATCAGGGCAGGGGGGCCAGTTCCTTTCCCTGTGCCGGTTATGGTTTCCCAGGAAAATCACAGAGCTTGGCTGGAGCTGCAGGTGCCTATTGTGCCTTACCCGGGAATCGAACCCGGGCCCCTCTGGTCAGCAGTCATCCACTCTAGCCCCTGGACTACCACGCCCTGCGTTGGTATACTATTTAGTAAAAAATTAAATAATAGCCCAGACGTCGAGATAGATAATAGAATAAGGAAAATCCATAGAATGTTCACAAGTCCAATACCAAACAATAAACTGTAGATAATTATCTGATATTAGAGACAATTTCCTGGGTACATTCAACAATTGCCACACCAAAGTGCTCTGCCAATGTTAGAAATGAGTATTGAAGCACTTAATATGTACTTACCTCCACACAGAGTTGAGGAAAATCAAAGTTACAACGATTGTTTCTGGGTGAGGACATTGCTCTTTCGCTAATGTTATTAATAAGCAACCGGATTTTATGCATTAATAACAGATGGCCAATCTGCCGGGAATGTCAAAGGCTATGTGAAGATCTACTAATACCACCTAGCACATCACAGTTTGATTATTCATTGAGTGATTATATAAAATATAAGGATAAGCATTCTCTGCTGGTGATTATTTTGTATAAACAAGATTCAAGTCGTGAACCCTTTCCACATAAAAGTTGCTGGGTTGCCTCAAAGGCAAGCAGTGATGCGGTCACGTTTACATTGAAAAAATTAACACTCAACCTTTGGTCGTTTTCATAACCTATTCCTTGTTGAGAAATGTTCATCTTGTGGGGCTAGGTTTGTTGATGACATCATGAACTCATAATAATGTATACAACGGAAACTTGTCCTCCAAGGAAAATTTAACGTAACCAGGAAGTTCTGCTTTACTCAGTTCTCACTGCACATGCCCTGTTTAATTATCAGACTTGAAATAAAGAAGTCGATCCATACAATAGAAAGTACATTTCGAGTACCAACATTCCTTACTTTGAGGAACAATGGTGATTTGAAAATATCGAAAACACCAAAGAATGCTACAATTATTATCTCATAAATTCATCCGACACTTTCTTCGCCATTAACCGTCTACATAATTTGTTTTGGCGTTGGTGTTCTCGACAAATGTTTGATGGAAAATGGATGTGTTTCACTGAACGTGATTTTAAGCATCGAATATTTATTCTACCCATCCCATTACTTTTGAGTGGCAGCTGATGTTTTTATATTTCAATGTGACGTTAATCATTCATCCAGGACAACCCCCAGCCGGGCAAGCAACCGACTACAACAAACATACGCACTATTTGGTATTAGTACATACCCACACTTTCAATCACACAATAGATTTAATAAAGTCTAATTTCTCCACTTAGAACGTGTTAAATATTTACAAGGGTCAACCAAAATACACTGATGAATAATTAAATTACGAATATCTGTATTTTCCGAACCACACACAACCAACGCAATTTTGTAATTGCGCATATATAAAGAATTGAACAAGGTTTGTAATGAAATTCTAAATAAGAGAATCCAAGTTCTCCTCCATAAGGAGAAACTCAATCAAAAGCAACAAGCAGAATATAGCTTCAGCAACAATATTTCCACTGGGTTCTTGATATGCTCACGATATCATGTACCTATGAAATAATCAAAAACTCAATTTCTTTGAAAATAATATCTACCAAGAATTCTTAAAATACTTTTCTTACCTTTCATTCAAAAATTGTAACGTTCACCAGGCGTTTCAATGAAGGACGAATAACTTATTCACTTTCACATTCGACGACCTAGGAAAGCGTAGCTTAACCACGTGTTTCAACGTTTTTCAAATTAAGCTGCGTCCAACCTCGTAACTTCGACGCCGTAATCGCAGAAATTAATTGGGAACACCATCTTAAAAGCCACCCTACCTAATTTGCCAAACGCGGTCGCATATTAAGGCACCTATTAGAGCCCCCAGATTTATCATTCCAAAATGGCCACGTTAACATACCCAATAAAGCAAGTAATTTAAGGCGCGATAACTAGCAGATATTGGTACCCCATAATGCAAAGTGCCGGTAGCGTCACAAGTAGCAGAAGGAAATCGCCATGCCGGTAGTTCGCGTTATGTAATAAAGTGTGCCTAGGTTTGGTGATACATTTTCTAGGCTAGAAAATCGTCCTTATATCCATGCCTCGTTTTTGTATTATTTTGATGTATAAACATTACGGAAAATAATCTTCAATCTTATTGTAATGTTAGGCGAGTGAAAGCATTTAGTAATGGCCTGGGTAATTATAAAATGCCCTGTTGGATTATTGCTGTCTGTATGAATCCACCTGGTTAATCATGGGTTATTCGCCACCGTTTCACTACAAAACACTGCAAAGCAATGAACCCAGACAAATTAAAAAGAGCAGGCGAAAACTATTTGTAGGATAAATATAAAATGCATAGTAAGCTTAACTTCAAAATGGGAAACATTTAACTGGAGAAATACTCATAAATATAAATGACCTACACACGGCACAGAGCATATCTTAAAACAACTACTGACAACGATTAATGATCGAAAAATTACCCTGTAGTAATATACCAAATAATATGATAAGTTTTAAATTATTCAGATACAATACTATATAACCTGATATGTAAAACAAAATAAAAAACGGATAATTTCTACTTAAATATAGCCCCATCAGAGAAAATGAATATGAGACTACTACTAAAATTGTAAAATTAAACGAAAGAAATGGAAAACTTCAATGAAATTCTGCCGAGTGAATTGCTAAGTGAACTCAATTTCAATGTAAAAATGTTTGCCTTCTCCACAAAGGTTGGTATACGTAAATTCTAGATTCTTGACTTAAAAACAATCTCACATTATTGTTAAATATATGCCATGATCATTTAGGTTAAATACAAACATTCTATAGTCATGGAGCCAAACGTTTGCAGGAGATACTTGGGTAATTTTAATAAATCTGTTTGGTATTGTCTTTAATCGTGCATACAATTTGGCATTTAACTAATAATATTTGGGTATCATACATTAATTCTCTCACAACCTGGATGAAAAATTTTGAAACATCACAGCTATACCGACCTCGTTCACAGCAACTTTATTCCAGTGTCTCCCAGACGTTTTCGAGCCTTCGCCCTCCAGGATCCATAAACCTATACTCAACGCCCCATCATAATAATTCTTGATTCATTTTGAAAAATGGTACAACCATATAAAATGTCGTCAATGTAAATATTATCTAACATATAAACATAAGTTCTTAAATATGATGAAGATAGTCCCAAAAGAATTCATCAAATGAGTAACGTGGGTGAGCAAGTAACCAGGTACCCTATTCTTGAATCTCTGGATAGTCTGATTTCAGCTGAGTAGGCAGATGGTTATATAGTCGTATGTTCATATTAAGAAATGACGATGACAATCCACAATTAGTGGTATTTAGATTTTATTTGCCTCTTGTGGAGTAGTTATGGATGTTAGATCTTAATTGTTAAGTTTCTAGATTAGATTTCACATGAATCAGAGCCTTAGAGATATATAAACTAAATAAAGTCATGATTCTATACCTAATAAAAAAAAGTTTTGCAGGAATCGTGGTGGTTTTTAGCAAGAGAGCGAATAGCATCATTTGCATTTAGATCAATGAGTTTTTAGCGCCAGTTAATATTCAAAGCGTAATTTTTCAGAACGAAAAAAAAAAACATTTCTTAAAGTTTCTTCTCCATATTGTGCAGCATCCTGAGAACAGCAGAAATTGCATTACAGTTTGATGAGCCAACTTTGCCTGGTAATGAATCTGTGCTTCTGCAGTTTATGGCAACCGTGTTCAAACCTTTCAAGGTGCATTTCGGTGGAATGAGTAGGTTTGCCATCAGCTCCTTTGTCACATCTACCCACCCTGTAACATTGTGTACTGTTATGGCTGGAATTTTAGGTGTCTTTGAAATGGACGGCTGAGTCTCCATCGTATCAGTCGTTTCAATGGGTACAAATCTTTTGGTTTGGGTAATTTCAGGAGATTTAAAAACCCTCCTTCTTTTTAAGGGCGTACCATTTTTCATAGAGATGACAGTGAAGCTTCCGTCATCCTGACCATGCGATGTGTGTGCTTGTAGGCCGGTGTTTATATTTTTGACAAGCGGGAGGGCTGGATTGACTTCCACTACAGAAGTAGATGGTGATGCAAAGCTAGGGTTCATAGGTTGTTTTGCCTGGTCCCACTCGGGAACAATTGTGTCCATTCCGACCGGTTTGTTTGCGGCTTGTGCTTTGGTTTTTTGTGCCTTTTGCTTTTTACAGTGCCTGTATTGGCTGCAACAGGTGCTGCAGCAGCAGGAGATGATAAGGCCGGTGTCTGCGTAAGTCCTATTTTACCTATTCTTTCAGAAACCCCTTGCACATCGGCATCTGCTATTTTTTGAATCGGGTCAGGCAAGTTATTTTTCACAATTTTCAGGCACTTGCTTGAAACAAGACTATTTTTGTTTGGTAGCTCGAAGCTATAAATGGGTTCAAACATACCCTGCAGCGGCAAAGCAGGGGGCATTGATGTGCCCCATTTTTTAACCTTGTCTTTCTCCATTTTAGGAGATGATTCTGTCTGTGAAGCGATGTTTTTCAGAGCCAGAGCTTGCTCCAAAATGGTACAATACCCCCAAAGAGGTTTACAATGGGTTTGTAGCAATGGTACGACAGTGATGGGTCCTTCGGGAAACTCGTCAAATTGCCAAAGTAAACATCGCTGAAGAGCCAGGAGCTGGGCGGCAAATTTAGCTAGCCGTTCAATTGGTTTGACTGACCAGGGAGCCTTGGTACATAAAAATTTTTATATTTGCATTACTGATTAGAATTAATTACTAAAGATTAAAACTAGCATATTAATGCAACCTGGACACCATCTGTGGCCCCAAGTGCTATCGTCTAAGTTTAAATATCAAAAATTTTAAATTTTCAAAGTTCAATTTTGCTCTAAATTGATACAATAGTCCCTATAGGATTTGAAAAGAAGTCATTTTGTGACCAAATGTAGTGTTGGGGTTTAACTTTGGGAAACCCTAGGGTGGGACCCACCCGCTTCCCCAGTGAGTGAATTGCATCCTGAAGTGCTTTACTGGGTTGCCAAAATGAGATGACCTTGATGTGTTTGAGGAGTAAAGCACCAACCAGGAGTAAGTGGAGCTGGGTTAATTCCTTCCAGATACCTTGCAGCCTTAGTGTTTATGGTATCTCCTGAATCACCAACTTGATGTCTTCTCTGTCTTTTTGATGTATCGTATGTGCTCTGTCTGAAAGCCAATGAAGGGTGGACGCCAATTCAGTCTCTGTCTCTTGTCCGTCTCCTGTCTCTGATAAGGTACTCCATGGTGTTGAGCAGCATTTTATCAGTCTGGAACGCTAAAACCAACATTTGAGCCAATTTTTCTCCCGGATCTTGTTGCGAATGGACTGTGGGAGCGCCAGATGATTCCATTACCAAGCAAAGCGCTCGGGGACTGCAGCATTGGTTATTATTATTATTACTTTTTATTTGCCCAGAGATCACAATACAAAAATACCAGGTGGGTGGAGTATGTACATGACATAAGGCACGTCAAATGAGGAGCAAAGACACAGGCTCAGTTAAGATACATAAAAGAATAGATGCTCATAGTTACATAAGTGTTTGGTACAAACCCATGAACATCGGCTGTAACATGCACATACAATATCAAATTCAGAAAAATCATTGATCACAAACATGAATCAGACCATGACCATTGCTAGAAACTAAAAGTATGAACTTACTGGTTGGGAATATTGTTGAGATATTCGCCAACCAAGTAGAACATATTACGCTGTAGATATCTTTTTAATTTATGCCTGAATGCAGCAGTTCCCTGTGTATCCTTGATACTTTTGGGTAGTTTGTTAAATAATCTGATGCCCATTTCATTGGGTCCTAATTTCAATGCTTTAGTTCTTATATTCCCACAATGGAAGTCATTCCTGGCTCTGGTGTAATGATGATGATAGGCAGAGTTAAGAGAATAGTTGCCGATGTTATTTTTTATATTTAGAATTAGAAACATAATGTAGATGCATGGGAGTGGTAGCAAATTTAATTCACGGAAAATAGGCCTTGATGGAGCATTGTGAGGTTTCCTGGTGATGATTCTAATAGCTTTCTTTTGCATTTTAAAGATGGTTTGAGAAATAGCAGCTGATCCCCATAATATTATACTGTAGGTTATATTTGAATAAATTTCCCCATAGTACAAATTGAGTAGTACAGTTTTACTTGTAGTTTCATACAGGTGTCTTAATAAGTAGCAAGTTGAACTGAGCTTGTGTTGAAGGGCTTTTACATGAGTATCCCAAGAAATATTTGCACATAGAGAAATACCTAGAAATTTGCATTCTGTCACACGCTCAATTGATAGGTCATTGATTTTTACCAGCAGATCATCTGACACGTTCTTATTGCGTGTAAAGTTTAATATTTTACTTTTATTTACATTTAAGTCTAGAAGGTTGTCTGTACACCACTTGTTTACTGCAAGTGTGACAGACTTAGATTTTTCCACGAGGCTGGGATATGTTTGTGTTGATATTATTACATTAGTGTCATCAGCGTACAACACTGGTATTATTCCATCATTATTTGGTAAGCAGTTAGGTAGGTCATTGATGTAAATCAGAAAGAGGAGTGGCCCAAGGTTTGAGCCTTGTGGAACACCTTTGTTAACTTGGTATGCTTTGGATGAATATTTTGACCCATCAACTGATAACACTACTTTCTGAGTGCGATTATGAATATAGGACTTCAACCAGTTTAAAGGACTTCCTCTAATTCCTATTCTATTGAGTTTAATTAGTAGTCTATTGTGGTTTACATTATCAAAAGCCTTTGACAAGTCAAAAAAGATTCCAAGAGTTTTGCGTTTAGCATCTAATGAATTAGGTATGCTGTCGATTGCCTGACATATGGCAGTTGTGGTAGACCTTTCAGATCTAAATCCATGCTGAGAATTTGAAAGTAGGAAGTTTTTTTCGAGATAAGATGCTATTTGCATATACCTGGCTTTTTCGAATATTTTAGCAAATGTATTTTGGATGGCTATTGGTCTGTAGTTATTCAAATCATTTACACAGCCATGGTCTTTATAAACGGGCACTACTTTTGATTCTTTTAATTGGGATGGGAAAATCCCTTGTATCAACAACTTTACCAGGAATTTCATCTGGGCCAGTACTGAATTTGTTTCTGAGTGAGGAGACAATAGTTTTTAGATTGGTTTCAGAACATGGCTTGGCAAACATTGACGATGGTGCATTTGCTAAAAGCACATTGGCTGGAGAAGTAGTTAGGCAAGGAGCTGATATGTAGAATTTGTTAAATTTATTAGCTAGAGATGAATAGCTAGTGGCAGTGTTATTTTCAGGGTTACAAAGTTTTGGGAGAGTGAGTTGTGGATTTTTCTTACCTCTACAGTCATTAATTATTTCCCATGCAGTTTTGGCCTTATTATTGGAATTAAGTAACTTATTATCATTATAGGTTCTTTTCGTGGTAGAAATCAGTTTACGGTAATACTTTTGAAATTCCTTATAGAGTAACCTTTGTTCATGATTGTTTGAACTTTTACTGGAGATAGCAAGTTTTTTTAAGGATAGTTGAGTAGTAACGGATCTCATCAGTTAGCCAAGGCTTACATTTAGTTCTATGAAATATTTTATGATGTGTTACTGGGAAACACATTTCAAAATTGTGTTTGAAAATTGAATAAAAGTAATTGAAACCTTCGTCTACTGACTTAAGGTCATAGACATTGTTCCAGTTTTGGGACTGTAGAAGGAGCGGAAAATGCTGCATATTTCCATGAGTGAGAGGCCGCCTTGGGTAAGTTTTATCATTTGGACTATCCATTGGTTGGTTAGTAACGATACTTATTTTCACCATGCAATGGTCTGTTATACCTAGGTCACTAACAGTTGTAACTACTTTTTCATGGTTAAGGTTGGTCACAGCGTAATCAATTAGGGTGGCAGATGTGGGAGTGACTCTGGTAGGATTATTGTTAAAACATTCCATGCCATAAGTTTTGAACAGATTCAACAATTCGGATCTGTGAGGGGAGTCAACTACGAGATTACAGTTGAGATCGCCGTTCAGCACGAGTATCCGGTTGCTTGCATATTGAAGGAGCAAATGAGTTGGTCCAGTTTTTTAATGAATGAATGAAAATCACCAGTTGGTGATCTGTAGATGGAGATGAGCACGAGCAATCCCACTGGAGTTTCCAGCCTGTCAGTTGAACTCTTCCAGAGAAATGGGAGACGGAGGCAGCAGGATTGTGCTGATTTGGTCATCGAACTGGTCCCAAAAAATTGTCCAATCTACAATGGCATAGTCCCGGATGATTTTTGGTGGCATCTCCACCAAAGGTTTCCTCACGATCCCATTTCTTTACTTTAAAATTCCATAATTTGAGGAGATCTCAACATTGACATAACTCTAAACACTAGCAATTGCCAGGTTCTTTAAAATCTTTTGCTTTCATATCATTTATACCTTGCAAACAAACAGCAAAAACTAGAATAGGTAGAACATTTTATGTATCTTGGGAGTGTTTTGGACCAACACGGTCAAAGTAGTAGGGACGTAAGGAGAAGGATTGCACTCGGCAAAGAGGCCTTCACAAGGAGGAGGGAGTTGATGAGAGGGACGTTGAATGAGGATATTAAGAAAAGACTCGTGAAAACTTTGATATGGAGCGTAGCTATGTACGGCGCGGAAACATGGTCATTGAAGCAGGAGGATGGACATAGAGTGGAGGTGCTGGAAATGTGGGTGTGGAGAAGAATGGAGAAGGTGAAATGGACAGAGAAGGAAACAAATGAGGAAGTACTTGGTATGGTGGGCGAAGAGAGGGGTTTGTTGGGAGAAATCCTATGGAGGCAGGAAAAGTGGATGAAGGGGGTGTTGACCGGCAGTGGGATGTTGAAGACTGTGATAGAGGGTAGAATGTTGGGCAAAAGAGGAAAGGGAAGGAACAGGATGGGGTTGTTGGACGGGATGAAGGGAGGAAGAAAGTACTCAGAGATGAAGAGGGACCTGATATAGAGTAGGATGATGGATTTTGTGTTTTGTTAGGAGTAATAAAATATTTGTTTGGTAGTTGTGTCCATCCAAAAACCTACCTTAAACGGTAGACTACCTAATAATAAACGAACAGCCTACTCGATTTTCTGCCTGCCTAGATAATGTAATTGCCAATTATGGTCCTGAACTGTGCAGTAGAAGTGTTATTGACTATCTCCTATCTGACCATCAAGTTATAAGCTTCACTTTTAAGACTCAAATTTCTCAAAACAGGTAAAACCATTGTCATGAGACCCATAACAATATGAGGGCGGTTAAATAAGTACCCGTGTTTGACGATAAAAGTCGTTTCTGAGAGAAGTGTATGTTATTATCGTGTGCTGCCATCTGTCAAATGACGGTGAAACAAATTTCAGACTGATTTAAAGGTTAGTTTGGACTTGGCAGGCATTCAAGTAAGACGTGTTTCTTTCGTGATATTCACTAAGATGTTCGGTAATTCGCTTTTTGTTTTTGAACGGGAAGAAATGCAAGGAGGTAAAAGCAAAGTTGGATGCTGTTTAAGGGGACACTTTGCCATGTATGACCACAGTTAGATATAGTTTCAACGAATTTGAACGTGGGCGAACATCTGTTTTTGATGAGGAGTGACCAGGTTGCCCGACAGATGTGGTTACTGAGGAAATCATTCAAAAAGTCCATGCCATGATTCTCGCTGATCGATGAACAAAAGTGCATGAAGTAGCAGAAGCCGTGGGTGTGTTGACCGGAACGGCAATTAATATTTTACATAATAAGTTGGCGATGAAAAAATTGTCGGCCCGATAGGTGCCGCGATTGCTCACGGTGGACAATAAGCTGATCCGGCTGTCAACTTTGAACTTTGCATGAACTACTTCTTCATTTCTAACACAGGCACATACTGAACCGCCCTTGTTTAGAAGGTTTAGAGAGTTTCCAACTGCTTCTATCTTGCATCTATTGGCAGAGTATTTGTGCAGACTCTGTAGATCAAACTTGTTTTTCCTGTTTAATCACAGAAATGACAGAGCACTGCCCACAGACAGGATAAGGAATGGTTTGATATTAATCATTCAAATTTAAATACTAACAAAACTCAGCATATTGTGAGCAGTCTTAAATCAACTGGGAGACTCACATCAGTCAGACCTGTAATAAACTGGAGTACAGCTGTTTATATGTTAAGAAAGCTCAACTTTCTCATTTCAAATGGGTATCGGTTGACACTTTACCATGCCTTCTTTCAATGTTATTTGAATTATGGTGTTATGGCGTCATTCCCCACGTGTTAAACAAATCTTGCTACTACAAAGAGAGCTATTCACTCTCTTGCTAATATACCACCACATGATTTTCTGCAAAACTTTTGTTACTAGGTATGGAATCATGACTTTATTTAGTCTAAGGCTGGAAAATGGAAGCCCCATTATCGGCAATGTGCATTGATGCCTTTGGAGGGGAGGATAGGAGGGGAAAGTTTTTTTGATTCCAGGATGAATCTTCCCTCTGTATTTTTTCCTTTGTCTGCTCAACAGTTTCGAAGAGTGTGCCTGCATCATTTTCCATCAAAATGATGTCGTCCATATTGCTATTTACGCCTTCCGATAATGGAGGGTGGTCAATTTGAGCTTCCAATTCCATTGTCTTTTCTGAGCTGGTGGTGGCTCTCATTTGTTTGGCCTGTCTGCTATTGTTATCGGAAGGAAACATAATTGCAGCTATTTGTGGAGGAAGCATTCGCTTCCCAGCATTTTTGTTATGCCATTTTGCTGGCTTTCACAGGGGACCTGATCATCTTGTCCTATCCTAGTCTCCCACTTGAAAAGATAACAAAGGGGAAGGGAACGCCTTTAGAAAAACTAAGAGACCCCGCAGTGACCCCCCCAACTGATCCTCTTTGGCAAGCGGACAGGGCACAACTGGTCTGAGTCAAGGATCTCTCTATCCTGCCCACCAAAGCCTTAATGAGTGGAATTCCCCTGTGGCCCTCGAGGTGCAAGCCCTTTTTCCAGTTGGCAGGGGAGTGCGACCTTATGGGGACACAAAAATGACACCACCCGATGGTGAGAAGGGCCTCAGCCTTCCTCACTTGGCACTCACTTTGTTAGGGCCTATCCCACATGGGAGACTAAGTCTAAATGTCTTAACTTACCAGGGCTCACCTGGGTTCAAGTGAAAATGTCGCCTGGTGTTTCCTGTGTGGACACTTACTAACTTCCCAATCGGGAAGAGAGGAGAATGGTTATGAGTAACCCTTGGTCCAGTTCAAGAATACTACTCTTAGCAGTTCATCAGTTCAACCATGTGGTTTGAAAACCCCCCAGTAAAAAGGGTAAATATATCAGGTTTATGTATGGGAAGGTTCCATTGTTGCCGACCTCTCTATAACTTAGGATCCCCTGGCCCCGGCATGATCTGATGTTGTGTGGGCTTGTTGGGAAACCAGGCGCCACTAAAATAATATATGGCAAACAAAAAATCATATAACTACATAGGAAAAAATAAGCAAAATATATAAAAAAGATGATAAAAACTTTATTTTAAAAAAATCAAAATTTCTCTTTAAAAAAAGTCAATCCAAGACCAGTGCTATTAACAATAAAAAAATAAGATATGTAAGTTTAGTCATTAGTATGTCTCTGTCCTGTTGACAATGTTTCAAGCACCATGTTATTACTCAAATTTATTTTTACTCTCTTTCACTTGCTATGGCTAATTGCCAACTCACTAGAAGTCTTTCTTTCTTATTCTCCTTCACTAACACTGGGCAGGTACACATTCCTCATTTACACATTCGATTGCCACTGTTTCCTTTGTGAGCTGTTTGCACTAACATTGACACTGACGGGGTGAACAATTGTCGTATTGATGCAGCAAATTTCTTGCACATATTAATGCCACACCAATGAGTACTGGCTGGCAGCATCTCATCATCAGGAACAAAATTGCGGCCTTCAGGACAATCACATGGGAAAAGGTTTCCTCGCCCTCCCCTGATGATGGCTTATGGCACCTAGCTCGAAGCCTCCGGGGCGAGCCGTGGGATGAGGTGCATCTGCGCACCATGACCGGGATCCTGCAAATGGCAGAGAAGGCCATGGAGATGGCTAAACACATTAAGGTATCGTCTCTTTCCGAAGGAAATGCTGACCAAGAAGACCCCCTGCAATCGCCAGTGCAGCCGCCAGGAATGCCACGCCATGTTCGCAAATGCAAAGAGATCCCACCAATCATGGACGAAGACCTTTGAGAGTGCCTGCAGTATGCGGTCGTTCCAGTTTGTAGAGTGACAGCCCCAGATCTTATTGGCATATGGGCCAGAGGAGAAGCCGTGGCCAGAGGTCGGCTGTGGTGGCTTTTGGGGTTAAACATTAAGGAGTTGTCATGTTTTAATGGCGGAGAGAAAATTCTGTTGGTTTTTCTAAGGGATCTGGAAATTGCACAGGTGGAGTTGTCTTTGGCTGTTAAAGTTGATAGGTGAGATTCCCAGTTTTAGTTTTGAATTTGGCAATTTCCAGTTTGGTTTTGTTGCAAAAATGCCAATATTCTTGTTTGTGAAGAGGAAGTCGTAAGTGTTGCCAATGTGTATGTGGAGCGTTTCAGGTATTTATGATGTGTGGCGGAAGGATGAGTTTACGAGTGTTTTCTGGAGACTGATTTCATGACTTTGTTAAGGGCATCTTGGAGTATATTTGTCAAGAGAATGGCACGGATGTTCATGTCTTCATAAGACGGGTTGTCTAGGGTAATAAGGGGATGTAAAAGGGTTGAAAGGGTGTCTGGAAGTCTATGCCAGTCAGTCAATTGTCTTGTCAGCAGGATGTCGAGAATGGGATTTAGTGGAATGGTAATAAGGAAAGATAGGTGGTCTGAACTGAGGTCGTGAATAACTGAAGGAGGGTCTCGAAAAGGAAGATTGAGGGAGACAGCTATATCCAGGATGACGCATCTAGCTCGAGCTTGTGGAGTGAGATGGGTAGGTTTCAAGGGAGAATGAATGTATTATCAGTTAAAGGGAAATGGAGGACTGGAGAATGCAGCCTTTGCAGTTGGAGACGAGGCAACCCCAGTCCTGGTGTTTGCAATTCCAGTCGCCGACAAACATGGCCCTGTTATGGAGCAAAAATAAATTGCTGAGTCATCCCTGCTTAAGATATGAGATGGTAGACAGAGTATATATGTAAGTTTCCCTGGGGAGTGTGAGGTGTAATACCAAGGTCTCTAGTTTTTGGAAAACGGGAGAAGGAAGAGGAGTGTGCTTCAACCCTTTCTTTAACAGGAATGGCTGCTCCTCCTCCAGGAGTGTTTCTGTCAAGTCTGTAGATGTATTTTGGAAAGAAGAGTGAAATATAAGGTTTAATAAAACTTTCTTGAAGGAGTATTAAGTCAGTGGTGTGCTCGGTTGCGTATTTCAATAGTTCTTTTTTATTGGTGATGCTGTCACAGTTCCAGGAGAGAATAGTGATGTGTTTGGAGGTATGTACATGAGGGTGGCTTGATGTGTTCATGGTTCAGTCTGGAGGAAGAAAATTTGTTCTAAGGTGAAGAGTTTTTTGGCTTTAATAGTGGGAAGTGAGGACATTTTTCCCCAGATGTCTTTGAAGAAGGAATTAAGGGCTTACAGTTCAGTTGATTCTTGGGAATGACTTAAATTGGGAACAGGGTTGGAATCAAGGGGGTGTGTTGGGGACGGAAAAGAAAGGGGGTTGTGAAGTGCAGCAGAGTAGGAGTGGGTGAACGGTTTTGGAGCAGGGGTAGGAGTGAAGGAAGCTGTCTTACCTAGGTGCAATATTAATTCTTGTTTGGCCTTGTGTGGACAGATCAACCCCTGTAATTGGCCTTATGCTCCCTTTGACAAAGGTAGCAGCATTTAGCACGGGAGTCGGGTGTTTTCAAACATTCGGAAGAGGCGTGGGGACTGTCAAAGCAGACGCAGTTCAGAGGGAGAGTGCAGTGCTTTTCTGTGTCCCAGTGGCATTGGCATTGCACTGGCAACAGAGGCTTATAATAAAAGTCGATCTTTATCGAAAGTCCTGCTAAATTAGAAAGCCATAAAAATGCTTGGGTATCTATAGAATTTTCTGCTATTATTTGGCAGGTTCGGGTCGGGTATTTCTCAAGTGATAGGAGCCCTGAAGCCCGTTAAGCAGCCAAAGGTCTGGTAGACCAGATTCAGTGAACTGCTATGAGGAAACCCTTTGTCTTGAGTTCCGATAAATTGTCCTCAGAAATTGAGGGGAAGAGGCCACAAAGTGAAAACTCTTTCCTACGCTTATCCTGCAGTTGGTATGTGACATACGGAACAGATTTAGCTTTGAGAAGAGACGGGACCTCCTATATGGACCTGTTCACCAATCTGATGCGACACTTGGTGTCTGTGAGAATGGCAGGAAAGGATTGCGGCAGAGGGGCCAGGGGAGGAGCTGTGGCTAGAGGTCGGGCATTCCTTGAGCATAACGGCGGAAAATCTTGGTGTTGGCAGTGATGCCAGTAATATGGTCTTAATAAGAGCCGATTACCACGTGGTTTGAAGCAGGCGTAGTGATCCTTAAAAGGTCCCTCCACTTCCCAGAAGTAGAGTAGTCCTATGAGGTGCTGAGGTCGTTGCCAGGAGATTTAGGGTATCCAAGAGGTCCAGGTCAGTGTGCAGTATCCAGAAGAGTCCAAAAAAGCAACGTCAGCCAGGAGAGGTAAGCCAGTAAGTTCCGGTCTGGTCGATGTAGAACAATGCAGAGGTGTCCTAGAAGGAAGCTCGATTCTTCACAGATTGGCACAGCTCCAACAGTTCCTGCTCCACGTAGTCTCCTTCTGCTGCCAGTCCGGTCAGTGACCTCTTCACTGACTGCCAAACAGTCTGATGCAACACTTTTGTGTAGACCACATAATCTGTTCTGGTGGGAACTCCCACCACCACTGGTAGTCATCGCAGCTGATGGCGAAAGGGACTAGTGAGACATGGGGACATGTGCTTATGTTGTTTGTGGGAAAAGGAAACTTACAGGCTAAAATTAGAACTATTTACAAGTTTAACAGAGTAAATTAACAGTAGAGACAAACAAATTTACAAGTGAGATACATTTAAAAGAATTAAAGTTAAGAGAAGATTTATTTTTTGATTATACTGTTCTCTTTTTTTATTATAAGTTTATTTTTTAATAACTTTTTATTTTTTATTTTCTTCTTTTTTTATTGCTAATTTCTTTATATTATTAACCTTTTGATTTTTTCCTTTTTATACCTTTTTTTATTACTATTATTTTTTTATCTTTGATTTGTTTACCTATTAATATATATTTGGGTACGTTTACACTTATTGAATAGGATTTGATAATTGGCGATAATTTTTCAAACAGGATATGGAAAAAGCATCCGACTTATAACTAATACGTGTTGCGAATAAATCTGAACAATGATTTTTAATAAGTTTAAAATAATGATAAAGAGATATAGGGAAGACTCTTAGGGGAGTAATACGTTTAGGCAGTGTTATTGTACATTTGGGTGGGATATCATAGTTCCAGATATTGGTTAAGAAAGGGATTTTGATTTCCGAAGGTGGTAATGAAGTTTTTGATGATTTTTTTTAGAAAAGACGCTATGGTGGGGAGTTTATGGGCCGAGCGCACATGCTGCGTATTTGTTAACCTTGAGATTTTCAGTAAAAAATGGATGGTGTTGTTTTGGAAGGATTCTAGTTTGGATCTGATGTTTTTATTTAGTGCAAATATATCTCCACCATAAAGGAGTTTTGGACGGATTATACCCTTATGAAGGTGGATACGGGCAGGGTGAGAAAGATAAAGAGTTACCACAAAATAGGCTCCACATACTGTTTTTAGTAATAATAATAATAAGTTTATTTGTCCAGAGACTGCATCATACAAAAAATTGTACACAGGGTATAGGACACGTCAAGGCTTTAAATATGACTAGGCACGTCAAGACACGTTAAGGCATTAAAATGACATATTATATTAAAAATAACAAGGCACGTCAAGACACATCAAGGCATTAGATATCACATATGATAATTAGATATAATTATAGGTAATTCACGTACATTATTTGACATACAATTTATGCTTACATTGTGATACATATTGTATTAATACAATAATACACAATGTAATACATATACCTATTCTCAGTTTCATGTTCCATGAAATTCCTAATAGAATAGAAGAAATTCCTTTGAAGAAAAGCTCTCAATTTCCTTTTAAATAAACAAATGTTTGTAGTGGCATGGGCAGCAGAAGCAGTCTTGTAAATGAGGCTGATATGAGTTTGCGGTCTAAAATTAAACCTAGGAAGCGGTGACTAGAGGTCCTTGGGATGAGTGTGTGTTTAATTCGTGGTGAGTTGTGTCTGTCGTGTTTGCATCCTCGTTCGAAGTGTACGTGAGTGCTTTTTGAGGCATTCATTTGAATTTTCCATGTTTGTGTCCAACGGTGAATGAGTGTTAAATGACTTTAATCTTCTTATATCATGTCTAAGGACCTGGAGGTAGCGGAAATGGCTGCGTCATCTGCATATATGTGTAGTTGAGTGTGAGATGATTTAGGGAGGTTGTTTAAGTTGATGTTAAACAGCAGAGGACTAAGCAGGGAGCCCTGCGGGATGCCAGCAGAGGCTGGATGCACTGAAGATAGGACCTGTCCATTGGCAACTGTAAACTTGAGACGGTTGAGATAATTGTGGAGGAGTCTCATGAGCTGAGAGGGGGAATTGTTCACAAAAAGTTTAAAATTGAGGCCTTTGTGCCAGACCTTGTCAAAGGCTTGATTGACATCCAAGAATACAGCGGGGGTGGTGCAGGGACAATATATATATTGGCGGGGCGGCGAAGCATGAATCCACGTCTAATTGTTTCAACTAGGCATAGGACTTGGTGGATTGCGGAGGTGTTGGACCCGAAGCCGAATTGTTCAAGGCATAGGATATTTTTAGAAGCGGCATTATTTACAAAGGCCAGTGAGGAAGATTTTTTCAAAAATTTTGGAGAGGTTGGAGAGGAGGGTTGTGGGTCCACTATTGCTGGGGATTGTTCGGTCTCTACCAGGTTTGGGGATAAGGAGGACTTTGCCGGTTTTCCAGGTTTCAGGAAAGGACTGGAGTTAGTAATGGTTAAATTGGTGAGATAGGGAAAGGATAAATTTTTTATGTGGACCTGATAAGGGCCGAAAAACCCACGTGGGTAGTAGTGCAATGAGTGGTCCTTAAAAGGTCCGTCCAGTTGCAAAACCTAGATGAGTCCAGTATCTCAAACAGTTTCTTATCCCTAAGGGAAGCAAGGGAGGACATTTGCGACCAAGTCTCCTTCAAAAATGATATAAATTCTGCAGATTCATTCGAATCTGGTTCTGTATGGGCGGAAGAAGTTGCAGGTAAGGAGGGAAAAGAATTAACATTATTTAAAGCAGCAGAAAATGATCGGGTTAAAGGGGCCAGAGAAGGTGCTGCAGTAAGGGTGCGAGCGCCACAGCCGAGTCTGTTTTGCACTCTTGTGAACTGGACAGCCTCTGTAATTGGCGGTATGATCTTGTTTGCAGAGATAACAAGTTGCTGGGGTGTCCCTGGATTTGAGGCATTCTGAGGTGGCATGGGCTTCACCACAACGAACACAGTTAGGTGGCAGAGTGCAATGGTTCTTGGTATGGCCAATCGCTTGGCATCAGTGGCACTGGACAGGTTGGGGTGATTTTCAAAAGTAGTCAATTTTGATTGCAAGGCCGGCTAGGTTGGTTGTCGCAAGCAGGGCTTGGACATTCACTGCATGTTCACAAATAATGTGGCAGGTTTGTGTGGGGTATTTAAGGTTAGATTGCAGGCCTGAGGCGCCTTCTGCATCTGAGAGATGGGTGGACCATATTCTGTTCACTGAATCAATTGGACAGCCTTGGCTACACAACTCGGTGAAGATATCTCCGTCTGATATCGAGGGAAAAAGACCCCTCAGGGCATATTCCTTTTTACGTACCCCAGGGAGTTGGCACGTAATGAATGGGATCGTTCTTTCTTTTAAGATTTTACCCACTCGCCGGTAGTCGTCAACTGTGGAGCATTTGATTACAGCCTTTCGTTCGTGTCCGCGACACGGTAAGGTGGTACTTTTGCCTTGGGGTTTGTTGCTAATGGAGGAGGGGAAACTGCAGCAGGTGCGCTTACTAATGGTTTGTCAGCTAAAGACCTTGAAGAGCACAGTTGCTTGGCAGATTCTTTGACCTTATGAGGTACACTTTCAGCAGAGGCTGTTGAAGGTTGACCGAGCAATTTGGGGTATTTGTCAACTATTGATTTGAAAAAGTCTTCTTTGTCTTCATTTGACAAGGAAGAGAAAATATTTAGCAGATGAACATTAAGCTCATGTGCTGGTTGATCTTTAACATCTTTACGGGCCTTGGCTGCCATCCCAGTGGAATAAACGGTCAAGGGTTCCTGAGAAGCCGGCTTCGGCATTCTAGGTCCGAACTAAATACAGTTTTACATGGTACTATTTGTACAGGTAACAATAAAGTACAATTGGGGAAGGACCCTATGAAGTGGACCCAGTCGGGTCCACTGAGCATGCAGTGTAGGTGCAGGCCCTCTGCTCAGTGCTGCCGGCTGAGAAGACCAAGTGATGTAGCCGGGCTGGAGTGCCAAGCTGGGGTGAAAAGGTGGAAATCAGTTAGCCACCCCCCTTCTTGCCTCCTCTGCATCTGGGTTTGTGGCGCAGATTACATTCCTTTCCGCCTGCTGAATGAGGGAAGGGCAGGTGGATTTTAATTTGACAACTTGGTCCGTCGGGAAGCTTATGTCAGCAAGGCCTTCCTCAATGTTGGCTATTGGGGTGTTGTTGGGCAGACTCCGTAGGACAAAGTGAGGCTTCTTGTTGCATTTTAAAGTATAGGTATAGTGCTCTAGGCCTTTAGAGCGTAGGTAGGAGGAGACAGCACAAAAGTCTTCGATTTTTTGACAGTTTATCCTGATTTCATTACGGACAAGGGAGGCGACTGGAGGAAGGACACACACGGAATGAATGCCATTGAATTTTTCCTGCCAGTTCCTAGTAGTAGTTTTAGGGGTTTGTAGGGTGCGTCGACAGCTATGGTCATTTTGCACCACTGTCATAACGTAAAACTTATGTTCCTTTTAAACTAGGAATAAGTAAACAAATAAATACGAATAAATATATAAATAAATAAAATAAACAAAAAAAAAGGAAAATGCTAAAATCAAAAGCATTAAAATTATGAGCTCCAAAGCTAAAGCTGCCCCATTAAACCAGTTGACCTTAAAAAACTTAAGACTCGGTTAATAGACCCAGAGTCATCCCCTAAAATATTTTTTAAGTCTCCCCTTATCTTCAACATGTCTCTGGCCCTTTGGTATGTTGTACATTCCGTCAGGATATGTTTTATCGTCAGGGGTTGGAAGCACTCATTGCAGCGGGGCTGTTCTTTTACCTCCGCAAAGAGGTACGAATGAGTGAGGGCAGAGTGTCCTATTCTCAGGCGCGTAATCATTACCTCTTCCCTCCGAATTTTCCGGATGGAAGAGGACCATGGTGAAACGACCGGTTTTATTGCCCTGAGTTTATTATTTTGCAGAGACTGCCAAGTCTCCTTCCACTGATGCAGGACCGAGTTCCGCAAGGCAGCCTTTACGTCCTCCATTGGAAACAAGGTGGAGTCGGTCTCGGGTTGTCGAAGGGCATCCTTCGCTGCCTGGTCAGCTTTTTCGTTACCTCTTAAGCCGACGTGACCAGGAGTCCATATAAAGGAGACCCTGTTCCCCTTTCTCTGAAGGGACAACAGGGTATAATGGATCTCCTGGACTTTCGGGTGCATAGGTGCAAAGACCAATAAAGATTTCAGGGCGCTCAACGAGTCTGTGCAGACGAGGAAATAGCCATTGCTTTCTTTTATTTCTCCTAGGGCCGTCCTTATGGCTGACAGCTCGGCTGTGAAAATGCTGCAAGAAGTGTGCAGTTTTTTCCTCACGACTCCATGGTAGTGGGACACGACCGCATAGGCACATGCAGATTCTGACTTTGACCCGTCAGTGTATAACGGGGACAAAGTCAGAAAGCGAGCCGAGGACAGAACTGAAGAGCTGCTGGTATTCGGAATCGGTCGTTTTGGCTTTGCGGCGTGCACTGGCAATGAGTTTAATATCCGGCACTGGCGTTAACCAAGGCGGATACTTAGCATAGGAGACGGGGCATACTTGAGGAAATGTAAAATTTACCTCATTAATAAAATCATTAAAACGAACGGCAAAGGGCCTAGTTGCCCTTCTCCGCCTGTTAAATAAGTCTAAAAACCGTTGGTTAAAAACTATTTTAAAACAAGGGTGGTTTGTCTCTGATAAAATTTTACAGGCATAGTTGCCCATTAAAATCATCCTGCGGGTTTCCAACGGAGGCTCCCCTGCGTCTGCAAGTAAGCTTGGGACTGGGCTTGTTCTAAATGCCCCGGTGGCCAACCGTATCCCAGCATTGTGGACACATGTAACCGGTTTCAAGTAAGACTCTCGTCCTGAGGAATACACTATGGAACCATAGTCCAGTTTGGATCGCACCAAGCCTCTGTACAATAAAAGCATGGTGGTGCGGTCTGCTCCCCAAGTGGAGTGAGTTAAAAACTTTAAAACGTTGAGGGTTTGGCGACACCTCTCACGTAACACGCGGATATGCTCCCGCCAGTTCAGCTTTTGGTCCAGGATCATGCCGAGAAAGCGGACGGACTCCACAAATGGAAGAATCCTACCCAACAGGGTTAGGGTCGGGGTAACGTGGTAACCGCGAACACGGTGAAAGTGCACGCATTTCGTTTTCTCCATGGAGAAACGAAATCCGTTCTTTCGCGACCACATTCCCAGTTTGTTTAGAGTCACCTGGGCTTGCCTGGAAGCGTTTGGCAGTCGTGTCGACCGGCAAAATATGGCTAGGTCGTCCACATAGAGCGATGCCATCACCGGGGCATTGATGCATTCCACCACGTCGTTGATGGCGATGGCAAATAACGTCACGCTCAGTACTGAACCCTGGGGTACCCCGTTCTCCTGTGTAAAAGATCGGGATAAGTGCTTCCCAGTCCTTACTTTAAAAAGGCGGTTAGTTAAAAAATTTCTGATAAATAGGGCCATGTTGCCTCTAAATCCCCACTTGTGCAACATGTTCAGGATTCTCCATCGCCACACACTATCATAGGCCTTCTCCAGGTCGAAGAAGACTGCTATGACGTGTTGACGGTGGAGAAAGGCTTCCTGGATGAAGTTCTCAGTGCGCACCAGATGGTCTGTCGTGGACCTGCCACGCCGAAAGCCGCACTGAGCGTCGGAGAGCAGGTGTTGACTCTCCAAGCACCACATGAGACGTCGGTTTACCATCCATTCCATCACCTTGCACAGGCAGCTGGTGAGAGATATGGGACGGTAGTTGTTCGGGTCATTTTTGTCCTTGCCCTGTTTTGGGATTGGTATCACGATGGACTCTCGCCAGGCATTTGGAAAACTGCCCTCGTTCCAAAGTTGGTTGAGGGTATTTAGGACCTCCCCAATCGAGTTTCCGGAATGTTCCGGAGAAATGCGTTGTGATTTCGTCCGCCCCTGGCGAGGTGTAATGGGAGTCTTCGATGGCGGATTTAAGCTCCCAGGACGTGAAAGGCTCATTGTAATATTCGCTTGTAGGACCTGCACCAAAATTGAGAGGGGCTCTCTCGCATCGCCTCTTCAGGTTCGCAAATTCCGCGGCATAGCCCTCGTCACTGCTATTGGCCGCGAACTGACTGGCAAATATGTTGCTTATTTCGGCAGGTGAATTAACCACCCGGCCAGCAACAAGCAATGGCGAGATGACAAATGAGCCCTTGGACCCGGAGATTTTCTTGACTTTGTCCCAAACCTGACCAAGTGGCGTGCGATGGTTGATGGTAGAGACGTATTCTATCCAGGAAGCCCTCTTGGCCTCCTTCACGGCCCTTCGAGCTCGCGCTCTCAGGCGGCGGTACGATGCCAGATTAGTTGCCGTGGGTTATTTTCTAAAAATATCCAATGCTTTTTTCCTCGCCCGAATCGCCCGGTCGCATTCCCCGTTCCACCAAGGGACAGGAGCTCGATTAATATTCCCGGACGTACGAGGGATACTTTTGGTAGCTGCCGCCAACAGCGTTGAACTTAGTTTATCGACGTTGTGCAACGCGTCAAAACTTGCGTCGTGTTTATATGTAAACGTACGCTTGAAAAGTGGCCAGTCCGCACGGTTAATACGCCACTTTTCCGGAGGTTTTGAAATGGTGGGCGAAGAGTCTTCTTTAACGAGTAGAAGAGGAAAATGGTCACTCCCACAGAGATCGTTGTGGGTGGACATTTTCAGCTTTGGGGCTAGACTTCTCGAGCATAGACAAAGATCTATTGCTGAGAATTCCCCATTGAAGCTGTTAAAGCGGGTTTTTTCGCCGCTATTTAATAAAAACAGGTTAAAATCCTCAATAAAGTTGGATAAAATTCGACCTCTCCTATTACTTTAGGTTTCTGGCCCTCCCCAGAGAGGATCATGGGCATTAAAATCTCCCATCAAAATGAACGGCTGAGGGAGCTGGCGGACAAGGGCTTCAAGGGCCGCAACTGCTACTCCCCCTTGGGCTCGTTGGCCACTTAGGTCATCCATTCTATAAACAGTGAACCCCTTCAGAATACCCTTATCTTCAGCCTTAAAATGGGTCTCTTGGAGACAAATACAAGAGGGTTTAAAATCTTGGATTAAAATGGCCAGCTCCTCCTTGTGCCGATAAAAGCCATTGCAGTTCCACTGCAGAATGGAACACATTTAAAGTGTTAAATTAAAATAAAAAAATAAATAAATATATAAATAAATAAGTTGACTAAAAAGGGGGATGACCAACTCTATTGAGGTTATCGCTTGAAGCGATGTTTCCTCTTCCACTCGTTTGCGAAGACCTCAGTATCAGAGATACTCTGGTCCTCTTCAATTACCTCCGGCTTCTTTGGCTTCACTGGAGGCGGCGGGGAAGGTGTATTCTCATGCCCTTTTGGCGTGTTCCCCTTGGTGGTTTTTAGTGGGCTCTTCTTTGAAGGGCCCACAGGAGTAGGTGGCTCCTTGTCCACCTTACTCTTTCCATCCTTCACCCTTTTGGGTTTAGGCACTTGCGTGTTTTCAATTGGGGATTCTTTCGGTATCTCCGTCTGCATGGCGATGGTACACTTTATACATGGCGTGGTTGCAACGGAAGCAAAGGACCGGGAGAAAGTTGGGGCGATTAGCGCCCTGTATTTTCTCCTCGCTTCCGCATATGGGATTTTTTCCAGTGTTTTTATCTCCATGACTTTCCTCTCTTCTTTCATCTTCGGGCAATCACGAGAGTACACTGGGTGTCTACCCTCGCAATTGACACAAAGAGGTTCCGAAGAGCACTCTTTTTCCTCGTGCGCGTCTTTGCCACAGCGCGGGCAGGTGGCCTTGCCCTCGCAGCGCGACGCGACATGGCCGAACCGTTGGCATTTGAAACAACGCACGGGATTTGGGATGAATGGCCTCACTGGTACCGATTCATAGCCCACAGACACCTTGTCGGGTAGTCTATCACGCGCAAACGTCAAGATCACGGAGGTGCTGTTCACGTTTTCTCCGTTGCGCCTCGTGGTGAGTCGACGACAATCAGTCACTCCCTGAGAGAACATTTCTCTCTTGATTTCTTCGATGTCCACGTATAGGAGGTCGTAGTGACTGATGACTCCCCGACAGGTGTTAAGAGTGCGGTGCACCTCCACCTTAATCGGAATGTCATGGAGCATTCCCATAGCAAGCAGTTTTTCGCTTTGTGTATCGTTCAGGGTCTCTATAAGAAGTGTACCATCCCGGAGCTTCTTCACGCTCTTTGGGTCCCCAGGCACAATCTGTGACAAAACTCTGCGAATTAAGAAAGGAGAAACCTTTTTCAAGGTCTCACCTTCCTTTACACACGACATAAATAAATAGCGCTTACATGCGCCGATACACTTTTCTCCCCCGCCGGTGTCCGGACGGGATCTTTTTAGTGGTGGAAAGGGTTTTTCCTCCATAATAATAAATGATTCGTCCCTCGGCCTCCCCACCCGCCACGGAGCCACACATTTGGGACGCCACTCCGCCAAACCGGAGCGGTCGCCAGGGCTAACTCGAGGGATATAGCGCTTCTGGAGTGGTTGTCTGTTTCGGGGTGGATCTTCGGTGCAAGGGCCCACCAAAACCCTTACATCTCCGACCTCCCTACGCAGACCCCCACAACCTTGGCACTCGCCACCGGAGCGAAAAGCGACGGAAGCCGATTGACTGGGAGTGGCTAGCTCCCGGCCTCCCGTTTACGCGAAATCCGGGGCCGAAGAGGGATATCGCTCTCCGGTCCATGCAGGGCATCCGAAACCCTGCTGGGAACCAGAGAGATCACCCTCACGGCAAACACCTGGGCGGATCGCAGGCCAGATGGTATGGCTGCTCACAGACAGTGGATCCACAGCACTGTCCGGACGCATCCCTTGCTGGCTTGGGGTTTGTTTTCTAGGTTTTCTCCCCGCCCTTTTAGTCGCCTCTTACGACAAGCAGGGATACTGCGGGAGTATTCTCTACCCCCCTACCCGCAGGGGGAGTCTTCACAGGAGAGGGCAGCTCATCTGTTGCTGGTAGGAGTAGGAGTGATAGCATCATTCAGCGTGGCATTTGTCTTCCTCTTTGTTTTGACAGGAGTGTATTCACTTTCATGTTGGGCAGTTCTCTTTGAGCTGCATGCAGCAGCAGTTTCGCTGATGGTATTCACAGCTTGAGGTGCAGGATAGGTGACTCCGTACGTATAGAGGAAGGACTGGAAGCGAGGGTCTGCTAGGGCTTTGGCAGGAATGGGTATGGTTACCGTCTGTTGATTAGGTTGGGTACCAGGAAGGAGTTTAAGTAAGGTTTTTGGAGGAGGGAAGGTGACGAGGACGGGTTGGGTGGCTCCGGGCAAAGCGTTCTTTTATAATCTGTGGAACTGGCAGTGGTCATATCGGAGGCACGGGGATTCCCGGCTAGATTGGCCCCGAAAATAATTCAAACTAAGCGGGTTATAGGCTTAAAGCGGCAATATATATGGGAGATTTCAACGGCCGATGCAACTTGGTTACAGGTGGCGTCACAGTTGGCGTCTCAGGAGGTTAAGATCTAAAATAGTGAGAAGAGGTTAAGATCTAAAATAGTGAGAAGAGGTTAAGATCTAAAATAGTGAGAAGAGGTTAAGATCTAAAATAGTGAGAAGAGGCTAAGATCTAAAATAGTGAGAAAGGTAAGTGTGGATGTGTGTAGTGAATGTTGTGTGTGTGGGCGACTTGAGACGTACCTAAGGGGGAGGGGGTTGCCATGGGAGACCCCTTGGACACCCCTGCCGATCCGCAAAGCGGGCACAGCAGGTCCGTGCCCAGGAATCTTCCCGCCCTAAGTCCCTAAGAAGTGGACCCGCCCGGGTCCCAAAGAAGTGCAAGGGGAGACTGGTTCCCTTTCTTTGGTAACCGCACGAGACGACCAATGAGGACACAGCTCAATCGCCACCGGAGAGTGAGAAGGAGGGACTAAGTTATCCTACCCCCTCCGGAGCTACGGCTGAGATAGTCTCAAGTCACCTGAGTGTAGTGAGCCTATCGATATGTGAGTAATATCTGCAGCGCCATGAAGACTTAAACAGGAAAGGAAAGGATGTACGAGTGGCAGGCTCGGTCCTAAAAAGGTCCGTCAACCTCAGATGTTCAGGTATGCTTTCCCTCGAAATTTCGTCGATTTTGAGAGCAAAGGAGATGTCCAGGAGGATCACCAGAGTGTGCAGAGTCCGTAGAATAGTCTGTCCTGCAGTGTCAGTAGTGGAGTCTAATGAGTATCCAGTGAGTATCAGTGAGACTAATCCTCAGTGCAGTGCAGTCAGTGAGTATCCAGTATCCTCTGAGTATCCAGTGAGTGTGTGCAGTATCAGTATGCCAGTAGTATCCGTCTAGTCAGTGAGGGTATCCAGTATGTGTCTTCCTCCGAACAAGAAAGTCTCCTTCTTTAATACCCTCGTTCAGTTCTCCGGCCCGACGCTCAAGATGGTCTCAAGTCACCTGAGTGTAGTGTGTGTACTGTGTGAAATGGGTATGTGGGAATGGTCCTGAGAAGGTCCGTCCACCTCCGAAGTTTGGGTATGATTTTTCTCGACACCACGTCGAGTTGGAGAGCAAAAGAGATGTCCAGGAGGACCAGCAGAGTGTGCAGAAGCCGTAGAGTGGTCCAGGAGGTCAAGGTCAAGCAGGAGAGAAGATACGATAATTTTAGGTCCAGTCCGTGTAATATCCAGGAGAGAAAGTCCAAGCAGGCAGGGTCCGTAGTAAATCAAGCAGTCAGGATCAGTAGCAGGTCAGAGACGGAGTCACTGATGACAATAATCCTCTGTCAGTATCGTCTCTATCTCTTTCTGTCTGTCGTCAGTCAGTATGAGTATTCTGTCTCTGTCTTTCCTCTTCCTCCGAACAATCGACCCTTGCTGATGCGACACATTACTGTGTCGTCGAATTGCTTCCGTTCCGGTGGATATTATCCACCACGACCGGTAGTTGTTACGTTGGATGGGAAAATTACGTGTGAATTATAAGGACGTGTGACACAATTTTTTTTTTTAACATATGATCGGAATACAGGCTTTGATAAACAAATTCATTTTGAAATCCATTTGAAAACTAATACTAGGTGTAGAACTAATTTTAGGAATACATATTTTAATTTAACTTTTTTTTTAAATTGTTTTTGATGATTTATTGCTATTAATATATTTTTTTCTGTTTTCTACAAGGTTATTTATATTTTTTCCCCTTGTATTTGTTTTTATTATTATTATTATTATGTTTATTTTTTTTAATGTTTATTATTATTATTTTTTTATTATGTTTATTTTATTTTTTTATTTTATTCATTTTTCTTGTGTGTTTTTTTTTAAATCATCAAGTATTTTACTAATCCTAGGTTATACATATCTTTGATTCAGACACAAGACCAAATAAGGGCTTACTTGGAGTTTAAGATATATTTTCTAAAGTTAGTAAGAGTTTAAATCTAAGTAGTTGATAGGACAGACTCATAGTCGAGTAATTTGTTTAGGCAGTCTAATTTTGTTTTTATCAGGAATAGTGTAGTCCCAGATATTTTCTAGTAGGGGATTGTTTGTCTTTTTTAAGCGTTTGTGAAAATTTTTGACAAGATACGTGACAAAAGAGCCTATTGTTGGGAGATTGTGAGCGGAGCGCACGTGCTACATGTTGGTAGCTCTGGGGATTTTGAGAAGGAGGCGCAAGGATTTATTTTGGAAGGTTTCCAGTGATTTGCGTATTGTTTTTGTGATCGCGAATATTTCACACCCGTACAGTAGTTTCGGGCGGATTATGGATTTATACAAACGGACTCTTGGGGGTGAGATAGCGGAGATTGATCCGAGAAGAGGCACAGCAACTTTGTTCTTGCAACCAGGGCCGAGGTAATACTGTTTTGCAGTTGGTTTTGATAGGTGAGTGCCCGGTCCAGTGTTACGCCCAGGAAACGATGGTTTGAGGCCCTTGGAATTGGTGTTTTGTTGATTTTAGCAGAGTTTTTTGTGTCGTGTTTGCGTCCGCGTTCGAAGTGTACGTGTGTGCTTTTTGTTGCGTTTATTTCAATCTTCCATGTTTTGGTCCAGTGGTGTATTTTTGTGAGATGACCATTTAGTTTTCTGATGTTGCTGTCGGATGAGCGTGAGGTGGCGGAGATGGCTGTGTCGTCTGCGTACATGTGTGTCTGTGTAAATGTTGACTTTGGGAGATCGTTAATGTACAGGTTAAACAGTAGAGGACTAAGCAGGGACCCCTGGGGAACGCCAGCTGGTGCTGGACGCACCGTAGACAGGACCGGTCCTTCGGCAACTGTAAATTTGCGTCGGTTTAGATAGTTTTGGATTAAACGGATTAACGGCGGTGGGAAATCATTGGTGCAGAGTTTGTAGATTAAGCCTTTGTGCCATATTTTATCAAATGCTCGGGCGACATCCAGGAACACGGCGACGTCTGTTGGGCGACGGCGAGTTAAGCCGCGGCTGATCGTTTCAACCAGTCGAAGGATTTGGTGTACTGAGGAGGTGTTTTGACGGAACCCTAGTTGTTCCGGGCGAAGGATATTGTGGGAAGAAGCATGGTTTTGTAAATGGGTGAGAATAATTTTTTCGAAAAGTTTTGAAATATTGGATAATAATGTGATGAGTCTGCTATTGCCTGGAGTGGTGGGGTCTTTACTGGGTTTAGGAATCAAAATTACTTTGCCTATCTTCCAGGTTTCTGGAAAGTAGGACTTCAGATAGCAGTGATTGAAGAGGTCGGCCAAGGAAAGTAGGAATTTAGGGACTGTAGAGGCTGATTTTAGCAAGTTATTGGAGATTTTGTCGAGTCCGGGAGATTTCTTGGAGGGAAAAGAATTTATTATTTGTTTTATTTCTGAGGAGTCCGTTAACGGAGTTAAGTCAGGGGGGTTATGTGGTAGAAAGTGAAGGGTTTCGTCTATTTTATTGTCCATTTTTGACGGTGCGGGGTTAAGAGTCATTGTTTGTTGTAGTATGTCTGCTTGAATTTCGGTTTTACGTTTAGGATCAAAAATATAGCTGTTGTTGTGTTTTAGGGAAGGGGAGTATATTTTGTTTGGTTTTCTCAGGGAGCGTGTTATTTTCCAGAGGGAATTGTCTTCAAAGTTTAGTGTGGAAAGGTGTGACTCCCATTCTTTGGTTCTGATCTTACGGAGTTCTTGTTTTACTTTGTTGCTTAAATGCGTGTATTCATGTTTGTGTTGGGGAAGTCGGGTTTGTTGCCAAAGTTTGCGAGAAGAGTTTCTTGTGGTGATGAGGGTTTTGATGAATTGTGGGAGTGGACGATTATGGATGTGTTTTGTGTTGGGTATTGTACGTGTTATTTTTTCTTGGGCGTTGAGAAGGGTGTCTGATATTTGTATGGCTCGTGTGTTTAGGTCTTCGTAAGTATTATTGTCCAGTGGGGAAAGTGGGTCAAGTAAGATACGTAGGGTGTCTGGGAATCGGTTCCAGTCGATTAGTTTTTTATTAGGAAGAGAGTCTAGTTCGGTTCTAAGGGGGATATCGAGGATGATCGGTAGGTGGTCAGAGTCTAGGGCGTGAATAACGGATGGGGAAATGGTAAAGGGTAAGTTTTGAGAGACGGCAATGTCCAGGATGTCGCCGCGAGCTTTCGAGCTGGGAGGAAAATGGGTGGGTTCGGGTGGGCTGAGGATGGCGATTGGTCTGGATGATATGAAATCATAGAGAGTTTTGCCGTCTTGGTTTGTGGAGCGGCAACCCCATTTTTTATTTTTGCAGTTCCAGTCGCCCATAAACACGGCCCTGTCGTGGAGTGAGAAGATTTTTTTGAGGTCTTCCCTGCTTAGTTTCCTGCTAGGCGAGTGGTATATTGAGTAAATGTGTAGGTTACCTTGTGATGTGTGTAGTGGGATACCAAGGACCTCTAGGGTGTCGAAAATAGGGATTTGTAATGGGGTATGTTTAATGTTTTTGTTTATTATGATTGCGACTCCTCCACCATGTGTGTTTCTGTCTAGTCTGTATATGTTGTGATTAGGTGAGTGCAAGCCGATGTGCGGTTTTAAGAATGTCTCTTGTAGGAGTGTAACGTGTATATGGTTGTCGTTAATGTATTTCAATAGTTCGTGGTTTTTATGTTGTATACTGCTGCAATTCCAGGAAAGTATTTTGATGTGATGTGGAATAGGTGAAGGTGTGGTATTCATGGTTCGGCCTGGAGAAGGAACATCTGCTGTAAGAGGAACAGCTTTTTGTCCTTAAGGGACGGAAGGGAAGTCATTTTGGACCAAGTGTCTTTAAAAAATGACATTAGTGCTTTAGCTTCACTTGTGGTTGTTTCCGGGTGGGATGAAGGTTCAGTGGGTGAGGAGTGGATTAAGGTGGGAAATGAGTTTTGGTTGGTGAGAGCAGCAGAGTATGATTGTGTGAGAGGGGCTGGTGGAGGAGCAGGAGCTACGCGTTGGGTGAAACCTGAGCGCAACAGCATGGCCTGTTTAGCTTGTTTATGGACCTGGCATCCCCTATAGTTCGCAGTGTGGTCCTGTTTGCAAAGGTAGCAAGTTGCTGCGGAATCCTTGGATTTTTTGCATTCGGAAGTGGCGTGGGCTTCCCCACAGCGGACACAGTTTGGCGGGAGGGTACAATGGTTCTTTGTGTGACCCAGTTGCTGGCATCTACGGCATTGGACGGGTTGGGAGATTTTCTAAAATAGTCAAATTTGACTGCAAGACCAGCAAGGTTAGTTTTTGAGAGGAGTTTTTGACAATCAACGAAGTTTTCAAAAATGACGTGACATGTTCGGGTGGGGTATTTTTCGACAGCAAGGATGCCAGAGTCACGTTCAGCAATAGAGGGACGGGTGGACCAGATTCTCTGCACCCTTATCACTGGAAACCCTTGCAGTTAGATTTCATCTAGTATGGTTTCGTCTTTTATTGACGGGAATAGTCCTCTGAGGGAAAATTCCTTATTGCGCTCTGATGGGAGTTGGTAGGTGACAGGGAATGGACATGCTTTTGAGGGTGGTACCAACTGTATGATAATCATCAATAGTTGAGCATTTTATGATTGCTGAGTTGGTACCAGTGGAGTAGCATATGGGAGGAGTGGAGGAGTTGCTGGTGATTTCTGCGTGAAGCGCTGACCATTTGGTGGTATCGGCAATGCGGTAGGGAGGAATTTTTGGTCTTCGCGCGCCTGTTATGGGTGGTGGGGATATGGCAGCAGGTGCGCTGGGATTGGGATTGCTATCTGCTAAGGTAGTGAGGGCAGTAAAACGATTTTGTGTTATTATTGTAGGTTTTGTGGTCGGGTTTGGAGCAGTCTTCCTTCTTTTGGTCACTTCAATGAACGCAGGGGGAGCTTGAACAATAGTGGGCTGTTCTTCGGGCTTATGGGAGGCGTCATCCTTGGTGGAAGAGAAGGTCGAGGTTTTGCTGATGATGTCCGGGTATTTAGATAAAAGGGACCTGATAAAGTCGTCTTTATCATCATTGGTCATTGATGAAAAGGCATTCAGGAGATTTAAATTAAGCGAGGGAGCTGATTGTTCTTTTGTTGCGTTACGCACTTTGGCTGCCATTCTGGTTGAGTACACAGTAGCGGGCTCGGAGGGTTGCCCTGATTTTGGCATGATCACTCCTTGGTTTACTTACTATCACATTGGAACGGAAGCAATTACCAAACTTGTCATTTAACCAATTAGACTATTACTAATTTGGGAGGGAGGGGGATCCTAAGAAGTGGACCCAGTCGGGTTCACTGAGCGTGCAGTGGAGGTGCAAGCCCTCTGCTCAGTGTTACCGGCCGAGGAAACCAGGGGACGTAGCTGGACAGGAGCACCAAATTGGGGAGAGCAGGTGGGACTAAGTTAGCCACCCCCCCTTTTATGCCTCCGTTGTCCAGAACCAGTAAAGGCAGCTTTTGTTTCGTCCCTTAAAAGGAACAGCAGGGACTTAATTCCAACAGGAATCAAGTGAGATGTGGTCCTGATAAGGGCCGTACACCTGAGAAAATCCAGACGGTCTAGGTCGAGTTCAAGCAGCAAACAAGGGTTCAGGGTAAGCCGTAGTCGTTGTCCAGGATGTGCACGGTCGATATCAGCAAAGAAAACAGCAAAGAAGAAGAACCGAAGAAAAGTCCAAAAGGTCCGGTCAGTTACAGCGAAGGCCTGGCAGGCAGCAAGGCCAATTGCTGAATGCAGCAAGTCTCCACAACAGGTTCCACCAGCAGACCAGCCGTTGAGTCCTCTCCTCTATCCTCCTCCTCTCTCTCGCAGTCAGTCCAGTCAGAGTCTCCTCAGTCCCTCCGAACAATGCTGAACTGTCTGATGCAGCACGTTCTGTGTGCTGTCTAGCTCTATCCGTTCCGGTGGAAGAATCCACCACTACCGGTAGTTTTGAAAGTCCATCTTGCAGTGACGTGTGTGGTATCTGTACGTTTCTAGTGTTGTTTGTTTGAAGATGAAGCTTAAGGTCTAAATTAACGTATTTACAATTCTTGTATGAAGTTAAGTAAGAACATGTTTGGATATGAATAGATAATAGCAATTGCAAAAAGATATAATGTTAGCACCTTAAACTTACAGAAAAAGGAATATAAAGGATTTGCTTTCCATTTTGTTTTTTAATTATTATTATTATTTTTTTTTATTTTATCATATTTATATATATATATATTTTTTCTCTTATTTTCTATTTTCTTTTTCTCTCTTTTTTCCTCTTCTTTTATCTGTTTTTCTCCTTTTATTTCCAAATTCTTTACAATAGTTTTTTTTTTATTTTAACAAGCGAGTGATATCAAAAGATAGTTTGTTACATATAACTTGTAATCTACTTACAATTAATGAAGAAGAAAGAAGATAGGATAGACTCATAGACGAGTGATTTGTTTAGGCAGTCTTATTGTAAGATTACGTGGTATTTCATAGTCCCATATATTTACAAGGAGGGGGTTGTTTGTTAATTTTAACCTTTTTTGAAACTTCCTAGATGTGGTGTTGATAAATGTGGTAATTGTGGGGAGTTTATGGGCTAAGCGCACATGCTGCATATGGGTGCATCTGGAGAGTCTTAGTAACAGGCGAAGGGTTTTATTTTGGAATATCTCCAAGGATTTTCTAATACTTTTGTTTGCTGCAAATATTTCACAACCATATAGTAGTTTCGGGCGGATAATAGCTTTATATAAGCGAATTCTTGTGGGATGGGACAATGGAGAGTTTTCGGTGAACAGACTTAGGAGTTTATTTCTGGCTATGAGTGCCATGGTTTTGCAATGAGATAGGTGATCCTGATAGGTGAGAGTTCGGTCCAGAATTACGCCCAGGAAACGATGGTTTGGGGCCCTTGGAATAGGAGTTTTGTTAATTCTCGAAGAGTTTTTGGTGTCATGTTTGCGTCCGCGTTCGAAGTGTACATGTGTGCTTTTTGTTGGGTTGATCTGTAGTTTCCATGTTTTTGTCCAGCGGTGTATTTTGGTAAGGTGGCCGTTTAGTTTACGTATGTTGTAGTCAGAGGAACGCGAAGTGGCGGAGATGGCTGTGTCGTCTGCATACATGTGGGTTTGTGTGAATTTTGATGTTGGTAGGTCATTGACGTAAATGTTGAATAGTAAAGGACTAAGCAGGGATCCTTGCGGGACACCCGCGGTTGCCGGACGCACTGTTGATGTAGCTGTTCCATAGGCGACTGTGAATTTACGGCGGTTGAGATAATTTTTCAATAGGCGGATTAACGGAGGCGGAAAATTGTTGACGGTTAGTTTATACAGGAGACCTTTGTGCCACACCCTATCAAAAGCTCGGGCGACATCCAGGAACACCGCGTCTGTTGGGCGACGACGAGTGAATCCTCGGCTTATTGCTTCGACCAGCCGCAAGATCTGGTGGATGGAAGAGGTATTTTGCCGAAAGCCGAGCTGGTCCGGGCGTAAAATATTGTAGGAGGATGCATGGGATACCAGGTGGTTGAGAATTATTTTTTCGAATATTTTGGAAAGATTTGAGAGTAGGGTGATTGGTCTGCTGTTGCCAGGAATGGTTGGGTCTTTGCCTGGTTTTGGGATTAGAATGACTTTGCCTGTTTTCCAGGTTTCTGGGAAGTAGGATTGTAAGTAGCAATGGTTAAAGAGATCGGCGAGGGAAAGGAGGAATTTGGGAACTGTCGAGGCGGATTTTAACAGTGTATTGGTAATGTTGTCAAGTCCCGGGGATTTGTTGGATGGCAAAGATTGTAGAATTTCCTTAATTTCTACGGAGTCTGTTATTGGAGGTAAGTCAGGAGGATTGTGAGGTAGGAGCTGAAGGGCTTCGTCAATTTTGTCTTCCAAGTTAGAGGGAGAGTCGTCTTGCGTCATTGTGTGCTCCCTCCAAAGAAGAAACTCTCCTGCTTTAATACCCTCGTTCAGTTCTCCGGCCCGACGCTCGACCACGACAAATTACAAAGAAACTTAGATGGCGGCCTCCAGGGAGCAACAGCCACTACAGATGCGCGTAACGACGATTCTGTGCAGCTATTGAGGATTAAGATTCTCTGTTCAACCTCCGTCAAGGACGGACGTCTTTTGGTCTGTGCGCCTTCTTTCCTTTGAAAGATTCGTGCCGCCCTTGTGTTTTCCGAGTGCCGCAGTGCGGACCCTTTGTCCCCGCCGAAGCCGCCGCCCGCCCGACCGCCCAGGCAGGCCGGTCGCGTGCCACCCCCTTCCCCTGCAGCGCGCCCAGTCTGCGCGTCGCCTGCCCGCCTAGGCCCCGCCACCGCCCGGCCGTGGCCTTTCACTTTTCCCTCCCCTCTCGCCACATATAACGGGAAGGATTTTGATCGAATTATTTTTGACTATGGCAAGTGAAAGGCCTTTTTTATTGTTAATTGCGTAATGCGACTTTAAACTATTACGAGAAAACACTCAGAGGGCCCCTTTAATCATCCCCGAGGTTGTCGTGATTTGAGCATTAATCTCGGGACACAGGCCCTTCGCCGCCGAGCCATTGTTCCGTATATCCCCACTACAGATGATGCAAGCTCCCCCTTGTGTGCAACTAAGGTGATTTGTGTTCCCAAGATGCCCAAGACTCCACCCGAATCATCAGTGGCAGCCGCCCCAGCCGCTCTCTCGGTCAATGAACGAAATGAGCTGCTCGCGGACCTCCGCTTCGCCTCTCCGGTCCCGGATCCTCAACAGATCAACGCCGCTTCTCCTGCTCCACCGGATGCCGCCGCAAGCCGCACCACATCCATTCCGCCTGCTGAAACCTCTCCTGCGCCCGTGCCGATGGACATTGCAGCGGGAAACGACTCTGAACCACCGGTGAGTGACTCTTTCCTTACCGGTCAATCTCTTGTGAAAAAGAATTCGAGAAATTCATATTCTTATAGAATGGCATTCCGCCGACCCCTGAGGAGGGTTTCCAAATAGTTGTAAATAAGCGTCGTCGCTTAATGGCGTCAGGCACAATTTCAGCTGTTCCGCCGTCTTCCAAGACGGTTCAGAACCGGTTCACGCTTTTGAGTGAACCGATCCCCATTTCCCCCGCTAGCATCCCGGCCGCCTCAGCAGCTGTCCTCCAAAGCGACTCCGTGGCAAACATTGCGCCGGTAGGATTCCTCCATTTCGACTAGCGGACACTTCGAAATGGGCTGAACTGAATGCTCGTATGCAACGAGCATGCTCCACTCCGCCCATTTCGCACTCTACGGGCGTGTCCTCGGCTGTCATAAAATGCAGCAACATCCCTGATTATACCGCGGTAAATTCAATTTTAGAGGAGGTGAACATCCCGTTTGTCACTTATCAGCTCCCTGAAAATCGGCGTAAAGAATTCGATCTTCGTGGCGTTTTTCCGTCCGTCTCGGATGATGCAATCCTTGAAAAAATAAATTCATTGGATTTTCCTGTTATTTCGGGGCGGTGAATATTTTCCACTCGCCCATCAGAGCACGAGCGGAAGGAAGGCATCACCGGGAAACCGAGTTATGCAACAAATACATGCCATGTTTCCTGTGCGAGCAACATTGATTCGGTGGCATTTTTAAACATTCATGCGCTCGCGGGACTCCGAGTCCAGATTACTCCCTTTCACAAGTCGGGTGATCCCGTGCAATGTCATCGTTGCCAGTGCATCGGGCATACCAAGAACCACTGTCATTGAAATCCAAACTATTCGCTGCGGAGGCGCCCACTTAAGCTCCGCATGCGAAAAGTCCAAGGAGACCCCCGCTACGTGCTTCCTTTGCCTGCCGGATCACCCCGCGAATTACCGCGGATGCGAAATTCATCGCGAGGCAAAGAAAAAGTTTTGAACGCCGCGCTGCCTCGGGCCGAACGATTCCCGTCGGAAGCCCTCTCCCCCTATCCCGCTCCTTCGCCGCCGCCTTGGACTCATCCACGGCCTTCCCCGCCCTCCCCGCCAAGACCCTCATTATATGGTACTTAACCTCCCTTTAAACCAATTCCAAGATTATCCTCGGGCCCACTCAGGCCGGGGAACCATTAATATGGATCTCCCGACCTCGGAAATGACGGCCACATGCCCGCCTAATACTCAAGTTACGCTACGGCCTGACCCCCCGTCGCAAAGTCCTGGACTACAAACGCTCCTCAACCTCCTGCCTGCTGCCAAACCTACTCCGCAAACGGTGCCCAATCATATCCTGAGCAAAGCCTTGACCGATCCCCGCTTGAAAACCATCCTTAATTCTTACGGGGTACAATGCCCCGTTCCCATACCTCCAGCCGGCCTCAGTGGCGGCGGGGTAACGTCCTCGCCTACCAACCTAGAGGTCGTAGGTTCGATTCCCATCTAGGTGGATTTCCCTCCATCTAGGGCTTGGTTGTATGTGACTGTTGTCAAATGTCTGTAATGTAGGGTTAGGTGGAAGAAGGGACTATTAGTCCCAACCTCGCCCAATTAAGTCGATAATACCTTCCCAATCAAACGCGCCAAATTCAAATTGCGCAAAGCGCACTGCCCCTGTGGAGTCTGACTTTACAATCGTCCAATCCAAGAGAAAAGCTAAACCCTCACCCCAAGTGGTAACAATTCCCGCTCCAACTTCAAATAGATTTTCTCCTCTCCCGAAAATGAGGATGATCCCGAAACCAACCAGTACTCCATGGAGGAGGAGCCCACCGTGCAACAACCTCGTCCAAAAATTCCTCCCATATTTTTAAAGGATATCCGGAACTGGCAGGACAAATTTAATAGTCTCTGATCCGTTTGCGTCCTTCCGCCCGTTGTCACACTCGTGCGCAACGAGATAAGGCTTAACTGCCAGACCATTGAGGACTTCCGTGCCGTCTCAACCCTCCTCAGAACAAAAGGCGGGGAGCACTATACCTACCAGCTAAAATGCAACAAAAAGCCCCACTTTGTACTCCGTGGTCTCCCAGAAAACACCCCCCTGGCGAATATTGAAGAAGCCCTGGCCGATATCGGCTTCCCAGCGGACCAGGTCGTTCAGCTGAAATCTATGCGTCCCTCTCCCATTCAACAGGCAGAGAGAAACGCCATCCGAGCCGCAAATCCGGAGACAGTACTCCGATCCATCCCTCCAAGGGAACTCCCCCTTTTCCAAGTCCGACTCCAAGACGACTCAAGAAGGGATGATTTCCTTAAGACCACATCCCTTCTACACCTTAAAACAACCATCGAACCCTTTCGACAACCAGCGGGCCCACCTCAATGCATGTCCTGCCAGAGATATGGTCACACCCACAAGACTTGCAGCCTAAGCCCTAGGTGCGTAAAGTGTGCAGATGACCACCATTATAGGGATTGCATCAAACCAAAAGACCTTCCGGCCAAATGCGTCATCTGCGGAGGTTTGCACACCGAAAACTATAGGGGCTCTGTGGTCCACAGGGAGATCATACATAACATCCGTTCCAGACGAGCGTCCATAAACATCGGTTCTATCCCTACCCCACCTAATCCCCTTCCTCAGTCATCTTTTACACCCCTTCAAAACGCATGGCACACTCGGCCAAACCCTTTTACGTCGTCTGCCAGCCATGAACCAAACCTCAATCTCTCAACCTACGCTCCACCCATACCAACCCCGGCTGACCTCAATTCCAGTCCACCTCTCAATCCTACACCTTCCGTCCCGACAAATCTGAAGTCGTCCCCCCTTACTATTATTTCCAAGCTCCTTGCCAATGACGATAGTGCATCCATTATGTCCATCCTAAAAACAGATCTACTCCCCTGTCTAATCCAACTACTGAATGGGGTATAATCCAGCTTCCGCTCCCCAACACTTAAGCTTCCTTCAATGGAATTGCAACAGCATCCACCCAAAGGTCTCAGAACTTCAGCATCTTGTGGCCACTCACTCTCCTGACATCATTTTACTGCAGGAAACTAAACTGAAACCTGTTCAATCCTTTGTAATCCCAAACTACAAGGTTTTCCGGCAAGAGAGACCTGATAACCAGGGAGGCAGTGTTGCTATCCTCCTTGAAAAGCGCATCCCCTGCGACCAACTGTGCCCACCGAACATGAATCTCCTGGAACTGGTCGGAATCATTAAAATGACCAGAGGATTGCTATGCATCTGGTCTGCATATTTCCCTCCAAGTTGCTTTAAACCCACCAAGGTTGATCTGGATGCCCTCTCGTCTATATTAGCTTCCTGCTCCTTGTTGGGAGGCGACTTCAACGCAAAGCACATGGCCTGGGGCTGCAGGACCAACTCCAGTCGCGGCCACTTTCTGCGTCGCCTTCAGCAAACTGATAATTTCGCCATAATGTCTCCGGCCTTACCCACCCATTTCCCCCCGAACCCAAGACTTCCCGATATCCTAGACCTGGTTCTAGCTTCCCTTCCCCCCAATTTTACAATTTAACGCATCGACAACGCGGCTTCCGATCATTGCCCGCTCACCTTTACAGTCGCCCTCAATCCCAATTTTGCTACCACCCCGTTTTCCAAAATTAACTGGACCAAATTTAAATCAAACTGCAGTTCGACCCCAATAAAGCCGCCGGATGTATCAAACACCGACCTGATTGACTCGGCTATTGCTAATTTCACAACTCTAATTAACTCAATTGCCACAACCTCAGCCTTCCGCCCAAATCCGGCAAACCCTACTGGTCCTGCCCTTCCGGCAGTTATAATACGTATTATGAACCTAAGAAACCGGGCCAGAAAGCTTTGGCAGCGCACTCACCACCCCATAGACGGCCGAAAATACCGTGCCTTGAGACACAAAAACTCCTTATGGGAAAAAAAGATTTGAAGCTTATCCCACAAAGATAACTCCGTTTGGCCACTCGCTTGATCCCTCAGAAAAAGGACCACTCCCCCTGCCCCACTCTCCTACCTAGGAAAGCTAGCCTACTCCAACAAGGAGAAAGCACATGTTTTTGCTGACGTTCTGGAGTCGGTTTTCCAAAACCCTAATCCCTCCCCACTTGACAATCTTGTGTACTCCACTTTTCAATCTGTTTCCTACACCCCCCTCCTGAAATCCCTCCGATAGCCCTATCGGAACTGCAATCAATCATAAACCACTCCAAATCCAAATCTGCTCCTGGCCTTGACCTCATCTCCTACTGTCACCTGAAAAACCTACCGAAAACCTTTCTCCAACACTTCCTAGCCATTCTAAATGCCTATCTCGCCCACTGCTACTTCCCGCCAGCCTGGAAGAAAGCCAAAATTATCCTGCTAGCCAAACCTGGCAAAGACCCTAAAGATCCCTCGAATTACCGGCCCATTAGTCTCCTGCCCTGCATGGGTAAAATCTTGGAGAGACTTGTCATAACCCGTCTCCATGAAGAGCTACTCTGCCTAAACCTTCTAAGACCTGAGCAAACTGGCTTTAAGAAAAAGACGGCCACAACTCACCAAATTTTAAGACTTGCTGAATATATTACTTTCGGTTTCAACATCCACAAGCACTCTCAAGTTGCTTTCCTGGACATAAAGCGCGCATTTGACCGTGTCTGGATAGAAGGTCTCATCCACAAATTAGCTCAGTCAGATTTATCTTTTAACCTTATGAAAATCATTTCCTCCTTCCTCTCCTCAAGAACTTTTGTCGTATCAATGAACGCCTGTCTTTCAAACTCCAGGCGTATCCCAGCGGGGGTCCCTCAAGGAGCAATCCTTTCGCCCACTCTCTTCAACTTATATATTAATGACCTTCCGACCCACCCAAAACTCAACTCTTCCTTTACGCTGAAGATACAGCAATAGCCTCTCAATCCTTCTGTCCGGACACTGCGGCTGATACCCTACAAGAACACGTGGGCACTGTGGAGGAATGGATGGGGGGATCGAGATGGTGCGGGGGCTAACGTACTGGCTTCCCACCCTGAGGGCGCGGGTTCAAATCCCGGCGGTGTTGAATATTTTTCAGAGGTATCTCGATCCCTACTTGAGGTGCTTTGTGGAGGGCACTTTGAGTGAGTACGCCGTCCGTCGGATGGGACGTTAAGCCGCGGACCCCTTGGCGCCTTTCGTAAAGAGTAGGCTAATGCCGACGCCGGGTTTCTCTCCACCCTTCATCCTTTCCTGTCCTTCCCCTATGGCGCAAATGACCTTAGCTGTCGGTCGCCTCCCCTCAAAACTACTACTAGGAATGGATGGTCTCCTGGAAGCCAACAATAAATGCAGAAAAAAGCGAAGTCGTCAATTTTGCCAGGAAATGGAAAAAGCCTGGCTCAACAAAGCTTTTTTATGAAGACACTCAACTTCCTCAACGGGATACGCCAAATTTCTGGGTGTCATCCTCGATCGTAAACTTACTTGGCACTCCCACACATAATATGCTTTTCCGAGGCCAGACGATCGGTCACGAGGATATTTTCAAACCACGTGCGAGGGAAGGGCGTCACCCTCTCCCCGCCGAAATTCTTTACAAAATCAAACGACGCAAGGTTGCCAGACGTACTTGGCAGCGCGAGGGAACTCCCGAACTTAAAACCGCGTATAATAGACTCGCGGCTGAAGTAAAAAAAGGCAGTCGCCGCCTTCTCCGCTCAGGAATGGCTCAGTCATATTGAATCCCTTACCTTCGAAGATAATTCCTTGTGGCGGTTGCCGAATGCTCTTCGTAGCCGCCCGAAAGTAACCAATTCTCCCATTAAATTCCGTGATACATATATTTTCGACCCGCAGCACAAGGCGGACATCCAGGCAGATCATTTTGAGTACACCATGCCTGCGGATCCTTCCTCTTCTCCCCTTGATCAAGAAATCTGCCAGTTTCTCAATTCCTTTCCTCCCATCTCGTCTCCTCTTGATCACTTCGGCGAAATAGATTTTGTCTATTCTCTCTTCCCTTTCTACGAGAAAAGCTCCTGGGTTGGAAAAGGTTTCAAACCGGGAACTAAAACTCGCTTCCAGCTTCCCGTCCTTTCCGACCTTTTTAATCATTGCTTTATCCATTGCCACTATCCATCTCCTTGGAAACTTGGAAAAATGTTCCCTTTGCCCAAACCGAGAAAAGACGCCTCCATTCCCGGTAGTAGCCGTCCGATCACGTTACTTTCAAATATTTCGAAAATCTTTGAAAAATTCCTTCTCTCTCGTCTCCAAAAGCATGCCTCGGAAAATAACATCCGTCGCCCCGAACAGCTGGGCTTTCACGAACACGTGTCGGCCACCCACCAAGTGCTTCGCCTTTGTGAGAAAATCTCTCACGATTTCAACCAGAGAATGGTCACAGACGCTGTGTTTCTAGACGTCGCCAGAGCCTTTGACCGTGTCTGGCACGAAGGCCTCCTTTACAAACTCCACCTCTCCCGCTTTCCCTCCCCCCTACTTATTATCCAAAGCTTCCTCTCGAGTCGGCAATTCGTCGTGACATCGGGCGACATTCTCTCTTCGACGCGACAAGCGGGGGCGGGAGTGCCTCAAGGCTCTCTCCTTAGCCCCCTTCTATTCAATATTTACGTGAATGATTTACCGTTTACTCCACTCACATCCATTCATATGTACGCTGACGATACCGCGATCGCAGCTTCATCCCGACAATGCCACACAAATATAACGAAATTAAATGCGCACCTACGAAAAATACATGCATGGACAAAAACATGGAAAATAAAAATCAACGCAGACAAGAGCACACACGTTCACTTCGAACGTACTCGTAAACTTCCATCGCACGTCCCTTTACTCTTCAACAAACATAGAATTCCACGAGCCTCTTCGCATCGCTTTTTGGGTATCGTTCTCGATTCAAAGCTCTCCTTCTCGCCTCAGATTGAATATTGCCGCCGCAAAGCGGTAGTCGCGAGGAACCAACTCGGCTGCCTTACCGCCAGTGGTTCCATTCTCTCGCCAGCCGAGCGAATTCGCTTGTTTACGGCGATTATCCGCCCACAGCTCCTTTACGGCTGCGAGGTTTTCGCCGTCCGCCAGTCAATTTGGACTAAATAGGAAATTTCCCAGAACAAATCCATCCGGGCCATGTTACGCATCAGCAAACTGACCCGGATGGCCGATGTCCGTCTCGCCCACAAGCTCCCTTCCGTCGCTGAATTCATCCGCAAGCAAGCGACGTCATATCGCGCACGCTTATTGCAAACTGGTAACCCCCTCCTACGCAACATCTGGGATTATACACCCCCACGGAAGAAAAAGTACACACTGCCTAAAGATATTACTCTTCTATGAGTCTATCCTATTTCTGTTAATTTTAAATCTCATGTTTCTTCCTAGTTTTAACCGCTTCAAGGACTTGCGCTTTTGTAGGTTAAGTAATCAGTATTTCTCCGCCCCGATCTCGTTTTCTCCCGCCATTTTGGGAAGGCCGCCTCACAGCCTTCCGCGGCGTCCGTTTAAAGCCTCTGTTTTTTCTTTGCTTCCTTTATTGTTCATTAAACTCTAAGCTCCCCTTACTTCATGTGCCGCCTCACGGCGTAATCATTTTCAAAACTTCCCGCTCGTATGCTCCAAACCGGTACGATAGTTGAGTAATCTACCGGCGCGCTTCAACAAAAAAATTAGCCGATGGCGCTTTGCTGTTAACGCACAGAAGACGAAGGCGATCATCTTCCATCCGGGAAATGGTCGGCCGCCAGGAGTGAACCTAACTGTGAATGTAGTCGCCCTACCGTGGGAATCCGAAGTTACCTACCTCGGAGTGCTGATGGACCGGAAACTCCTTTGGAACGCCCAAGCGCTTCGTGTGCGCAGAAAGGCATTCGCGGCGCTTAGTCGGCTCCGGCCGATTATCCGCCCGCCGGTCCTGAGTATGGACACGAAGCGTAGACTGTACCAAGCGTGCGTGCTGCCTGTCATCACGTACGCTGCTCCGGTATGGTCAGGAGTGTCGCGAACGAGTCTCGCTCAAACTCAGGTGGTGCAGAATTCTGCTCTTCGTGACATCATGGCACGCGGTCGTTACGCCCGCGTTTCCGAGATGCACGAGGACGGAAACCCTGGACGTCCTTCTGCCTAGAATATCTGGGAAATTCTTCAGAAAAGCGGCAGAAGCGGAAGTAAAACTGATTCGCCGGGTTGGCGACATAAGGGTCTGGCCATGGGACCGCTACAAGCGCCCCATAGCATCCCAAGACGAGCAAGACACCCTTCCGGCAAAGAAGAAGCCAAGGCTGCTCTGAGCGGGAATAAATCAAACGACTGACAACGCAGAAGAATTCTTCCCGCCTTAGTAGCCTTGGAGGCTGGAAAGGCGCGGTGTAAGGGCTACGCAAGAGCCCTTGCAAGCAACTGCTCTATAAAAAAATTAAAAACATTTATCCTCTCCGGTTAAATAGAAAAAAAACAAATATATATATAAAATCTGAAAATTGAAAATAAAAATAAATACATACAGTATAATACAACAAAAATAAAAAATATATAAATAACAAAAGAAAATATTCCTCAAAAGGGAAAAAAAAGGATTTTAGCTGTTATTTAGTCTTAGTCATCTTTATTAACTTTAGCTGGGGAAACACTTCCCCAGGTTAGATTTTTAAGTTTCTCTTTCACGCAAACATAAACAAACACAGCCGCCATGTTCCTCAAATGCCATTTTTATATACTCTTGTAAATTGACCGGTAAGGGTGAGTCCTTCTCACCGGTACGGTATTAACACGCCCTCTAACATCGAGGGTGCCAATGACTGGTAGTGCCATAAGAAGTGGGTGAAATACGGAAAAATTTATCAAACGAGGTTCCACTATGGAAAATACTTTAGTACTTGCAATTCCCCAAGACTCACGCATGCAAATGGAAAACGAAAGTTCACTTACAGCCCAGAAAAGCATGAGAATAGGGAGAAATTGGATCCCGGGAGGTACATGTGAAGGGCAGTGCCATTTCTCCCGTCAGGAGTGGGAGGAAATATTTGTTCAAGGAAAATGTTTAAAAGGGAAATAGGATACGTAGGCAAAGATACCCGCGTGTACTTGGAAGATTTCCTTTCGCTGTCCCCAAAGCAATGGCTTTGTAATTTCATTATAGATATCTTCGCCACCGTAGTTCTTGAAAAAAACGAAAGGGACATTATTTATATCCCTTGCGAAAATTCTAGTTATGCCCTACGAGGGAACTTCACGTCCGAGGGTTTAGTCGCCAAGCTTAAATTCAAAGGGAAAATTATATTAATGCCGTTCAATAAAGATCAAAATCACTGGTGCCTATTCGTCGTAAACTTCCGGCAGTTTTTATTCAGTTATTTCGATCCATTGGGCAGCACGGATATGGATTATGCCAGGCATTACAATTTATTCACGACTTTCTTAAAGAAGCGGAATACGTTAAGTAAGGAAAAAATATGTCCAAGTAAACTGAGAGCAATAAGAGTGCCATTCGGCAAACAGAGAGATGGCTATAACTGTGGGGTGCATACGTGTTTTTTCATAAATCAGATAGCGAAAAATATGGGAACTGAACAAACGTTTGATGCCGACGAGTACCGGAACCAAATTAAAACAAATATATTACAATCCCTCCGTAAAGTTAACGAAAAATGCCCTTTGTGCGATCGGGGTAAAATCCGTGGAAGTACAACGTGGGTCGCGTGCGATGTGTGTTCCCGATGGTATCACCTTTATTGCGTAGATAAAACTGCCACCGCTTCCGATTACGAAAATATGGCTTGGTCGTGTATACTGTGCACTCAATGGATAACCTTAGATATTCAATTACTAGATATGGTAGACAGCTGATTAATTGGCCTTGTGGCTATCCCTTGGTTGTACATCGTTTTAGCTTTGAACGCATCTTAAAAGTTGACCGGCGATTATATTTTGTTGAATTTCCTCCAATACAAAGGTTAACCAACAGTTTATATGTTAACCTACTATCACAAGCACTGAGGTGCTTTCCGTCTATCTGAAGAAGCGGGGGACGGAAAGCCTCAGAAAAGATAGCGTAGGAACCAATAAAAATAGGAAAAGAGAAATGACAATGATTTTATAGTAACTGAAGTGCATTCCGTCTATCTGAAGAAGCGGGGGACGGAAAGCATCTGAAGAGATAGCGTAGGAACAATTAAAAAAAAGGAAAAGGGAGGCGGCAATGATGATATAGGATCTGCGGTCAATTCCGTCTATCTGAAGAAGCGGGGGACGGAATGACTTGGGAAGATTAAATATGCTTATTTACTTCAAGAATATTTTAAGCTACCGAAATATTAACGTATTTCATGAGGGTAAAAAACTAAAAACAAATGTTAAAAAAATTCCTCTATTTTACCGTACGTTTCGGGAGATGCTCCCTTTTTAATTAAGGGAAAGAGCGAGCGGTTTCTCATATGACTCCCGGGGATCTCTTTTTCGCTCGTTTCTTCTCCAAGCACAAAGAGAAACGCATCTAGCGAGTAACCTCTTCGGGTGATGTGGAATAACTTGCAGATAAACTAAAACCGTGATGTATTAATGAACACTACCAATTATACAAAACAAGGTTATCCATACATACCTTCTAAGACCTTTTCATTCATTCCCATCTTCGCAGCTCAAGACATCAGAGAAAGAAAATGGAGAGAAGTGAAGAATCAGGAGGAAGTGTGAAAGTGAGGAATCTGTGACCGGAATATGGTGCTAAAATGAAAAAAAACTGTAAGTAATGAATTAGGAAACAGATTGCTGACTTGGTGTGTTTCCATTAAAACATTGGTCTACTATGTGACACTGAAAAGAAGAAAAAAACGGTCGTATTTCAGATAATATTGAGTGCATAAAAGAACAAACTATAAAAAAACCTATCTCCATGGGCCAAGTTCAGTGTCGTGTCGTAGTCACTTTTAATCGGCCCTGGCTACTAAACTAGGCCAGGAGCATGGGGTAGGCGAAAGACTGCTGAAAGTACATGTGTAGCCTAATGTGTATTGTGAAAATTAGAGAAAAAATGTTCTAGTTAAGGAGATATTTTTAAATTCTTAGAAAATCAGCTGAGATAACCCATTACCATGGGCCAAGTTCAGTGTCGTGTCGTAGTCACTTTTATTCAGCCCTGGGTACCTACTAAACTAGGCCAGGAGCATAGGGTAAGCGAGAGACTGCCGAAAGAATATGTGGTGTCTAGGTTGTACTGTGAAATTTAGAGAAAAAAATGTTCTGGATTAGGAGATATTGTGAAGTACATTGGTTTTTTTCATGTGAGATGACGACCGAGGTGTCGCTATTGGACCGTTACTAAACTAGGCCAGGAGCATGGGGTAAGCGAAATACTGCTGAAAGTACATGTGTAGCCTAGGGTGTATTGTGAAATTTAGAGAAAAAAATGTTCTAGTTAATATTTTGAAATTCTTAGAAAATCAGCTGAGATAACCCTTTACCGCGGGCCAAGTTCATTGTCGTGTCAAGGTCACTTTTAATCAGCCCTGGCTACTAAACTAGCCCAGAAGCATGTGGTAAGCGAAAGAATGCCGAAAGTACATGTGTAGACTAGGTTGTACTGTAAAAATGTTCTAGTTTCGGAGATATTGTGAAGTACTTTGTGTTTTTTCGTGTGAGATGACGACCGAAGTGAGGTTATTGGGAGTAGGGGGAAAATGTTTGTCCTGGCGCAGGTTTGACCTTGACATTCCAACCCGGAACTATCGGTCGCAGAGAAAAACAAATGACGTCACGTGAAAGAGGGGGGGCATTTGTCCTTCACAGGCAATATAATTGCATCACGTCAACCCAACCCACGTAGGAAAAAAAATCCTGGCGCAAGTTTCACCTTGAAACTCAAACCCGGATACATCAACAACTATCGGTCGCAGAGAAAAACAAATAACGTCACGTGAAAGAGGGGGGGGCATTTTTCCTTCATATGCAATCTAGTTGTACGACGTCAACCCAACCCATGCAGGAAAAATCATGACCCAAGGCCATCGCCTCTTATATCTCCAGAACTATCGATTGAAGAGTACGACAAACGGTGCCAAGTGAAAGAAGAGGTTAGGGTTAGAGGTTAGGGTTAGAGGTTAATACTTCAGATTAATGCCTTAAAGTGTCCCCTTTAAATTGAAAAATATATAGATTTCATCAATTATCTCGTTTATTTCCTATCAAATACCCTAGTGCTGCAAATTACAATTGGCGGATAAAAACATAGGATACACACCATCACCTCTGTCCTATCGATAACCATCCCAGCATCCGGTATAGGACCCGCCTACTAGAAAATCCAAGATGGCGTGTTTCAGGAACGGCTTCTCGTATCTACTACCCTAGTGCTGCCATATCCCATATGCAGTTACCAAGATCTTAACAAGTGAGGTTGCAACGTGACTCCTCCTCCCACTTATGTATATAACTAACCTCTTCCGAAAAGAAGCTCATTCTCCGTCAACATGAGCGTGAAAATTGACTTTTTATGTGCTCGCTTGGGTGACGCATATCTGCGCATGAAGCGAATAGAAGATGAGGATGCGTACTCAATATGCATCCCGAGAGAAAGAATTGAAAATACCGATTTTATGCTATCAGTTTCTTTCCTAACTACGTACTACTGTGTGTTCCGACACCAGAACCGTGAGTTTGATGTCGTCGGGCAAAAAGTGAAATTTTCCGGCTTTCAAGATGGAAGTGGGAGAGTCGTGAGATTCAACATCACCCAGGCATCTGACATCTCCGATCCTGAGAAGCGTCTAAAGGCCGAGGAGCAGCTTCCCTTCATTTGGCTGGACGTGTACGAAGCACATCGCCCGCAATCGAGAGTAAATGGAGGAAAATATGTTCTAGAGCGTCGAGGAAGAACTGAGTTTGACGGTGGATCGCAATTTGTTAGCAAAGGAGATCGCGTGGAAGTTGACGGAGTGAAGCCAGTTTGCTACACGGACCATAAAGAATCGAAAGTGCGATACTGTACCACGGACCATATCCGAGGCACCCGCCTGAGAGTGATCAAATTTGTACTCAAATTTGAAGATGAAATGTTTGTATATTAAAGTAAATAAAAGTTTATTATTGAACATTTTTTTTTATTACTCATTTTATGGGATTTTATAAGGTTAGAAATAAAACACGGATACGGGTTTTACATAATTTATTAAAGCATACATACATTTTTTTACTGGTTTTCATTACAATTATAATAATTTTTGCATTTTTTATTTACAAATTTTATTTTGAATACACCATTCAGCCAACTTGAAACAGTTTTTTCTTGCACATTGTGTGGTATTCTGGTGTGCAGGTAACAAGCATCCCTCATGTGTAGTTAATTTCTTGAGCGAGGGACAGCCATACAGTTCGAGATTAGCAACACAAATTCCCTCGGGAAGAAGACCGTTTAAGAAAGATGCCTTTTGTACACCCTTGGTATATAAATATTTATATGGCCTCGTATAATTGGATAATACACTCTCCAAATCAGAATAATCCACGTCTCCAGAATATTCCGTCAAGCCGTGATAATTTTTACGCAGCCAAGTCGCCTCTTTAGTATAAAGAATTCTCGCCGGCGATTTAAATAGCCACGTATTACAACATTTGTTCTGGACAGCGATGATTGCCAATTCCTTGACAATAAATTTTCCATCGCTGGTCATAAATCCTTGAAATTCGATAATGGCACTCATCGCGATGTATGTCCAACTTACAAGGTTTTTACACCCAATGCCAGGGGTTGAACTTACATCAAGACCTTTTAACTTACAGAACTTTCATTCGTGCCAGAGGTTAAAAAGTCTTACATTCACATACAGGAAGCCAAATACTTTTAGCCATCAGCCGAATCATACGCAATGAGTACCTTCTCCAATTCAAGCCTCTGTATATCGCAATTTGCAATATTATTTGCTAATTTATTCGCGAGAAACTGTTTTATTTTTTGACGACTATCCAAAAGCCTCTGGAGAAATAGATTTATCAGTTTGAAGAGTTGTATTAGAGCCCCCCACTCATCACCATTCAAGTTGACGGTGTTTTTCGTTAAAATGCTTTTCACAACCAAATGTCTCTTCCCAAAGTAATTTGCATATGCCAAGCAGGGTGACGTTAACACACCTTTTTCTCCCTTATAAAAGTACAAGTTTACAGTCTTTATCGAATTCGAGATGCTTTCCCATTCACTTTGTGAAAATGTTACACTTTTTTACCGTTAAATTGAACCACTGATTCAAAGTCACTTCCGTAACCAATGCACACGCTCTTTGTCTTTGCCTCATTCAAATAATACACCGTTTGAAGAAGTAAATTGTTCAAAAGTCGAGGCGAAGAGCAAGTCGAATGTCCAGCAGGTCTCTTTCTCTTCACCGGTGGTGACTGGAGAACCGCATCCACTGACGGCTGCATCACGACTGAAGTCTAGCGTGTATTAAAATTGCTTAAGAGATCGGCGATGGAAGAGGGGATGGGGAACAGTCATCTGGGCAGGGCTCAACCTCAGCCTTGAGGCGGTTGTATTGGAACCACTGCGTCAGCGAGTGCGCGTTTCTGAGGGCACAAACGCTACTGCGCAATTTATGACAGGGATTCAGGCAGGAAAATGACGGGAAGGTGCATTTCTCTGGATGGGGGCAGGCCAGCTCCTTTTCCATGCAAATGAACGTGCGCCCCGTGAGATCGGAGAGAAATTCACACTCTGCTTCGCTAAATGCGTAAAGCCCCGTGGCGCCCTCTATGATGGCTTCCAAAGCTGGGGCCAACTCGATGTGTGAGATGAAGCCGTGCTCAAACGAGGTCTCCTCGTTGCAATGCAGTGGATCTTGAAATCGAAGCTTCTTTCCTCCAGCTGTGAGCTTTCCATGACGACGAAAGCTGCCCCAGAAGAGACGATTGCTATCCAAATCGACGGCTGCCATCTCCGTAACTCCCCCCTTTGAAAAGCACACGGCCACGATGATCTGCATCCTTTGGCTTTCTCTTCCGCAATGGATGTTTTCCTCACCAATTCGTCCTATTTATTCTGGAACAGCACCGTTGAGCTCTAGGGTGACATCTGACGCGTCGTAGTTGGTTGAAGGTTAGACGGAACAGCTTCAAGGCTCGGCAGTCGTTGAGATGGGGGATGGTTTTGTGGAATTGGTTGAGGAATTTGTGTAGTTTTTGTCCTAAAGATTTACTCGCGGTATAGAGACAGCAGTATTCACCGCAAATATCCGAATGAAAGCTTTGAATTTGTACGCGATTTTGAGTGACTGTGAATGGTTTTAAAAATTGGCGTACGTTCGCTACGAAGGGAGGCAGACCATAAGAATCAAAATACTCGGCTGAATGATTGTCCAAGTATATCCCCACCCAGTGAGAACCCGGTAAATTAGAAGGATCTAAATTAACTATGTAAACTCCATTTTGAGGTGATTTTGGTAACCTATCAGAAGCATAGACTCCGCGGAATACTTTAAATTGTCTTAATAACGTATCTATCTGCACGCTATTTATGACTAAAAGTTTGCGATAATGTTCCTGTCTTTATCTATTTCCAATGTAGCGTCATACTCAGCAAAAAGCAGACACGTGACTGTTTTTGTCAACTCTCGCTCGAATTTAGCCTCTATTCTCACCACACCTCTGTCTCCTAAACTTATATGATCCTCATTCCCAGAATTGTCGGGGGTTAGATCAAATACTAGCATGAAATAACCGTGTCCGAACATGTCGTACGTGATTTGATTACCTCTGTCAGCGTGCTTTATTCCAGTACCCGAAAATAATGTATCGTACGCACGTGCCCAATATTTTTTCCCGTAGAAATTACACTCCAAACCTTCCGAAGGAATCTGAACACCGTTTACAAACATTGAAAAATTCTCCAATGAATAATGAGATAAGGCGAACGGATTCCTCATCACACTGCCCGCATAAGATTCATTATCTACCATTGCAAAAACGATTGTGTTAGGTATCCGTCCAACAATAGCATTATCGATATTCAAGGTTCGACCTCCGGCAGGTATAGTAAAAGTCTTTAGTTCAGTTCTTTTGTAATGATATTTCGCATTTTTCCCACTTTGTAATATTTTACTATGCGCCACCAATATGGACGGATTGATTTCAAACTGTTGCACGGAAAGAGTAGCGTCGAGAATTTTCAAAACTCCTTCTTCTCCCTCCATGAGATAGAAGGAGGGAGGTGCAAGCATCAACCTAATTCCAACATCGACTCGATCCAGCAATAGTTGCGACTGATTGAACACGTCCACGTGCAATTTACCAAATAGTTCCACCTCGGTGCTATTCTTGAACCATGATTTTCGTTTCGTGTACCCTGCATTGGAAGAATCCGTCTTATCGATATCATTTCCCGTATCTAATTCCCAGCCTACATTACGCAGGTGCGTTCTGCTCGCATCGACCCCATAGTTTAACGCGTTTTCGAAAAAGCTCCTATAGTGCTAATTATCCTCGGATGGTGTGACAAGAGTTCCATTGAAATATACATTACACTGTTCAAAGAGAGAATGGAGAAGATTGTTGACGACTCCCGGCTGATTGGTATCACTATCGGTAAAGTCAGTTAAATTCTTTTTACAGAGTTTCACTTTAAGTCTCAGATAAACGCTATTCAAGTCCTTGTACGCATCTCCAGAATCTTTTATTAGAAATTCGATAACGGATCTATTATCCAACGAAGAGATGGGTTTATATGATACAAGTCGCTTCGAGAGAATGTTCGTCTGTATCAAAGGATTGGGTTGGAATATGTCCAGCGAACTCAGCATGTGCTCACTCATTATGAAAAAATATCACTCAGCGCGACCTTTCCTCGTTTCCGCCTTCTACTCGAATGCTGTTTTTTCTTACCACCAACGGGTTTTATTTTATTTAGCCTTGGACGTTTAACGAACCTCAATCGCCCACCAGTCATACCTTTCAACTTATCCTCGGCCTTGCGTTTCAAGTTCTACCCCGCCTCGTTTATTCTACTGCGCAGTATATCCTTTACCGGTTTAGTCCCAAGGTCCGCGAGAGCCGCCGCTCCCGCACTCGCTGCTTCCTTACCCACACTTTTCAGTCCGCTGAATAGTAATGGCTTAGCAAAACGCCACAGACCTGCGAGAAAACTTCCAATACCTCGTCCCTTTTGTACCCTGTACGAAGCTCTATACAATGGCCCAATCTCTCCCCCCACCTGCTTCGCATAATAACTGTAATATCGGTCCACCACCGATGCCATCTCGACGCAGAATGATAAACTAACGTGAATTAGTTCTTTTTTATAAAGTGTAACACTATTATAGAGCTTTGCTCACCACTACGAAAAGATATGGGCTCACCGAGTTTATCACTCAGTAGAATTTCGATGCTTTCGATATGGTTCTTCTCAACGGGGAAATAATATATCGGATTGAATGTCTGATATTCACCAATTTTAGTATTCAAGATGCGTACGCATCGACTGAGCGAATCACCCACAAATTGCGGTTTGATTATATCTGTGTAGACATATATGTTGGAAGAGGAGTTTGCTATGATTCCTTTTACCACATCGCTTTTGTTTATTGCATGTGCTTCCTTCGCTGCTAGTATGGATATTATACCTGATATGTCTCCACGAATGTAATTTCTACTAATCGTACTAAAATCTGACAGAGTAGTAATAAATAAATCTCGAAAGGAATTATACGTGCCCGGAAGTAAAGTGTAAGTAACGTTTTTAGCATTAATTAACACGCCAGGTTCTATACGCTCACTCAATCCTGATACGTTTTCAGCGAATTGAAGATCATCATTATTCGCATTAAAGATTTCCGTTTGTACTGCTATACGTTTCGCTTTATCTAGTTCAAGGAATGGTTTGACAAATGCCTTACCTAGTGATTCGTATGCGCCAGTAGGTACCACAAAGAACGAACCATCTTTTAATCTAATTTTAACGTCGCTAGATTCATACTTTGGTCCTCCTCCTATTTCTCCGCGAACTAATCCCTTTTCATTTCGCGTTCTATTATCTTTAGAAGAAACTTCTTCTTCTTCCTCCAAAGTTCCAGCATCTCCAATTTCCTCTCTAACTTCACCAGAAAGAATATGAATAGATGGAAGGGAAATTTCCGCCAGACCTGCGTACCAATCATCATTCATCAAATCGATACGATGACTCAATTTTGTTTTGTAGTTAGCTATCGTATTTCTCGGATAGAAATCCCTCGAACTGTCGCTAGGTAGTGTAAGATAAAATTCGTTCATAATGTACGCACGGAGGATGCAGGAATCCAAGAATTAAATGAGGATGGGTATCCTTCCCACTTGACAAAGTATTCCAATTTAGGTCCACTCCCTTTACGTTTCAAAACTTTTTCTATCCTATATTCCGTCTCGGAGGACACATTCACCTTGACTAGTTCTTCCACATAGAAACTACCCTTTATATCCTCACCGTTAAGGTCCTTCAATTTATATGTCGGTATTGACCTCGATCGATCCACGTCCGCGATTTTGAATATTTCACTAGTATAGTTTGGAGTGTATCCTTTGGTAAATGGAAGTCGCTCCTTACTGATTCTCACATAATCATTCGCGTTCAATTTAAAATCTTTGCTAGTAAGTGGTTTCCTCATGTGACTAGCGATTGAAAATGCATTTTTTGCATTCACTTTGGAGGGTGCGATACCTGTGCTAGAATGAACGCAATTGTTATAACTACTAATGAGTTTTGGGAGCACATCGACATATTTGTAGGTTGTGTATTTCGTGAAATACTTGTACATTTTAGACTTTAGCGTGCGATTGAAACGTTCAACGAGGCTAGCCTTAATGTCCGGATTATTTGTGGTGTAAAACTTTACCCCTCGATTCGAGAGAAAAGTTTTAAATTTACTATTAACAAATTCACCCCCTTTATCGCTCTGAATTTTCAATGGTTTGCGTTCGCGAAATATAGCCTTAAATACTTCAATTATCTCCTCCGGCCTCTTTGTCCTCAAAGCTTTCGCCCACGCAAAACGGGAGAATAGGTCTATTATAGTCATAATGTAACAGCACCCGTTGTTGTATTTTTTCAATCTTCTCAAATCATTCAAATCGCACTGCCAGCACTCATCAATGTAAGTTACGTTATAGTGATTTCTGGGGAACCTTTTCCTCACCGGTTTGTGTCGTGTATATGCCTCTTGAGATTCTAACCACTCACGAATCACCTTTCGGCCTATTCCCGTAGCTTTATATAATTTTTCAACCGATGAAAACCCGGCAGGGTGCTCTGGGCTATTATATATGTTCTCAATCACGTCGTGTCCCAATCCGGACCGTATGTCTTCGGTTTTCTTACGCGCTCGCTTTTTCTCGGAATTTTTCTTGGAGACGGTAGCTGTTGTTTTCTTTCTCGCGATAGGTTTCGTTTTTTTCTCGTTGACGTTACGCTTTCCATTCCCCCTAGCCTTTCGTGTATGCGTCCCCATGTTGAGTCTAAATCTTTATTCAACCTTTTCACTTCTGCCAGAGTTTTTCTCAATGCGGGGATTTCCTCTCTCTCGTCAGCAACTCGTGACCTCGTTGGTGTTTCTACCAAGGACTTGACTATTGGAACGTGTACGGGGGAGTTTATATCTGAGACGGCGTCAAGGTATTTATCGAGTATTCTTTTATACAAATGCCACTTATCAATATCCTTTATACTTTTCTTAACCAACACACCTTTCATTTCCTTGTCCAATGTACTCAACCTAGCCTTTACACGACTTCGATCAAAAACTTCCGGAGTCACGACTAGCATCTTACGCAGGCTCATTTTCCCAGCAGGCTACCGATGACACCGCTTAAAATTGATCCCAGCAATAAGGGTAAAAAACCACCTTTTTGTACGAGCAGCGCACGTTTCTTCTTCACACTCGCCCCCCGCACAGCTAACTTTCTCAACGTGTTACGATGCTTGGATAGTTTTTGTTTTAACCTATTATCTATCTTATGGTTCCCGTTAAGTGTATTCAAACAACAATCGCAAATGGCTTTGATCAACTCGTCGTCCGAGGTTTTAACAATCGCAGTGCGAAGTTTTGGTTTTGCCGATTTTAAGACGTGGAGCAAATGTTTATTGTTCTTCAATCTTTTCATCGTGTAGGGACATGTAAACTACAGTTGCCCCGTCTTTAGGAAATATTTTCGTTCTAAAACGAAACCTCTCGTCTGAGTCCTGACCAAGATCCAGAACCAAATAACCGAATGGTTGTTGCGTAACTTGTTTATATACCCTCTCCAATTCCCCCGATTTTTCCGGATACACCTGCCTAGCCAAGTGACCAAATTGCGACCTATCTCTAGGATTCTTAAAGACAACGATATACTTGGAATTTAGCGAGATGTTTCTCGCTTGCGGGTTTTGATAAAAAATATTCTGCGTAATTAGGAAAACCGAAATGTTAAAGTGATGGCTTCCTCTAGTGAACAGTTTAGAGACGTCTTTGCTATAGGCCCCTTCGCTCATTAAATCATCAATCACGTACAACGTTGGCACACCACCAAATTCTTCGAAAGGCGGTATTTCGGTTCGAAATTGAACGGGTATTCTAATGCTTGGTTCACTTCCAGGAGCACAGCACCATACTATTTCACGTATCGGGCTATTCACCATATAATCTAAATTTTCCAAAAACTGCGTGACAAATGTGGTTTTCCCGCAGCCTGAGGGACCCGCGAAAATACAGGTAAACGGATGCTTCCAGGCTAATGTCATGGTTAACACTGAAATTAAGATTAAAAATATCTTTCTTTTATAATTTCAATCGCCGTTAAAAGCATCATTATGCGTTCGTTTTCGTGGAATTTTATAGTGACCCCACGCAAACGTTTTTATCCCGTCTTCACAAAGGTATCGCTTATCGTCGGATGCATTCAGCGTGACTTTATTCATCTCCATGGTGTAAATATTATGCATTTTACTCCGTATCACGTTCATTTTTCGAAATACCACCGAGTTCTCTCGGAGACATTGTACATAGTCGTTAAATTTTAAACCTTTTTCCTTAACAACTTTCGTTATTCCTTTTGCTTTCTTCTTTTCTTTACCTCCCTCTACCTTGAACGAATAAAGTTTACTACGTAATCCGACAAAATGTGTCATTAGGTTTCCATCGCATTCGTCCTTGAATTTACCAATTACTTTTTTATTTTGTTCAGAAAAGCAAAAGTGATCCTTTGGATAATTCGACGTGTCAAATGCATCTAGGTTCCCCAGAAAATCCCTATACACATCATCCGTTTTTATTTCATATATGAAGCTATCAGTATCGGTGTAGGCGAGGGATATATTTTCCCCGTATTTCGGAAGCATTGTTCTATAATGAAAGTTATACATTAAAGTCTTACTCAAGTCCAAGACACAGAAACCTATATATATAGGTTTATTAATTTTTATGACTGCCTTCCGCATGTGAATGGCAACTAAACACTCGTGAAAAATCGTCCTATTCAGAAATGTTGACTTATTAATTAGTTTTTGTAGTCTTTTTTCGTTTACCACTAATTCCATATTCATACGTTTCCTCACGTTCTCCATTGTTTTCCCAAATACTGCATTGTTCATCAGTTTATAGAAATCCTTCTCAAAATCATTGACTGCCATTTTTCTTTTCTCAGTGTTCAAATCAATATAGGTCTTTAACCAAGGTGATTGACTAAACCTGATTACTCTATGCACCTTCTTCAGCACCAGTCCTAGTTCTAAAGCTTGTTTCAAGTTTACGTAATGAATTACATATTTACTCTTATTTTCGAGAGTTGTTAGCAGTTTTTTATGTTTACCGCCAGGTGGTGTCTTGTTTTCCGGGCAAAGAGGGAGATCTGAATGTGTATCGTGTAGCCTATGTGGGTACTCAAGATCAACTTCGAGAATATATCCAGTTTCACTGTCTTCGGGAACATTTTCAACGTTTAAATCATCAATTTCTGCCTGTGTTAACCATCGAAATTTACCGTAGGGAAGGGGTCTCGAAAGGGCCCACCCATAGAGATTGTTAGCGTCTAGATATGTCAAATAGGTTGGACCTGAATCTGGGCCATGACTTGACATGTATCTATTGTTCGATTCGCAGTACCTTTTACAGCATTGTGAAATTCCTCCTCGGATACCGTTTTCAATCATTAGTATCATGTCGTAGTCAGTCAAAAGCTCTAGTTCTATTTCAGTGTATTTGAGCATTGCATCAAAAGTTAAACCTGGAGCAGTATAATACCACGCAGGATCTAGTTTTTACGCGCTGTAGCATACGTCACGAAAATTTTCAAAAACATCAGCTAAGAGGGTCACGTCGCTTTTCAGATAGACATCGCTGTAATCGCCGATTGTTTCACATTCAAATGCGTCCCAAACATTTTCTGCATGCTGATAATCTTCGTCAGATACATATGCATCGGTCAGTCTGTTGTAAAAATTCTCCTTTTCCGGGAGCAAGGTTTCATCGAGTTTATTCAACGAATCAGTGTAATCATAGGGATAAACCCCCTTTCGTGTAACTAAATTTGTCTTTTCACCGAATATTGTGCTTGTGCATTTAAACTCTGTTAAATTGGCAACCAATGAAGCTAGAGAGGTAGGCATGAATCTAAACGTGTCAACAAACCGAATTTTGAAATTTTCCGTGATAGACTTAGAAAAAGATTTATATTTTTCTTCAGAATTTGGAATTATAAATATTTCCCTGTCATCATAGTTAAGCTCTCGTACGATGAAATGCCCATCATATGATGAGAGGTTATGAATAAAGATTGGAAGGAAATTCGGCATTTTATATTGAATGTTACAAAAATAGTGCGCAGGTCCTCTATACTTTCCTGTCAAATGATCATGGTCTCTAACTTTATTCTCGTTCAATTCTTTACCACAAATGTGACATGCGTTTGCAGTTTCAAAATCTGAGTCTTCCTCTTGAGTGAGAGGATTCATTGGAATAATATTTTTGTAAAGTTTACAAACTTTTTCAGCCTCTTCTTTCATCCGTAAAATGAATACCCTAGCAGCATTGGGACCTCGGTACAGGTATGGGTCCTCGCATCCCTCAGGTCCCACTACGATGTAACTAAAGCTGAATGGGGTATGTCTCTGCATTAAATTAGTATAAGATGAGTAAGGATAAGGCTCGCAGGTACTAATATTTTCCAGAAGACATTCAAAGTCAGCGTAAATGACAAAAGGTACCCGAAAAGAATAATTTAAGTTTGTGAATTGTAAACTTTTATTGTCCTCGTCAGGTAGAATGATTTTACTCGGCTCGCCTGTACCTTTACATAGCTGTTGATGCTCTTCTAGCCTGTGCTCACTCTGGTAATGTGTGAGGCAGCGTTTGCAAGTGAATATTCTATTAGAATGCTTCGTAATTTGGGAGTGAATCAATTTATCAAAATTCCTAATCCAACAATAGTGAGCGGTTGTTTCGTTGCTAATGTAAAGGAGGTCGCGATGATCCTCGAGCTCATGATCTACAATTTTTAGTGGGTACACGAGGTTCTTATCTGTCAGACCAAAAACGTTGATTGAAATATTATTGACACGTTCGAATTTTGGAATATATTTCAGCTCCACCGGGTACGCGATGCAGTCCCAATTGTAACCCATATGGCATGCTCGTGTCTTATACTGGGAAACTCTTTGAGGATCCTTATCGATATTTTTGGCCCAAATGGCATACTTAAAGCAGTATTGATCATCATTTCTGATATTGATAACGGATTTAGTATTCCTAATTTTTATAGGCAGCTCAATGAATGTTGATCCTCGAAATGGCGTGTACTTGTTTATTCGCAGTTCTAAACCTAGCACATTTGATAAGGCCCATCCTGAACCTTTAGCTTGAAATTCGGACTTTTCTTTTAAAAGTTTAGAAAATGTCTCATTGATTACTTTCTCAATTTCATCTGCTAACAATAACCTGCGATTGTTGGTTTTGAAGGAAGCGTTCATTTCATCCCTCTCACCCTTTTTGAATTTGCAAATTAAAACAAGATTGAATTTAATGGCACTATTTTCCACTATTTGATCACTTATCTTTTCGATCAACTGAGTTTTGATGTTATTGAGAAATGAGATCACGTCCTGTTCACCATCTTCCACGGGAGTAATCCAAAATGTTTTCAGTCTGGAACGAATAGCTGATTCAATTTCATTGAATCCCCTCCCTATTTGCTCGTTGATTTTAATCCGGTGCGCGTTGGTATTCTCATGAGGCATAGCCTCGTCAATATCATAGAAGATTTCACAGTAAGTGCAAAATTTTCTTCCCTTTGCCTTATCCAGCGCATTTTTCATTCGATTATACGTCCCCATATCAGAAATGTTATCGTCATCAAACACTATTTTCATATATATGTCACTTAATGCCTGTTCTAATTCTTCCGAATTGTGATAGCTACCAGCATTGTAATTTTCTAGAATTTCTTGGATAGAGGGCATGATTAAAGGTTCTTTGAGCTGTTGCTGAAATAAAATAAAAAAATGATACGTATGAAAAAATACATTTTCATCTCATTACATTAAGTGCAGGATCTAGAGGTAGAAAAACCTCGTAACGAATATCATCTACTTCATAACCCCGTTCGAACAGAAACTCGTATTCTTCTGCAATAGTATATTGCTCAATATGATTAAACGTAGTGCGAGGTATTGAATCGGATAAATGGTACAAGATTATGTCAACTTTACTCTGCAAACAATGTCTAAATGAGATACCCGGTGATTGTCTCTTCTCCGTCTTAACGAATGCGCTTTGAACAATATATTTTGATAACTTTAATAATGATATTTTATATAGTGAATTTACGTTAGACATTGCTGTATATATATTACTACTACTGATTTGTTAACAAACTATGCAATCCTATTGATAAAATCAATTATGTATGTATTTCTTTTAGGTATTGCATATACCCTAAGAAATTAATGCGATTATTAATGATATGTACTTACTCCTGACGTCAATGAATACAGCTGATGATTCGGGAGGTGAAATCGGTCCGTAATAGCTCTCTAAGCTGCTCTGGAGGAAATGGAAACTTAACTCTCAGAAGTGGAGTTTTATAGAAATAAAAGCTAATTCCCTCAGCGGAACACCCGTGCAAGAAGGCCACCTAGTTAGAATCAAGTAATGTCATCATCTGTGCATGTGCTGGTCTGGATGTGGATGGAATTAACTAGTTCAGCCATTTGAATTATCCACCGACGCAACCTAAGCATGTGCCAAGGTTTGCGGAGTTGGCAGCTTCTACTGAAAAAATGCAATGCTCAATTCCGAACATCCGCGCAAGAAGGTTACTTAGTTGAAATCAAGTAATTTCATCATCTACGCATGTGCTTGGATGGAATTGACTAGTTCAGGTATTTCCTTTCAATTATCCTTCGACGCAACCTGAGCATGTGCCAAGGTCTTTGGAGTTGGCAGCTTCTAATGAAAAAATGCAATGCTCAATGCCGAACATCCGCGCAAGAAGGTTACTTAGTTGAAATCAAGTAATTTCATCATCTACGCATGTGCTTGGATGGAATTGACTAGTTCAGGTATTTCCTTTCAATTATCCTTCGACGCAACCTGAGCATGTGCCAAGGTCTTTGGAGTTGGCAGCTTCTAATGAAAAAATGCAATGCTCAATGCCGAACATCCGCGCAAGAAGGTTACTTAGTTGAAATCAAGTAATTTCATCATCTACGCATGTGCTTGGATGGAATTGACTAGTTCAGGTATTTCCTTTCAATTATCCTTCGACGCAACCTGAGCATGTGCCAAGGTCTTTGGAGTGTGCAGCTTCTACTGAAAAATGCAATGATCAATGCCGAACATCCGAGGACATGCAAGGAGTTGTTCTTGAAAGAGATTAAGGAGGATGAGGAATCTCTCAAGGATGTTGGGATATGTTCAACGAGTGAGGTCAGCGGAGTGAAAAAAAACCCACTCCACTATCCGATCTTGCTTAATGCAACCTCCTCCTCTAACTTCCTAGTTTTAGCACGTAGCATGATGCTCTACAGAAGCGTTCCTGTATATAAACCCTCAGCTTTGAGTCTCCATCATTCAACACCTGGCAGAGATCTACTACCGTCGCTATTATCCGCTCTCCTCTGATCATCGCCGCTCATTGCCGAATTGCCGAATTGCACCATATTCCAGTCTTGTCGCCACTCCTGCACCAAAATCATCATCATGGAGGCTACTACTTCTGCTTCTGGGTAATTATGACTTAGAGATAATTAACATTATTTTAAATGTTATTTAAATATGGTTGAGGAGGGGTCTTAAATATATATTTATCATATTAAAATTTTCAGAATTTCCATCATCATTAGGAAACTACACCCGTTTGCAAGTACCCCTATGCCATGCTATGAATGCCCTGCTGGATATGATATTAGTGCTGTCCAGTGGGATATAATTCCTAAGCGGGGGCGGGCTTTAATACCTTGCGGATTCTCCCTTGAAATCCCCAAAGGATTTTACGGGAGACTCGCATCCCGCTCTAGTCTTTCGCTGAGGTATGGGATAGAAGTTGGGGCGGGTGTAATTGATCCTGATTATAGGGGGGAAATTAAGGTTCTCCTCTATAACCATAGTGATGAGGATTTTTTGGTGAGAAGAGGAGCTAGAATATGTCAAATCATCCTTGAAAGAATCGCTACAGATGTTTCATTTGTAGTGTCTGATGACGTTACCTCTAATAGTAGCCGAGGACAGGGTGGTTTTGGCAGTTCTAATCACCCTCCAGTTGATTGATGTGAGTAACGATTAATATATATATAAACATATGATTTATTGTATACAATGTTTTCGTTTTTACCTTTGTAGGATGGAGTCCACTCCCTCAACCACGACGCTTAACAGCACCCCCACTGTCAGCGTCACCACCTCCACCTCAACGTCAACCGAAGCGTTGACCTCTTCATCAACTTCTGTGGTAGCTTTTTTAACTGGTTATATATCAAATTTTAATAATGCTCGAGGTGTAATTAATATCTACTGATGGTACCTATTTTTATTCTGGCAGGCTAGCATCCGGGAAAGATTCTTTCGGTTGCAGGAGGAGGGGTCATTTCTGAAGAAGGAGGATTTGGAGGAGGAAACCCGCTACCGGGTGGAGAAGGTGGAGAAGATGACCACCCGATTCGGGGAGGGGGTGGTGGCGACAATCTTTTTTCGGGGGAGGGAAAAGAAAATTTTTCTCCCCCGAATGTTTACAATGACGGTGGGGGAGGTTATGATGTACAATTATAGTCAAGAAAAGTTTTTTTATGTTTAAAAAAAATAATCAAATAAAAATTATTTGAAACAAAACGTTCGTTTTAATATATATGAATTTTAACAATTTTGTATCCCTATTCCTTAGAGAAAACATTATATATTTGGTCCACCTATTTGGTATATCAAAGTTTTAGAAATTGGGAATGTTATACCCTTATTTCTGGTATCGTATAGAATTTTAAAAATGGTACCTCAATTCGGGGTGTTTTCCATACCCTTAGTTTTCCAAGGGTAAACACTTATAATTTACAGGTAATTCCATGCGGAATAGATAACTAATTTTTCCCTGATAAACTTTCAAATTTAAACCATATTTTTATCTAGAGGGTTTTTTTGTAAACGCCACCGCCTAATTCTTATCCTTTCTTTTAGGAATAGTGACCTACCTATTTGGTATATCAAACTTTTAGAAATTGGGAATAGTAAACACTTATGCTCGGTATCATATAGCATTTAGAAAAGTGTACTTCAATCGCGAATTTTACTATACCCTTATTACCCTAGGGTAAACCCTAATATTTTTACGGGTAATTCCACGCGGAATCGGTAGCCTGCTGTTTTCTGATAAACATTCAAATTTAAATCATATTTTTATCTCTTCAAACAACGGAGTTATTGAGCATAATTCCCGAAAATTTCGGCTTTTTTGGCCATAGGGCCAAAACCGCTGTTCCGATCGGTCTGAAAGTTCTGGAAAATACTCAGTACGTGAGTACTGAGTATTTTCAGTACTCAGTACGTGAGTACTGAGTACCCCCACGCTGCTCAACCCGCTAAGGGGTACATAGGGGGTGTCCTTTCGACAATGATATTCCCGTACCCTGAAAACCCTTGGATACCCTGGAAAGGGTCTCCGGTTTTCTCGCCGGGATTCGAAGGCGGGCATTGAGAGTGACCCATCTTCACATTTGCTCGCTTCTAGAGCGTATAGAAAAAATGAAAAAAAATCCGAAAAGCCAATTTGGCTTAAGGGTCATACTTACCCCACAGCTTTTGGTGTTAGCCCCACGGAGGAAGATCTCATCTGGAACCCTACACGATGATTAGGTGGGCCTATAGACCGGGAATATTTCCCGATCTGCTGGCGACTTACCGCCGATCCGTCCCCTTTATATACTGCGTAGAAGGTGTAGTGGAAAGGGAAAAAGCTAGGGGTGAGGGATGGGCGTTTCCCGGTTAACGCAATTCTACTCTCTCTTCATGATCCCCGCTTTAAATGTCAATTTCCGAATAGGAGAAGGAGACTGATTAATAGGAATAGAATGAGAGAATAACAAAGCGGAATTGAAGAGAAATAGCGGGATTTTCAAAAATTAGGTCTTGAGAACTTTAATTAATTTTTACGGGCTTATTTAAAGTGCTATCAAAAAAATGATGAGGAACTTTTTTACATATAATCACGTTGTCTTTTGATTATTTTCGTTAATTTGTTGTTGTCGTTATTATTCAACGAGATATTTGATGAAATCTATATATTTACCTATTTAAAGGGGACACTTTAAGGCATTATTCTGAAGTATAATTACCTCTTCTTTCACTTGGCACCGTTACTCGTACTCTACAATTGATAGTTCTTGAGATATAAGAGGCGATGGCCTTGGGTCATGATTTTTCCTGCATGGGTTGTGTTGACGTCGTACAACTAGATTGCATATGAAGGAAAAATGCCCCCCCCCTCTTTCACGTGACGTCATTTGTTTTTCTCTGCGACCGATAGTTCCGGGTTGGAATGTCAAGGTCAAACCTGCGCCAGGACAAACATTTTCCCCCTACTATTGGGCCCTGGTTAGTAAACTAGCCCAGGAGCATGGGGTAAGCGAAAGACTGCATAAAGTACATGTGTATCCTAGGGTGTATTGTGAAATTTAGATAAAACAATGTTCTGGTTTAGGAGATATTGTGAGGTACTTTGTGTTTTTCCGTGTGAGATGACGACCGAGGTGAGGTTATTGGGCCCTGGTTACTAAACTAAGCCAGGAGCATGTGGTAAGCGAAAGACTGCAGAAAGTACATTTGTATCTTAGGATGTGTTGTGAAATTTAGAGAAAAAAATGTTCTGGTTTAGGAGATATTGTGAGGTACTTAGTTTTTTTCCGTGTGAGATGACGACCGAGGTGACGTTATGGGACCCTGGTTACTAAACTAGGCCAGGAGCATGGGGTAAGCGAAAGACTCCCGAAAGTATATCTTGTGCTTAGTGTGTATTGTAAAAATTAGAGAAAAAAATATTCTAGATTAGTAGATATTGTTAAGTAATTTCTTGTTTTTGGTATGAATGGGCGACCCTCGGGACTGCACTGGGCCCTGGATGCTACATTAGTCTATGGATGTGGGTTTTATGCCTACGCCGTACTAGAGCAGGGATTGCCGAGTGTTTTCGGTGATTTTCAAGAAAAGTACTTTTCTAGTTCAGCAGATATTGTCGAAAACGTTTTCGTTAGAACCTCTTAGTTTTTGCTATGAAAGACGACCTCCCACTTGGGCTAATTTCAGTGTAGAGTTCTTTCAAGGGCCCTATATCGTTTACTACATAACTTATCCCGGTCTTACAATTGCAAGTGATTACATGGAGTATCACTGAGTGTAGTATGTCCGTTGAAGTCGGATTACTGCAATTGTTTAGGGGATTTACTTAGTTACTTCGGGCAAAAATATTTACGTTGGTATGACTGAAAAATCCAGAGCCCCAAGGGTCGGTGGATAGTCGTGGGCTAGCTCTTCGTGGGCCAAGTGCAGTTTAGGGGACTACCTGCATGGCGATTTCCTTCTGCTACTTGTCACGCAAACGGCACTTTGCATTATGGGATACCAATATCTGCTAGTTATCGCGTCTTAAACTACTTGCGTTATTGGGTTGCAAGGCCGTATGTTTACGATACCATTTTGGTATGATAAATCTGGGGGGGCTAACAGGCACCTTAATATGCGCCCTCGATTGGCAAATTAGGTAGGGTGGCTTTAAAGATGGTGTTCCCAATTAATTTCTGCGATTACGGCGTCTTAGTTACGAGGTTGGACGCAGCTTAATTTGCAAAAGGTTAAAACACGTGGTTAAGCTACGCTTTCCTTGGTCGTCGAATGTGAAAGTAAATAAGTTATTCGTCCTTCATAGAAAGGCCTGGTGAACGTTACAATTTTTTAATGAAAGGTAAGAAAAGTATTTTAAGAATTCTTGGTAGATATTATTTTCAAAGAAATTGAGTATTTGATTATTTCATAGGTACATGATATCGTGAGCATATCAAGAACCCAGTGGAAATATTGTTGCTGAAGCTATATTCTGCTCGTTGCTTTTGATTGAGTTTCTCCTTATGGAGGAGAACTTGGATTCTCTTATTTAGAATTTCATTACAAACCTTGTTCAATTCTTTATATATGCGCAATTACAAAATTGCGTTGGTTGTGTGTGGTTCGGAAAATACAGATATTCGTAATTTAATTATTCATCAGTGTATTTTGGTTGACCCTTGTAAATATTTAACACGTTCTAAGTGGAGAAATTAGACTTTATTAAATCTATTGTGTGATTGAAAGTGTGGGTATGTACTAATACCAAATAGTGCGTATGTTTGTTGTAGTCGGTTGCTTGCCCGGCTGGGGGTTGTCCTGGATGAATGATTAACGTCACATTGAAATATAAAAACATCAGCTGCCACTCAAAAGTAATGGGATGGGTAGAATAAATATTCGATGCTTAAAATCACGTTCAGTGAAACACATCCGTTTTCCATCAAACATTTGTCGAGAACACCAACGCCAAAACAAATTATGTAGACGGTTAATGGCGAAGAAAGTGTCGTATGAATTTATGAGATAATAATTGTTGCATTCTTTGGTGTTTTGGTGGTTTTCGATATTTTCAAAGCACCATTGTTCCTCAAAGTAAGGAATGTTGGTACTCGAAATGTACTTTCTATTGTATGGATCGACTTCTTTATTTCAAGTCTAATAATTAAATAGGGCATGTGCAGTGAGAACTGAGTAAAGCAGAACATCCTGGTTACGTTAAATTTTCCTTGGAGGACAAGTTTCCGTTGTATACATTATTATGAGTTCATGATGTCATCAACAAACCTAGCCCCACAAGATGAACATTTCTCAACAAGGAATAGGTTATGAAAACGACCAAAGGTTGAGTGTTAATTTTTTCAATGTAAACGTGACCGCATCACTGCTTGCCTTTGAGGCAACCCAGCAACTTTTATGTGGAAAGGGTTCACGACTTGAATCTTGTTTATACAAAATAATCACCAGCAGAGAATGCTTATCCTTATATTTTATATAATCACTCAATGAATAATCAAACTGTGATGTGCTAGGTGGTATTAGTAGATCTTCACATAGCCTTTGACATTCCCGGCAGATTGGCCATCTGTTATTAATGCATAAAATCCGGTTGCTTATTAATAACATTAGCGAAAGAGCAATGTCCTTACCCAGAAACAATCGTTGTAACTTTGATTTTCCTCAACTCTGTGTGGAGGTAAGTACATATTAAGTGCTTCAATACTCATTTCTAACATTGGCAGAGCACTTTGGTGTGGCAATTGTTGAATGTACCCAGGAAATTGTCTCTAATATCAGATAATTATCTACAGTTTATTGTTTGGTATTGGACTTGTGAACATTCTATGGATTTTCCTTATTCTATTATCTATCTCGACGTCTGGGCTATTATTTAATTTTTTACTAAATAGTATACCAACGCAGGGCGTGGTAGTCCAGGGGCTAGAGTGGATGACTGCTGACCAGAGGGGCCCGGGTTCGATTCCCGGGTAAGGCACAATAGGCACCTGCAGCTCCAGCCAAGCTCTGTGATTTTCCTGGGAAACCATAACCGGCACAGGGAAAGGAACTGGCCCCCCTGCCCTGATGTGTGAATTTCACACGCCGTCGGGCTTAGTACTGGGTGAACTCTACAAATCACCTACCGAACTGACCTTCCGGTTAATTACTGTGTTTATGGTTTTTTTTATTACCCCAGCTCTTTTATGCTCGTGCAATAGCATCTAAATATTTACCGCCATAATATTTATCCCCATGCTATAAGGCAAGCTTATGTTGTTTAGAAGAGCCTCTTTTTACTTAAAAAATCCAGTCTCTCTGAATTCTGTTTCTCCCTTTTAATATTCCAACCAAATCCCATGCATTATTTTTGTAATGCTTATCGTGTTTGAGCTCTGCTGAAAACTGTGTATATCACTCAACTCCTCAATCAATGAAGTACATTGTACATTGAAAGTTAAAATTATTTACTCCACTGTCAGCTGTTCCTTAAAAGGGATTTACTTTCACCATCTCATCTAACAGACAGGTTGTCTGGGTCATCACCTTTTGGAGTGTAAACTACCCTTATTATATCCACATAGTTCTTTCTGGGGAGCATCATTAATTAAGGGGGGGGGCATTTTTAGTGTGTTGTACAAGACATGAGCCCTTTGCAATGCCAGTATGTAGATTCAGTGAGACAATGTATGAGAATTGTGCATGTCAGGCTATTCCAATTAATTGGATGATAGGGTATGGGATGAAGGAAGGGAGGTGGACAGAATGGAAATCAGAAGAGGAAGTGGTAGTCATGGTGGGGGAGAGGAGGGGATTGTCATTAAGGAGGCAGGGAGATGGATGGGAAGCTTATTGATTGGCTTAGTGAGATGTGGAAGACTGTGATAGAGGTAGAAATACAATGGGGATGTTGGATGGGATGAAGTAGGAAAGGAAGGATGCGGGGAAGATGAGGGGTTGTTGAAGAGTAAGATGTTGGGTAGTGTTATGTTAGGAGAGGAAGATAATTAATGGGTAGTTGATTCCACTGAAAACCTACTTTCACTGGTAGGTTACCAATACTAATAATGATAAAATAAAAAGACCTGTATTTTTCCATTTCTCATTGTGTTGTCCTTTTTCCAAACTATAGGTGGTGTGAAATTGACGTGCCTCAACTCCCTGAGTACATCCGAAAAAAGGCATGTATTACATCAAAGGATCATTCATCACATTCACGCAATACTTCAATGATGCTGAGCATTGTCCAAAGGATAATCCAGTCTGTTACTGCTATCGCCAGGGCACCACTTGGGAAAATTCAGAGGTATGTGGCATTTCAGGGAGAGCATGTTTCACTTAAATCAGAATGGTGAAATTGAATGAATGAAATGAAGAGACTCTTTTGCAGTGTATTTTGTCATGGAGGCCTTTACTTGACATTTTGAGGACATTTTTGTGTATCTTGACTGAAGTCATCCAATTGCATTTGGTGAAGATCTCTGCGCCTCGGAAGATGTTAGTTTTTCATTTCCCTCGCCATCTTCTGAAGTAAATCCTTTTGCAGTGTTCATTACACATTGTACTATGTGACTTCGGTGAGTGATGCTGGATTTTCTTTCGAAATGGAGTGTTCATCCATCTTCTTTCTTCTTTTGTAAAGGCCTGTTGATAATGATGATATTTTCACTATCTTTTAATGGTTAATCCTCTCAGAAGTACTGATGCCCTTCACCGAATCACGCATCATAGCTATTAGTGTAGTTGACCCAGCCTGAATTTTGGTGTTTTTGAGGAGGAATGAGCAGCTGGCTATTGCTATTGGGATAAAGGAGTAGGAATTCCAGCACACGAGCAACATAAATCGTACAATGAAGAAACGTTGCACTGGGCTAATTTGCGAGGAATTTAGTTTTTCTGGACCAAAATTCATTCCACTTTGACAAAGAATGAGGGCATAGCAAGATAGTCAGTGAAGGTGTTGGAAGTTAATGTTTCCTTGCCGAAGGTTGCAGTTTCCATGTAGGCATTGCCACAAGATCGACTTGTATGTAGGCAGCATCTCCAGCAGTTTCATATGTTTCAATGTGTTATAGGTAAACACCAATGTGTTCAAAAGTTGGCTTTAACCCCTTCCACTTTGATTTATTTTCTGAATGTCGTGGCCCTATCCTACATTTATTTTTTCTGTGGTTCATTTAAAGTGATATGGTAGGTGATGAAATGAAATTTTGTAGTTGGCAACCAACGTAGAATAGCGAAATATAAATTGATTATGATTTCATGTTGTAAAGTATTCCAACTGGTTAAATGATTTTTCGTCGTCCACTCCTTTGCCTTACAAAGCAACTATTTGAAAGTGTAAAAGTGATTTGCGATGAACAGGATACGAACTTGGATCTTAAAATGCTATATATATAAAGCTGCAGTTTATATATATATATATATATATATATATATATATATATATATATATATATATATATATATATATATATATAAAACATAAGCAGTTGCCTCTGGAGAAGTCTCATCAAAAGTGATGATATGTTCCCCATTCCATGACCTCTTTTATAATTCTGAACTGGTAAACATGAGAATGAATTAGGCCTAGTGCTGTCACATCTCATCTTTAGGTGTTCATCACCCAATATTGGAGGTTATGATCATAACTGTTGCTGCCGGGAATCCTTTGATATTGATTGGAAAATGGAACGGGGCAGTGGGTGAAGGAAGGGAGGGTGATGAGGTGGGTGACTACAGACTACGACTTACTTTGGGCACCATGCAAGGCAAATGCTTACAAGGAAAGTGCCAAGTGAACTCAGGAAGGTATCACGTAGATTCTACTAGTTCTTGGAGAGTGATTTGCACTGTAGTATTTATATATCCCTGACTGGTTTTTGACATTTTGTGTCATATTCAGGGGAGAATTGCATTCCTGCTGGCAGTAATGTTGAAAGGAGGGGGTTAAGGGGTTGTGGGGTGAGTGTGAAGTGGGGACTGATTGGCTGGGTGAAAGAGCCAAAAGGGTGGTTGATAGGGGGAGGGCGAGGGAAAAGGGAAGCACTGCTTATGATGGTCTAGTACATTTTGACAATTCATGTGATCACTAAAACGTCGCACCCCATCACAGAAGTGCCTCCACCGGTCTGGACACACTATGATCATGGCTGAGCGATCTTTAAGTATGATCAAATTGATTTGCATTTATATTTGGTGCTGCTGTGCACGCTTGCTTGGAATTGGAACTTGCAATGATGGTGGTTGCACTGGCAGTTCCTTGACGGATTCAGAGGATGGGTCCGGTGATGTTTTTCTTGTTGACTGTCGGAATCAGCCAATCACCGTTGCGCAGAAAATTCTTTGCATGATCAGTTTACACCGCAAGTCTGCTCTCTTGAGAATATGTATTCAATAATACGATATGTGCTTATATATAAGTCCACTTTGGAATGCAATATTTCAATGAAAAAATCAAGGTTCGATGCATTTTCGAGAGAGGTATTTATACCAAGCTAAAAAGATATTATTTGAAATGTCAGTTAAACTTCTGCTAAGTCAGATTTATATTATGGTCAAACCTTAAAAAGTAATCAGAATTAATATTGATACTTTAAGTCAGCATACTATATTTGGCATTAAAAGAGTTCAATTGTTTTCCTTTGTGTCCTTATTACTTGATAATTTGAAGAAATTGTATTGAAAAATAGAGTTTCTTCAAAATGAGAAAGAAACTAGTATTGGGGGTTCATGAGAAATGTAAAAAAAGGAACTTACAAATGGAAGTAAAAATTTGGGGATGGGGTATAGAAGGGGTTGACCTTCACGAGGTCTGTCATCGAAAGGATCCAGCGATGAACCTCTGCATGATTTAGTCAATTTCAAGAATTTGGTGGTGCAATCACAGGGGACTTTCTCCAAATGGCAAGCATTGGTCGAGGTTTTCTGAATAAAGTCTGAATGGAGATGAGTCACAGGTCTACAACTATAACCTTGAAATCAAAGACCCATCTTTCCATTTGCCATTTGACTAGACAAAGGAGGCGTGACAATTGATAATTACCATTCCAATTGAATTGGCTTTGCCTGTTGTTTTTATAAGTAGAAGGGATGCTGGGTTGAGTGTGTGAGGCCCCTAGGAGAGTACTTCGAAGGGGACAGCAATGGCCTCCTCATTGTCCTAGGGAAACTATTCATCTCAGGATATTGCCTGGCTGTACCCAGGCAGACCTCTAGTACGAATTTATATGGCGAGTGGGAATTCATGGACCAGAGAACAGATGACTGGATTGATCAAATGAAAGAGGGAAGAAACCTTGTTGTATGCAATTCATTTCTCGTTTACGATTGAGGAAGACTCAAATTATTTTCATTATAGATTCAAGGGTACCCCCGGGAATATTAGAATATTTGTAATAGCTGTCGTAGTGGTGTAGTTCACTGCATGTTATAACCAGGGCATAATGCTTAAGATTCTTTGTGTTTCAGATACTGCTTCAACTAAACCACTTTGTAGAGTTCTTATCTTCATTCTTTATTCCTTTTTCTTTGCCTTTAAAGCCTTCACACTGGCAGTATTGTTAAAATACTCTCTTCGAGCAACTTCGAATAGATTGTGTCTTAACTTCCCCTTTATTTATTTTCTTTAGAAGCCTTAGAGCCTTCTAATTTTTGTGTGTGGGATTTTAAATTTCTTCGTATCATTTGTCAACATTGAAATAATTTGATACTTTTTGTAAATTGTGGTATGAGCAATAGGGGTGCATCTAATGCACTGTGAAATGCGGTACATTGCGTGGAATAAATGAATGTCACTCAGAAGATATTTGTAGATTGGAGGGATAGTTGACTTATTTGCAGGCTGCCTTGTGTCCCCGGCTGCTGTGGTGCATGTGGGAAATGGGGAGTTGGGATGAGTAGTGATGAGGGGAGAAGACATGGAACAAAGTAGTGGGTATGTAATGATAATTATAGTAATACTTAATCCATTTTTAAAAATGGAGCTACCATTTAAAATGTCATAAATATAAATGTTTTAAATTTAATATATAAACATAAATTCTTGTAAATTTATTCTTGGAACTCTGGATAGTCTTGATTTCAGCTGAGTAGGCAGATAAGTAGATGTAGATAGTTGGGTAGTCGTATCTTCATGTAATGGAATGTGTTGTAAGTGGTGGAGCACGAACTGTTTCCTTGGTAATGATTACATTATCTTTATTGTCACTTGGGATTTGTTTATCGTTTTCATCAGTTCCTTCACGCCTTGGGATATCATAGCAATGATGTTCAAAAAGTGTGTTCAAAATATCGTATCCCTTCTGTTCTATACAGCTATGACTGCCTAAGGGGTAATAGTGAATGTTGCTGGTAGGAAATATATAATATCTCTCAAAAACACCTTAAAGTTTCACAAAAGCTACATGGACAGCTTATAAACTGATGAGGGTTGGAGAAATAGCTCATAATAGTTCCAAATTAATCCTATGGGACATGAAACCCCCAAAGATTATATACATTCATATTAAAATGTGAGTGGCCACTTGGTACTGGGGGCAAAAACACGTATTAATATGTGAGCATACCGCAAAGTGTTAAGAGACAACTGCTGGGTGGGGGTTTTTATTTTGGGGATACATAAATTTAATTTTTAGTGCATTTTAACATTATTGAGTGAAAAGAAAAGTTTTTTACTCTAAGCTTAATTGTTGAAAACGATTATATAATTTCATGCTTTTGTCGTGTTATTAAATTGAAAAAAGTGGTTACTTACCAATATGGCTATTTCTTCATTATTGAATGCCATTAATTGTAGTTGTTTTGAGGTTTATTTACACCAATACACACTTAAATAATATCTCACAGAGTGCTGCGCTTGAGTGTGGTGGACTGCAGAAGCACAGAACTTGACAGAGTGGAACGTTGCACTCTCTGCGGTGGTATCATGTATCCCTCATCTGCGTATGTGACCATTGCCTCACGCAACTCTTGTGTGAATGATTTTTAGCTGCAGTTAGTGAATTTAGGCTATGGGAAAAGCTGACCTGATAATTGTGGCGGAGGGTCTAATTTGGGACTTTTTCTTGGCACTTTTGAAATAGCTCCTCTGTATTTGTTGAATAACCAGTAAATGAGACCTAAACGTAAATTCAAGTGGCTTTGCTGTCTTTTTGAACCGTAAATATCGGTATTTCTTTCCAGTTTTACCTTAGGGTCGCGAGTGCATCAGTGTCCATTATATTCAGAAATTCATGCTGCTCAGGACTGCTGTAATAATTGTCTAGAGCTATCAGGTAACCTTTACGGAGCAACTCTTCTGATAGTTTTAGTGCAATCCACAAGGTTTTGGTTGAATGTTGCACGTCAACTCCTGTCTGACAATTTATGAGTTCCGTATCTTTCCCTGCATACATTATCATATTCCAAACGAATACACTCCTTGCTTTAAAGGGCTTGTAAAATTCAATGTCAAAACACGACCTCTTTTATGGAATGTAGACCGTCCACCCTAAACATGACTTTTCCTAAGTGATAAATTTTCATAGTTAGAAACACCTCCCTCGGGTATGTAACTCTCCAAAGGTTTTTTCTAATGATTGAAGATGGGCGTTATTTGGTACAGCATTGGGGATACTGTCTTTTGCAGCCCATACAAATTGTTTTGCTGTACTATGTAGTTAAATGTGTTATCTTGCATGAAATGTTCAAATATTTCGTCCGCCTCAGTTTTCTTGACTAAATGACCTGCCTTAAATGTAGCCGGGAATCTACAACTTGGGAGTTCCTCCTTCAACCCAAAAGCTGGAATGTGATGTCATGGTCCTGCCATCCTCCCTTTCACTCTCTGTTTTGCTCTCAGAAATGCCGTGCAATCTTTGTAATCTGTTAGGAAACCCTGCTGCTCTCCCACTCGCCCCGGCAGTCGTCATCACGGACCCACAGAAAGAGGGTTCCTCCTCTGATTGCAAACCGCTTTCCGCTTCCTCACTAAGCTCCCACATTTTATTTCTATAATCATCGGGCAGTGTAGGTTTCCTGTTAGCCATTTTGTAGGTAACTTAGCATATGGTCTAAAAATTATAAACTATAGACTCGAGCAAATCCTATGAAAGAAACAAGATAACAAATTCCTGTCCCACATTTGTAGCATGTGCAGAGTTAATGTATATTTCATATGCCCTTGAACTTATTTTTCTTGATGGATTACTTTTGGAGAGTCAAGGACTGCAATCAAAATGCATACAAAATCTAAGTTTAAACATTGAACTTGAATGTCATGTCATGTCCCCCTTTGATTTCTACAGATCTGTTAGTTTGAGACAGGTCGTCCTAAACAATGTTTTCAATTAATGACAATTACCTTAAATCATAAACATAATAAATAATCAGCCTCAAGGTCTGTTTGGTAGGTGGTGGTGGAGTTCACGCGGTACTAAGCCCTATTTAGTGGAAAATTCAAGCATCAGGGGGGGGGGGGGGCCTGTGCCATTTATGGTTCACCGGGAAGATCTGGTACTTTAAAATTCACAAAGCTTGCTTGGGCCTGAGGGCTCCTGAAGAGGCTTACCCAGGAATCGAACCTGGGCCTTCAGGTCAGTAGGCCAATGCCCTTCTCCTGGATTACCACGTTCATATATTTCATCCATATATGGCCGTGGAAATGTGTAATTTTTAGTGACCGCATTCAGGGTTCGATTATCAAATCAAGGCCTCTACTTTGTAAGTTGTTGAAATGAATTATCTGCTCATATGTGAACAGGATCTCATCTGCTAAGGAATCACTTGCCCTCTTCTCCAACCTCTTGTTGGTAATCCTAAGCAACACGATCATTCGGCAATTGAAATTAAACTTAATTGTGGAGGACATAATTGCGGATGTGTCTATGCAAGAATCGCTGTTTTCCACCTTGGGATTTACTCCAAACCACAAACAATGATTGAAATTGTTTGAAGAAGGCGTTGATGGAGATGAGTCATTGGTCTACAACAATGACTGAAGCAAAATCATCTACATCTACATCTACATAATACCCCGCAAGCCGCCGCAAGGGCGTGTGGCGGGGGGTGTTAGGTCACCAACCGTAAAAACGAAAAATACCACATGCAAAAAACAACACGGAAAATTACACCCCAGCAGCGCCAGCAGCACACACTCATGCAAAAATCCCTTCATCCAATACTCATGCAAACACATATACCGCAAAACAACTAAAAAACTGCACCCCAGGATACAGCACGAAAGCCATCCTAAAACACGCAAGCCAGGACACAACAAGCAAGAATGTGAAACATCACTACCACATGAAAATGCACCACAAAACGCTCTACCCCCCAAAGAGACAGTAAAAGGAAGGGATTGCGACCCAACGTTGCAGGTAGCAGGAATTTCCCCCCGCCGGGAGGGAAGAGGGACTGAAAGGGAAACTTAAAAACAGATGAACAGAACACGAATGATGTCATGCGGAAAGAATGGGTTGTTATAGCAAAACACATAAGGTTAGTGGAAGAGCATGCATTTAAGTACAACTAATTATTTTTTAGACGCTGAGGGTGGCAAGTGGAATTTTTGCTATCTATAACCCTGCAGTTGCTATCCCGTATTGTCCGTGGGAAGAAAGAGTCCTTGAGTCGGCTAGTTCTGGCATCTATTTCGCGAATTTTATATGTATGATCCGAGCGACCAATGTATGTAGGAGTACGAATAATTTACGAGACCTCGGTGGTGAAATAGGCGGATCTGAATGTATTTAATAATTTCAATATTGCATTGAATCGTCTCTCTTCCAATGATTCCCACCCCGAATCCATGAGCATTTCGGTAACGCTTTGCGTTTTATCGTAGGAATTTTTTACAAAACGAGCTGCCCGGCGTTGAACCTTCTCAATTTCCCGAATGAGACCTTTTTCACTCGGGTCCCACACGCTGCATGCGTATTCTAAATGAGGCCTTACGACAGCGTGGTAACAACATTCCTTGACCTTTGAGTCACTTTTGCCGACAATGCGTCTAATGAATCCCAATTTTTTATATGCTTGACCGCAGACTTTACGTATGTGAGTCCCCCAAGTTAAATCTTTTGTGAATGTGACACCTAGGTATTTTACCGTATCAACTACTGCTAGGTCACCTCCAGCTAATTTGTAAGCAAATCCCGTTGATCTTTTAAAGAAATTTACCACTGAACATTTATTATAATTTAGAGTCAATCCCCAGTTAGAACACCATTTAGTAATGCTATCTAAATCCTGCGCTAGAATAAAACGATCCTCATCCCCAGATATCTCCCGATAGATCACCGTGTCATCCGCAAACATCCTAATGTTACTTTTCACTTCGCGGTTCAAATCGTTAACAAAAATCAAGAAAAGCAACGGCCCGATCACACTTCCCTGAGGTACCCCCGACGTGACTCGAACGCTGTCAGAACTAGCGCCATCAAGAACTACCCTCTGTTCCCGCTCTGAAAGAAAATCTTTAACCCAACTTATGGCGCCCTTGTTTATACCCGCGACCTTTAATTTATGAATGAGTTTACCATGTGGGACCTTATCAAATGCCTTTTGAAAATCTAAGAAGATGGCATCCACTTGCCTACCTCTCTCACCCGATAAAAGTAAATCATGTGTAAATAATCCTAATTGGGTTTCGCAGGAGCGGGTTTTCCTGAATCCGTGTTGATTGTCACTTAAAAAGTTAACATTTTCAAGGTGTCTCATGATTGAACTGACAATTATGTGCTCTAAGATTTTGCAACACATAGAAGTGAGAGATATAAGTCTGTAATTACTGGGATCCTCCCTGTCACCACTTTTAAAAATAGGCGTTATTTGCACGGTTTTCCAAATCTTAGGTACTTTGCACTCTGTGAGGGATTTGTTAAATATAAATTCAAGGTACTTGCAAGCTACCAAATGTTTGGAGCTAAATGTTTTATCACCCTAGCTGGTATATTTTCGGGACCCGGGGATTTGTTGGGTTTAATCTCATTAAGCAATTTTAGAATTCCTTGTTGGTCCACTGTTATTTTTTCCATGGGTGGAGTATGTATTGTTTCTTTGAGATATGCGGTGGCAACATCATTCGAGAAAACGCTTTGGAAGAATGAATTTAAGATGTTAGCTTTAACCTCACCGTCTGTATGAATTATATTGCTACAATCCCTTAAGCAAACCACTGTTTGTTTACTCCCATTTACTTCCCTAACATATGACCAGAAAGCTTTGGGGTCAGTGTCCAAGTGCTCGCAAAGTACTTTGCGTTTAAATTCCAGTAAGGCGCTACGTAATTGTTTTTTGGTTTCAATTTTAGAGGATCTATATGTGTCCCATAATTGTGTATTCTCAGGGGATGATGTGTTCACGCCTGCCCTCTTTACCCTAGAGTGAAGCATTCTCTGCTTTCGAAGGGCTTTTCTAACGTCTTTATTGTACCACCTGGGGTCGCGATTTGCTTTAACGTATTTAATAGGTATGAAATCTACGATTCTTTTTTGCATGATATTGACAAATTCTGTCCAAGTTTCTTCCACGTTGACATGACTTAAGCGGGTTTTGAACTCGGGTAGTGAAGAGTTTAATTGATTGGCAAAAGATTCAAAGTCTGCTTTATGGTAATTATAAATTTTTCTTTTTGGTTTAACAATCTTTGTTATTGCTATGTCCAAGTGGACATTAATTGCTTTATGGTCACTCAAGCCCTCATCAGTTGATACACTAATAATTCGTTCAGGCGTGTTTGTAAGAAATGGATCCAATATGTTCTTTCCAAGGGTGGGCATGCGTACTACTTGATGGAAGGAGTTTCTTTGAACCAATTTTATCATGGAATTGCAAGATTCGCGATCGCGGGTCCCAGATTTAACGATATTGCTGTCCCAATCTATACCAGGGAGGTTAAATTTGCCACCAATTATGTTTATGCTGTTATTATATTTACGTGTAAACTTGTAAATTTGATCGTTGAGGGTGTGAAGTGTTTTCAAATCTGAGTCTGGAGGTCTGTAGAAAGAGCATAAATTTATGTTGGGTTGATTGGTCCGTATTAAGGTGCACCAAACACTTTCTATGTTATTATTTTCAAATGAAACTTGCCTGCTTTCAAAATGACTTTTAACTGCCACGAAAACCCCTCCTCCGGGTCTTGTATCTCTATCGTGTCGGTAAACTTTGAAATCTATTGGGAAAACTTCTTGGTCGTTTATGTCATTGCACAGCCAACTCTCTGTGCCTAATACTATATCAGCGGAATGATTTTGGATTATGTATTCTAGATCCCCTGATTTATTTTTGAGGCTTCTGCAATTTATAACAAGTATAGTTAAATTATTTTGATGTTGAATAACGTCCTTATTTGTGTCATTCTGTTAGTCGGTTGACGAGACAAAGGAGAATGCAACGTGACAGTTGATAATTACCATTCCAATTGAAATGGCTTTTCCAATTGTTTATAAAAGTAGAAGGGATGCTGGGTTGAGTGTGTGAGGCCCCAAGGAGAGTACTTCGAAGGGGACAGCAATGGCCTCCTCATTGTCCTAGGGAAACTATTTATCTCAGGATATTGCCTGGCTGTACCCAGGCAGACCTCTACTACGAATTTATATGGCGAGCGGGAATTCATAGCACAATGCTTAAGATTCTTTGTGTTTTGTAAATTACTCCCACTTAACCATTTTGTAAATTCCTTATCTTTATTCCTTCCTCTTTGCTTTTAAAGCCATCATAAAGGCAGTTGTGTTGAAATACTTTTTGGAAAGAACTTGGAATAGATTATCTAACTTAACTTCCCCTCTCATTATTATTGTTTGTAATATTTAGAATTGGTTCACCAATAGGTTTTCTAAAAATGCATGTTCAACCTGCAAGTTGTATGCTATGAAAGTTGGCCATTGAGAAAATTCCTCAAATAGGACATCATGGAGGCGGAGCAGAATTGGTAACTATGTACTAGGGTGGCCATGAACAAAAGATGCTGTGTGTGAGCCATGCTGTGGATGCTCTACTACCATAATAATATGTTGATAAGTTAAAATTATAATACCTCTAATCAGTTCACTCATGTGTTTTTTAAATGAATTTCAAGGTAGGGCATGTGAGACATGACATTAGGCTTGTATAATGTGGAAAAGTCAAGGAATATTGAAATCATAATTTGGACTTTTGATTGTGATGTTGATGTATTGCAGTTGAACTATGAGATAAATAATTTTGGGAAGAAGGCAAACTAGGGGTCAAAAGAGCAAAATAAGCACTTAAAGCCAGCTCAATTAAATCACCCATCAAAAGAGCATATGGTATAGTTTAGGCTAGCGTATGTCCATGCATATGTGGATGAAAAGGGAATTGAAATGAAATGGGTCTGTGGGAGTGGATACATTTCTGCAGAACTGATAGAAAGAGATATTTAACCACTAAACAATTATTGTAATGACAGAAATGTATGGAGTTCATCAAAATTTCAAATTATATAAGATTGCATGATTAGTATAGGCTCTTTCTATACTCTCTTGGGCACATTTAAGAGTAATTTTTTTTCCAAAAAGTAACCTTTTCTTAGATTGGTGTTTTTGAAGGGAGTTTTCAATTTATGTTAATCATTGTTGAGCTATCCCAGCAGGCAATACTTTCTCAAGATATGGACTCAAATATAGCTTGGTAGGTTAAAATAAGTACTTGAGCATCAAAATGGCGAGCCAGATTTTTTTAGAAAGAATAGGGCTGCATATGATTGTTCACGATCTTATTCCATTTCGAATCTTCAGCATTAGTTATTCTGTTTTTCTGAACCCAGTAAATTGGTATGTTCCACTTAGAAATCAGTTGGGTTTCTGTTTCCTCCGACATTTTTGATCATAGGTGTTTCAATATCAAGATAGGTGTCTTGCAAAGGCTAAAATGGTTCTGGATTTCAGTTCTCATCAGCATGACTGGATGTGCATGCATTTCAGTTCCATCAGCAAATGTAGCTTCATATGACATGCATTCTTGCGTATACGCTGCTCATCCCTCTATCCTGCTAGGAGTTTCTGCATGAACTAGGGTTAAATCCATTAAACAGGACATCCAGGTAAACTTGTGCCCTGGCCTGACTTATAGAATTGCTGCATTTAAAACTCTTTAGTGCAGGCTACTTGTCCTGGTACCAGCTAGAGTAAGTGACCTCCACCAGACATTGCCAGAGGTACCATCCCCAAGCAAATGCACATTGATATTTGTTCATTAACTGGCATTGCATTGTCCATGGCAGCATTTCAAGTGCTTCAAGAGTGTGCAGTTGCCTTCCTTCTACGTCTGTGTGGAGGGGAAAGGTCCACATTGTGGTTACTCCCTGGCAAATGTTGTGCGAAATTTATTGGTTTTTCCCCTTCTTAGCATATCAAATGCTCATTCTTCCTGGTCTAGATTCTTCCTCCAGTATTGCCTATATACTGTGCTTTGAACCAATAGAAGAAGGTTTTATTTAATTGTGAATTAGGAGATTGCATATTGTCATGGGAAGGTACGAAGGGTAATATTATTTAAACAGTTTGTCCGAAACAGATCTTGGTCACAAGGTGCGCTCTTTCTTGATGTATATATTTGGTGCAGTACTTGGTGCTGCTGTGAGTGCTTACATACTTGGAATAATGGTAGGGTCACTGATGTTTCCTCAACGGATGAAGAGGATAGGTCCGATGATGTTTTTTGTTGACTGTCGGAATTAGGTTCTGCAAAGTAACTGCAAAGGCTGCTTGGGGTGAAATATGTTCCTTCGTAGGAGTTTGATATTGGTTAATGACAGGGGTGACTTACAGGAGGAGTTCCATCAGGATATCCTTATGCATACTGGTGTAGTTTTTGATGCCCTTGGGTCCTATGTTGCCGCATTTCGTTTCTCATTTATTATTGAGAAAGATTGAAAGGATTTCATTTATAGATTCAAGGGTACCCCTGGGAATATTTGCTTGTTTTGTAGAACTGTAGTATTTATGTATTTAACTGCATGGTGTAGCCACGGCATAATGCTTAGGAATCTTTGTGTTTCCAAAATTACTCCTTCCTAAACCACTTTGTAGAATTCTTTTCTTTACTCTTTCTTCCTTTTTCTTTGCCTTTAAAGCCTTCACACTGGCAGTAGTGTTAAAATACTCTCTTCAAACAACTTGGAATAGATTATGTAAGTTCACTTCCCCTCTCTTTATTATATTTTGTATTATTTAGAATTGGTTCGCCAGTAGGTTTTAAAAATTCATGTTCAACTTGCATGGAATGCTGTGAAAGTTGGCCGTTGAGCAAAATCCTCAAATAGGAAACCATGGAGGCAGAGTAGAATTTGTAGCTATCTCTGGTGAAGAATTAACTCTCCCAGCTTGATGTGATCAGGTGACCATCGATGAAGCATTTCAGTATCAGGGGTGAATGGCAAGCCAGAGATCTCAATAGGTGGTCATGAGCGAAAGATTTGCGGTGTGAGCCACTTGATGCTAGTTTAATTGAATCGCCCATCAAAAGAGCATATGATATGGATGAGGGTAGCGTATGTCCACGCATATGTGGCAGATGGATGAAAAGGGAATGGAAATGAAGCGAGTCTGTGGGAGTGGATACATTCCATACATTCAGCAGACAAAACCGTATCAAGATATGCACTCAAATAAACCATGGAAGGTTGGCATTGGTACTTTATCATTAAAATTGTGAGCCAGATTTTTTAGGAAGAATGTGGCTTAGCGTAATTGTTGGCTACATCATTCCATTTTGAATATTCAGCATTACTTGTTTTGTAATTCTTAACCCAATTCATTGGTATGTTCCACTCAGAAATCGGTTGGATTTCCATTTCGTCAGTTATTTTTGATCGGAGGTGTTTCACCGTTGAGAGAGATGTTTCCCAAAGGCTATAATGGTCTGAGTTTTAGTTCTCATCAGCATGACTGGGCATGCATGAATTTCAGTTCCATCAGCTAATGTACCTTCCATCCTGCAAGGCGTTTCTGCATAAACTATAATTACATTTGTTCAACAGCCAACGCCCAGGTAAACTTGCCTTCAGGCCTGACACGTGGATTTGCTGCATTTGGAACTCTTCAGTGCAGGCTACTTGCCCTTGTACTCAGCTAGAGTGAGTGACCTCATCGAGACATTGCCAGAGGTACCATCCCCGAGCAAACGCACATTGGTGGCTTCAATTTCAAGTCTGTAATTAATTAGGTGCAATTGTTATGTTTTGGGTGCTGTGATTGTAAAATGGTTTGGTGCCCCTATGGTATTTTCAGTTGTTTATCTCACCAAGAAATTCTACTTCTGCATGTGCCCGTGAAGTCAAGTCCATCGTAGGGCATTTGCCCTAAATTGACAATGAAAGTGTGATGAGGATAATAAATTCCAATAACAATGAATGCTTTATTGCATTGCCATATTGCGGTTAGCACATAAAATGAGATAGTTATGCCATCCTCTGGCGTGGATATCAAATAACCCCTGACCTGCTTCCTGGGGTCTCTTTTCAGATTGTTGGAGCTTTGACGAGTGAATGATGGAGATAATGCGATCCTCCCACTTCATTCCTAATTTGCACGAACCAATCTTTTTTCTTTGGTATGCTACCTCATATTTTGGTATTTTCACTGATTTCAGACTTTCAGGAAGACCTCTATGTCCTCTGGCCCTAAGCAGGAATGATGTCGTTGTCCGACCAAAATAAAACATGACCACCCATCATGTTAGTCAAGTCAGTACTGTCATCAACTTCAGATTCACGCCAAATAAGGGCCAGACACAGTTTTCTTGGTAATTATTACATCTTCTTCACGGTCACCTGGGATTTCATTATCATTCAAACTCATGTCGCTTCTTTCACAACTTGAAACTCCGTACTAATTGAAAGCATCTTCAGTTTCACAAAAACAATATGGAAACCTCTCAATTATTAAGGAAATAGCACCTATTAGTTCCACTTAATCCACCAGGGTGCAAAAATATGTTGAATAAATTTTATTTGTTTTGAAATTGTGAAGAAAAATATATTTACTCTGACCCTAAACACTTGAAAAAAATATTTTTAAAACAATCTTTCTGTTTCTTTTGGTGCCACCAGGACTTGCAGTCAACATTGCTGACAGAGGGCCCCTCCCAAGCATCCTTGAGATGCTTGCAACCATCACAGCTATAGCTCACCTCTGCGCTTCTGCAGCAGTTGTCATTCGTCATGGCTGCCCATCCTGGCTAAATCCCATCCCGTGCTCGTGGGACAGGGAGTCCAGATTACTCCCTTTCGCAAGTAGGGTGATCCCATGCAATGTCATCGCAACCAGCACATCGGTTAAACTGAGAACCACTGTCATTTAAATCCAAACTGTGTTCGCTGCGGAGGCACCCACTTAAGCTCCGCATGCGAAAAGTCCAAGGAGATCCCCGCTACGTGCTTCCTTTGCCTGCAGGATCACCTTGCGAATTACCGCAGATGTGAAATTCATTCCGAGGCGAAGAAAAAGAGTTTTGAACGCCGCGCTGCCTCGGGCCAAACGATTCCCGCCGGAAGCCCCCTCTCCCACTCTTTCGCCACAGCTGTGGACTCGTCCTCGGCTTTCCCGCCTTCCCCGCCAAGTCCATTCCCCGACCGCGTGGTCACTTTCTTTCAAGCAACTCTGCTACCCCTCCTCTTCCGGCTTCCTCCACAGCTCTCCCTCCCCCTCTCTCAAGTGCGAACCCAGATGATCCGGAACTACTGCGTTGGTCTCGTACTATCATGGCGAGCATTCAAAACGCTCTCACTATTCAAGATAAAAAAATGTATATTCTAGAACAGCTACTCAGTATGCACGCATAATTTGCGCACGGGGAACTTAGGGAGCAATTATCTAATTGCCACTTACGCCTACAACGCAGCCATCCTAGCCAGATCATGCAGAAGACACCTGGCCTCCAAATATTTGCAGCAAGCTGTCGACTCCCTGATGGGTTGGTACTCCTGCTGGCGCTTTTCCGTCAATGAACGGAAGACTCGGGCAATAGTGTTCTTCAAAGGCCCGGAGGAACCCGGAGAAATCCTCATCGGCACTGAAGAGATCCCTTTGCAGCGCTTGGTGATTTACCTAGGAATCACCCTCGACAAGCACCTCAACATGCTGCAGCACGTCAGAAGAACATCGTGAATTGCAGGTAACCATCTACCTCAGCTTCCAGCTAGCTGAAGAAAAGAAAAAGTTCTTCGTCATCCGTGGGCTCCCTATCGAGTCCAATACTACTGCCATCCAAGAAGAACTGCCACAAAAGGGCGTCCAACTCCACCATCAGCCAAATGCTGACGTCTCGTCCGACTGCTGCAGAAAGGAGACACAGAGAAGAGGCTATTCTCCTTGACCCTAACTACGTGCCAGCAGCGCTTCCAAAGCACCCAATGCGACTTTTCCAACTCTCCCTTGCGTCTACTTCCATGGAGAAGAAACTGAACAAAGTACACTCCCTCCTAGGGCTCGCAGTGCACTTTGAACACCATCGCCCTTCTCCTGGACCACCTCAATGTACCAGGTGTCAGAGGATTGGCCATATATATAAAGGCTGCGGACTCATTCCTCGCTGTGTCTGCTGCGGCCGTAGTCACTCAGACAATGATTGCCCGCGCCTCACCGGAGAACTATCCACTCCCATCATAAGGCAGACAATTCCAAACTCATTATCAACCCTTAAGTGGAATTGCAGAAGTATTACTGCACATAAGGCTGAACTCCAGCACCTAATCAAAATGCGAAATCCCCAGGTCGTGCTTATCCGGGGAACGTTCCTAGAACCCCACCAAGCGTTCACTATGCCTAACCACAAAGTATACCAAAAGGACCGTGACCCTGGCCAAGGTGGTGGTGTTGTGATCTTAGTTAAACGATCCCTAACTTGCAAGCAAATCGCCCCACGTCGTACCAAACACCTCGAAATAGTAGGCTCACAAGTCAACACAGTGGATGGCCTTGTTAAGTTCTGTTCACCTTACCAACCTCCTACTAATCAATATGCTAACATGGACTGCAATGCTCTCGTCTCCATACTCACCTCCCCAGCCGTAGTCGGTGGTGACTTGAACATTAAGCACCAAATATGGGGTTGCAACCAAACGACATCCAAAGGAAAAACGCTACTCGAGCTAGCACAATCTACCCCCTTCACCATATTCGCTCCAGCCACGTATTCTCACATACACGAGAAAAATCCAGCCACGAACCACATCCTGGACATAGTCCTGACGTCCAATATTGCCATCGTCCCCTCCCCTAGCACACTGGACTTCGGAGCTTCTGAACACCTCCCTCTCACCTACTCCATCGATATTCACCCAATCCTGGCCCCCGTTTGCACCACTCGCACCGACTGGCGCATCTTCACTGTAGAGAGAGAGAAATACTCCCCTGCCCTAGATCGCCTTCCCTTAAACACCAGTGCAGAAATAGACCAGGCAGTTGACTTTCTCACCAAATCCATCCAGTCCATAGCACAACGCCCTCTCTCCAATTTTAAATCACCGGATATTCTGCCACCACACATCCTACAAACCAAGGGTGGTGTCATGGATATGAAGACACCCAGCCTCCTCACATTTCTCTCCCATCAGAAATGTGAGGTCCCTCCAGAGAGAGAGAGAAGAAAGCCTGGGTACCACATTCCAGGAGTCCAGGTTTGCCAGAAGGACAGATCGACGCAGAGAGAAGCAGCTGTTTTGGTTATTCATCATCTTGAGTGCTCAGAGATTCCCACTGCCAGCCTTTCAGTCAACAGAAGCCACTGCCATTGACCTGAAGTGCAGCAAGGCTCCTCTTTGCCTCGCGTCCTTTTAAATCTCAGAAACTCAGTCGGCAGGCTACATGAGGGATGAGTGGCGTGATGGACACTGCAGTGTGGTGAGGTGAAGCATACTTCGGAAGTTCAGTAAGATTCTGAAGATCTTTGAAAGCCAGATAAATTATCATAACAAAAATAATAAGCTGCTTGGCTATCAATGAGGGTCACCGCTGGTGACATTCAGAGTAGAATCTCCAAAGGGTGGTTGCCCATGGTGATCCTGGGCATTGTATACACGTCCCGGAGCAATTATTGAGTACAATTTGAATTGGAAATGTCACAGTATGGTGGGGGTGCGAATAGGTGGCATGTTAGATTTGTAAGATTATTTACTACCCAAAGAGAAAAAGAGACGGTTTGAAGTGGCGTATCAAAGAAGGCACAAAGGAAACAGTGTAAATTTATTTGTAAATGAACATGCACTGTAATAAGGTGAGTACACGTGACCTAGGAAGAAGAATGACACAGAGACATAGGATAGACTCTTAGACGTGATATATTTAGGCAGTCTACTTGATTTTTACATGGAAGAGCATAATCCCAGGTAAGGAGAGGGTTACCAGTTCATAGAATCCACAATTGAAAGGGAATTGTCTCTTACTGGCGCAGATGAATTTCACGATGGATGCTGGGTTGTGGGGTGCTCAAATGTCGGCCATCCGGGTCAGTTCGCTCATGAGTAAGCCGCCGGAAGATCGCCTCAGGAGGGTGCATCCTTTCGATGTGCGTGAAAGAGGTTTCTCTGGTGGTACGCCAGAGAAGCTTGTGTGACTGTCTTGGAGGTGCTGCGATTGTGGTGTTTTCTGCATACATACATGTGGAGTGGAAAGTAAGTTGTTCACCAACAGATGTAGGAGGAGAAGACTGAGCATCAAGTCTTGTGGCACAGATGCACCTTTGTGTGACGGGAGATGGATTCACCCAATGCCCTGACAAATTGCTGATGCGGAAGGTAGCTGTGGCTGATGAACAGCAGGGGAGGGGGAAATGAGAGGGGTTAAGTTAAAAGAGATGGCCATCGTGCCATACTGTAGAAGGCCGTGGCGACGTCTTAAAAGACAGAATCAGTTACCATTAGACTTCAATCCATGCAAATTATTTTGCAGAGGCGAAAGACTTGGTGATTAGCTGACGCATGCTCATGGAAACAGAGAGGCGAAATTGAAGGAGAAAGTGTGATGAAAACTCATTGAAGATGGTTGGTGTAATTAAGAGGTTTGAAGAGAGTGAAATAAAATAGTGAGTACGCCTGGTGAGGGGACCTGGTGACTTGGGTGGGCTCAAGAAGAGCTAGGATAGAGACAGGTTTGCCTGTGATGAAGAAAGCAGGATACAGCTGCTACTCTCCGTGCCGGAACAATTCGCTGCACCATGATGTGAATTTCAACCCCCAAAGAACCATCTGTTCTTTCTCTTGGATGTAAACCAAGGAAAGTCATTCTTTTCCGAAATGAGTGAAAGAACCCCACATTGGTAAATTGAAAATATGTTTAAATTCCTTGTGTTGGATGAAGAGTTATTCAGAGAGCTTTTTATGAGTAAGAACGAGGACGTCTAAAAAAGAATTGGAGATTGCACTCAACCAGAACAGTTACTCATTGTGAATGCCTATTGAATTAGTGTGTAGTGTCATTCCGCCCATAAAAGAAAATGTGCAGCTTAAGTAAAGTTTCCTGTGAAAGTATTATGTCAATGTGGTGTGTGGTAGGATGCTATAAAAGTTCATGCTTTATGCAGTGAATGTTGTTACATTTCTGGGAAAGAATTGTATTGTCTAAGCGCAAAGACGATGGCAAGCATTAATTATGTGTACATTTGAAGTACCTCTTCTAGAATATAAATTTTCTTCTCATGCAACTTACTCACTTTCTGAGTATGGACCATGAAAGCAGGGAATCAATGCAAGAGGTCTGGATGGAGATATAGATAATTAGTGGCCATGGGAATTGAATGTTGCTCTGAGCCCTTCCTTGGATCTTTGCCTGCCCGGTTGTCCTGTGGTTCTGATTTTACCACTGAATGTCGTGTACAACAATTTTGGAAAGTGAGCATGATGTTCAATGACATTAACAGTTGAAATAAAGATTAATAGACATACACAACGATTCGAGCTGTCCTCAGCTGAGCCTCCAAAAGGGGGAGGCTAACTAAGTCCCTCCTTCTCACCTTTTGGAAGCATTTGAGCTGTGTCCCCAATTGGTCATCTAATCCAGTTCACTCAGAAGGAAGCCTGCCTCCCATTGCACTTCTGTAGGACCTGGGTGGGTCCACTTCATAGGGTGCTAGGATGGGTGGATTCCTGGCCACAGGCCTGCTGTGGCCACTTGCAGATCGACAGGAGTGTCCAAAGGATCTCCCAAAAACCTTCCCTCCCCGGTAGCTCAAGTCGTTTTATGCACACAATCCTATAAACATCATACTCAAAGATATAGGTACTTAACTGAATGCATGTAGAAATCCTGGACTTTATTGTATTCCAGTCACTATTTTTGCCATTCCAGTTGCCTTCTTACAAGGCCCTGTCTTGAAGTGAGAGTAGTTTTGTGAAGTTGTCTCTTCATATATTTGCCAGGTTGGTGGTATATGGAGTAAATGTGTAGGTTTCCTTGTGATGTGTGTAGCGTGATACCAAGGGCCTCAAGGGTGTCAAAAATGAAGATGGATAAGGAGGATTGTCTAAGTTCCATATGGTGACCAGGGATGTTTCTGTCTGGTGGATGTATGTTGTGATTATGAGAGTAATAGAAATTATGGTTTTAGAAATATTTCTTGTAAAAGTGTAATGTCTAATTTGTTTTTGTCTATGTATTTCAATAAATGGTCTTTCTGTGTGTGTAGTATGCTGTTGCAATTCCAGGATTGTTCATATGTGTTGTGATGTGATTGGAAGTGTAATGTTCGTAGTTCAGTCTGGAAGAGAAACATTTTTCTAGCAAGAACAATTTCTTTTCTTAAGGGAAGGGAAGACATTTTTGCCCAAGTGTCCCTGAAGAAGGGCATTTAAGCTATAGATTCATTCGTATCAGTCTTTTGTTGAGAGAATGGTGTTGTAGGTGAATAATGGATTAAAGAGGGAAAGGAATTGTTATTGATGAGAGAAGCAGAGAAGGATTGTGTGAGAGAGGCTGGACAAGGTGCTGTGGTAAGAAGTCCAGCATTTCCTTAGTGCAATAGCAAAGCTTGTTTTGTGTTTTTGTGGACCGGGCACCCTCGATAATTGGCAGTGTGGTCTTGTTTGCAGAGATATCACATGGCTGGGTGTCTTTGGAATTGTGACATTTGGAGGTGGTGTGGTCTTAGCCACAGCAAACAGTTTAAAAGACAGGTGCTGTGATTTTTGCATGACCAATGGCTGGGCACCTATGGCCCTGCATAGGTAATGGAAATTTTTTTAAAGTCTATTTTGATAGCCAGACCTGCTAGATTGGTTTTTAATGACAGGGCTTGGGGATGTACTGAATTTTCAAAAACTAGGTGACAAGTTGTGGGATATTTGGCCACAAATTGGATACCTAAGGCATGCTGGATGTCAAAAGGACAAGTAGAGCATATTCCGCCTACTGATACCATTGAGAAACTGTGGCTTTTCAATTCTGTTTGCCTTTATCTTCAATGGAAGGGAAGAGACTCCTCAGTGAAAATTATATTTTCTGTCTCCAGGGAGTTGGTATGTGACAAAGGGACAGTCATGGATTTAAGAATTTTACCCACTTTGTGATATTCGTGAACAGTGGAATATTTTATTACCATAGTGTTGGTACCAGTCAAGTAATGTATTGGGAGTATGACACAGAGTTTAATTATTTTGTTGTTAATCACCAGCCAATTGCTAGTGTCAGCAATGTGAAAAGGTGAGTCAAATGTTTTGCAGTCTTTACAGCTGAAAGGGGGCACATTGCAGCAGATGTGCTTGTGGTAACCTAATTGTCCACCAAAGTGATTTGGGCTGAGAACCTAAAGAGAGCTGAGAAGCTAAATTATATTTTCTATATGGCCTACAGCATGATAGATTGAGTTTGGATTGAATTAAGCTAATTATCTACCTGTTGTGAAGGCACATTAGTGGTAGTGGTGGATGTATTAGGTTTGTCTAATAGAATGGGGATTTTAAAATAGTTATAATGAAGTCCTCTTTGATCTCAGTGAACATTGAGGAAAAAAACATTCAACATATTTAAATTAAGGGCTGGTGTCGTTTGCCCTTAGGAGGCATTTTGGCCGCCATACCCATTGAATAGAAAGTCACCTTTGAAAGAAACCCTTTGTGTAGTCGATTTTGGCATTACCGCACCTAATGTCTGAAATGGCTCATTGAAAGCCCTTGTGGGCACACGTACCATTCTGGTGGGTGCAAACAACCTTAACTGGTCGCTTTACAACAAATTAAAACCATGGCATGATGAAAAAAAACCAACGTCAGTGTGCGTGTTGTTCATGAGAAGAGAAGCTTATGACACAGCCGTATCATTGTCGGCCCTTGCGGGCGCATATTATACCGTCCCGGTGGGCGATACCCACCTTTACCGGTCATTTTACATAAATTAAACCCTTGGCATTGCAAAAAACCTGACGAAAGTATGCATGTGTGTTTGTGAGAAGCGAGAAACAATACTAAGTGCAACAGGACTGTTACACCCTAACAATTTACAACATAAGTTGAACGAGCTGACAGGAAACAGGAACATTTCGGGGAAACATCAGTAAAAATAAACAGGAAAAAATGGCGAAGAGAGTGCCGTACATTTAGGAGTAGACATAGGAAAGACTCAAAGTCGAGTAATATCTTTAGGCAGTGTTTAGGTATGTTCGTTCGAAGGTTTCCGCGGCGATGAGTAGGTGATTTCCACATTTTTCGGGCTGCGTCCGCGTATGTCGTTTAAAAGTACAACAGTTTCGCCAGCTATCCTGCTGGCGTCCTCAGGTCAAGGATGAAAAGAAGCTTGTTGTCCCGTCTTATATAGGAAAAATCCGGCGCCAATACCGGGAAATTTCTTGGCCAAACAGGGAACGTCCTCATATTTGCGCGGGATTATTCGTTTCCACGCACTGTGGAGTGGATATCCATCCTCTCTGTTAAAATTTTTTGACCTTTTAACGATTTCAATGGCCTCTCTGATTATTCTCTGGAAGTATTTTCCTTCTTTCGCTATTATTTTAGCGTCGTCGAAGAGAATAGAGTGTCCAGGTTCACTCCAGGCGTGCTCAGCGATGGCCGATGCTCTAAACTGTTTGGCCTTGGTTGCCCTCTGGTGTTCACTCATGCGTGTTTTCAGCGCTCTGCACGTTTCACCGATGTACCATTTGCCACAGGAGCATGGCACTTGGTACACGCCTTCTGATATTAACGGTGAAATTCCATCCTTGGGTCCGGGTAGGGTGTCAGCTATCTTGGTGACGCAGTTGAATCTGGTCACCACATCATGTTTCCTTAAAGCCCTCGCGATTCTTTCCGAAGTCCCTGCGATGAAGGGGATGGTGACGTAAGCCTTCGGACGTGGTCTGGAGTCTTCCTCTCTGTCAGGAACAGCGGTGGTTTGTCTCTTCTTTTCTTCCTTCTCGGCCCTTTTTTGGATCATATGAGCGCTGTATCCATTCCTTTGCAGGGCATTTGTCAAGTGTTTCTTCTCGTTGGCAATAGAATCGGAGTCACATATTTTATATGCTCGGTTGACAAGTGTGTCTACCAGTGAGGTCTTCTGACTGGGATGGTGGTGCGATGCAGCATTAAGGTAGCGGTCGGTGTGAGTAGGCTTCCTGTATACTCTGTGTCCAAGCCTCCCATTCCCTGTATTTCTCTTCACCATGACGTCCAAGAAGGGCAGTTGATGATCCTTTTCCACCTCCATAGTGAAGTGGATGGCTTGATGCTGTGAGTTCAGATGTTTCAGGAACTTTTTTAATTCTTCCTCTCCGTGTGACCAAATGACAAGTGTCGTCGACATATCTTAGCCACAGTGAGGGCCGCTTGTCGCAGGATTCCAGTGCTTTCTTTTCGAAGCTCTCCATGTAGAGGTTGGCCACAACCGGGGAGAGGGGTGAGCCCATCGCAGCTCCTTCCATCTGCTCGTAATGGTCACCATTCCATAGGAAGAAGGAATTGCGGAGGCAATGCTCCACCAATCCTGGAAAGTCCTTACGGATTCCGCGGGAGGTGAGTTCCTTGATGATATTCAGCGATTCCTCAATAGGGACGCTGGTGAAAAGCGATTCAACATCGAAGCTGACCATGAGATCGTTGTCGTGGATGGTGATGTTTCTTATTACGTCAATGAAATGCGTCGAGTTTTTTACGAAGCTGGGTGTCTGTCCGACGTGGTCCTGCAGAGACCGCGCCAAGTACTTGGCGAGTTGGTAAGTCGGAGCATCAATCTGGCTCACAATCGGTCGGAGAGTGCAGTTTGCGTAGGTGCGTGTTGATGCGCTGAATGTTCGCCGAGCGTACCCGAGACGAGGCAGCTATGGCGGTGTCGTCTGCGTACATGTAGAGTGACGTGTGGGGCGTGGACGGTATATCATTAACGAATAAATTGAATAAGAAAGGGCTTAAGAGAGAGCCCTGCGGGACGCCGGCGGCGGCGGTCTTTACGGATGAAAGGGAATCCCCCGAACAAACCCGAAATCGGCGATTGGCGAGAAAACTGCGTACCATTAGGATGATAGGAGGAAAGGTTCATTTTGAAAAGGAGACCGTTGTGCCATGCCCTGTCGAACGCACGGGCGATATCGAGAAATACCGCGTCCGTGGATCGACGAAGGTTGAAACTGCGAGAAATTCCGGGGAAACCAAGTTGTTCAGGGCGAAAAATTTCTAGCAGGGACAGAAGGACCTGCTCAAAGATTTTGGACACGTTGGAAAGCAGATTAATTGGTCGGCAATTACCCGGTATCGTGGAGTCTTTCCCTGGCTTTGGAAGGAGGGTAACTTTCCCTGTTTTCCAAGGGGAAGGGAAGTGGGCGGAAAGGTAACAATGATTAATTAGGTCGGAAAGGATGAGAAGAAAGATAGGTACTTGGGCTCCCGATATGACACATTGTCAAACCCGGGCGCCTTCTTTGGCGGCAGCGAGGTTAAGATTGACTTTATTTCGTCTGCAGACGTTATCAAGGGGAGACTGGTAGGATTGGAAGGAATATTCGCAAGGAATTTACGGATTTTATGATCCGAAGGGGAAGGATCGGCGGCCATCGTACCTTCCAGGAACACCGCCTGGATCTCCGCCTTTTGGGTTGGGTCGAAAATTAATCTGTCGATTAATTTCAAGGGAGGATTGGTCGGTTTTGGGGAGCGACGAAGGGACTTGGAAATTTTCCAGAGTTATCCTCGAAAGACAGAGAGGAAACATGACGCATCCACTCTTGAGAAGAGAAAGCAGCAATGGAGCGCCGAACGTCAACATGGAGCCGATTGTAAAGGGACTTGTCCCAAGGCAATCGGTCCCTTTGCCATGCACGGCGAGCGGCATTTCTGGCTTTTATCTTCGCAAGAATGTGAGGAGGAAGGGCACGGCTTTTTCTCCCAGATTTGGGAGGGACTGATGACGTAATACGGCGCTTCGCTTCCGCAAAAGCTTCCGAAACGGCTTCGGCATGGCGGTCTAGGTCCTCGGGGGACGGGGACGTCTGCGAGGGCATCTGGAAAGCGGTTCTAGGAAAAGGACTGGGTCGGGGGAAGTTGCGCACGTGGCGAGGAGAAAGGGAGATGGAAAAGGACGGGAAGATGGTCCGAAGTGAATCCGTGAACCACGGAAGGAGGAGAGATGAATGGAAGATTAAGGGAGAGTCTATGATGCTGACGGAGGAAGGGGATCGGGAAATATGCGTCGGCTCGGAAGGAGCCAATATGGACGCCGACTGGGATTCAATGAAGGACTGCAGAATTCTCCCGTTGTAATTTTGTTTAGAACAGTTCCACTGGAAGCTGCGTGCGTTCCAATCGCCGATGAATAAGCCCGATTTTCGTGGGGAAATCAGGCGCGCGAGGTCGTCTTTATTCAATTAATTCGGTCTACCGCATAGTTGGTAAATGAAGAATATGTTTATAGTACCGTGCGTTGTATGTACTTCGATTCCTAGAGCTTCCATGCTGGAGAGAATGGGAACAATAAGAAGGGAATGAGGAATATCCCGCTTAATAAGGATAGCAACTCCTCCGCCGGGTTTATTTCTGTCAAGACGGTGTGTGTAGTACTCCGGAGAGTAAAAGGAGAATTGTGGCTTCAGAAAGGTCTCCTGAAGAAGCAGTATGTCGATGTGATGTAACGCGGCATAGTTAAAATGTTCGTGTTTCTTGTTTAACAGGCTATTGCAATTCCAAGATAAGATTTTTAGTGAACGACGCAACGGTGTACACGGGGAATTAAACATGTAGACGGAGAAGTTGTTCGAGGATGAAAATCTTTTTTGCTTCGATAGTCGGGGCCTGCTGAATGACGGACATTATTCCGCGGAACCATTGCAGTAGGTCCGTAGTATCGGAAGCAGCGGAGGAAAGGAGGCCTGCTGCTGGCCCTGGACTACCCAGACCGAAGTGGCTTTACGACTGCCCACTCGCCCGTTAATATACGCGACCGACCAAATATGGCCGGCGGGTACATTAAAGAGCGAGCACGGCCCGAGAGGGCTCGTCGGCCGGATTTTCGGTCGTGGGAATCCAGGACCAGGTCACTAATTGTGACTATCTTTTTAATTGCTTGGAAAATCATACAGATTAATTCAGGTCTGGTGCGGAACACCATACATGTGCCTTTACATAGAATATAATGTCACAGAACTGTCTGTGTTCACATTGATACAAACATTAACCAAGTTGAGGTCCTTAAGTAATAGGTTAGTCTCTTGTAGTCCGAACACCGCTGCATACGTCTCAGCTTCGTTGATGGTATATCCTTCTGGGATGGATAATGAACGTTATAATTCCCAGCGTGGAATTACTACTCCGCCTTGTTGAAGAGTAGCATCAGTGTAGATTTGGATTATTTCACTTGGTTGGGGCAACAACACTTCCTTGTCGAGGATATCCGTGGACACCAGAGCCTTTCAATACTTGTCGTCACGAGAAAAAACTTGTGAAATCATAAAATTGGGGAGGCGTAATATCCAAGCTATCCAGGCAAGGTAGCCCGCTGCCTTTGGAATATCAATTTGTCGTAATTTTGTTAAAATGGATGGAAGAGAACGCACCCGACGCACTGCTTTGTCCGTTAATTTAAGCGATTGAGAAACTGTGTCCATATGTACACCAAGATATTTAATTTCTTGAGTGATGTGCAGGGTGGACTTGCGATAATTCACTGTGATTCCCAAAGTAGTTTTTAGAAAGTCACAAATTTGGTATCCGCACATTTTGCCTGGCCCATAGATGAGCCAGTCATCTAAGTATGCCGCGGCCTTTACAGTAAATTTTTCCGAAACTAGCGCAAGCACGTCCGCTGCCCAGCGCTGTAGAATGGCGGGACTAAGTGGGTGGCCATTGGGAGCCGCGTGAACGCGTATGACTCCATTGTATTTTATTCCGTAATATTTCCAATGTCGAAAGTGAATTGGTATTTGATAAAATGCGCTCAATAAGTCTATTTTTACCATAAAAGAGTTCCTGGGAATAATGGGAATTGCTTTAGCTGAGCCTAATAACGAAAATTTTGGCTTCTTTATATAAAGGGTCCATGCACTGAATTCCTGTATAAAACGGGCATTGCCGTCTGGCTTTGGGACAGTAAAACAGCGGAATGTGCATTTAGCCGGCCACTTGACGATAATACCGGATTGTAGAAAGGATTGGATAAAACGATCCATAATGGGGCCGGTTCTAGTCCCGAGAGATAAGAATGGCGCGTTCCTGGGCTTAGGGAGACTTGCACCTATGCGGGAGATTGTTTCGTTCACTCGGGATGCGTACCTGTATGGCTTTATAGGGTCTACCCCCGGAACTGTTATTTCGGCCGCTATCTCGTCCTCCGGGTCGGGGAGCGAGACGGTGTCCGCCTCCTCTTCGGAGATGTCCGGGAGGGGCTGTCCTGCTGGGGGGTTGATGCGCCACCGCCAGGCGTCGGACTCCTCGGATTCGTCGTTGTCGAGACCCGAGTCGTTGTTTTGGTCGTCCTCTGAGTTGATCGTTGAAGCACTGTCTTCCTCAGAGGAGTCGTCCACTGCGCTGGGTTTTCGGGTTCTCCGGAAGCCGCCCAGCGGAGCAGGATTTCTTGTCCGGTGGATACTGACCCCTCAGGCAGGTGGAGCTCGGGGCCGGTGTTGTCCCCTTCCTCGGCCCCGTTGACGAGGGGGGGGTTGTCGAAAGGGCTGATACTGTGGCTGGTAGGGTTACGTTGATGGTACTGCAAGTGGCGGTGGGTTGTTTTGTGACAGTGCGAAACCCAGAGGTAGGTGTAATAGGTTGACCGGCGCGTCCGAAGAGATCCGTAGAGCGTCCGCCCAACCGATGGTGGCTACTGCGAGGAGGATGCGCGCCCTGTTATATAAAGTTTTTTGTTGGATTAGGGAGAGGTTCTCCCATCCTGATGCCATGGTTAAAATCAAGGTGCACTCGTGGACGTCCCGGACCTTTAGTCGTTGGCTGTGGATGTTAGCGGATAAAGCAGTAAAGAGTTGAAGTACCTCTTCATCCCCCGGGGGGTCCATTCCGGTTGCTGCGTTGGCAGGAAGTAGAGCCGCAAAGCTTGGTACGAGGGCCGCTCCGGGAACGCCTCTTTGGTGTAGGATCTCCGTGAGTCTGGCCAATTGAGTGGCCATCTCATTTATCTTGGCGTTTAAATCTGGTTCACTTGACGCCATGGTTGCCGTGGACTCTAGGGATGATTCCAATATATGTGAGATTCTTCAATTGTTACTTGAGTTTCAAATAGATCTTCCGATCTGGGGTCTGCTTGCGAACGCGTAACTGGCATGGAGCGCTGCTGCTGGCCCTGGACTACCCAGACCGAAGTGGCTTTACGACTGCTGAAGGCCGGGGAGGGGAAGGGACGCGTGGCAGGCTGGCAGTGGCGGAGGGGAAGACTTAGAAACTGGGAGCGGAGGGAACTCCACTCTGGAGGTCACTGCCCGGGCGAAGGAGCGAGAGAGGGGAGGGGGAGCCGTCGCCGAAGGAACATCGATCTTTTTACGCTCCGCTTGCAACCTCTTGGCTTTTTTGTGGACCTCGCAACCGCCATAATTTGCCGGGTGGGCGTTACCACAGAGGAAGCATAATGCAGCCTCCTCCCGGGGCTTCGTACATTCACTGCTCAGATGTTTGCCACCGCATCCAACGCAATTAGGTTGCAAGAAACAATGGTTTTTCGTATGTCCTATACGTTGGCAACGATGGCATTGCACCGGTTCGTTGGGTTTGCGGAAAATAGAAACCGCGACGCGTAAGCCCGCGAGGGATTGCATTTGAAGGAAAGCCTCTGTGTCGACGGAGCTTTCGCAAGCTATATGGCAAGTTGTAGTGGACCAAGACGTTGGTGACTGCGCACAGCGCATCTGTATCCAATTTCCAGCTACTGCTGATGATTGGTGTTTTGACTTTGGTATTTATTTAGGGCGTGTTTGTGATTTAAGGATCGTTATATATTGGTTTTCATAGAGGAGTGCTTAGGGCGATTGTGTTTGAAATGGGGGTTTACATCGTATGACCATAGGTTTTCTATCAGGGTGTTTTTCGTAAGGGACAGAGATTTTGAAAAAGTTGCTGCTATTTTTTGGAGATAGTTGCTTAAGGGTGGTATTTGTAAATCCTTGTGGAGGGAGTCATTACGGATGAACCAGGGAGCTCGCAGAATTTGGCGGATTGTTTTGTTTTGAAATATACAGTTTGTTAAGGTGGGACGTTGCGATTGCCCACCATGCTGGGTAGCCGTACGTCAGGATGGGTCTGATCATTGAAGTGTATAAGGACAGTTTGGTTGTTAAGTGGAGTGGACTTTTGTGATTTAGCAGGGGAAAAAGGGAAGCTCTGGCCGCATTCGCTTTATTTAAGGCATAAGTGGTATGTTCATGCCAGGTAAGTTTTTTGTCGAGGACCAAACCTAGAAATTTTGCAGAATTTTTGGACGGGATTTTCGCCTTGCCATAGAAGAGGGCGGTGGAACAGGGTTTTTTCCATTTTCGGGCAAAATTTACAGTGTCGCATTTATCCGGGTGGATCTGTAGTTTCCAGTTGTCCATCCACTCCTCTACCAGGTCCAGGTGTTCTTGGACGTCTGCAGCGGTGTCGGGGTTGAAAGATTGGGAGGCTATTGCGGTGTCATCGGCGTAAAGAAAAGTGTGTTTTGGGATGTGAAGGTAGGTCATTAATGTAAAGGTTGAAGAGAGTGGGGGATAGGACGGCACCTTGTGGGACGCCGGCCAGGATTGGTCTGAGATTGGATTTGCTTGAGTTGACTGAGACGAAGAAAGTTCTGTTGGAGAGGAAGGAAGTGACTATTTTTACAAGTGAAAAGGAGATGTCTGTTTGGCTGAGTTTAAAAATTAGACCTTTTACCCATACGCGGTCAAATGCACGTTTTATGTCGAGAAAGGCAACCTGGGTATGTTTATGGATGTTGAAACCAAAGGTGATTAGTTCCACTAGCCGGAGAATTTGGTGGGTGGTAGCCGTTTTCTTTTGGAATCCGGTCTGTTCAGGGCGTATTAGATCCAGAGCGAAGAGTTCCTCTTGCAGACGTGCTAGAATTAATCGATCTAGGATTTTCCCATGCAGGGAAGGAGGCTAATGGGTCTGTGGTTAGATGGGTCTTTGGGGTCTTTGCCAGGTTTCGGTAGAAGGATGACTTTTGCTTTCTTCCAGGCTGAGGGGAAGTAGCAAAGGGAAAGGCAGGAGTTCAATATTGAGAGGAGGTGAAGGAGGAAGGGTTTTGGTAGGTTTTTAAGGTGGGTGTATGAAATGAGGTCTGGGCCGGGAGCGGATTTTGATTTGCTTTTGTTGATGATAGCCATCAGTTCGGAGAGGGATGCGTGAGGAATAGCTGGAGGGGGGGTGAGTGCAATTGAATTGGAATTAATGGATGCAAGGGAGTCAAGGTCAGAGGTATTCGGGTTTTGGAAGACAGATTCTAGGACATTGGCAAAGGTGTGAGCTTTGTCGTCGTCAGAGTAGAGAGGTTTCCCGTTTAGGAAGAGAGGAGCTTTGGGAGTAGACCGTTTGCGTAGGGATCGGGCCAGTGGCCAGAAGGAGTGGTCCACGTGGGACAGAGAACTAATCTTTTTAGCCCAGAGGGACTCCTTGTGGTTTATAAGCGACGAGGTTACTAGATTACGTATGGCCCGGAATTTGCGACCGTCTAGGGGAAGGCGGGATCTTTGCCAGAGCCGCCTGGCCTGGTTCCTAACTTTTATGAGACGGAGTATGTCGGTAGGGAGAGAGGGGCCAGTAATTTTAGTCGGATCCTGACGTAGGAGAGGAGTTTGCTACAGTGGTTAGAAGGGACGTGAACTGGTTTATGGCCAAGTCTATTTGGTGGCAGTTAGATAGCTGCAGTTGGGGTAGAGCGGTGGTAAATCAGGTCGTATGGAATGTTTTCCAGTTTATTCTTCCGGTATTTACAGTAGGGATGGTGGGATTAAGGGGTACAGTGAATGTGAGTGGGCAGTGGTCTGAGGCTGCATTATTTACGTTCAGGATATCGAAAGTTGGAGCAAGGGAGGTAAGAACAATATCAAGGATGTCAGAAGAGTTTGGGTTTGGGGGGAAATGAGTGGGTCGGGCTGGAGCCATAATAGAAAAGTTGGCCGAAAGTTGAAGACGGCGCAGGGAGAGGCCACGACTCGAGTTAAGTCTGCAGCCCCAGGCCATGTGTTTGGCGTTTAAGTCACCCCCTAGAATGGATCGGGGAGTGAGGACAGTTTTAATCGCCTCAAGGTTTTCCGTTGGGAATTTCGTGCGGCTAGGTGGGAAATAAGCTGACCAGATATTCAGCGACCCTTCCCTGGTCTTTAGGGTGATCCCGACCAGTTCAAGTTTCTTTGTGTCCGGTGGTGATAATTGGCAGCAGGGTATATGATTTTTGATAAGGATGGCTACTCCTGCACCTTCTGTTTCTGGCCGGTCACGGCGGAAGACTTTGTAGTTTGGGACGTAGAAGGACTGATTGGAGGTGAGTTTAGTCTCTTGTAGGAGAATGACGTCCGAAGAGTGAGAGGCGGCAAGTGCTGTAACTCAAGTGTCTTTGAGCGGATACTATTGCAGTTCCATTGTAAAATTTGAAGGTGGTGAGAAAGGGAGACGGGATTACAGTCCATTTAGGAGTTGAATGAGACAAGGGATTAGATCCGTTTTTAGGACTTGGATGAGGGAGGCATTGTCGTCCATGGTGAGGAGTTTGGAGACTGGTCAAAAGGGTTGATTTTAGGTTAGGATGGATGGGGTTTGATGGAGAGGGGTTTTGCCCAGAGTTGGATTGGGTGAGAGTGGGTGCAGAGGTTTGTTGGGGGGTTTGGGGTTGGTTAGCGTTGGATTCAGGCTGCGGACTGTTGGTGGAGGGGTTTGTGCGAGAATGCCACGCATTTTGTAGCGGTGGGAAGGACCTAGGAATGGATGGGGTGGCAGTTGGCCGGGAAGTGGTATTGATTGCCTCGCGTTTGGCACGAATCTTGAGCATCAGCTCGCGATGGACTACACAGCCCCGGTAGTTCGCTGTGTGCAGACCTCCACAGTTTACACATGTGGCTGGGACGTCTTTTGGCTTGACGCAGTCTTTATAGTGGTGGTCACCAGCGCACTTGACACAGCGGGGGCGGAGGCCACATGTTTTGTGGGTATGTCCGTAGCGTTGACAGGACAAGCATTGGGGTGGGCCAACAGGTTGCCGGAAAGGCTCCACGTTTGTACGTAGGTGGAGAAGGGAGGAGGTTTGCAGGAATTAGTCGTCTGGAGGAATCCTGAAGCCTGACTGAATAGGGGGAGTTCCCTAGGAGGAATGGCTGGGAGCTCTGCGTCCGGGTTTACGGCGCGTATTGCATTCCTTTCCGCCTGCTGAATGAGGGAAGGGCGGGTGGATTTTAGTTGTACAACTTGGTCTGTCGGGAAGCCTAAGTCGGCAAGGGCTTCCTCAATGCTGGCTATAGGGGTGTTGTTTGGCAAACCCCGCAGGACAAAGTGAGGCTTTTTGTCACTCTTTAAAGTATAAGTGTAGTGCTCTAGGCCTTTTGAGCGTAGATAGGAAGAGACGGCGCGGAAGTCTTCAATTTTTTGGCAGTTAATTCGGATTTCGTTTCGGACAAGGGAGGCAACTGGAGGAAGGACACACACGGAACGTATGCCGTTGAATTTGTCCTGCCAGTTCCTGATGTCGGATAGATAAATTGGTGGTATCTTGGTTTTGGGCTGAGGAGTGGGAGGTTCTTCCTCCATGGCTGCAACGTCAACATCGGCTTCCGTGGGATTGTCATCACGGGAGAGGGCAGCGTATCTGTTGCTGATAGTAGTCGGAATGACAGCCTCATTTGACATGGCACTTTTTTTCCTCTTAGTTTTCACAGGAGTGAATTCACTATCGGAGAGGGCAGTTCTTTTGGAGCTGCATGCAGCGAGTCTCGCCTGCGGTGTTTGCAGTTTTAGGGGTAGGGAAAGTGACTCCGTAAGTAGAGAGGAAAGACTGGAAGCGGGGGTTAGCGAGGGCTTGGGTAGGAATGGGAATGGTTACCGTCTCTCGATTTGGTTGGGTACCAGGAAGGAGTGTTAGTAAGGTTTGGAGGGGGGAAGATGACGAGGGCAGGTTGGGTGGATCAGGGCGAAGCGAAATTGGTCATTTTGGTGGCACGGGGATCCATGGTAGAGATTCCCGGCCAGATTGGCCCCGAAAGAAATTCAACATAATAGGAATTTTCGGCTTGAGGTGGCGATAACTGGAAGATATCGACGGCCGAAGCAAATTGGCTACCTTTGGAGGCTTCCCAGCCGGTGAGGGATCACTTTTCAGGGAAAAATTATGCGATTTGTAAAGGTGATGTGAAAAGGCGATTTTAAAAGGCGCGCACACCCGTTGATAGCACTTTAGACTTCAAACGCGCGGGTTTTTGCAGTAGTTCCAGTGGCTGACACTTGTGTCGCCACCGACAGCGTCTTGGACGGAAAGGGGCTCTATCTCATGAACGGTGAGAGATAGCTCAAATCTGAGTCAAGATTTGGATGCAAATTGGGGGGTAGGGGCGATCAAACGCCCCCGCTACCGAATGGGACCCTAGTGGAGGGGGTGGGTTGCGTTTGAAGAACGTCTTGGGAAAAAGGAAACACTGGTTATGCTACGTGGTTCGGGGCTTCGCACAACAGATGGCGCCACCGACAACGTCTTAAAGGAGGTATGGCCTCTATCTCCTTAACCGTTGGACTTATAGTAAAACGGACAAAAAATTTGAATTCAAAATGGGGGGTAGAGGACCAACAAAACTTTCTATCCAAAGAGACCAATTTGAAGGGGGTGGGGGGAGTTTAAGAAAAAGAAAGAATTTTATGGAATAGCGCTATATCATCATGTCTTACCGCATATATGGCATTTTTTTCAGAGGATGCCTTTTGTAGGCTTTTGCTCTGTCTATATTTTAATGTCGTATTTCTCACATAGTATTATAAATGTTATTTTTTTTTATTGTTCCTATATTATGGTTCTAGTCTTTTTTAGGATGTGGTATGGTCTTTTTTGTTTATCATTTTTTGGTTCCTTTTTAATTTTTGTGTACGCTAATGCTGTGCTGCTATGCTCTTCTAGTTGATCGTAATAGATCTTGCATAGTGTCTTTATTATTTCGTCCAGATCTCATGTCTGCCTGGGTATATATATCCTTAATTTTAACCCGTGATTTAATTCTATTTATGGACCTTAATATGTTTCTTTCCGTGATCTCCATCTTCTTATAGGTGCCCTTGTTTAGAAGACCCATCCATGCTGGGGCTGCATATGTTAGGACCGGACGAATTACCGCCTTGTAGATATAATTTTTAATACTAGGGGGCGTAGCAATGTTTTGTATTATAGGCGCTAAGCCTGCTCGGCTCGCGTAGGCCTTGCGGGTTATGTTCTTGACGTGTTTGGTGAAATTTAGGCAATTGTCAATTGTGACACCAAGATAGGAGGCTTCCATGCTCCACTCTATTGGTTGTTCTAGTATTCTTATGCACGGAATTTTTGGGGTTTTTGTGTATGGCCTTTTAAAAATAATAGCTTTTGTTTTGCTGGGATTTATTGTCATTCTCCATTTGGAGTACCATTTTACTACTTGTAAGGTGGGGAGGTGAGTGTGAGTGGGTTTGTGTTGGTAGTGGTGTGTAAGGCGACTTGAGCCGACCTAATGGAGGGGAGGGTAAAGTAGGGGGACGTCCAAGACACCCCTGCCGATCCGCAGAGCGGGCACAGCAGGTCCGGGCCAAGGCGCCTTCCCGCCCTAGCTCTAAAAAGTGGACCCGCCCGGGTCCCAGTGGAGTGCAATGGGAGTAAACTCCCTTCCAAAGGTAACCGGACGAGACAACCAACAGGGGACACAGCACGAGGGCCTCCGGAGGGTGAGAAGGAGGGACTAGTTAGCCTCCCCCCACCGGAGCTACGGCTGAGGACTCAAGTCGCCTATGTGTAAGTGTACCTATGGCTATGGCTGAGTTGACGCAAGCGTGCAGACTCGATGGAAGTGTTGACGGCGGCCTCGAAGTAGTAGTGGGATAACGGGCGACTTCTTTAATTTTGTGGGACCTTTCAATGTCCGATGGGCGAGTTGTAAAAATGCGGTGAGCGAATATCACCGGGAAGCCTAGAGATTGCAAGTGCGTCGTTATTTCCGATTCCTCGATTGCCGGAAGGATGCCCTTGATCGCGAATTCCCGCCGACGATTGCACGGGAGTTGATATGTTACGTGAGGAACATTCAGTTCCTTAAGGATTACAGAGACTTTATTGTAATCGTCAATGGTGCTACATTTTATTACCGCGGAATTATTACCCGTGGAATGGGCGACCGGGGAAAACTGGCAAGCGCGCGTGATGCACACGATCATCTCCGACCATTGTTTTGTGTCGGCGATACGGAAAGGGGGGATTTTACCTTCATTCCCGCTCAAAGCGGGAACAGAAGCAGACGTCGGCCGCGGAGCACTGTCACCAAATAAATTAGCGGAATTGGACGCCGTAGAATCGGTAAGCAAGGAGTATGTTTGAAATCGCAACCGGAGCGATCGGGAATGCAGAAAAAGCGCCTGTGGCCATGTGTCGCCGGCGCTTCGATGACACCACCTGGAAATTTTCCCCGGATGAAATACCTTCATTCGAAACCTCGTTTACAATGCCAAGGGATGCGCTCTGCTTACACTGGCGGTCAGGCACAGGTCGCGCATTGGGATCAAGAATTGAATGACCGGCAAGGAGGGAATCACTCACCGCATCCTGAGCGGAGCTGGTCTCCATGGGCTCGGCCGGGACTGGTGTGGAAGCCGAGTGGCGAGCATCAGGGATGGAAGTAGTGCTGACTCCTGCTGAAGGCGAGGATGTCGCGTGGAGAACGGCAGAAGGCAAGTCCTTGGGCGAAGTAGAAGGAGCAGAGGCGGTCGAAGGACGGAAATTGTCGAGGATTGCGTCCCTTTCGCCCACCGAAAGGGCCGCGAGCGCTTTGCGCAAGCTCTCTGTTGTCAACGGGGTAGCGTTCATGGCGAAAGACGAATTCGTATCACACGTTATAGCGGTTGTTGAAACTTTTGTTAACGCCACTGGTGACGACGTCGTACGGCGATTGCCACGCAAACCAATGTTTATTGAGTCATGCGCACCGCGCGGGTGACGAAGCGGTCCAGATTCATGGTGACGCGGAGTAGAGCTTTTTATTCTCATTGTCTGTTCACCTGACACATCGGAGATGTTGCTCTCGACGATGGAAAGGGAAGGAGAGGGGGGCGGGCGAGGAAAGAGGTTGGGCGGGGCGAGCGCCAGGGCGGCTCCGGGGAGGAGGAGGGGAGGCAAGCGACCGGCCCCGGCGGGCGGGGTCGTTGCTCGGCGGCGTCGGCCGGATCAAAGGACCCGCCGGTCGGCACGATGAACCACAAAGGCTCGTACTACCAAAATACACACAAAAACCCAAAGGAAGGAGCGCACGAAAGACACGTCCGTTCTCCTTGAAAGAGCAGTATGTTATCGAGAAGCTTATGAGCTGGAGAGCAATTTATATATAAGCTGGCGATTTGTACAGAAGTCCTTTATGCCATACTCTACTGAATGCATGAGTGATGTCAAGGAACACAGCATCCGTGGATCAACTGAGGTTGAAGCCGTGCAAAATACGTTTGCACTATCAAAGAATTTGTTGGGTTGCGGAAATGCAAGAGCAAAAACCAAATTGGATTGGCTCAGGATGGAACAGACCGAGAGCTGAAAATTTTTACACAGGTTCAATAAAAGGGTAATTGGGCGACAATAACCCATGATTGTTGCATCTACCCTGGCTTCAGAAGCAGAATAACTTTCCTTGTTTTCTGAGGAAACAGGAAATGGGATATAAGGTAACAATGATTAAAGAAATCTGATAGGAGAGTAAATTCGGGAACTGAGGCAAGTAGTTTAATCTCCTGATTCTGCAGAACCATTTACATTGTGTCTGTTGGCGTAATCTTAGGGCTTTCAGGAATTTTCCCGGGGAAATTCAGAAGGTGCATAACTGTGTTGAAGAATATTTGCTGCGGAAGTTAAACTGGTGCCCGGGAAGAACATTAAGTTCCCTGACGTTGTCAAGATGCTCAAAGAGAACCCACTTGAACAGCTTTCCCAGGACGTTGATCAACGAAAGTGGATGGTAATTTGCGGGCAAAGATTTCCCGGCCTTCGGTATGCACATCGTCAGCCTCCTTCCACCAGGATGGGATATACCCGATGGCGAGAGAAATATGCATCTAGGTGATTATTGCCTTCAAAATGCCATCTGGCCCAGGTGATTTTCGCGGCTTGTGCTAATTTTCCGTATAAAGTCCTCCTTAGAAATTGTTGGTGGCAGCTCGTGGTCGCGAACGTGACGGGTGTCATTGGCGGAAATACATGCAAAGTCGAGAGATCTGGCTGGTCAATGTTGCCCTGTAAGGGAGGAAATACTTCCTCTACATGGACCGCTATAGCCGTGGCTTTCTCCGGCGTTTGCCGCATCCCCGTAGAAACATGCAGCGGAGCCTCCTCCCATGACTCAACCCGGGGGCACCTTGTTAAGCCCCACAAGGAGCCATCTTCCGGAGAGAGATTAGAAACTTTCCTCTCCCAGCTGGTGGTCCTAAAGGCCAATATGTTATTGCAGATTTGGTGCCGGGCAGCATTAAGGAGAGTTATCCACCAGGCATCGGGAGTCTGAAACAGCGAAGCCAATTTTTCTCCTGAATTTCCTCCCGGATGAGCTCCGTAGGCAACCTGGCGTGCACAGAGATGTCCAAGATGTCGCTTGTTCTGCACTAAGCAAAATTAGTGGGCGTAAGAGGACCGATGGCAGCAAGCCGCTGAGACAAAGTCCACTGCCGCAGGTGCAATCCCCGAGTGTTTCCAATCTGGGTCCTTCAATAAAGTCCCCTGCCATGATTCGCAGAAACTGGTCCCACGAAAATTGCTGAGTTTCTCTGCAAGGAACTGTGGTGGAATGTGGACCAAAGCAAGCCAAATGGGTCCTTCGCCTCACCACGTCTATGGTAGGGCCTTCTGTGGAAAGAAAAGGCTGCAGCAGGAACCACTGCGAGCAGGTGATCTGCGATCAATATCACTGTCCCTCTTCAGTGCGACTGGTTGCGAAAGATGCAAAATCCGGGAACTGTTCACCGATCCTCTGGCCCAAGGAATGTTTCCTGCAGTAGTGGAACCTCTCATCTCTGTCAAGACAGAAATACATGGAGCTCAGGCGTCTTTCTCGCCACGGCGCCACCATTCCAGGATGCGATGACAATGTTTCGGAATCTATCAGGGAATTATCCATTGCGGGCCTGGGGAAGAGCAGGCAGCTGCCGCAGCGTTGTCGAGAGCACCTGAGGCTGCGACTGCAAGGAAGCTGAGATGGTGGGCAGCATCCCAAGGATGCTGAGAAGGTCATTTCTGTCAGCAGCATCGACAGTGTGGTGATGGAGTCGGACGTGGTCCCCGAAAGGACCAATGGTTGGTGAGGCGCCAATGCTTGGAGACGACTATGTTTGCATAATGGAATACGAAGAGAAGCAGCCATCTGCGAGATGTTTGCAGCAGGCATCAGCAACACAGAGAAATACTCCAAGGCGCAGATGCAGTTCAGGGCGTTTTGGTGCAGGGCCGTGAGATGCGTCAACTCCTCGCCATGCATTCGTTCCCAACGAAGCCGGCTGATTAACGGCAGTGAGAGTAGAAGCAGAAGATGGAATTTTCCAGCTTTGGAATTGCCAGCCATGACGGTGGCACCTTTCCCGCGACATCCGCGGCGCTTCCACGGAGACTTGTCCTCGCGGCATTATTTTTCGGCTTTCCCCTTTTCGCCTGTAGGCATAAAAGTGGCATGGTCATGGCCACAGCTTGGGCACTTCTCAGCACCCGTCCGTGGGACACCTGCAGGCTGTGGCCCTTGGACAAATGCCGGCATAGAGTAAACACCATACAAATAAGCTCCTGTTGCCGAATTAAGATCAGCAATAGCACAGCTGTGGATCTCTGTACACGTAAAGGTGCTCGGAAATGTTCCCCACGCTGCGAAGCGCCTTTACAGATGACACTTGACCAGACCGGGCCAGACTTGACATCAAAATTTAAACCTCAGACTATGTTACCTTGATCTTTTCTTGCCGAAATAGATTCATTCCTCTCGATGTTTGGTACTTCTTCGATGGCACCTGCAGTTTCTCAAAAGTTTTTTTTGAACCCAAGAAACTGATTTCACTTTTTTTCGGAGAACTTCCTTCTGAGCATGTTCTTTTGCTCGATGTGCCTTCTTATATTGAGCTCCACTCAGTCCCTCACGTCAATGAGTAATATTCACGAAAATCAAACAAAAACATCTTCACAAAGACAATTCAAATCTTTTCATCATTCAGAGCTTTTGTATAAATAATGCAAACCAAATTCATTGTGCTGCAAAGAAAGTCCTGAAGGTGAAGGAGGTGGTTTTCTCCCTGCCAATGTCGCATGTGGACATCTGCGGTTGTAAGCGCCACATGCAGAGATCTAAAGTATGTCATAGAACATTGAACACAAGTGGACAATTTGCCGTACGCAATGGTGAATATTTGATCGGAGACAGAGGTCCAGATCAGATCGCGAAACACTCGTATGGCAGAGAAGCATCAGATGGACCCAGGGCTGCTGCTGGAGCCGAGTCCTTAGCCATAGGGACCGCCCGTGACTGACTCAGATGAGTGGTCACGGGCAGAAAGAATTGCCAGTCGATAGCGGCGCGAAAGCTCCGGCCGACATGCATGCGCATTCAAGGCAGCATCGCTCTGCAAGGTGAATGGCCGATAAACGCCTGGCCAAGGAGGCAGTATCGGCGTCTCCTTGAGAACGTGCGAGAACTTTTATCCTCATTCGGAAGATAAATCCATCCTGGACCACTGGAGATCAAGGACAGGGTGCACCAGGGATGAAGAAGCCGCATGGCATGAGGAGAAGTTAGGGCCCTGTCCACTGCAGATGCAGGAAAATGGCTCAGCAGGTTGAGGATATGTGTGATGCTTCATTTGCGTTGTCTCAGAGAGTGAAATTTAGATCAGGTCCAAATAAAGGCTGGTTAAGCTCACAGCCGGATGCCTTATTGCCAAATTGGTCGTCCGGCTGATTTCACACTGGCTCCTTCCGCTGCCCAGTATTGCTGCTCAGCAGTGTTTTTCTAGGAGAAATGCACAGTCGTAAGGGACTCCACCATTTTTCAGCGGAATGGTTGATGAACAAAGTGCCAGAAAGACCCCGTCATTGTGATACCATGAGGAAGACGCTGCACACCAGGGAGGGCACATTCCGCTCCCTAAGTACAGCATCCAGCGGTGGAAGGCCGGCAATCTCCCTGAGCGCCTCGTTGCCCGGAGTCCAACCAAGACGCAGTGTCGCCCACAGGTTCTTCCTATCCACAGTGCACAGCACGTTCACAGTGGCCTTGCCCATAATGCCACACGACGCGTGTACCGCTTAAGTGAGGATCGGGCAAAGCACCGCCGTGAACAGCTGGTCTCCTTCGGAGCGAAAGACGTGGTGTGAGGATGGGCGCCAGCGGATGCTGTGATGCCGGTTGCTGGCTAGACAAGGTTCTTCATAGTAAGGTGCTTGTCGAGGAGCATGCCCAGGTAGGAAATGCAGCTCTTTTTCCGGTCCCTTTGCCATGCTCGGTTAGTGGCATTTCTGGCTTTTATCTTCGCAAGAATGTGAGGAGGGAGGGCACGATTACTTCTCCCAGATTTGGGAGGAACAGATGATGCAATACGGCGCTTAGCTTCCGCAAAGGCTTCCGAAACGGCCTCGGGACGGCGGTCAAGGTCCTCGGGAGAGGGGGACGTAAGAGGAGAAATCGGCCCCAGGACGTCTGCGAGGGCATCTGGAAAGCGGTTCCAAGCGAAGGACTGGGTCGGGGGAGGCGGCGCACGTGGCGAGGAAGGTGGAATAGGACGGGAAGATGCTCCGAAGTGAATTCGTGAACCACGGAATGAGGAGAGATGAAAGGAAGGTTGATGGAAAGGCCGAAATCAATGATGCTGATGGAGGAAGGGGATCGCGAAATACGCGTCGGCTCGTAGGGAGCCAATATGGACGCAGGCTGATTTACGAGGAAGGACTGCGGAATTCTCCCGTTATAATTTTGCGAAGAGCAGTTCCAAACGAAGCTGCGTGCGATCCAATCGCCGATGAATAAGCCCGATTTTCGTGGGGAAATCAGGCGCGCGAGGTCGTCTTTATTCAATTTATTCGGTCTACCGCGTAGTTGGTAAATGGAAAATATGTTTATAGTGCCGTGCGTTGTATGGACTTCGATTCCTAAAGCTTCCATGCTGGAGAGGATGGGAAATGTAAGGAGGGTATGGAAATGGTGCATTGGAAGCCCTGAGAAGGGCACACATAAACCGTCCCGGAGAGCGTTACCCACCTTTACCGGTCGTTTTACAAGTTATGAAATACCTTGGCAATGCGAACTAATATGACGTCAGTGTGCGTGTTGTTTGTTCGAAGAAAGAAACTTAACATCTAGTATGTGAGGAATACATACTCACATGATATGAACATAAAAAGGTGAGAAGCCGACAGGAAACGGCTTGAACTACTGACTGTATAAACTAGACGGGAGAAGGCAATTGTACATGGGGATGACCTAATTCTAAAAGAAATATTAATGAACAATTTTATGAGTATAGGGCGGGGAGTATTTACAGAAGGGGGAGCGCCCGAATATGTCCGACAGGTGGACAGGGCGGGACTAAGCGATCGCTTAGAAACAAAAACTAGATAAAACTGAAATATTATCTCTATTGGTGAAATATAAACAAAAGAGGGTGCGGAGAGAAAGCACCAGGCGAAGCGGAGATTTAATTACACTCGATACTATAGTCTATAATATACTCTAACATAGGACGATAAATGTAAAGGTTACGACTAAGAAGAAGGCAAAAAGCAGACATAGGAAAGACTCAAAGGCGAGTAGTATCCTTAGGCAGTGTATATGTATGACGCTTGTCAACATTGAAATCCCACAATGACGTCAGAAGGGGATTACCAGCGTGAAAGGACTTCACTTGGCGTCGCATGAAGTCCGCAATGGACGGGAGGCGATGTGCCGCGCGCACATCCGCCATCCGAGTTAGACGGCTTACATTAAGCAGGCCCCGAATGGCCTTGTTTTGTATCGTTTCTAGGCGGGTCCATATCGTCTCATGACACGCGAAAATTTGTCAGCCGTAAAGAATTCGCGGACGGATGATGGACTTCAGCCGCATCCGGTCCGCGTGTGTCACCGAAGATGCTTCCGAGGCGAGACATCGAAGTTGATTTACTGCCACGATGGTTTTTACGACGGCACAGATCAAGGTGTGGTTTGAAGGTTAATTTGGCGTCAAGAATGACGCCAAGGAATCGGTGGGAGGAAGCTTTCGGAATTGAATGGTTCTGTAAACGGAGTGAAATGTGCGGGGTGCGTGGGCGGCGTCGGGCGAAGTGGACATGTGTTCTTTTGGCGGCGTTTAATTGAATTTTCCATGTTTTAGTCCACTTCTGTATTTTATGTAGGTGTGCGTTGAGGCGTCTGAAATTCGCGCTGCGTACCCGAGACGTGGCGGCAATGGCGGTGTCATCGGCGTACATGTAAAGGGACGTGTGCGGCGTCGATGTCGTGTCATTTACGAATAAATTGAATAAAAACGGGCTGATAAGAGAGCCTTGCGGAACACCCGCTTCGGCTCTCTTTACAGAGGAGAGGGAGTCCCCAATAGACACTTTGAATTAACAATTTGATGGGAAACTGGTGATCATTTTGATGAGCGGAGAAGGAAAATTTATAAGGTGCAAGTTGTATAGCAGACCTTTACGCCAGACTATCGAACGCGCGGGCGATGTCGAGGAAGACAGGGTCCGTGGATCGACGGAGATTAAAGCCGTGCGAAATGCGTCCGCATAAGCGAAGTATTTGATGCGGCGCGGAGACGCGAGATCGGAAACCGAATTGCTCTGGGCGGAAGATGCCATGAGCTCTCGCGTGCGATTCGAGCAGAGTCAGAAGGACTCGCTCGAAAATTTTCGACAAGTTAGAAAAAAGTTTTATCGGGCGACAATTATCGGGGATTGAAGCGTCTTTCTCAGGCTTCGGTAGGAGGATAACTTTCCCTGTTTTCCAAGGGGATGGGAAATGGGAAGCAAGGTAACAATGGTTAATCAAATCCGAAAGAAGGGGAAACGGGAACGGAGGCGGCAAGTTTAAGCTGATGAGTAGTGATACCATCAAAACCAGGAGCTTTTTTGGACGGGAGAGAGGTGAGAATCCCTTTGATATCGTCCGCCGACGTTATCAAGGGGAGATCAGGGGGATTCAACGGAAGGGATTTGAAAAACTTTCGGTTTCTACGATCAGCTGGGGAGGGGGTGGGATCGACTGCCATGGTGGACTCCAGGTGGGCAGCCTGGATGTCCGCCTTTTTAGTCGGATCGAAAATTAATTGGTCGATTAATTTCAGAAGAGGGTTGGTAGATTTAAGGTTGCGGCGAAGGGACTTGGATATTTTCCAGAGGGAGTTATCCTCGAAAGACAGGGAGGAAACATGACGCAGCCATTCCTGCGAAGAAAAAGCCTTAATGGACCGTCTGACGTGAGCAGCGAGGCGGTTGTATCGGGACTTGTCCCAAGGCAATCGGTCTCTCTGCCACAGTCGACCGGTGGCATTTCGTGCTTTGATCATCGCTAGAATGTGAGGTGGAAGGGGACGCGATCTCCTCCCAGAAATGGGAGGAACAAATTTCGTGATTCGGCGTTTCGCTTCTGCAAAGGCATCCGAAACGGCTTCTGCTCGGCGGTCAAGGTCCGCAGGAGTGGGGGAAGAAAGGGGAGCAAACGGCTCCAAGACGTCTGCCAGGGAAGCAGGAAAAAGGTCCCAGTTTAAGGACGGGGTAGGTGGGGGAAAAAGACGAGGAGAGGAGAGGGGGAGGTGAAAACGGACCGGGAAATGGTCGGACGAGAAGTCTCTGATGACCGAGGGCGTGCCGACAAAAGGAAGGTTGATCGCCAGACCAAAGTCGATAATGGATACACAAGAGGGGGATCGGGAGACACGTGTCGGCTCCATGGGAGCGAGAAAGGAAGAGGGTAGGTTTGATGCGAACGGATGCAAAATGCGCCCGTTTCGGGAGGTCGAGGAACAATTCCAATGTCTGCTATGAGAATTCCAATCTCCTATGTACAAGCCCGACCTGTGACGTAACGTCAATAGATTTAGGTCGTTTTTATTCAATTTACGCGACCGGCCGACGAGTTGGTAAATGGTGAATATATTCAGGTTACCCTGCGTTGTATGTACTTGAATTCCGAGAGCTTCCATGCAGGAGAGGATGGGGAGGTCGAGGAGGGAATGAGGGATATCCCGTTTAATCAGGATAGCCACAGGAGCGTGGAAGGGGAGGAGTCTGTGCCGCGGTAAAAACATCTGGCTTTCTCTTTGCGGCCTGCAAGCGCTTGGCCTCCTTGTGGACATCGCATCCACGGTAATTCGCGGGGTGATCTTTTCCGCATAGATAGCAGATTGCCGGGGTTTCACGGGAATTAATGCATTCATTGCTAAGATGATTTTCGCCGCACCGAACACAGTTCGGCTGCAAAAAACAATGATTCTTTGTATGCCCGATTCGCTGGAAACGGTGACATTGCACGGGCAAGTTAGAATTACGAAACGGGGTCACCATGACACGGAGACCCGTCAGGAAGGATATATTCAGAAAAGCTTCCACGTCGACTGCGTGTTCGCAGACGACGTGAACTGTGGTCGTCGGATATCTCGGGAGTTCGCGAATCCCGTGATCGCGCTCGCTAGCAGATGGGCGAGTGGACGTGATGCGTCGTACGGAGAGAAACGGGTGGTCAAGCGTCTGCAGATCGCGAAGAATTGAATCATCGTCGATCGTCGGAAGGACGCCGCGAATAGCAAATTCGCGGCGGCGATTTTCTGGCAACTGGTATGTGACATGGGGAACATCTAATTCCCGGAGAATTTAAGCGACTTTCGAATAGTCGTCCGCATTGCTACATTTGATTACGGCTGCATTCGCGCCCGTAGAATGGGCGACGGGGAAGAAAGCACAAGCGCGCTTGATGCGCGAATTAATTTCGCTCCATTTGGATACGTCCGCGAGACGAAAGGGCGGGATTTTTCCTTTTCCCGGGGACGGATTTGGTCCCGCCGAAGCGGGTGACACGCGCGTTTGATTACGAGGAGGAGGGGGAACGGAATTGATACGGGATGGCGGGATATCACCTTCGGTCATGAGAGTAAACCGATTTGAGATGTCGACGGAGGACACCGGCGGGGAGGACAGTGCGCCTGATGCCATATGGCGTCGGCGTTTCGATGTAACGAGCGTGAATTCTACGTCATTTGTGGTTGAAGCACTATTTGTACCGAGTTCGGTATTGCCAAGGTACGCGCCCGGACGAATTGCGTCCGTTACATTGCGCTGGGGCGAATTAGAACGACCGGGGAGGGCGGGAACACTCACCGCGGCAGAGGCGGCACCAAGTTCCATGGGCTCCGCAGGCAAGATAGCTGAGTGGCAAGCCGTCGGGATGGATGGCGATGTAGGTGGCTGAGAAGGCGTGGTCTTAGGAAGGGCAGAAGGTGTGATGTCGTGAAGCGCAGGCGACACAGATTGCGGACGAAAAGTCTCAAACAATGCGTCCCTTTCGCTCACCGAAAGGGCCGCGGGCGCATCGCGCAAGCTGTCCGTGGTCAGTGGGACGGCGTCCATGACCGTTGAAACTAGGTCACTTTGGAGAATATTCGCAGATACCTTTGCTAATGCAATTGGCGTGTGCGTCGCACGGCGATTTCCCCGTAACCCAAGATTAATTGAGATGTCATGAGACCCGCGCGAATGTCTAAGCGGTCCAGCGTCGTGGTGAAAAGGCGATGACGATTTAATTCGCATTATTTTCTCCTAACACATCGGAGACACGTCTCGACGACGGAAAGGGAAGGAGAAGGGAGAAATGAGAGGGGAAGGGAAACTGCTCGGCCGAGCGGTCGGGCGGGGCGAGCGCCTAGGCGGCTCCGGGGATGAGGAGGGGAGGCAAGCGACCGGCTCAGTCGGGCGGGGTCGTTGCTCGGCGGCGTCGGCTGGATCAAAGGACCCGCCGGGCGGCACGGTGACCCACAAAGGGATCGTACTCCAAAACACGCAAAACGCGCACAAAAATCAAAGGAAGGAGCGCTCGAAAGACACGTCCGTTCTCTTCGAAAGCACAGTAGGAACCCTGGGAGGGTATGAGGAATATCCCGCTTTTTAAGGATAGCAACTCCTCCGCCTGGTTTGTTTCTCTCAAGACGGTGTTTGCAATACTCCGGAGAGTAAAAGATGTGTGGCTTCAGAAAGGTCTCCTGAAGAAGCAGTATGTCGATGTGATGTAACGCGGCATAGTTAAAATGTTCGTTTTTCTTGTTTAATAGGCTATTGCAATTCCAAGATAAGATTTTTAGCGAACGGCGCAATGATGTACACGGGGAATTAAACATGTAGACGGAGAAGTTGCTCAAGTATGAAAATATTTTTCGCCTCGATAGTCGGGGCCTGCTGAATCTCGGGACATTATGCCGCGAAACCATTGCAGCAAGTCTGTAGTATCGGAGGAAGGCAGGGGAGGTAGTTGAAGGTCGGGGAGTGGAGGGGGCGGAGGAAGGGGCGCCCGGGCGAGAGGCGCGTGGCAGGATGGCGGCGGCGGAGTGGAGGACTTAGTAAGGGGAAGCGGCGCGATCTTTTTAAGCTCCCCTTGCAATCTCTTGGCTTCCTTATGGACCTCGCAACCGCCATAATTTGCCGGGTGGGCGTTGCCACAAAGGAAACATAATGCCGGGACCTCCCGGGGCTTTGTGTATTCGCCGCTGAGGTGCTTGCCACCGCATCCAACGCAGTTTGGTTGCAAAAAGCAATGATTTTTTGTATGGCCGATACGTTGGCAACGATGGCATTGCACCGGTTCGTTTGTTTTGCGAAAAATAGAAACCGCGACTTGTAAGCCCGCGAGGGATTGTATTTGTAGAAAGGCTTCCGTATCGACGGAGTTTTCACTTGCAATGTGACAAGTCGTGGTTGGATAGCGTGCAATTTCATTGATTCCGTGGGACCTTTCATCGTCCGACGGGCGGGTGGAAAAATACCTCTCTAAGGTGGCGGTCCTCAAGGCCAAGATGTCAGTTCGTATACGGCGCTGGGCGGCATTCAGCATGGCCTTGTCGGTCGGGCAACGCGTGTGTTGAAAACGCCGGCGGAGTCGATTTTTCTCCCGGATGGAACGCGGAAGCGCCAGGTGGTTCCAGGTACGGACGCAGGTTTCGGGAATCGAAGCCGCGATCGCCGACTGCACAGTTTCCGTAACAAAATCAACCTGACGGTCGATTTCATCGGGAGAACCGACAGCCGGAGGCAGCGAGATGGCCGTAATTCCGTCCGTGATCCTACGCCGATGGGATTCCCAGTCCGCTGCGGCGTAATTCCGAATGGTCCGCTTCCCCGCCTACATAGGAGGCCTCGCGAGCTGGAATAGGACCGGCAGGTGATCACTGTCGAGTGCGAAATGCGCTCTCGCGGAGAGCGCAGTAGGCAAGCCGGCGTGCACAGCCATGTCCAAAACGTCGCTCGTTCCGCACGGAGCGAAATGAGACGGCGTACGAGGACCGATGACGGAGAGCCGCTCAGCCGAAGTCCACTGCCGCAACCGCAATCCCCGCGCGTTTCCTATCCGGGAATGCCAGTCAGGATGCTTCGCGTTGAAGTCCCCCGCGACGATCGCAGAAGTACATTTCGCGAAGATCGACGCGAGTTTGTCCGTGCGAAGCATCGCCTGAGGAGAGATGTAGACCGAAGCGAGGCGAAGAGGTCCCTCGCAGCACTCCAGGTCTATGGCAGGGGCTTCCGTAGAAAAAAACGGCTGCAGCTGGACACGCTGTGCCCGCAGGTGCTCCGCAATCAGGATCGCCGTTCCTCCTCGGTGCGAACGGTCGTCACGAAAAACGCGCAAGCCGGGAACAGTCCACCGATCTCCTGGGCCCAGGAACGTCTCCTGCAGAAGAGCAACCTCGCATCTCTGCCGAGACAGAAATGCACGGAGCTTCGGCGTCTTCCTCGCCATCGCGCCGCCAACGTTCCACGACGCGATGACGATGTTGCGGCGTTTCGGCAAGGAATTAGCAATGACGGGCCGCAAGAAGGGAAGGCAGCTGCTGCAGCGTCGCCGTGAGCACCTGGAGCTGAGACTGTAGAGCAGCCGAGATGGTGGCTAGCGTTCCCGGAACCCTGAGGAATGCGTCTCCGTCGGCGGCAGCGAGTCGGACGTGGCCCCCGAAAAGACCGACGGCTGCTGGGGCGCCAATGCTTGCTGACGTCGGCGTTCACGAAGCGGAACGCGAAGCGAAGCGGCCGTCTCCGAGATGTTCTTAGCCAGTGTCGGCAGCACCGTGAAGTTCACGCCGAGGCGCGGACGTGGTGCAGGACACTGTGGCGCCGGGCCGCGAGATGCGGCTCCTCGCCAGGCGTTTGTTTTCCCCAGAGATGGAGTCCTCTGCCGCAACTGGTGAAGATGCGACAGATGGGACAGCTTTGCCGCCAGGTGGATTGGCAGCTCCTTTCCCGCGGCGTTTTCGCGAGGACTTATCTTCGCGACGCTCCTTCTCCAGTTTCCACTTTTCACAGAGTGGCGAAAAAGCGGAGTGCTGGCCTCCACAGCTCTGGCATTACTCGGAATCCGTCCGGGGCCATTTCTGCAGGCAATGGGCCTCGGAACAGCGCGGGCAGCGAGGAGAGGCCGAGTACAAGAAGCTGCCGTGACCGAATCGGGAGCAGCGTTGGCAGAGCTGCGGGTCCCGGTACACGTAGAAGCGCACGGAGACGGCGCAGTTTCCCACGCTACGGATTGCCTTTAGCGAGTAAATTTGCCAGGCCTCCGACGCAGCGATGGCGACCTTGAAGACGCAGATCGTTTTCCCTTAAGCAGGCAACCTGCGTCCACGCCGTGCATCAATCCCCATGGATCGTAAATCTTCAAGATCCTCAATCCGATGGAGGGGAGATAAACCCCAGAACATAAAGTACGTCGTCTTCTCCTCGCCTACACCCCAGGTGGACATCTGCGCGTCAGCGGCGGAGAGCGCAGCACGCAGGTACCGAAAATCATCCATGGTCCTGGTTTGGACCCGGGCAGATGAGTCGCCGTACGCCACGGTGAACGACTGATCCTAGACCGACGTCCGGATCATGTCGCCGAACGCGAGTACGTCCTCGTCATCGTACACGACGAGCGGAGGACGGGCACCGCGGCTGAGGCGCGGGAGCAGAGGAAATGTGTGGTTTTAAGAAGGTTTCCGGTAAGAGGATAATGTCTATGTGGTGTGTGGTAGCGTAGTGTAAAAGTTCGTGTTTTTTGTGGTGTAAGCCGTTACAGTTCCATGATAATATCTTTAAATTTGTGCTTAAGATCCCCGTGTGCCAATTATGTGTGCATACAGAGTAGCTGTTCTAGTATGTACATTTTTTTCTCCTCCATTGTGGGAGCGTTTTGGATACCCGACATGATGGAACGAAACCAGTGCAGGAGTTCCGGGCCATCTGGGTTCGCGGTAGAAGAAGGGGGCGGGGGAGCCGAGGCGGAAGCCGGGGGAGGAGGAGGGGTAGCGGAGTCGCTAGGGTTGGAGAGACCATGCGGTCGAGACAGGGACTTGGAGGGGAGGGTGGGGAAGGCAGAGGACGAGTCTACAGCTGAGGCGAAGGAGCGGGAGAGGGGGGGAGGGATTCCGGCGGGAATCGCTCGGCCCGAGGCCGCGCGGCGTTCAAAACTCTTCTTCGCCTCGCGATGAATTTCACATCCGCGGTAATTCGCGGGGTGATCTTTCAGGCAAAGAAAGCACGTAGCGGGGGTCTCCTTGGATTTTTCGCATGCGGAGCTTAAGTGGGCGCCTCCGCAGCGAACTCAGTTCGGGTTTAGATGGCAATAATTTTTAGTATGCCCGATGCGCTGGCAACGATGACATTGCACCGGATCACCCGACTTGCGGAAGGGAGTAATTTGGACTCGGAGTCCCGCGAGCGCATGGATGTTTAGAAATGCCACCGAGTCGATATCGCTCGCGCAAGAAACATGGCATGTATTGGTAGGATAACTCGGAACCGCGGTGATTTTTCCCTTCCGCTCTGCGTCTGATGGACGAGTAGCATAAATGCGGCGTGCCGAAATAACCTGAAAAACCAATGAATTAAGGTTATCGAGGATTACATCATCCGAGACGGATGGAAAAACGCCACGCAGAGCGAATTCTTTTCGCTTATTTTCGGGGAGCTGGTAGGTGACGAACGGGATGTTCAGCTCCTTTAAAATTCCGTTCACCGTGGTATAATCCGCGATGTTGCTGCACTTTATTACAGCCGTGGACCTGCCCGTGGAGTGGGAAATGGGCGGAGTGGAGCATGCTCGTTGCATACGAGCATGTAGCTCAGCCCATTTCGAAATATCCGCAAGCCGAAACGGAGGAATCCTACCGGTGCGCGAAGTTTGCGACGGAGTCGCTTCGGAGGACGGTTGCTGAGTCGGTCGTGAGGCGGCCGGGACGCTAGCGGGGAAATAGAGATCGGTTCACTCAGAAGCGTGAACCGCCGTTGAAGACGGCGGAACAGCGGGAATCGCGCCTGATGCCATTGAGCGACGACGCTTACTTGCTACTAATTGAAACCCGTCTTCAGGGGTTGGGGGAATACCATTAACATAGGAAAAGCCATTTTTCGAATTCACATTGTCAGAAGATTGACCGGTAAGAGGAGAGTCACTCACCGGAGGATCAGAATCCAATCCTACTGCGACGTTCATGGGCACGGGCGCAGAAGCGGTGTCTGGGAGCAAAGTGGAAGCCGCGCTGCGGGCTGCGGCATCTGGTGGAGCAGAAGAAGAAGCGGCGTTGGTCAAGGAAGGATCCGGTAGCGGCGAAGCGAAGCGGAGATCAGCGAGCAGCTCATCTCTCTCGTTAATGGAAAGGGCGGCAAGAGCAGCTCTCGCAGCTGCCACAGCTGATTCCGCGGTCGATGCAGTCATATCGGAAGTGGACACAGCCGTAGTTATCCGTGAAGGCGAGTTTGCATCCTCGGAAGCAGGAATATATTGTAGAATTGCTCGGCGATGAAGGGATTGAGTTCCGAGATTAATATTCGAATCCCGACAACCACGGGGATGAAAAAGCGGAACTTCTAAGTGTTTCTTCGTTATATGCTTAACACGCATAACGAAAAATAATACTTAGAAAAGGCGCTCACTCGTCATAGTCAAAACACAACACCGGAGGAGACTTGCCCGCTGAACGGGACAAGAGGGGAAGGAGGGGAGGGAAAAGTGAAAGGCCACGGCCGAGCGGCGACGGGGCCTGGGTAAGCGACGCGCAGACTGGGTGCGCTGCAGGGGGAGGTGGTGGCACGCGACCGGCCTGCCTGGGCGGTCGGCGGCTCCGGCGGGGACAAAGGGTCCGCACGGCGGCACTTGAAAAACACAAAGGTGGCACGAAACTTTCAAAGGAAAGAAGGCGCACGGACCAAAAGCACGTCCGTCCTCAACGACGGTTGGGCAGAGAATCAATCCAATCAATCTGCCGGATAGCCGAAATGAGGCGAATGTTTTATTTATGATGAGATGCAGAGCGCCACCCGGAAGTGAGTAAGTGGTGCTGAGTTAGCCACTCCTCCCGGGTGCCTTGTAGCCTGGGCTATAATACCCGTTGTCTATGAGGCAGCAGCTTTCTTCACCGAAGTTTTCTGTCTTGATGATCGATAGTGTTATTTGAAAACCTCTCTGTCGTCTGATATGTGTCTAAATGTTGTCTTGTCTCTCTAATCTGTCTTGTCTTCTGTGTCTGATCTTCGGCTTTCCTCCGATCTTCCAGTTCTTGAATGGACCCCGTACTCCGGTCGGGGCTCCACTGTGTTGCCTTCCCAGCCGCCTAGGCTTCCAAGGCAGGGCGTCGTCTTCAGCGTAGTCATGGCGTACTGGCGATCCCCGCTACTGAAACCTAGGCCTCTTCGTCGCTGGGAGGGCATCTTGACGATCCAGGCTCGCAATGGGGCGCTTGTAGCGGTCCCACGTTGAGACCTGGATTTCTCCAAGGCGTTGGATGGTGGCGACGTCTGACTCCGCAGCCTTCTCGAAGAATCTCCGAGACAACTCCGGAAGAAGGACGTTCAGGGGTTCCATCTTCCCGTCCTGGTGCATCTCTTCCACACAGGGGTATCGCCCATGTCCCAAGATGCACCGTAGAGCAGAGTTCTGCACCACTTGGATGAGAGCGAGGGTAGACTTCGGCACTCCTGACCATACCGGCGCTGCGTACGTGGTGACAGGCAATACGCACGCTCGGTACAGTCGACGCTTCGTGTCCGAGCTCAGGACCCCCGGACGAATAATCGGCCGAAGCCGGTTAAGCGCCGCGAAGGCCTTCCCTCGGACACGTCGCGCTTGGGCTTTCCAAAGGAGTTTCCGGTCCATCAGCACTCCGAGGTAGAGAACCTCGGATTCCCACGGAAGGGTGACTCCACCGACAGCTCCTCTTCATTCGGCGCTTCTGTTCTGCCGGTATGGAAGACGATTACCTTCGTTTTCCCGGCATTGACTGCAAACCGCCAGCGACGATACCACAAAAGTAGTTCGTCGACAACGATCTGCAGTCTCCACGGCGAGGGATTTTCGCCGGGAGCTGCACAGGAGCGCCGCGTCGTCTGCATACAGTGACAGGACCTCGTGCCTCCCATGACTCCTGGGAATGTCATGGGAGAAGATGTTGAAAAGTACTGGCCCTAGAACCGAACCCTGGGGGACACCAGCGGAGATCTGGTGAACCCCAGAGAACGAGTCGGACCAGGAAACGACGAAGGTCCTGTCTCGTAGATAGGAGCGGATCACCTCGATGATCCAAGTCGGGAAGTGGACTCTCCGCATCTTCAACAGCAGTGCCTGGTGCCAGACGCGATCGAACGCCTTGCTGACGTCGAAAAATGCGCCTGCCACCGACATCTTGTTGAAGGCGTCCGTGATGAAGTCCGTGGTTCTCACCAGCTGATGGACCGTGGCGTGCCGCTCGCGGAAGCCGAACTTCTCATCCGGGAGGATGTCAGCCTCTCGGACGAAGTCCACTATCGGCTCCAGCAGAAGCCTCTCGTACATCTTTCCAAATCCGTCAAGTAAAGAAATGGGCCAGAAGTCTCCGGGTCCCACCTCCGTCCTCGACTTCTTCGGGAGACATATGATCCTCGCACTCCTCCAAGTGGTCAGGAAATAGGAAATCCTGACGCAGCCGTTGTAGATGCTGGTCAGGTACGCCACCGCTGCATTCGGAAGCTCCCGGATGACGATATTGGGTATATCGTCATTTCCCGGAGCTTTCCTCTTGCGTAGGCAGCGTATCGTGCCCAGAACGTCCTCCTTCTGGAACTGGGGAGCAGCTGCAGCATCTTCAGGGCAGGCATTCACCGCTTCCTCCGACACCGCAATTTCCTCCTCGATGGCCGTCGAATCCGCGTTCCCGGGGTTAGGACTGAAGGTGCCCTCGAGGTAAGTCGCGAGCATTTCAGCCTTCGCCCCGGGAGATGTCGCCATGTCCTCACCGCAGACGACGATGGGGTCCAGTCGCTGGCTTCCACGCAGCTTCCTGCAGATCTTCCAGATCTCGTCCATGTCCTCCGCGCCATCCTCCCGCAGAAGATCCTCCCGCAGGTGCGCCTCCCAGTGGTCCAAGCGGACTTCCTGGAGGGCGCTGCGGACTTCCCGGTCAAGCGTGTTCAGCTGCTGCCGAAGGTCATCGGTCCTGTACCGCTGCCAGCGCCGGCGAATGTTCCGGCGCGTGATGAGGCCACGAACCGGGGGAGGAAGGGGCACTCGCAAATAGTAAGAGCGCCTCTCCCTCCGTGGAATCGCAGCTTCAATGGCAGCAGTGACGGTGGCAGTGAGATGACCGACCATTTGGTCTGCCATCTCGACCGATGATGGTGGAGTTGGTTCCTTCGGCAGCTTCCCGGTGATGAGTCCTCGGAAGGTCTCCCAGTCCGCGGCGCGAAGGTCAAGTTGAAACCTGGGTGGAATTGCAGGAACTCTGGTCCCCAGCAACAGGATGGTCGGGTTATGGTACGACGACAGTTCAACACCCGAGTGCATGCCAAGAGACGTCCGGACACCCCGTGTGATGGCGATGTCAAGAACGTCTCCCAGCTGGTGCGTCGCCGTCGTCGGACCAATAACAGTGAGTCCTCGTCGTCTGCAAGCTCGCGGAGAGCTTGTCCCCTGGTGTTGAAAGACCTAGAATTCCAAGTGGGGTGCTTGGCGTTCAGGTCTCCCAGGATGATGGCCGGGCTTCCGTTTCCTAGGAGGTCCAGGATGAGATCCGGGTCCCAAGGCTTCCCTGGCGGGAAGTAAAGAGAAGAAATCCGGAGCCATCCTCCCCGCGTCCGGACGTCCACCGAGACAGCCTCCGCGTACCGATGAGTTATCATTCGGCATGCTCGGTGTTCAATGTTGTTCCGGACGAGGATGGCCGCACCTCCTGGTGGTCGCCCACCGTGGCGTTGAAGGTCCCGATCAGACCTGATAATGGTCCAGCCGGGGAGTCTCCATGCGTAGGACGGACGAAGGTGCGTCTCATTGATGGCTGCAACGGCCGCATTCTTGTCCCGGAGGAACGCCCGAAGTTCTTCGCGACGGCGAAGAATATCGTTGGCGTTCCACTGGACGAGCACAAGAGGGTCTTTACCCATGGTTGGGTGAGGAATCCGATCTTGCGCTCGCCGGTTCCTCCAGGAGTGAGAGGAGCAGGAGCCCTTGTTTGGAGGTGATGTACCGCCTCAGTGTCTTTGAGAGCGTCGCGACTGTCACCCAAAGCTCCTGGTCCTCCTGCAGAGCAGTGGAGGCGACAGGAGCGGCAGCCACGGAAGCGATCTCCAGGTCCCGGGGGGCGTTGGTCCTGGTAAGGGCCGTCCTTGCCTGGTCCGGGCGTGATTCAGCCGGGGGTGTTGGCCGGATTCTCCTCTGCAGCTTCCTTCTTCTTCGTCTCCGCAGGAGCTGGAAGGGACTTCTTCTTTGAGGACTTAGGGGGCACGGGATTGGCGGCGCCTGCTGACGTCGACGTTCCCCTGTCCTCATCCGTCCTCTCGTCCTTCTTCTCCGTTGTCCCCGGAGGGACCTCCCCTTTGCATTTCGAGTCCAAGGGTGACAAGTCCTTGGTACTCTCTGTGCTCGGGGGTGGAGAAGAAATCTGGTCCTGGGCGGTGGTTGTCGTGTCCACCTCCATATGGTCCTGAGAAGGGCCTTTCAGAATAGTGGCGAAGGAATTCCCCCCCCCCACTTTCTTTGTCGCAGCCCTCGCCGGCACTGGTTTCTTAGCAGGCTTCCCAGCAGCCGGAGCAACCTTCCTCCTTGCTTCCCCGTTCTCCTTGTGGCGACGGAAGGCCTCCATCACCACAGGACAGCGTCGAGCGACGGCAGCGTGATCACCTCCGCAGTTCGCGCAGGTGGCGGTGTCTGTCCTCCCTCTGGAGCACTCCTCCACTCGGTGAGCTCCAGCGCACCGAAGGCACCTGGTGGCGCAGCGACACGCAATGGAAATGTGCCCGAAGCGCATGCAATTATTGCACTGCAACGGGCCACCTCCCCCACGGCACTGTTCCACCGTGACGAAACAGAAGTGCAGCTTCCGGATGTCCCTTGGCTGCACCGCTCTCGGCGTCTTCACGACGTTCGCCAAGTGGCGATCAATGGGGACCGGTTTCCCGGCCTCCATGACCGTTAGGCGACGAAGGCTCCTCACGACGTATCCAAGAGACTGAAGGGCCGCAGTCACCTGCATGAAGAGCTTCATCCCGGGAATTTTCTCAATGGGCTGGGTATGGTATTGGATCCGCAAGGAATCCAGTACCGCAGTCGCCCTTCGGTGTCCCTCGATGGTCTCGGTGAGGAGTCGGATAGAAGATCGCCTGACCTCCAATCCAAACTCGTTCCCGAGTTCTTTTTCCAAGCTCCTGATTAGCCCCTGGACGTCCGTGACGCCGTAGAGGACGATGGGAGGCATCTTCCTTTTATTCGCCGCTGGTACTCCTTCAGCGGCAGCTGGCGTCGGGGTGGCGTCGTCCGTTGAGGTGATGGACGTCTTCTTCTTCCTCGAGCCAACGACAGTAAAACCGTCGTTCGACTCGTCGCCCGAGTCCAAAGCTCGTGCAGCTCCCTCCTCGTCACCTGGGAGCGCCGAAGAAGAAGTTGGTTGCAAAGAAACCGGCAAAACCGTTTTCCTTGCTTCCTTCTTCCTCTTGGCAGTCTTGCGCCCTTCCTTCTCGTTTCCTCGAATTTGGTCCTGAAAAGGGCCGTTGGAGCTGATCTGTCACCAATGACGTGTGATCAGTTTTTGTGGCAGGTACGTTGCCAGCGATCTCCCTGGGTTTCGTCGTCCACGGGTTCGGGGAAGCCGACGCAGGCGCCGACTGCCCTTTCCCGAATACACGACGAAGGTCCTCTGGTGAGATTAATCCAAATGACGACGTCCTGTCGCCAGTAGCTAAATGGCCCCGAAATGGCCGTTACACCTACGCCGCTTCGCCGGCGGCTGGTCTTCCTTTTCCCCCGTCGCTGCACGTGGGCGTGGATGTTTATCCCACGGGCAAATCTCGACATCAGTGATGCCGCGGAGTTCCCCGTGGGTGGAGGATGCAGCTTTTCTCAGGAAGGCGCGCGACCGCTCCTGAAGCGCGTTTTCTAGAGGTTGCATTTCGGACAGCGACCGAAGTGCCTTGTTTCTCGGGATCCAGCCGAGCTGTAATGCTGCTCGGAGGTTTCTTCTGTCCGCGACATACAGCATGTTCCTTGCGCTGTCGCACATGATACCGCACTAGGCGGGTGCGGCGTACGCAAGTGTTGGGCGTAGCACCGCCGCGAACAGGTTGAGTCTCCTCTGCAGCGGAACGCAGGGATTGCAGAGGATCGGGGCGAGACCTTGCCGCCGGCATGCCGCGATGTCGGATGTCCTCTTCCCACGGTGCCGTATGGAGAGACGCTTGTCGAGGACGACGCCCAGGTAAAGCACCGTCTCCGCCCAATGGACCTCCGTCACTCCGACGAGGATATCGCCGGGCTCCTTCGGTCCCTTGGAGAAGACGATCGCCTGGGTTTTGTCCTCGTTGACACCGAATCTCCATTTGGAATACCATTTGACGAGTTCGTCGACCGCCCTCTGGGGGTAGCGCGCCGCCAGGTGTTGCCTCGCTGATCTCACCAGGATCGCCATGTCGTCCGCATACGATGCTACGAGGACGTTGCCTCCAAAGTCTGCCGGGATATCTGCAGAGTAGATGTTAAAAAGAAGGGGCGAGAGCAAGCTTTCTTGAGGAACGCCCGCTCCAATTCGCCGCTTCTCTGAGACTGCATATCCCCAGCTGACCCGGAAAGATCGTCCTCGTAGCCAAGATGCCGCCAGCTGCGTCCACCATTAAGGAAATCCGAAGCAATTCAGCTTCCACAGAAATCCTTCGTGCCACACCCGATCGAACGCCTTGCTGACGTCAAAGAAGGCGCCGACGGTGGAGTGCCGTTGGTTAAAGCCTTCAGTGACGAAGTTCAGCTGGCGCGCGACCTGGTGCGTTGTTGAATGCTCACTGCGGAAAGCCAAACTGGTGCACCGGAACGATGTTCAGCTCCTCGGTGATGGCGACGATGTGGCGCAGTAGGACCCGCTCGAACAGCTTTCCCAGGCCGTCGAGCAAGGAGATCGGGCGGAAGTTGGCCGGCGATGCCGATTTCCCTGCCTTTGATAGGCACACAACGCGCGCCTCCTTCCATCGGGATGGGAAATGCCCAATAGCGAGACACGCGTTGAAAATACACAGCATTAATGTGGCAAGGGATACCGGAATCTGCGCGATGACAGCGTTGGCAATCCCGTCCGGTCCCGGCGCCTTCCGAGGTTTCAGAGCCTTTATGGCCCCTCGAAGGTCCTCCTCGTCGATGGTCGGCGGCGTCTCTTCGCGGTCGCGAACATTGCGTGGCGTTCTCGGCGGCAGCACGGCAGATTCCAGGGGATCCTGTTCAGCGTCTCCGTCGGGAGGGGAGAACTCCTCTTCTAGGTGTTCGGCCATCCCTATAGCCTTCTCCTCCGGGGTGCGTAGAGTCCCAGTTGAAGTGCGAAGAGGCGCCTCTTCCCGTCGCTCACCTTGCACGCTCCGGGCTAGGCGCCATAGGGAGCCGTCCTCCGGAGATAGCGCGGAAAGCTTCTTCTCCCTGGCAGACGTCCGGAAGGCCGCTATCTCTCCTCGCAGGAGACGCTGCGCGCTGTTCAGCTGCGTCTTAACGACCGGGCATCGGGAGCGTTGAAATCGGCGACGAAGCTGATTCTTCTCCCGTATCCTCTCGCGAATCTCCCATGGAAGCGCCAGATAATTCCATTCCCGATTGGAACGCTCGGGAATTGCTGCTTGCGATGCTGCCTGTACAGTTTCCGTTAGAAAATTGACCTGGCGGTCGATTTCCTCCGGGGAACTTAGAGCTGGAGGCATCGGAGAGGCGCTGATAGCATTTGTTGCCTCTTTCCGGAAAAGCGTCCATTCCGCGGCAGCATAGTCGCGTGTCGTCGGCGTACGTGGACCGATGACGGCGAGTCGCTCGGCGGAAGTCCACTGTCGTAGGTACCGCCCTCGAGGATTTTCCACTCGGGAGTGCCAATCGGGATGTTTCGCGTTAAAATCGCCCGCGGCTATCGTGCTAAAAGATCCCACGAATAATTACGCGAGTTCTTCTTTGCGAAACATCACCGATGGTGAGCAGTATACTGAAATGAGGCGAAGAGGTCCCTCGCTGCATTCCAGCTTGATGGCAGTGGCTTCCGTCGACTCGAAAATCGGCAGCGTGAAGCGCTGTGCACGCAGGTGATCAGCGACCAGGACAGCAGTCCCCCCTCCTTGGCGCGCCCGGTCGTCGCGGAAGATCTGGAATCCTGGGACGGTCCACCTACTCCTTGGCTTCAGGTGCGTCTCTTGCAAGAGAGCGTTCTCGCATTTCTGCCTGGACAGAAACGCGAGCAGCTCCGGCGTTTTCCTCGTCTCGGCGCCTCCTACGTTCCAAGACGCATTAGCGATGTTACGGCGTCTAGGAGGCGTGTTATCCATGACGAGGAGCAAGAAGAGCCGGGAACTGTTGCAGTGTTGCCGAGAGCACCTGAAGCTGTGTCTCCAGAGCAGCAGAGATGGTGGCAAGCGTCCCCAGGACGCTTAAGAGCGGGTTTTCTTCGGGGACGGCGTCCAGGTCCGCGGCCGACGAAGCAGATGTGGCCCCCAAAAGGACCGGCGGCTGGGCAGGCGTCACCTGCTGGTTGCGCCTACGCTCCCGCATGGGAATGCGGAGAGAGGCGGCGGATTCCGTGACGTTTGCCGCGGGCGTCGGCAAACCCGGGAACTGGATGCCGAGGCGCGGTCTTGGAGCTGGGCGCTGAGGAGCCGGACCGCGGGACGCGTTTCCTCCTCGCCATGCATTCTGCGTTCCGAGGGCTGGTGTTGGCGCCTTGGACGCAGGAGAAGACAATGGAGCATTCTTTTGTGCGGTAGCCGCGCCCGATCGGCGTCCGCGGCGCTTCTTGGACAGCTTAGCGGCTCGTCGTTCCTTCCGTCGCAGCTTCCAAAGCAGCCCCACGTGCCAAACCCGGTCGAACGCCTTGCTGATGTCAAAGAAGGCTCCGACGGTGGTGTGCCGCCGGTTGAAGCCTTCAGTGACAAAGTTCAGCAGACGTGCGACCTGGTCTGTCGTCAAATTCTTGCTCCTGAATCCAAATTGATGATCTGGGATGGCATTTAGTTCCTCTGCGATGGCAATGAGATTGCGCAGGAGAATCCCCTCGAAGAGTTTCCCCAGGCCGTCGAGCAGCGATCGGGCGGAAATTCATCAGATGGCACTCTTCCGATTTTTGGAATGCAGACGATGCGTGCTTCTTTCCACCAGGTTGGAGAGTGTCCAAGAGCAAGGCATGCATTGAAAATGAAGAGAAGAACCGATGCATAAGAGGTTGGCATTTGGGTGATGACCATGTTTGCGATGCCATCCGGTCCTGGTGCCTTGCGACGTTTTAGACACTTTATGGCCCCTGCGAAAGTCCGACTCATCTACGATTGGAAGATATTCCTTTGGATCGCGAACGGTCCATGGAGGCCTTGCCGGTTTCAACGGCGATCGTAGGGGATCTGGCAGGTTCAGGTCGCCGTCCAGGGGCGTGAAGACCTCCAGATGAATATCCATCCCTGCTGCTCTCTCCTCCGGCGTACAAAGGTAGCCCGCTGATGAGCGTAGTGGAGCCTCCTCGCGAGATTCTCCTCGAAGGCGTCTCACTAGACTCCAGAGGGAGTTGTCTTCTGGGAATGGGGAGGAAACCTTCCTGTCCCAGTTGACGGCCATGATGGTGGCAATCTCGTCCCTGGTATGGTGCTGAGCAGCGTTGAGCAGAGACTTGTCCGATGGACAGTTGAAGCACTGGAAGCGTCTTCTGACCCTGGTTCTCCCTGATCTGGTCCCTGATGGTTTTGGGAAGAGCCAGGTAATTCCATTCACGTACTGGACGTTCGGGGATGGATGCTGCTACCGCCGACTGCACGGTTTCCGGCAGGAAATCGACCTGGAAGTCAATCTCTTCAGGAGAGCCGACGGCCGGAGGTAGCGGTAGAGCGGCGATGCGATCCGTGATCTGGTTACGGAAGAGAGTCCAATCTGCGCCTTTGTAATTCCGCATCGTCTTGGGTGGGTTCTCGAGTGGGCGACTGGCGATTTGGAGAAGGACAGGCAGATGGTCACTGTCCAGGGCGTGGATTGATCTCGCGGAGAGCAACGATGGCAATGCTGCGTGTAACGCGATGTCAAGTACGTCGCTCGTTCCGCATGGAGCAAAATTTGATGGCGTACGAGGACGGATGACGTGTACACGGCTTTAGGAAATCCATTGTCTTAGGCGAAGACTTCGGCTGTTCTCGACCCGGGAGTGCCAGACGAGTGTTTAGCATTCAGATCTCCTGCCGCAATCGCAGGGATGTTCCCGTTGAAGATTTCCGCCAGCTCTGCCGTGCAAAGCACCGCCTGGGGAGCGATCTAGATGGAGGCCAGGCAAAGCAAGCCCTTATCACATTCTAGTTCCATCAGTTTCCGTGGTGTTGAAGGCCGGTAATGGGAGATGCTGTGCACAAAGATGTTTCGCGACCAGAATTGCCATTCCTCCTCCCCGACTTGTCCTGTCATCTCAAAAAACCTGGAATCCAGGAGCAGTCCATCAGTCCTTCTCTTTCAGGTGAGTTTCTTGGATCAGGGCTATTTCGCATCTTTGACGTGCTAGGAATTCAAGAAGCTCCGCTGTTTTCCTCGATACCGCGCCTCCAGCGTTCCATGACGGAATCACGGCGTTTTACGGCGTCTTGGAGAAGGCTTATCCATGATGGTTTGTAAGCAGAGTTGGCAGCCGCTGAAGCGTTGCAGAAAGCACTTGGAGTTGCGACTGGAGTGCTGTCGCAATGGTGGCCAGCATACCGAGTACACTCAGGAGTGCTTCGCTGCCGGCGTCTTCGCCCTGGCTGTCAGCGGGCGATTCAGATGTGGGCCTTAAAAGGGCCGTCGGCGCTCTTTGGAGACGACGTGTTCCCGCAAGGGGACAAGGATGAATGCAGCTGTTTCTTCAGAAGACACAGCTGGGTGCGGCAGCGCTGGACAATTAATTCCAAGTCGCTGTTGCGGCATGGTGCGTTGTGAGGCCAGGTCTTGAGATGTGTCGCTTCCTTGCCAGGCGTTTCTTGCGCCGAGCATAGCAGGCTGCCTTGTGGAATTAGCAGATGGTGCTGGATTGGTTGGGGTTTTCTGGGATGCTGTAGCTGGAAAGGCAGAAGCTTGTGAGCCTTTTCCGCGGCATCCACGGCGTTTTCGCAATGGTTTTTCGTCTCGGCGTTCCTTCTCAGCATGCCATTTTTTGCATTCAGAAGAGTATGCTGCATGGTTGCCGTCGCAGTTAGGACACTTCTCGGCGCCTGAGCAGGGGCAATCTTGAAGGCAATGGCCTCCAAAGCAGAAGGTACACCTGGGAGAGGCCGAACAGAAGAAACTGCCGTGCCCAAAACGGGAGCAGCGATGGCACAGCTGGGGGTTTCGATAGACATACAGTCGCGCCGAAACCACGCAATTTCCAATACTGCGGATAGCCTTTACTGCCAGGATTCTGATGGAGCAATGGCTATCACAAATACGCCGATTGGCTTCCTCTCTGCGGTGAGTTGGCGACCTCTGTGGGCGTCGATTCCAATTGCTTTCAACTCGTCCAGTTGGTGGTGAGATGATAAACCTCAAAAGGGAAAGGATGTTGTCTTTTCTTCGCCAACACCCCAAGTGGACATCTGGGCATCCGCCTTGGAGAGTGCTGCTCTCAGGGATTTGAAATCGTCCATGGTGCTGTGGTCCACAGCTGATTTGCATAGGATTTAACGTATTTCTTGGGGTTCTGTTCAGAATTGTCTTTTGTATCCATTTTGTTATTGTTTGGTGCAAGGTTTTCAGTCACAGGAGCGAGCGCTGAGAGGGAATTACTTGTTTCAATCGGCATGAATGAGTCCGCCGAGGTACGTGCGCGTTTCATTGCAGCGTCGCTTAAGGTCGTAAAAGGTCGTCGGACATCGGATTGGGGGGAGCTTTATGCTGTATCCTTGAACAATGGAGCCAATATTTTAACGTTCCTTTTAGGTGTTATAAATCTCTCTTGGTCAATCGGGGATCCAGGACGGGAGACACCATGCGATGGGACAGCCGCCATGGCGCAGGGCCGGGTAGGGTGAGTTGGGTTTCGATCCACCTTCAAATGCCCTTGAGGCGTAAACAGGAGATGGAAAATGCTTTAATCACATCTAAATCCGCGAATCAGGACCCACGAAAAGGCTGGATAAGCGCACAGCCATTGAGGCTGGCTGCTGCACGATGATAGAAAGAGAAAATTACCACTTTCTTGGTTCCACCGGCTCCTTGCCGGTTTTCTTCTTCGCTGCCCAGCGCTTGGCTCTTCAGCGTTGCTTCCTTCGGCAATGCGCAAAGTCGCGAACGACCCCGCCACTATCGTATCATTTAAGGCTGGTTTCGCGAAGTGTTCCGGTAGACTACTTGGCTATCGTACTGGTTTGTAGCATGTTTATCCACTGGCAAGAACGCCGGTGAATTGGAGTATAGCGGAAGAGAGAGACTTGAACAAACGAAAAACTGTTTAAACTAACCATTCCGTGAGGCGGCTCATGATGTAGGAGGAAATGGACAATAGTTTTTAACAATAAGAAAAACAGTAGGAATGACTGATCGCCGCGGACGGCCGTGAAGCGGCCTGCCTGGTACGACGAGAGAAAAGATCGCGGCGGAGAACAGAAGTTTACTTAGCCTAGAAAAGCATAATAAAGCCGTGAAGTGGGTACAACTAGGAAGAAACATTATTTAAATTAACAGACATAGGAAAGACTCATAGAAGAGTAATATCTTTAGGCAGTGTGTACTTTTTTCCGTGGGAGTGTATAATCCCAGATGTTGCGTAAGAGGGGGTTACCAGTTTGCAATAAACGTGCGTGAAATGACATCGCTTGCTTGCGGACAAATTATGAGACGGAAGGAAGCTTGTGGGCGAGATGGACATCCGCCATCCGGGTCAGTTTGCTCATGCGCAACAGGGCCCGGATGGATTTGTTCCGGGAAATTTCCAATTTAGTCCAAATCCGGATGGATAATCGCCATATACAGGTGACTTCGTTCGGCTGGGGAGAGAGAGGAACCACTGGCGGTAAGGCAGCCGAGTTGGTTCCTCGCGACTATTGCTTTCCTGTTGCAAAATTCTAAGTGAGTCGAGAAAGAGAGTTTTGAATCCAAGACGATACCCAAAAAGCGATGCGAAGAGGCTCGGGGAATTAAGTGTTTACTGAACAGTAAAGGGATGTGCGAGGGAAGTTTACGTGTACGTTCAAAGTGAACGTATGTGCTCTTGTCTGCGTTGGTTTTTATTTTCCATCTTTTCGCCCATGCCTGTATTTTTCGAAGGTGCGCGTTTAGTTTCGTGATGTTTTTATAGCATTGTCTGGATGAAGCAGCGATCGCGATGTCGTCAGCGTACATGTGAATGGACGTGAGTGGAGAACCAGGTGAATCGTTCACGTAAATATTGAATAGAAGGGGGCTGAGGAGAGAGTCTTGCGGCACCCCCGCTTGTCGCGTCTAAGAGATAAAGTCGCTGATGACACGACAAATTGCCGGTTCGAAAGGAAGCTCTGTATAATACGGAGGAGGGGGAAGGAAAGCGGGAGGGGTGGAGTTTGTAGAGGAGGCCTTCGTGCCAGACACGGTCAAAGGCCCTGGCGACATCTAGAAACAGCGTCTGTGACCATTCTCTGGTTGAAACCGTGAGAGATTTTCTCACAAAGGCGAAGCACTTGGTGGGTGGCCGACACGTGTTCGCGAAAGCCCAGCTGTTCGGGGCAAAGGATGTTATTTTCCGAGGCATGCTTTTGGAGACGAGAAAGAAGGAATTTTAAAAGATTTTCTAAATATTGGAAAGTAACGTGATCGGACGGCTGCTACCGGGAATGGTGGCTTCTTTTCCAGGTTTGGGCAAAAGGAAAATTTTATTAAGTTTCTAAGGAGATGGATAGTGGGAATGGATAAAACAATGATTAAAAAGGTCGGAAAGGACGGGATGCTGGAAGCGAGTTTTAGTTCCCGGTTTGAAACCTTTTCCAACCCGGGAGCTTTTCTCGCGGAAAGAGAAGAGAGAATAGACGAAATCTCTTTCGCCAAAGTGATCAGTTCGAGAGGAGATGAAATGGGAGGAAAGGAATTGAGAAACTTGCGGAGCTCAGGATCGAGGGGAGAAGGGGGAAGGATCCGCAGACATGGTGGACTCGAGGTGATCAGCCTGGATAATAAATAAAATCGAAAATAAATGTATCACGGAATTTGATGGGAGAATTGGTTACTTTCGGGCGGCGATGAAGAGCTTTCGACAACCGCCACAAGGAGTTATCTTCAAAGGTAAGGGATTCAATATGACAGCCATTCCTGAGCGGAGTAGGCTGAGATAGCCTTTTTTACTTCCGCCGTGAGTCTATTATACGCGGTTTTAAGTTCGGGAGTTCTCTCGCGCTGCCAAGTACGTCTGGCAACCTTGCGTCGTTTGATTTTGTAAAGAATTTTGGCGGGGAGAGGGTGACGCCCTTCCCTCGCACGTGGTTTGAAAATATCCTTCGTGACCGAACGTCCGGCCTCGGAAAAGGTTTCGGCGATGGCCGAGGCTCGGCGGCCGAGATCCTCGTGGGAGGGAGAGGAAAGGGGAGATAGTGGCTCCAGCATGGCTGCAAGTGTGTCGGGAAACCGTGCCCAGTCAATGACTTGGAGAGGAGGGGCGAGAGGGGCTTGTGAGCCAAGGGGAAGACGAAAGAGAACGGAAAAGTGGTCTGAAGCGAAAGCCCAGACGACGGAGGGAGGCTCGTGGAAGGCGACGTTGACGAAGAGGGCGAAATCAATTATTGAACACGTGCGCGGGGACCGGGACACGTGGGTCGGCTCGGAAGGGGCGAGGATGGAAACGAGTTTGCCCTCGACGTAGGCAAGGAGGGTGCGGCCGTTGGTGTTCGTAGTCGAGCAATTCCAAGTGACTAGTGTCGAATTTCAATCTCCGATGAACAAGCCGTTCTTTCTCTGAGAAGTCAGCAGAGAAAGATCGTTTTTATTCAATTTACGCGAACGATTACGTGAATTGTAAATGGAATGAATGTTAATGTGTCCGAGCGTGGTATGGACTTTAATTCCCAGAGCCTCGATGTTCGCCAATATGGGTACATCTGGTAGGGAATGAGATAAATTACGTTTAACTAGAACAGCTACTCCTCCCCCTCGAGTGTTCCTGTCCAATCTATGCTTAATGTAATGGTCCGAATAAAAAGAAATATGCGGTTTTAAAAAGGTTTCTTGTAAGAGTATGATGTCAATGTGGTGCGTGGTAGCGTAGTGTAATAGTTTGTGTTTTTTGTGATGTATGCCGTTACAGTTCCAGGATGGAGTTTTTAAAGTCATGCTTAAATTCCCCGTGTGCAAATTATGTGGGCATACTGAGTAGCTATTCTAGAATCGACCGACCGACGCTAAAGAACTGCGCCTTTGCGCATGTTCCCGGTTTGCAGCTGCTGCTAATTAACGGTTTTTTGATGATATCTATTGGTTCAGGGCTTTAGTATAGGTTTAGGGCATTCAGGTTTTGGGATTGTACGTTTGGTTTTTAGTATTTGTTGGCATAGTGGAATATTTCGGGCGTTTATGTTTTAAGTGTGGGTTTTTGTCGTACTACCACAGGTTTTCTAATAGGGGGTTCATCGTGGAGGCCAGAGATTTTGAGAAAGATACTGCTATTGATTGGAGGTATGTGCTTATATCAGGTAGTTTTAGATCCTTTTGAATTGAGTCGTTGCGGATGAACCAAGGGGCGTTTATAATTTTCCTGACGGTTTTATTTTGAAAGGTGAATAACTTTTTTAAATGTGTTGCTGCAATTGCCCCCCAAGCCGGGTAACCATAGGTAAGGATTGGCCTGATCATTGATTTGTAAAGGGTTAGTTTGGTATTTAGATTAAGGGGACTTCCGGATTTTAGGAGGCAATAAATAGAGTAATAATTGCGTTGGTTTTGTTTAGTGCATATTGTGTGTGAGAGTGCCAAGTAAGTTCACGATCGAGGATAACACCCAGAAATTTGGCGTATCCCGTTGAGAAAGTTGAGTGTCTTCATGAAAAAGCTTTGTTGAGCATTGCTTTTTCCATTTCCTGGCAAAATTGACGACTTCGCTTTTTTCTGCATTTATTGTTAGCTTCCAGGAGACCATTCATTCCTCAACAGTGTCCAGGTGTTCTTGTAGGGTATCAGCCGCAGTGTCCGGACAGAAGGATTGAGAGGCTATTGCTGTATCGTCGGCGTAAAGGAAGAGTTGAGTTTTGGGTGGGTCGGAAGGTCATTAATATATAAGTTGAAGAGAGTGGGCGAAAGGATTGCTCCTTGAGGGACCCCCGCTGGGATACGCCTGGAGTTTGAGAGACAGACGTTTATTGATACGACAAAAGTTCTTGAGGAGAGGAAGGAGGAAATGATTTTAATAAGGTTAAAAGATAAATCTGACTGAGCTAATTTGTGGATGAGACCTTCTATCCAGACACGGTCAAATGCCCCCCTGCGGGTAGGGGGTTAGAGAATACTCCCGCAGTATCCCTGCTTGTCGTAAGAGGCGACTAAAAGGGCGGGGAGAAAACCCCGAAAACAAACCCCAAGCCAGCAAGGGATGCGTCCGGACAGTGCTGTGGATCCACTGTCTGTGAGCGGCCATACCATCTGGCCTGCGATCCGCCCAGGTGTTTGCCGTGCCTGGAGACCCGTAAGGGAGAGAAGGGGATCCTGGAGGGTGAGCTTTCTGGTTCCCAGCAGGGTGTCGGATGCCCTGTATGGACCGGGGAGTGATACCCCTCTTCGGCCCCGGATTTCGTGTAAACGGGAGGCCGGGAGCTAGCCACTCCCGGTCAATCGGCTTCCGTCGCGTTTTCGCTCCGGTGGCGAGTGCCAAGGTTGTGGGGGTCTGCGTAGGGAGGTCGGAGATGTAAGGGTTTTGGTGGGCCCTTGCACCGAAGATCCACCCCGAAACAGACAACCACTCCAGAAGCGCTATATCCCTCGAGTTAGCCCTGGCGACCGCTCCGGTTTGGCGGAGTGGCGTCCCAAATGTGTGGCTCCGTGGCGGGTGGGGAGGCCGAGGGACGAATTATTTATTATTATGGAGGAAAAACCCTTTCCACCACTAAAAAGATCCCGTCCGGACACCGGCGGGGGAGAAAAGTGCATAGGCGCATGTAAGCGCTATTTAATTATGTCATGCATAAAGGAAGGTGAAACCTTGAAAAAGGTTTCTCCTTTCTTAATTCGCAGAGTTTTGTCACAGATTGTGCCTGGGGACCCAAAGAGCGTGAAGAAGCTCCGGGATGGTACACTTCTTATAGAGACCCTGAACGATACACAAAGCGATAAAATGCTTGCTATGGGAATGCTCCATGACATTCCGATTAAGGTGGAGGTGCACCGCACTCTTAACACCTGTCGGGGAGTCATCAGTCACTACGACCTCCTATACGTGGACATGGAAGAAATCAAGAGAGAAATGTTCTCTCAGGGAGTGACTGATTGTCGTCGACTCACCACAAGGCGCAACGGAGAAAACGTAAACAGCACCTCCGTGATCTTGACGTTTGCGCGTGATAGACTACCCGACAAGGTGTTTGTGGGCTATGAATCGGTACCAGTGAGGCCATTCATCCCAAATCCCGTGCGTTGTTTCAAATGCCAACGGTTCGGCCATGTCGCGTCGCGCTGCGAGGGTAAGGCCACCTGCCCGCGCTGTGGCAAAGACGCGCACGAGGATAAAGAGTGCTCTTCGGAACCTCTTTGTGTCAATTGCGAGGGTACACACCCAGTGTACTCTCGTGATTGCCCAATGATGAAAGAAGAGAGGAAAGTCATGGAGATAAAAACCCTTGATAAAATCCCATATGCGGAAGCGAGGAGAAAATACAGGGCGCTAATCGCTCCAACTTTCTCCCGGTCCTTTGCTTCCGTTGCAACCACGCAATGTGTAAAGTGTACCATCGCCACGCAGACAGAGATCCCGAAAGAATCCCCAGTTGAAAGCACGCAAGTGCCTAAACCCAAAAGGGTGAAGGATGGGAAGAGTAAGGTGGACAAGGAGCCACCTACTCCTGTGAGCCCTTCAAAGAAGAGCCCACAGAAAACCACCAAGGGGAACACGCCAAAAGGGCGTGAGAATACACCTTCCCCGCCGCCTCCAGTGAAGCCAAAGAAGCCGGAGGTAATTGAAGAGGACCAGAGTATCTCCGATACTGAGGTCTTCGCAAACGAGTGGAAGAGGAAACATCGCTTCAAGCGATAACCTCAATAGAGTTGGTCATCTCCCTTTTTAGTCATCTTATTTATTTATATATTTATTTATTTATTTATTTATTTATTTTAACTGAACACTTTAAATGTGTTCCATTCTGCAGTGGAACTGCAATGGCTTTTATCGGCACAAGGAGGAGCTGGCCATTTTAATCCAAGATTTTAAACCCTCTTGTATTTGTCTCCAAGAGACCCATTTTAAGGCTGAAGATAAGGGTATTTTGAAGGGGTTCACTGTTTTTAGAACGGATGACCTAAGTGGCCAACGAGCCCAAGGGGGAGTAGCAGTTGCGGCCCGTGAGGCCCTTTACACCTCGCGAGTCCAACTGAACTCTCCATTCCAGGCCGTCGCTGTCACGGTGCACACCCCTGAGAGGATGACGTTATGCAACGTGTATCTGCCAGAGGGTGCACCGGTGACCCGCCTGAACCTTGAAGCCCTTGTCCACCAGCTTCCTCAGCCGTTCATTTTGATGGGAGATTTTAATGCCCATGATCCTCTCTGGGGAGGGCCAGAAACCCAAAGCAATAGGAGAGGTCGAATTTTATCCAACTTTATTGAGGATTTTAACCTGTTTTTATTAAATAGCGGCGAAAAAACCCGCTTTAACAGCTTTAATGGGGAATTCTCAGCAATAGATCTTTGTCTATGCTCGAGAAGTCTAGCCCCAAAGCTGAAAATGTCCACCCACAACGATCTCTGTGGGAGTGACCATTTTCCTCTTCTACTCGTTAAAGAAGACTCTTCGCCCACCATTTCAAAACCTCCGGAAAAGTGGCGTATTAACCGTGCGGACTGGCCACTTTTCAAGCGTACGTTTACATATAAACACGACGCAAGTTTCGACGCGTTGCACAACGTCGATAAACTAAGTTCAACGCTGTTGGCGGCAGCTACGAAAAGTATCCCTCGTACGTCCGGGAACATTAATCGAGCTCCTGTCCCTTGGTGGAACGGGGAATGCGACCGGGCGATTCGGGCGAGGAAAAAAGCACTGCATATTTTTAGAAAATATCCCACGGCAACTAATCTGGCATCGTACCGCCGCCTGAGAGCGCGAGCTCGAAGGGCCGTGAAGGAGGCCAAGAGGGCTTCCTGGATAGAATACGTCTCTACCATCAACCATCGCACGCCACTTGGTCAGGTATGGGACAAAGTGAAGAAAATCTCCGGGTCAAAGGGCTCATTTGTCATCTCGCCATTGCTTGTTGCTGGCCGGGTGGTTAATTCACCTGCCGAAATAAGCAACATATTTGCCAGTCAGTTCGCGGCCAATAGCAGTGACGTGGGCTATACCGCGGACTTTGTGTACAGGAAGAGGCGATGCGAGAGAGTCCCTCTCAAATTTGGTGCAGGTCCTACACGGGAATATTACAATGAGCCTTTCACGTCCTGGGAGCTTAAATCCGCCATCGAAGACTCCCATTACACCTCGCCAGGGGCGGACGAAATCCACAACGCATTTCTCCGGAACATTCCGGAAACTGCGATTGGGGAGGTCCTAAATACCCTCAACCAACTTTGGAACGAGGGCAGTTTTCCAAATGCCTGGCGAGAGTCCATCGTGATACCAATCCCAAAACAGGGCAAGGACCAAAATGACCCGAACAACTACCGTCCCATATCTCTCACCAGCTGCCTGTGCAAGGTGATGGAACGGATGGTAAACCGACGTCTCATGTGGTGCTTGGAGAGTCGACACCTGCTCTCCGACGCTCAGTGCGGCTTTCGGCGTGGCAGGTCCACGACAGACCATCTGGTGCGCACTGAGAACTTCATCCAGGAAGCCTTTCTCCACCGTCAACACGTCATAGCAGTCTTCTTCGACCTGGAGAAGGCCTATGATAGTGTGTGGCGATGGAGAATCCTCAACACGCTCCACAAGTGGGGATTTAGAGGCAACATGGCCCTATTTATCAGAAATTTTTTAACTAACCGCCTTTTTAAAGTAAGGACTGGGAAGCACTTATCCCGATCTTTTACACAGGAGAACGGGGTACCCCAGGGTTCAGTACTGAGCGTGACGTTATTTGCCATCGCCATCAACGACGTGGTGGAATGCATCAATGCCCCGGTGATGGCATCGCTCTATGTGGACGACCTAGCCATATTTTGCCGGTCGACACGACTGCCAAACGCTTCCAGGCAAGCCCAGGTGACTCTAAACAAACTGGGAGAGTGGTCGCGAAAGAACGGATTTCGTTTCTCCATGGAGAAAACGAAATGCGTGCACTTTCACCGTCTTCGCGGTTACCACGTTACCCCGACCCTAACCCTGTTGGGTAGGATTCTTCCATTTGTGGAGTCCGTCCGCTTTCTCGGCATGATCCTGGACCAAAAGCTGAACTGGCGGGAGCATATCCGCGTGTTACGCGAGAGGTGTCGCCAAACCCTCAACGTTTTAAAGTTTTTAACTCACTCCACTTGGGGAGCAGACCGCACCACCATGCTTTTATTGTACAGAGGCTTGGTGCGATCCAAATTGGACTATGGTTCCATAGTTTATTCCTCAGGACGAGAGTCTTACTTGAGACCACTCACATGTGTCCACAATGCTGGGATACGGTTGGCCACCGGGGCATTTAGAACAAGCCCAGTCCCAAGCCTACTTGCAGACGCAGGGGAGCCTCCGTTGGAAACCCGCAGGATGATTTTAATGGGCAACTATGCCTGTAAAATTTTATCAGAGACAATCCACCCTTGTTTTAACATAGTTTTTAACCAACGGTTTTTAGACTTATTTAACAGGCGGAGAAGGGCAACTAGACCCTTTGCCGTTCGTTTTAATGATTTTATTAATGAGGTAAATTTTACATTTCCTCAAATATGCCCCGTCTCCTATGCTAAGTATCCGCCTTGGTTAACACCAATGCCGGATATTAAACTCATTGCCAGTGCACGCCGCAAAGCCAAAACGACCGATTCCGAATACCAGCAGCTCTTCAGTGCCGTCCTCAGCTCACTTTCTGACTTTGTCCCAGTCTACACCGACGGGTCAAAGTCAGAATCTGCGTGTGCCTATGCAGTCGTGTCCCACTACCATGGAGTCGTGAGGAAAAAACTGCACACTTCTTGCAGCATTTTTACAGCCGAGCTGTCAGCCATAAGGACGGCCCTAGGAGAAATAAAAGAAAGCAATGGCTCTTTCCTCATCTGCACCGACTCGTTGAGCGCCCTAAAATCTTTATCGGTCTTTGCACCTGTGCACCCGATAGTCCAGGAGATCCATTATACCCTGTTGTCCCTTCAGAGAAAGGGGAACAGTGTCTCCTTTATATGGACTCCTGGTCACGTCGGCATAAGAGGCAACGAAAAAGCTGACCAGGCAGCGAAGGATGCCCTTCGACAACCCGAGACCGACTCCACCTTGGTCCCAATGGAGGACGTGAAGGCCGCCTTGCGGAACTCGGTCCTGCATCAGTGGAAGGAGACTTGGCAGTCTCTGCAAAATAATAAACTCAGGGCAATAAAACCGGTCGTTTCACCATGGTCCTCTTCCATCCGGAACATTCGGAGGGAAGAGGTCATGATTACGCGCCTGAGAATAGGACACTCTGCCCTCACTCATTCGTACCTCTTTGCGGAGGTAAAAGAACAGCCCCGCTGCAATGAGTGTTTCCAACCCCTTACGATAAAACATATCCTGACGGAATGTACAAGATACCAAAGGGCCAGAGACATGTTGAAGATAAGGGGAGACTTAAAAAATATTTTAGGGGATGACTCTGGGTCTATTAACCGAGTCCTAAGTTTTTTAAGGTCAACCGGTTTAATGGGGCAGCTTTAGCTTTGGAGCTCATAATTTTAATGCTTTTGATTTTAACAATTATTTATTTATTTATATTTAACCGTATTTATTTATTTATTATTCCTAAGTAAAAAGGAATTTTAGTTTTATATGTAATGAGTGGTGCAAAATGACCTTAGCTGTCGACGCACCCTAAAACCCAAAACTACTACTACTACTCCGTGAGGCCCTTTACACCTCGCGAGTCCAACTGAACTCTCCATTCCAGGCCGTCGCTGTCACGGTGCACACCCCTGAGAGGATGACGTTATGCAACGTGTATCTGCCAGAGGGTGCACCGGTGACCCGCCTGAACCTTGAAGCCCTTGTCCACCAGCTTCCTCAGCCGTTCATTTTGATGGGAGATTTTAATGCCCATGATCCTCTCTGGGGAGGGCCAGAAACCCAAAGCAATAGGAGAGGTCGAATTTTATCCAACTTTATTGAGGATTTTAACCTGTTTTTATTAAATAGCGGCGAAAAAACCCGCTTTAACAGCTTTAATGGGGAATTCTCAGCAATAGATCTTTGTCTATGCTCGAGAAGTCTAGCCCCAAAGCTGAAAATGTCCACCCACAACGATCTCTGTGGGAGTGACCATCTTCCTCTTCTACTCGTTAAAGAAGACTCTTCGCCCACCATTTCAAAACCTCCGGAAAAGTGGCGTATTAACCGTGCGGACTGGCCACTTTTCAAGCGTACGTTTACATATAAACACGACGCAAGTTTCGACGCGTTGCACAACGTCGATAAACTAAGTTCAACGCTGTTGGCGGCAGCTACGAAAAGTATCCCTCGTACGTCCGGGAACATTAATCGAGCTCCTGTCCCTTGGTGGAACGGGGAATGCGACCGGGCGATTCGGGCGAGGAAAAAAGCACTGAATATTTTTAGAAAATATCCCACGGCAACTAATCTGGCATCGTACCGCCGCCTGAGAGCGCGAGCTCGAAGGGCCGTGAAGGAGGCCAAGAGGGCTTCCTGGATAGAATACGTCTCTACCATCAACCATCGCACGCCACTTGGTCAGGTATGGGACAAAGTGAAGAAAATCTCCGGGTCAAAGGGCTCATTTGTCATCTCGCCATTGCTTGTTGCTGGCCGGGTGGTTAATTCACCTGCCGAAATAAGCAACATTTTTGCCAGTCAGTTCGCGGCCAATAGCAGTGACGAGGGCTATACCGCGGACTTTGTGTACAGGAAGAGGCGATGCGAGAGAGTCCCTCTCAAATTTGGTGCAGGTCCTACACGGGAATATTACAATGAGCCTTTCACGTCCTGGGAGCTTAAATCCGCCATCGAAGACTCCCATTACACCTCGCCAGGGGCGGACGAAATCCACAACGCATTTCTCCGGAACATTCCGGAAACTGCGATTGGGGAGGTCCTAAATACCCTCAACCAACTTTGGAACGAGGGCAGTTTTCCAAATGCCTGGCGAGAGTCCATCGTGATACCAATCCCAAAACAGGGCAAGGACCAAAATGACCCGAACAACTACCGTCCCATATCTCTCACCAGCTGCCTGTGCAAGGTGATGGAACGGATGGTAAACCGACGTCTCATGTGGTGCTTGGAGAGTCGACACCTGCTCTCCGACGCTCAGTGCGGCTTTCGGCGTGGCAGGTCCACGACAGACCATCTGGTGCGCACTGAGAACTTCATCCAGGAAGCCTTTCTCCACCGTCAACACGTCATAGCAGTCTTCTTCGACCTGGAGAAGGCCTATGATAGTGTGTGGCGATGGAGAATCCTCAACACGCTCCACAAGTGGGGATTTAGAGGCAACATGGCCCTATTTATCAGGAATTTTTTAACTAACCGCCTTTTTAAAGTAAGGACTGGGAAGCACTTATCCCGATCTTTTACACAGGAGAACGGGGTACCCCAGGGTTCAGTACTGAGCGTGACGTTATTTGCCATCGCCATCAACGACGTGGTGGAATGCATCAATGCCCCGGTGATGGCATCGCTCTATGTGGACGACCTAGCCATATTTTGCCGGTCGACACGACTGCCAAACGCTTCCAGGCAAGCCCAGGTGACTCTAAACAAACTGGGAGAGTGGTCGCGAAAGAACGGATTTCGTTTCTCCATGGAGAAAACGAAATGCGTGCACTTTCACCGTCTTCGCGGTTACCACGTTACCCCGACCCTAACCCTGTTGGGTAGGATTCTTCCATTTGTGGAGTCCGTCCGCTTTCTCGGCATGATCCTGGACCAAAAGCTGAACTGGCGGGAGCATATCCGCGTGTTACGCGAGAGGTGTCGCCAAACCCTCAACGTTTTAAAGTTTTTAACTCACTCCACTTGGGGAGCAGACCGCACCACCATGCTTTTATTGTACAGAGGCTTGGTGCGATCCAAATTGGACTATGGTTCCATAGTTTATTCCTCAGGACGAGAGTCTTACTTGAGACCACTCACATGTGTCCACAATGCTGGGATACGGTTGGCCACCGGGGCATTTAGAACAAGCCCAGTCCCAAGCCTACTTGCAGACGCAGGGGAGCCTCCGTTGGAAACCCGCAGGATGATTTTAATGGGCAACTATGCCTGTAAAATTTTATCAGAGACAATCCACCCTTGTTTTAACATAGTTTTTAACCAACGGTTTTTAGACTTATTTAACAGGCGGAGAAGGGCAACTAGACCCTTTGCCGTTCGTTTTAATGATTTTATTAATGAGGTAAATTTTACATTTCCTCAAATATGCCCCGTCTCCTATGCTAAGTATCCGCCTTGGTTAACACCAATGCCGGATATTAAACTCATTGCCAGTGCACGCCGCAAAGCCAAAACGACCGATTCCGAATACCAGCAGCTCTTCAGTGCCGTCCTCAGCTCACTTTCTGACTTTGTCCCAGTCTACACCGACGGGTCAAAGTCAGAATCTGCGTGTGCCTATGCAGTCGTGTCCCACTACCATGGAGTCGTGAGGAAAAAACTGCACACTTCTTGCAGCATTTTTACAGCCGAGCTGTCAGCCATAAGGACGGCCCTAGGAGAACTAAAAGAAAGCAATGGCTCTTTCCTCATCTGCACCGACTCGTTGAGCGCCCTAAAATCTTTATCGGTCTTTGCACCTGTGCACCCGATAGTCCAGGAGATCCATTATACCCTGTTGTCCCTTCAGAGAAAGGGGAACAGGGTCTCCTTTATATGGACTCCTGGTCACGTCGGCATAAGAGGCAACGAAAAAGCTGACCAGGCAGCGAAGGATGCCCTTCGACAACCCGAGACCGACTCCACCTTGGTCCCAATGGAGGACGTGAAGGCCGCCTTGCGGAACTCGGTCCTGCATCAGTGGAAGGAGACTTGGCAGTCTCTGCAAAATAATAAACTCAGGGCAATAAAACCGGTCGTTTCACCATGGTCCTCTTCCATCCGGAACATTCGGAGGGAAGAGGTCATGATTACGCGCCTAAGAATAGGACACTCTGCCCTCACTCATTCGTACCTCTTTGCGGAGGTAAAAGAACAGCCCCGCTGCAATGAGTGTTTCCAACCCCTTACGATAAAACATATCCTGACGGAATGTACAAGATACCAAAGGGCCAGAGACATGTTGAAGATAAGGGGAGACTTAAAAAATATTTTAGGGGATGACTCTGGGTCTATTAACCGAGTCCTAAGTTTTTTAAGGTCAACCGGTTTAATGGGGCAGCTTTAGCTTTGGAGCTCATAATTTTAATGCTTTTGATTTTTACAATTATTTATTTATTTATATTTAACCGTATTTATTTATTTATTTATTATTCCTAAGTAAAAAGGAATTTTAGTTTTATATTTAATGAGTGGTGCAAAATGACCTTAGCTGTCGACGCACCCTAAAACCCAAGACTACTACTACTTATTTATTTATTATTCCTAAGTAAAAAGGAATTTTAGTTTTATATTTAATGAGTGGTGCAAAATGACCTTAGCTGTCGACGCACCCTAAAACCCAAAACTACTACTACTTGTAAGAGTATGATGTCAATGTGGTGCGTGGTAGCGTAGTGTAATAGTTTGTGTTTTTTGTGATGTATGCCGTTACAGTTCCAGGATGGAGTTTTTAAAGTCATGCTTAAATTCCCCGTGTGCAAATTATGTGGGCATACTGAGTAGCTATTCTAGAATCGACCGACCGACGCTAAAGAACTGCGCCTTTGCGCATGTTCCCGGTTTGCAGCTGCTGCTAATTAACGGTTTTTTGATGATATCTATTGGTTCAGGGCTTTAGTATAGGTTTAGGGCATTCAGGTTTTGGGATTGTACGTTTGGTTTTTAGTATTTGTTGGCATAGTGGAATATTTCGGGCGTTTATGTTTTAAGTGTGGGTTTTTGTCGTACTACCACAGGTTTTCTAATAGGGGGTTCATCGTGGAGGCCAGAGATTTTGAGAAAGATACTGCTATTGATTGGAGGTATGTGCTTATATCAGGTAGTTTTAGATCCTTTTGAATTGAGTCGTTGCGGATGAACCAAGGGGCGTTTATAATTTTCCTGACGGTTTTATTTTGAAAGGTGAATAACTTTTTTAAATGTGTTGCTGCAATTGCCCCCCAAGCCGGGTAACCATAGGTAAGGATTGGCCTGATCATTGATTTGTAAAGGGTTAGTTTGGTATTTAGATTAAGGGGACTTCCGGATTTTAGGAGGCAATAAATAGAGTAATAATTGCGTTGGTTTTGTTTAGTGCATATTGTGTGTGAGAGTGCCAAGTAAGTTCACGATCGAGGATAACACCCAGAAATTTGGCGTATCCCGTTGAGAAAGTTGAGTGTCTTCATGAAAAAGCTTTGTTGAGCATTGCTTTTTCCATTTCCTGGCAAAATTGACGACTTCGCTTTTTTCTGCATTTATTGTTAGCTTCCAGGAGACCATTCATTCCTCAACAGTGTCCAGGTGTTCTTGTAGGGTATCAGCCGCAGTGTCCGGACAGAAGGATTGAGAGGCTATTGCTGTATCGTCGGCGTAAAGGAAGAGTTGAGTTTTGGGTGGGTCGGAAGGTCATTAATATATAAGTTGAAGAGAGTGGGCGAAAGGATTGCTCCTTGAGGGACCCCCGCTGGGATACGCCTGGAGTTTGAGAGACAGACGTTTATTGATACGACAAAAGTTCTTGAGGAGAGGAAGGAGGAAATGATTTTAATAAGGTTAAAAGATAAATCTGACTGAGCTAATTTGTGGATGAGACCTTCTATCCAGACACGGTCAAATGCCCCCCTGCGGGTAGGGGGTTAGAGAATACTCCCGCAGTATCCCTGCTTGTCGTAAGAGGCGACTAAAAGGGCGGGGAGAAAACCCCGAAAACAAACCCCAAGCCAGCAAGGGATGCGTCCGGACAGTGCTGTGGATCCACTGTCTGTGAGCGGCCATACCATCTGGCCTGCGATCCGCCCAGGTGTTTGCCGTGCCTGGAGACCCGTAAGGGAGAGAAGGGGATCCTGGAGGGTGAGCTTTCAGGTTCCCAGCAGGGTATCGAATGCCCTGTATGGACCGGGGAGTGATACCCCTCTTCGGCCCCGGATTTCGTGTAAACGGGAGGCCGGGAGCTAGCCACTCCCGGTCAATCGGCTTCCGTCGCGTTTTCGCTCCGGTGGCGAGTGCCAAGGTTGTGGGGGTCTGCGTAGGGAGGTCGGAGATGTAAGGGTTTTGGTGGGCCCTTGCACCGAAGATCCACCCCGAAACAGACAACCACTCCAGAAGCGCTATATCCCTCGAGTTAGCCCTGGCGACCGCTCCGGTTTGGCGGAGTGGCGTCCCAAATGTGTGGCTCCGTGGCGGGTGGGGAGGCCGAGGGACGAATCATTTCTTATTATGGAGGAAAAACCCTTTCCACCACTAAAAAGATCCCGTCCGGACACCGGCGGGGGAGAAAAGTGTATCGGCGCATGTAAGCGCTATTTAATTATGTCGTGCATAAAGGAAGGTGAAACCTTGAAAAAGGTTTCTCCCTTCTTAATTCGCAGAGTGTTATCACAGATTGTGCCTGGGGACCCAAAGAGCGTGAAGAAGCTCAGGGATGGTACACTACTTATAGAGACCCTGAACGACACAGAGCGAAAAACTGCTTGCTTTGGGAATGCTCCATGACATTCCGATTAAGGTGGAGGTGCACCGCACTCTTAACACCTGTCGGGGAGTCATCAGTCACTACGACCTCCTATACGTGGACATCGAAGAAATCAAGAGAGAAATGTTCTCTCAGGGAGTGACTGATTGTCGTCGACTCACCACGAGGCGCAACGGAGAAAACGTGAACAGCACCTTCATGATCTTGACGTTTGCGCGCGATAGACTACCCGACAAGGTGTTTGTGGGCTATGAATCGGTACCAGTGAGGCCATTCATCCCAAATCCCGTGCGTTGTTTCAAATGCCAACGGTTCGGCCATGTCGCGTCGCGCTGCGAGGGCAAGGCCACCTGCCCGCCCTGTGGCAAAGACGCGCACGAGGATAAAGAGTGCTCTTCGGAACCTCTTTGTGTCAATTGCGAGGGTACACACCCAGTGTACTCTCGTGATTGCCCGAAGATGAAAGAAGAGAGGAAAGTCATGGAGATAAAAACACTGGAAAAAATCCCATATGCGGAAGCGAGGAGAAAATACAGGGCGCTAATCGCCCCAACTTTCTCCCGGTCCTTTGCTTCCGTTGCAACCACGCCATGTGTAAAGTGTACCATCGTCACGCAGACGGAGATACCGAAAGAATCCCCAATTGAAAACACGCAAGTGCCTAAACCCAAAAGGGTGAAGGATGGAAAGAGTAAGGTGGACAAGGAGCCACCTACACCTGTGGGCCCTTCAAAGAAGAGCCCACTAAAAACCACCAAGGGGAACACGCCAAAAGGGCGTGAGAATACACCTTCCCCGCCGCCTCCAGTGAAGCCAAAGAAGCCGGAGGTAATTGAAGAGGACCAGAGTATCTCCGATACTGAGGTCTTCGCAAACGAGTGGAAGAGGAAACATCGCTTCAAGCGATAACCTCAATAGAGTTGGTCATCTCCCTTTTTAGTCATCCTATTTATTTATATATTTATTTATTTATTTTAACTGAACACTTTAAATGTGTTCCATTCTGCAGTGGAACTGCAATGGCTTTTATCGGCACAAGGAGGAGCTAGCCATTTTAATCCAAGATTTTAAACCCTCTTGTATTTGTCTCCAAGAGACCCATTTTAAGGCTGAAGATAAGGGTATTTTGAAGGGGTTCACTGTTTTTAGAACGGATGACCTAAGTGGCCAACGAGCCCAAGGGGGAGTAGCAGTTGCGGCCCGTGAGGCCCTTTACACCTCGCGAGTCCAACTGAACTCTCCATTCCAGGCCGTCGCTGTCACGGTGCATACCCCTGAGAGGATGACGTTATGCAACGTGTATCTGCCAGAGGGTGCACCGGTGACCCGCCTGAACCTTGAAGCCCTTGTCCACCAGCTTCCTCAGCCGTTCATTTTGATGGGAGATTTTAATGCCCATGATCCTCTCTGGGGAGGGCCAGAAACCCAAAGCAATAGGAGAGGTCGAATTTTATCCAACTTTATTGAGGATTTTAACCTGTTTTTATTAAATAGCGGCGAAAAAACCCGCTTTAACAGCTTTAATGGGGAATTCTCAGCAATAGATCTTTGTCTATGCTCGAGAAGTCTAGCCCCAAAGCTGAAAATGTCCACCCACAACGATCTCTGTGGGAGTGACCATTTTCCTCTTCTACTCGTTAAAGAAGACTCTTCGCCCACCATTTCAAAACCTCCGGAAAAGTGGCGTATTAACCGTGCGGACTGGCCACTTTTCAAGCGTACGTTTACATATAAACACGACGCAAGTTTCGACGCGTTGCACAACGTCGATAAACTAAGTTCAACGCTGTTGGCGGCAGCTACGAAAAGTATCCCTCGTACGTCCGGGAACATTAATCGAGCTCCTGTCCCTTGGTGGAACGGGGAATGCGACCGGGCGATTCGGGCGAGGAAAAAAGCACTGCATATTTTTAGAAAATATCCCACGGCAACTAATCTGGCATCGTACCGCCGCCTGAGAGCGCGAGCTCGAAGGGCCGTGAAGGAGGCCAAGAGGGCTTCCTGGATAGAATACGTCTCTACCATCAACCATCGCACGCCACTTTATCAGGTATGGGACAAAGTGAAGAAAATCTCCGGGTCAAAGGGCTCATTTGTCATCTCGCCATTGCTTGTTGCTGGCCGGGTGGTTAATTCACCTGCCGAAATAAGCAACATATTTGCCAGTCAGTTCGCGGCCAATAGCAGTGACGAGGGCTATACCGCGGACTTTGTGTACAGGAAGAGGCGATGCGAGAGAGTCCCTCTCAAATTTGGTGCAGGTCCTACACGGGAATATTACAATGAGCCTTTCACGTCCTGGGAGCTTAAATCCGCCATCGAAGACTCCCATTACACCTCGCCAGGGGCGGACGAAATCCACAACGCATTTCTCCGGAACATTCCGGAAACTGCGATTGGGGAGGTCCTAAATACCCTCAACCAACTTTGGAACGAGGGCAGTTTTCCAAATGCCTGGCGAGAGTCCATCGTGATACCAATCCCAAAACAGGGCAAGGACCAAAATGACCCGAACAACTACCGTCCCATATCTCTCACCAGCTGCCTGTGCAAGGTGATGGAACGGATGGTAAACCGACGTCTCATGTGGTGTCGTGTTCGCAGTTACCACGTTACCCCGACCCTAACCCTGTTGGGTAGGATTCTTCCATTTGTGGAGTCCGTCCGCTTTCTCGGCATGATCCTGGACCAAAAGCTGAACTGGCGGGAGCATATCCGCGTGTTACGCGAGAGGTGTCGCCAAACCCTCAACGTTTTAAAGTTTTTAACTCACTCCACTTGGGGAGCAGACCGCACCACCGTGCTTTTATTGTACAGAGGCTTGGTGCGATCCAAACTGGACTATGGTTCCATAGTGTATTCCTCAGCACGAGAGTCTTACTTGAGACCACTCACATGTGTCCACAATGCTGGGATACGGTTGGCCACCGGGGCATTTAGAACAAGCCCAGTCCCAAGCCTACTTGCAGACGCAGGGGAGCCTCCGTTGGAAACCCGCAGGATGATTTTAATGGGCAACTATGCCTGTAAAATTTTATCAGAGACAATCCACCCTTGTTTTAACATAGTTTTTAACCAACGGTTTTTAGACTTATTTAACAGGCGGAGAAGGGCAACTAGACCCTTTGCCGTTCGTTTTAATGATTTTATTAATGAGGTAAATTTTACATTTCCTCAAATATGCCCCGTCTCCTATGCTAAGTATCCGCCTTGGTTAACACCAATGCCGGATATTAAACTCATTGCCAGTGCACGCCGCAAAGCCAAAACGACCGATTCCGAATACCAGCAGCTCTTCAGTGCCGTCCTCAGCTCACTTTCTGACTTTGTCCCAGTCTACACCGACGGGTCAAAGTCAGAATCTGCGTGTGCCTATGCAGTCGTGTCCCACTACCATGGAGTCGTGAGGAAAAAACTGCACACTTCTTGCAGCATTTTTACAGCCGAGCTGTCAGCCATAAGGACGGCCCTAGGAGAAATAAAAGAAAGCAATGGCTCTTTCCTCATCTGCACCGACTCGTTGAGCGCCCTAAAATCTTTATCGGTCTTTGCACCTGTGCACCCGATAGTCCAGGAGATCCATTATACCCTGTTGTCCCTTCAGAGAAAGGGGAACAGGGTCTCCTTTATATGGACTCCTGGTCACGTCGGCATAAGAGGCAACGAAAAAGCTGACCAGGCAGCGAAGGATGCCCTTCGACAACCCGAGACCGACTCCACCTTGGTCCCAATGGAGGACGTGAAGGCCGCCTTGCGGAACTCGGTCCTGCATCAGTGGAAGGAGACTTGGCAGTCTCTGCAAAATAATAAACTCAGGGCAATAAAACCGGTCGTTTCACCATGGTCCTCTTCCATCCGGAACATTCGGAGGGAAGAGGTCATGATTACGCGCCTGAGAATAGGACACTCTGCCCTCACTCATTCGTACCTCTTTGCGGAGGTAAAAGAACAGCCCCGCTGCAATGAGTGTTTCCAACCCCTTACGATAAAACATATCCTGACGGAATGTACAAGATACCAAAGGGCCAGAGACATGTTGAAGATAAGGGGAGACTTAAAAAATATTTTAGGGGATGACTCTGGGTCTATTAACCGAGTCCTAAGTTTTTAAAGGTCAACCGGTTTAATGGGGCAGCTTTAGCTTTGGAGCTCATAATTTTAATGCTTTTGATTTTAACAATTATTTATTTATTTATATTTAACCGTATTTATTTATTTATTATTCCTAAGTAAAAAGGAATTTTAGTTTTATATTTAATGAGTGGTGCAAAATGACCTTAGCTGTCGACGCACCCTAAAACCCAAAACTACTACTACTACCGATGACGGAGAGCCGCTCAGCCGACGTCCACTGCCGTAACCGCAATCCCCGGGCGTTTCCTACCCGGGAATGCCAGTCAGGATGCTTTGCGTTGAAGTCCCCCGCGACGATCGCAGAAGTAGATTCCGCGAAGATCGACGCGAGTTCATCCGTACGAATCATTGCCTGTGGTGATATGTAGACCGAAGCAAGACGAAGAGGTCCCTCGCCGCACTCCAGGTCTATGGCAGTGGCTTCTGTTGAAAGAAACGGCCGTAGCGGGAATCGCTGTGCACGTAGATGTTCCGCAACCAGGACCGCCGTTCCTCCTCCTCGACGCGAACGGTCGTCGCGAAAAATCCGGAAGCCGGGAACGGTCCACCGATCTCCTGGGCCCAGGAACGTCTCCTGCAGTAAGCAACCTCACATCTCTGCCGAGACAGAAAAGCGAGGAGCTCCGGCGTCTTCCTTGCCATCGCGCCGCCTACGTTCCACGACGCGATGACGATGTTACGGCGTTTTGGCAAGGAATTAGCCATGTCGGGCCGCAAGGAGAGAAGGCAGCTGCTGCAGCGTCGCCGAGAGCACCTGGAGTTGTGACTGCAAAGCAGCCGAGATGGTGGCTAGCGTTCCCAGAACGCTAAGTAAGGCGTCTCCCTCGGCGGCATCGGCCGAGTCGGATGTGGTCCCCAAAAGGACCGATGGCTGTTTGGGCGCGGACGCTTGGAGACGTCGGCGCTCGCGAAGTGGGACGCGAAGCGACTCGGCCGTCTCAGAGGTGGTTCTTGCCGGCGTCGGCAGCACCGGAAAGTTCACGCCGAGGCGCGGACGTGGTGCAGGACGCTGTGGGGCTGGGCCGCGAGACGCATCCCCTCCTCGCCAGGCGTTCACCGTCCCCAGGGAAGGCGCCTTCTTGGCCGCAGCGTTGGATGAGGCAGCAGGTGGAGTCGTCTTCACCCCAGGAGAGGCGGCTCCTTTTCCGCGGCGTCCGCGGCGTTTCCGCGAGGGCTTGTCATCGCGGCGCTCCTTCTCCATTCTCCACTTTTCGCAAAGCGGAGAGAATGCGGAGTGCTCTCCTCCGCAGCTCGGGCACTTCTCAGCTCCAGACCGGGGACAATCCTGGAGGCAATGGGCCTCGGAACAGCGCGGGCAGCGAGGAGAGGCCGAGCAGAAAAAACTGCCGTGGCCGAACCGAGAACAGCGATGGCAGAGCTGCGGGTCTCGGTAAACGTATAGACGCACCGAGACGACGCAGTTGCCGACGCTTCGGATAGTCTTGACCGATGAAATCGGCCAGGCCTCCGAAGTAGCGATGGCGACCACAAAGACGCCGATCGGCTTCCCGGCTGACGACAGCTGGCGTCCTCGGCGGGCGTCGATCCCCATGGACCGCAGGTCTTCCAGTAGGTCCTCCGTACGGTGGAGCGATGACAAGCCCCGGAACGTGAAGGAGGTTGTCTTCTTCTCGCCGACGCCCCAGGTGGACGTCTGCGGCCGTGAGCGCAGCACGAAGGGAACGGAAGTCGTCCATGGTCCTGGTTTGGACCCGGGCCGAAGAATCACCGTATGCCACGGTATATGACTGATCCGTGACTGAGGTCCGGATCATATCGCGAAACGCGCGAACGTCCTCCACATCGTACACGACGAGCGGAGGAGGACGGGCACCGCGGCTTGGGCGCGAGGGCGGAGCGGCTACAGATGGACCCTGATCAGATGCTGCATCTGTGGCCATGGTGACCGGCTCAGATGAGTCGGTCGCGGGAGCGAGCACCGAGAAAGAGTTGCTCGTAGCGATGGGCGCGAATGGCTCGGCCGACGTACGTTGGCGCTTCTGAGCGGCGTCGCTCAATGGAGTGAACGGCCGGCGTACGACTGGCCGAGAGGATGCAACCGGCGTCTCCTTGAAAACGGGGGCCAAGATTTTGATTGTCCTCCTTGGGAAGACGAATCCGTCATTGTCGACCGGAGATCCGGGACGAGAGGCACCAGGCGACGCGGTAGTCGCCATGGTAGGCGTAAAGAGAGTCGAGCTCCTTTCCACTGCTGACGGTGTGTCGCAGACAGTGGATTGATGTAAGGCGTGTAGAGGTCCTTTATTAATGTTGTTATGATACGAAGATCAGGAAAAATAACGGGCCGGATAAACGCACCAAAATTCGGAATGAGGGTAGTGGATGAAGTGTCCGAAGGACCCGGTCACTGTCGTACCATTTCGGAGCATATGGCCCCGAAATGGCCGTCAGACTTTCTGCGTTTCGCCGGCGGCTGGCCTTCCCCGTTGCCGGTGCCCGCGCGTGGTCGTGGGTGCTTATCCCACGGGAGAACCAAAGCAGTGATGATGCTGCAGATTTCCCCGTGAGATGATGATGCTGCACGTTCCCGGAAGGAAACGGTCTGCGTTCGGAGTACAGCATCCAGCGGAGGAAGGTTGGCGATCTCCCAGAGCGCCTCATTTCCTGGGGTCCAGTCAAGGCGCAGCGTCGCTCTCATATGCTTCCTATCCGTGGTGCACCGGATGGCACTCGCTTTCTTGCACATTACGCCGCACCATGCAGGTGCTGCGTAAGTGAGAACTGGACGAAGCACCGCCGCGAATAGGTGAAGTCGCCGACGGAGCGGAAGACATGGATGTCCAAGGATGGGCGCGAGGAGATGTCGCCGTGATGCAGCAATTCCAGATGCTCTCCTGGCGTGGTTCACCATGTTGAGGCGCTTATCGAGAAGGACGCCCAGGTAGAGAACGGATCTCTTCCAAGGAACTTCCGTGACTCTTACGAGTATTTCGCCGGGCTCCTTCAGTCCCTTGGAAAAGACGATCGCCTGGGTTTTCTTCTCGTTCACGCCTAAGCGCCAAAGGGAAAACCAGGCCATGAGGGAGTCGACCGCTTGCTGTAGGTACCGCGCCGCCAGATGCTGCCGTGAAGAGAGTGCCAGGATTGCTAAATCGTCGGCATATGTCGCGACGAGGACGTTGGTTCCGAAGTCACCGGGGATGTCCGAAGAGTAGATATTGAAGAGGAGCGGCGAGAGCAGACTTCCTTGCGGAACGCCCGCTCGTATTCTCTTCTCGGAGAGCGCGTCGCCCCAGCTGACCCGGAACGTCCTGCCACGAAGCCATGATGCCGCGATGTCCGTCCACCAGCGAGGAAACCCGAAGCAATCAAGCTTCCACAGCAAGCCGTTATGCCACACCCGATCGAACGCCTTGCTGATGTCAAAGAAGGTGCTGACGGTGGATTGCCGTCGGTTGAAACCTTCCGTGACATAGTTCAGCAGGCGCGTGACCTGATGTGTCGTGGAATATTCGCTGCGGAAGCCGAATTGGTGCTCGGGAAGGATTTCCAGCTCCTCTGTGATGGCGATCAGGTGTCGAAGAAGGACCCGCTCGGACAGTTTTCCCAGACCGTCGAGCAACAAGATTGGGCGGTAATTTTCCGGCGAAGGTGATTTCCCTTAGGAATGCACACAACACGCGCCTTTTTCCACCGGGATGGGAAATCCCCGATGGCGAGACACGCGTTGAAGATGCACAGCAGAAATGAGGCAAGGGAAATCGGCATCTGGGCGATTACGGCATTTGAAATGCCGTCCGGCCCAGGTGCCTTCCGCGGCTTCCAAGTTTTTATGGCCCCTCTAAGGCCTCCTCCACGATAGTCGGCGGCAGCTCTTCCCGGTCACTAGCATTGTTCGGCGTCTTCGGCGGGATGACACGGGTAGCCAGCGGATCTGGCTGGTCCATATCGCCTTCCGAGGGAGAAAAGACTTCCTCTAAATGGACCGCCATCCCCGCAGCTTTCTCCTCCGGTGAGCGCAGCAATCCGCCGGCAGCAATCAGCAGGGCCTCCTCTCGTGACTCTCCGCGGAGGGACCTCGCCAGTTTCCACATCGAGCCGTCTTCCGGGGAGAGAGAGGAAACCTTTCTCTCTCAGGAGGCGGTCCTCAGGTCCAGGATGTCTGCGCAGATAGGGCGTTGGGCGGCATTCAGCTGGGCCTTGTCAGACGGGCAGCGCGTACTTTGAAAGCGCCGTCGGAGGCGATTCTTCTCCCGCATGTCTTCGCGGATGGATCGGGGAAGCGCCAGGTGGTTCCAGGAGCGAGTGCAGGTATCGCAGCCGTTACCGCCGACTGCAAGGTTTCCGTAATATTATCAACCTGGCGGTCGATTTCATCGGGAGAACTGAGAGCCGGAGGCAGCGAGGTGGCCGTGATTCCGTCTGTAATCCTTCGCCGGAGTGAATCCCAGTCCGCTGTGGCGTAGTTTAGGATGGTCCGCCTCACAGCTTCCTTATGACATCGTGCGAACTGAAAGAGGACCGGCAGGTGATCACTGTCGAGCGCAAAAAGCACTCGCGGAGAGCTCTGTAGGCAACCCGGCGTGCACAGTGATGTCCAAGACGTCGCTCGTTCCGCAAGTAGCGAAATGAGACTGCGTTCGAGGACCGATGATGGAGAGCCGCTCAGCCGAAGTACACTGCCGTAACCTCAATCCCCGGGCGTTTCCTATCCGGGAATGCCAGTCCGGATTCTTTGGGTTGAAGTCCCCCGCGACGATCGCAGAAGTACATTCCGCGAAGATCGACGGCAGTTCGTCCATGCGAAGCATCGCCAGAGGCGCACCGAAGCAAGGCGAAGAGGACCCTCGCCGCACTCCAGGTCTCTGGCAGTGGCTTCCGTTGAGAGAAACGGCCGTAGCGGGAAACGCTGTGCCCGCAGGTGCTCCGCAACCAGGATCGCCGTTCCTCCTCCTCGGCGCGAACGGTCGTCGCGAAAAACACGAAAGCCGGGAACAGTTCACCGATCTCCTGGGCCCAGGAACGTCTCCTGCAGCAGAGCAAACTCGCATCTCTTCCGAGACAGAAATGCAAGGAGCTCAGGCATCTTCCTTGCCATCACGCCGCCCACGTTTCACGACGCGATGACGATGTTGCGGCGTTTCGGCAAGGAATTATCCATGTCGGCCCGCAAGAAGGGAAGGCAGCTGCTGCAGCGTCGCCGAGAGCACCTGGAGCTGCGACTGCAGAGCAGCCGAGATGGTGGCTAGCGTTCCCAGAACGCTGAGGAGTGCATCTGCGTCGGCGGCAGCGACAGTCGGACGTGACCCCCGAAAGGACCAATGGCTGCTGTGGCGCCGATGCTTGCTGACATCGGCGTTCACGAAGCAGAACGAGCAGCGATGCGGCCATTTCAGAGACGCTCGCAGCTGGTGTCGGCAGCACGGGGAAGTTTGCGCCGAGGCGCTGACGTGGTGTCGGACGCTGTGGCGCCGGTCCCCTGGATGCGTCTCCTCCTCGCCAAGCGTTGGTCGTCCCTAGAGAAGGCGCCTTCTTTGCCGCAACATTGGACGCGGCAGCAGGTGGTGCAGTTTTCCCGCCGGGTGGATTGGCGGCCCCTTTCCCTCGGCGTTTCCTCAACGACTTGTCCTCGCGACGCTCCTTTTCCAGTTTCCACTTTTCACAAAGTGGCGAAAAGGCAGAGTGCTCGCCATCGCAGCTCGGGCACTTCTCGGCGCCCGTCCGTGGACAGTCCTTCAGGCAGTGAGCCTCGGAACAGCGCGGGCAACGAGGAGAGGCCGAGCAGAAGAAACTGCCGAGGCCGAAGCGGGAGCAACGGTTACTCCACCTTCCAATCTGTTTCCTACACCCCACCTCCTGCAATCCCTCCGATCCCCCCTATCGGAACTACAATCAATCATAAACCACTCCAAATCCAAATCCGCTCCCGGCCTAGACCCCATCTCCTACTCCCATCTGAAAAACCTACCCAAATCCTTTCTCTAACACTTCCTAGCTATCCTAAACGCCTGTCTCGCCCACTGCTACTTCCCGCCGGCCTGGAAGAAAGCAAAAATTATCCTGCTTGCCAAACCTGGCAAAGACCCCAAAGATCCCTCGAATTACCGGCCCATCAGTCTCCTGCCCTGCATGGGTAAAATCCTGGAGAGACTTATCAAAACCCGCCTCCATGAAGAGCTACTCTGCTTAAACCTTCTAAGGCCTGAACAAACTGGATTTAAGAAAAAGACTGCCACAACTCACCAAATTCTAAGATTGGTTGAATTTATAACCTTCGGTTTCAACATCCACAAGCACTCTCAAGTTGCTTTCCTGGACATAAAGCGCGCATTTGACCGTGTCTGGATAGGTCTCATCCACAAACTAGCTCAGACAGATTTATCCTTTAGCCTTGTCAAAATCATTTCCTCTTTCCTCTCCTCTAGAACCTTAGTCGTTTCAATAAACTCCTGTCTTTCGAACTCCAGGCGTATCCAAGCGGGGGTCCCCCAAGGAGCTATCCTTTCGCCCACTCTCTTCAACTTATCTATTAATGACCTTCCGACCCACCCTAAAATTCAACTTTTCCTATACGCCGACGATACAGCAATAGCCTCTCAATCCTTCTGTCCAGACACTGCGGCTGATACCCCACAGGAACACCTAGACACCGTGGAGGAATGGATGGCCTCCTGGAAACTAACAATAAACACTGAAAAAAGCGAAGTCGTCAATTTTGCCAGAAAATGGAAAAAGCCGTGCTCAACTTAACTGTTTTATAAGAACGCCCAACTTCCCCAGCGTGATAACGCCAAATTTCTGGGTGTTATCCTCGATAGAAAACTCACTTGGCACTCCCACACACAGTATGCACTAAACAAAGCAAATGCAGCTTATTGCTCCATTTACCCCCTCCTTAAATCCGGAAGTCCCCTTAGCCTAAACACCAAAATAACCCTTTATAAATCAATGATCAGGCCAGTCCTCACCTACGGCTACCCGGCTTGGAAAGCAATTGCCGCAACCCATTTAAAAAAGCTACTAACTTTTCAAAATAAAACCGTCAGGAAAATTCTAAACGCCCCTTGGTTCATCCGCAACGACTCAATTCAAAAGGATATAAAACTACCTGATTTAAGCACTGACCTCCAAACAATAGCAGTATCCTTCTCAAAATCTCTGGCTTTCACAAACAACCCCCTTTTAGAAAACCTATGGTCATACGTTAAAAACCCACACTTTAAACATAAACGCCCGAAACATTCAACCATGCCAACAAACACCTAAAACCAAACATTCACTCCGAAAACCTAAATGTCCTAAACCCATACTAAAGTCCTAAACCAGTAGATTTCATCATAACACCGTTCATCAGCAGCAGCTGGAAACCGGAAATACATGCGCAGTAGGCGCCGCTCTTAAGCGTCGGTCGGTCGGGCGGGAGCAACGTTGGCAGAGCTGCGGGTCCTGGTAGACGTAAAGGTGAACGGAGACGATGCTATTGCCAACTCTCCGAATTGCCTTGATGTATGATATTGGCCAGGCCGCAGACGTGGCAATAGCGACCACGAAAACGCCGATTGGTTTCCCTTTGGCCGTCAGCTGGCGTCCTCGCCATGCGTCAATGTCCATGGATCTTTGATCTTCGAGAAGATCCTCGATCCGATGGCGGGAAGACAATCCCCGGAACGTGAAGGACGTCGTCTTCTCCTCTCCTACGCCCCACGTTGACATCTGCGCGTCGACAGCCGAAAGCGCAGCACGTAGCGACCGGAAATCATCCATGGTCCTAGTTTGGACCCGGGCCGATGACTCGCCGTACGCCACGGTGAACGATTGATCCAAGACCGAGGACCGGATCATTTCGCGGAACGTGCGTACGTCCTCGACATCGAAGACGCGGAGCATAGGAGGTCGGGCGCGGCGGGAGAGTGGCTTCTGACGTACCCGTTTCTGGTGTGGAGTCCGTAGACATCGCGACCGGTTCTGATGAATTGGTCGCAGTGGCAAGCGCCGAAAAAGAGTTGCTCGTTGACATTGGCACGAATGCTTTGGCCAACGTGCAAGCACGTTTCAGAGCGGCATCTCTCAAGGGCATAACCAATGGCCGACGAACGCCTGGCCTAGATGGTAATACCGGCGTCTCCTTAAAAACGGGGGCAAGTACTTTAATCGTCCTCCTGGGAAAGATGAATCCGTCGCTCTCGACCGGGGAACCGGGACAGGATGCACCAGGCGACGTGGGAGCCGCCATGGCAACAGAAAGAGAAGCTGGGCTCCTATCCACTGCTGATGTAGGATTCCAGACAGTGGATTGATGTGGCGTGTAAAGGTCCTTTATTAATGTTGTAGGATTCGCGAATCAGGAAAAGTCACAGGCTGGATAAGCGCACAGCCGAGGTCCGTACCCAGGAGTCTTCCCGCCCTAAAGCCCTGAGAAGTGGACCGGCCCGGGTCCCAGAGGAGTGCAATGGGAGACAAGCTCCCTTCCTAAGGTAGACGGACAAGACGACCACGGAGGGACACAGCTCGAACGCCTCCAAGGGGTGAGAAGGAGGGACTAAGTTAGCCTTCCCCCGACAGAACCTCGGCTGAGGATTCAAGTCGCCAGAGTGTAGGTGTGTGTAAAATGAGTAAGTTTTTGACGTGCAGACTGGATGGCGTGTAGAAAGGGCAATTCCAGAAGGATTGCAGATTTGATGGCAGCGGCCTCGTGGACTGGGTGTCGCGTTCCAGCACTGGATACGTCCATTCATACCGAGAGTTGCGTCGGAATGGACTCGGCGATCAGACGTGTTTCCCGGGAGACCCCGTCGCTGTCATACCATTTCGCAGAACATGGCTCCGAAAAGGCCGACTCATCTCCGACGCTTCCGCGGCGGTTGGTCTTTGTCGTCTCCTCTTGCTGCCCGAGGGCGGGGATGCTTGTCCCACGGGAAAACCACGACATCGGTGGCGCCGCGGATTACACCGTGGGATGAGGTTGCGGCACCTCTTCGGAATCGGATGGTCCCCTCCCAAAGAACGTTGTCAAGCGGCGGGATGTTGGCGAGTTCCCAATGGGCTGCGTTGCCTGGCTTCCATCCTAATCGCAAGGTTGCACGCAAACTTCCTGTCGGTAGTATTCAGGATACATCTCGCTGCTGCACCCATCAAGCCGCAACACGCGGGAGCCGCGTATGCGATGATCGGGCGGAGGACGGCGCTCTTTGGAGACGACGGCGTTCCCGCAAGGGGACGAGGATGGATGCAGCTGTTTCTTCAGAAGACACAGCTGGGTGCGGCAGCGCTGGACAATTACTTCCAAGTCGCTGTCGCGGCGTGGTGCGTTGTGAGGCCAGGTCTTGAGATGCGTCGCTTCCTCGCCAGGCGTTTCTTGCGCCGAGCATAGCAGGCTGCTTCGTTGTGGAATTAGCTGATGGTGCTGGATTGGTTGGAGTTTTCTGGGATTCTGTAGCTGGAAAGGCAGAAGCTTGTGAGCCTTTTCCACGGCATCCACGGCGTTTTCGAAATGGTTTTTTGTCTCGGCGTTCCTTCTCAACATGCCGAACAGAAGAAATTGCCGTGCCCAAAACGGGAGCAGCGATGGCACAGCTGAGGGTTTCGATAGACATACAGTCGCACCGAAACCACGCAATTTCCAACACTGCGGATAGCCTTTACTGCCAGGATTCTGATGGAGCAATGGCTATCACAAATACGCCGATTGGCTTCCCCTCTGCGGTGAGTTGGCGACCTCTGTGGGGGTCGATTCCTATTGCTTTCAACTCGTCCAGTTGGTGGTGAGATGATAAACCTCAAAAGGGAAAGGATGTTGTCTTTTCTTCGCCAACACCCCAAGTGGACATCTGGGCATCCCCCTTGGAGAGTGCTGCTCTCAGGAATTTGAAATCGTCCATGGTGCTGTGGTCCACAGCTGATTTGCATAGGATTTAACGTATTTCTTGGGGTTCTGTTCAGAATTGTCTTCTGTATCCATTTTGTTATTGTTTGGTGCAAGGTTTTCAGTCACAGGAGCGAGCGCTGAGAGGGAATTACTTGTTTCAATCGGCATGAATGGGTCCGCCGAGGTACTTGCGCGTTTCATTGCAGCGTCACTTAAGGTCGTAAAAGGTCGTCGGACATCGGTTTGGGGGGAGCTTTATGCTGTATCCTTGAACAATGGAGCCAATATTTTAACGTTCCTTTTAGGTGTTATAAATCTATCTTGGTCCATCGGGGATCCAGGACGGGAGACACCATGCGATGGGACAGCCGCCATGGCGCAGGGCCGGGTAGGGTGAGTTGGGTTTCGATCCACCTTCAAATGCCCTTGAGGCGTAAACAGGAGATGGAAAATGCTTTAAACACATCTAAATCCGCGAATCAGGACCCACGAAAAGGCTGGATAAGCGCACAGCCATTGAGGCTGGCTGCTGCACGATGATAGAAAGAGAAAATTACCACTTTCTTGGTTCCACCGGCTCCTTGCCGGTTTTCTTCTTCGCTGCGCAGCGCTTGGCTCTTCAGCGTTGCTTCCTTCGGCAATGCGCGAAGTCGCGAACGACCCCGCCACTATCGTATCATTTAAGGCTGGTTTCGCGAAGTGTTCCGGTAGACTACTTGGCTATCGTACCGGTTTGTAGCATGTTTATCCACTGGCAAGAACGCCGGTGAATTGGAGTATAGCGGAAGAGAGAGACTTGAACAAACGAAAAACTGTTTAAACTAACCATTCCGTGAGGCGGCTCATGATGTAGGAGGAAATGGACAATAGTTTTTAACAATAAGAAAAACAGTGGGAATGACTGATCGCCGCGGACGGCCGTGAAGCGGCCTGCCCGGTAAGACGAGAGAGAAAAGATCACGGTGGAGAACATAAGTTTACTTAGCCTAGAAAAGCATAATAAAGCCATGAAGCGGGTACAACTAGGAAGAAACATTATTTAAATTAACAGACATATGAAAGACTCATAGAAGAGTAATATCTTTCGGCAGTGTGTCCTTTTTTTCCGTGGGGGTGTATAATCCCAGATGTTGCGTAGGAGGGGGTTACCAGTTTGCAATAAATGTGCACGAAATGACATCGCTTGCTTGCGGATGAATTCCGAGACGGAAGAGAGCTTGTGGGCGAGATAGACATCGGCCATCCGGGTCAGTTTGCTCATGCGTAACAGGGCCCGGATGGATTTTTGCTGGGAAATTTCCAATTTAGTCCAAATCGACTTGCGGACAGCAAAAACCTCGCAGCCGTAAAGGAGCTGCAGACGGATAATCGCCGTATACAGGCAAATTTGTTCGGCTAGGGAGAGAGAGGAACCACTGGCGGTAAGGCAGCCTAGTTGGTTCCTCGCGACTATTGCTTTTCTGTTGCAAAATTCTAAGTGAGTCGAGAAAGAGAGTTTTGAATCCAAGACGATACCCAAAAAGCGATGCGAAGAGGCTCGGGGAATTAAGTGTTTACTGAACAGTAAAGGAATGTGCGAGGGTAGTTGACGTGTACGTTCACAGTGAACGTGTGTGCTCTTGTCTGCGATGATTTTTATTTTCCATCTTTTCGTCCATGCGTGTATTTTTTGAAGGTGCGCTTTTAGTTTCGTAATGTTTGTATGGCATTGTCTGGATGAAGCAGCGATCGCGATGTCGTCAGCGTATTTGTGAATGGACGTGAGTGGAGAACCAGGTAAATTGTTCACGTTGACCACGGAGTACAAAGTGGGGCTTTTTGTTGCATTTTAGCTGGTAGGTATAGTGCTTCCAGCCTTTTGTTCTGAGGAGGGTGGAGACGGCACGGAAGTCCTCAATGGTCTGGCAGGTTAGCCTTATCTCGTTGCGCACGAGAGTGGCAACGGGCGGAAAGACGCAAACGGATCAGACTTTTAAATTTGTCCTGCCAGTTCCGGATATCCTTTAAAAATATGGGAGGAATTTTTGGACGAGGTTGTTGCACGGTGGGCTCCTCCTCCATGGAGTACTGGTTGGTTTCGGGATCATCCTCATTTTCGGGAGAGGGGAAAATCTATTTGAAGTTGGAGCGGGAATTGTTACCACTTGGGGTGAGGGTTTAGCTTTTCTCTTGGATTGGACGATTGCAAAGTCAGACTCCGCAGGGGCAGTGCGCTTTGCGCAATTTTAATTTGGCGCGTTTGATTGGGAAGGTATTATCGACTTAATTGGGCGAGGTTGGGACTAATAGTCCCTTCTTCCACCTAACCCTACATTACAGACATTTGACAACAGTCACATACAACCATGCCCTAGATGGAGGGAAATCCACCTAGATGGGAATCGAACCTACGACCTCTAGGTTGGTAGGCGAGGACGTTACCCCGCCGCCACTGAGGCCGGCTGGAGGTATGGGAACGGGGCATTGTACCCCGTAAGAATTAAGGATGGTTTTTAAGCAGGGATCGGTCAAGGCTTTCCTCGGGATATGAATGGGAATTGTTTGCGGAGTAGGCCACCGTAGGCAGCAGGCAGGAGGTTGAGGAGCATTTGTAGTCCAGGACTTTGCGACCGGGGGTCAGGCCATAGCGTAACTTGAGTATTAGGCGGGCATATGGCCGTCATTTCCGAGGTCGGGAGATCCATATTAACGGTTCCCGCCCTGAGTGGGCCCGAGGATAATCTTAGAATTGGTTAAAAGGGAGGTTAAGGGCCATATAATATGATTTTTATAACGGAGACTTCAACAGGCGCACCCACCTGTTAAAAGTGCTGGAGATTTAAACGAGCGAGCTATGGGGATAGTTCCGGTGGCTGACACCTGCGTCGCCACCGACAACATCTTAAGCGGAAAAGGGCTGTATCTCGGGAACGGTGAGAGACAGCTTATTCTGAAGTAAGATTCGAGTTCAAAATGGCGGGCGGGGGGATCAAATGTCCCCGCTACCGTATGGCACCCTGAGGAATTGGGTCGGTTGCGTTTGAAGAAAGTCTAAGAGAAATACATATATCGGATTCACTACGTGGTTCGTGGTTGAACCGAACAGATGGCGCAACCGACAACGTCTTAAAGCGGGTAGGGCCTCTATCTCCTGAATGGTAGGTCTTAGGACAAATCAGATGAAAAATTTGAGTTCAAAATGAGGGTATGGGATACCAACAAATCTTTCTACCCAAAAAGACCATCGTGGAGGGGGTGGGAGGAATTTAAAGAAAACGGAATATATAATACAAAGTGACACTATGTTGCAAAGTGGGGAGTGACTGTCAGCGTGTTTGTGCTGGTAGTGGTGAGTGTGGCGACTTGTGCCGACCCAACGGAGGGGAGGTGAAAGCAGGGGGACGCCAGACATCCCTGCCGATCCGCATGCGGGCACAGCAGGTCCGTGCCAGGGTGCCCTCCCGCCCTAATGCCCCAAGAAGTGGACCGGCCCGGGTCCCAGTGGAGTGCAAGGGGAGCAAACTCCCCTCCAAAGGTAGCCAGACAAGACAACCAATAGGGGACACCGTTCGAGCGCCTCCAGAGGATGAGAAGAAGGGACTAGTTAGCCTCCCCCACCGGAGCCACGGCTGAGAAGGACCCAAGTCGCCCAAGTGTGCGCGTGTGTATATGTACCTATGACTATGACCATGTTCACACAAGCGTGCAGACTTGATGGCGAGTCGGAAGGGCAATCACCAGAAGTCACTGCACCGTGGATGGCAGCGGCCTCCAGGACAGGCTGCAGAGCTCCAGCAGCGGAACGATGCCTCATCTCCGGGAGCAGGCAGCAGAATGGCAGTCTCAGCCGCTGTTCTAGAATATGCATTTTTTTATCTTGAATAGTGGGAGCGTTTTAAATGCTCGCCATGATAGTACGAAACCAACGCAGTAGTTCCGGGCCATCTGGGTTCGCGCTTGAGAGAGAGGAGGGGGAACTGTGGAGGAAGGCGGAAGAGGAGGAGGGGTAGAATAGTCGCTTGGGAGAAAGTGACCACGCGGTCTGGGAAGGGTCTTGGCGGGGAGGGCGGGGAAGGCCGTGGATGAGTCCAAGGCGGCGGCGAAGGAGCGGGAGAGGGGGAGAGGGCTTCCGGCGGGAATCGCTCGGCCCGAGGCAGCGCGGCGTTCAAAACTTTTTCTTTGCCTCGAGATGAATTTCGCATCCATGGTAATTCGCGGGGTGATCCTGCAGGCAAAGGAAGCACGTAGCGGGGGTCTCCTTGGACTTTTCGCATGCGGAGCTTAAGTGGGCGCCTCCGCAGCGAAAACAGTTTGGATTTAAATGACAGTGGTTCTTGGTATGCCCGATGCACTGGCAACGATGACATTGCACGGGATCACCCGACTTGTGAAAGGGAGTAATCTGGACTCGGAGTCCCGCGAGCGCATGAATGTTTAAAAATGCCACCGAATCAATGTCGCTCGCACAGGAAACATGGCATGTATTTGTCGCATAACTCGGTTTCCCGGTGATGCCTTCCTTCCGCTCGTGCTCTGATGGGCGAGTGGAAAATATTCACCGCCCCGAAATAACAGGAATATCCAATGAATTTATGTTTTCAAGGATTGCATCATCCGAGACGGACGGAAAAACGCCATGAAGAGCGAATTCTTTTTGCTTATTTTCTGGGAGCTGGTAGGTGACAAACGGGATGTTCACCTCCTCTAAAATTGAATTTACCGCGGTATAATCAGGGATGTTGCTGCATTTTATGACAGCCGAGGACACGCCCGTAGAGTGCGAAATGGGCGGAGTGGAGCATGCTCGTTGCATACGAGCATTCAGTTCAGCCCATTTCGAAGTGTCCGCTAGTCGAAATGGAGGAATCCTACCGGCGCAATGTTTGCCACGGAGTCGCTTTGGAGGACAGCTGCTGAGTCGGTCGTGAGGCAGCCGGGATGCTAGCGGGGGAAATGGGGATCGGTTCACTCAAAAGCGTGAACCGGTTCTGAACCGTCTTGGAAGACGGCGGAACAGCTGAAATTGTGCCTGACGCCATTAAGCAACGACGCTTATTTACAACTATTTGGAAACCCTCCTCAGGGGTCGGCGGAATGCCATTCTATAAGAATATGAATTTCTCGAATTCTTTTTTACAAGAGATGGACCGGTAAGGAAAGAGTCACTCACCGGTGGTTCAGAGTCGTTTCCCACTGCAATGTCCATCGGCACGGGCGCAGGAGAGGTTTCAGCAGGCGGAATGGATGTGGTGCGGCTTGCGGCGGCATCCGGTGGAGCAGGAGAAGCGGCGTTGATCTGTTGAGGATCCGGGACCGGAGAGGCGAAGCGGAGGTCCGCGAGCAGCTCATTTCGTTCATTGACCGAGAGAGCGGCTGGGGCGGCTGCCACTGATGATTCGGGTGGCGTCTTGGGCATCTTGGGAACACAAATCACCTTAGTTGCACACGAGGGGGAGCTTGCATCATCTGTAGTGGGGATATACGGAACAATGGCTCGGCGGCGAAGGGCCTGTGTCCCGAGATTAATGCTCAAATCACGACAACCTCGGGGATGATTAAAGGGGCCCTCTGAGTGTTTTCTCGTAATAGTTTAAAGTCGCATTACGCAATTAACAATAAAAAAGGCCTTTCACTGGCCATAGTCAAAAATAATTCGATCAAAATCCTTCCCGTTATATGTGGCGAGAGAGGAAGGAGGGGAGAGAAAAGTGAAAGGTCACGGCAGAGCGACGGCAAGGCCTAGACGGGCAGGCGACGCGCAGACTGGGTGCGCTGCAGGGGGAGGGAGTGGCCCGCGACCGGCCCGGCAGGGCGGTCGGTCGGGCGGCGGCAGCGGCGGGGACAATGGGCCCTCACTGCGGCACCCAAAAACTCAAAAGTGGCGCGGGTTTTTCAAAGAGAAAAAGACGCAAAGACTAAAAACACGTCCGTCCTCGACGGAGGTTTAACAGAGAATCCATATCCTCAATAGCTGCACAGAATCGTCGTTACGCACATCTGTAGTGGCTGTTGCTCCCTGGAGGCCGCCATCTAAGTTTCTTTGTAATTTGTCGTGGTCGAGCGTCGGGCCGGAGAACTGAACGAGGGTATTATAGCAGGAGACTTTCTTCTTTGGAGAAAGAGGAAAGACAGAGACAGAATACTCATACTGACTGACGACAGACAGAAAGAGATAGAGACGATACTGACAGAGGATTATTGTCATCAGTGACTCCGTCTCTGCCCTGCTACTGATCCTGACTGCTTGATTTACTACGGACCCTGCCTGCTTGGACTTTCTCTCCTGGATATTACACGGACTGGACCTGAAATTATCGTATCTTCTCTCCTGCTTGACCTTGACCTCCTGGACCACTACGGCTTCTGCATACTCTCTTGGTCCTCCTGGACATCTCTTTTGCTCTCCAACTCGACGTGGTGTCGAGAAAAATCATACCCAAACTTCGGAGGTGGACGGACCTTCTCAGGACCATTCCCACATACCCATTTTACACAGTACACACACTACACTCAGGTGACTTGAGACTTTCTCAGCCGTAGCTCCGGAGGGGGGAGGCTAACTTAGTCCCTCCTTCTCACTCTCCGGTGGCGATTGAGCTGTGTCCCCATTGGTCGTCTCGTGCGGTTACCAAAGAAAGGGAGCCAGTCTCCCCTTGCACTTCCTTGGGACCCGGGCGGGTCCACTTATTAGGGATTTAGGGCGGGAAGATTCCTGGGGACCCCCGCGGGTAGGGAAATAGAGAATACTCCCGCAGTATCCCTGCTTGTCGTAAGAGGCGACTAAAAGGGCGGGGAGAAAACCCCGAAAACAAACCCCAAGCCAGCAAGGGATGCGTCCGGACAGTGCTGTGGATCCACTGTCTGTGAGCGGCCATACCATCTGGCCTGCGATCCGCCCAGGTGTTTGCCGTGCCTGGAGACCCGTAAGGGAGAGAAGGGGATCCTGGAGGGTGAGCTTTCTGGTTCCCAGCAGGGTGTCGGATGCCCTGTATGGACCGGGGAATGATACCCCTCTTCGGCCCCGGATTTCGTGTAGACAGGAGGCCGGGAGCTAGCCACTCCCGGTCAATCGGCTTCCGTCGCGTTTTCGCTCCGGTGGCGAGTGCCAAGGTTGTGAGGGTCTGCGTAGGGAGGTCGGAGATGTAAGGGTTTTGGTGGGCCCTTGCACCGAAGATCCACCCCGAAACAGACCCCCCCCGCGGGTAGGGGGATAGAGAATACTCCCGCAGTATCCCTGCTTGTCGTAAGAGGCGACTAAAAGGGCGGGGAGAAAACCCCGAAAACAAACCCCAAGCCAGCAAGGGATGCGTCCGGACAGTGCTGTGGATCCACTGTCTGTGAGCGGCCATACCATCTGGCCTGCGATCCGCCCAGGTGTTTGCCGTGCCTGGAGACCCGTAAGGGAGAAAAGGGGATCCTGGAGGGTGAGCTTTCTGGTTCCCAGCAGGGTGTCGGATGCCCTGTATGGACCGGGGAGTGATACCCCTCTTCGGCCCCGGATTTCGTGTAAACGGGAGGCCGGGAGCTAGCCACCCCCGGTCAATCGGCTTCCGTCGCGTTTTCGCTCCGGTGGCGAGTGCCAAGGTTGTGGGGGTCTGCGTAGGGAGGTCGGAGATGTAAGGGTTTTGGTGGGCCCTTGCACCGAAGATCCACCCCGAAACAGACAACCACTCCAGAAGCGCTATATCCCTCGAGTTAGCCCTGGCGACCGCTCCGGTTTGGCGGAGCGGCGTCCCAAATGTGTGGCTCCGTGGCGGGTGGGGAGGCCGAGGGACGAATTATTTATTATCATGGAGGAAAAACCCTTTCCACCACTAAAAAGATCCCGTCCGGACACCGGCGGGGGAGAAAAGTGCATAGGCGCATGTAAGCGCTATTTAATTATGTCTTGTGCAAAGGAAGGTGAAACCTTGAAAAAGGTTTCTCCTTTCTTAATTCGCAGAGTTTTGTCACAGATTGTGCCTGGGGACCCAAAGAGCGTGAAGAAGCTCCGGGATGGTACACTTCTTATAGAGACCCTGAACGATACACAAAGCGATAAACTGCTTGCTATGGGAATGCTCCATGACATTCCGATTAAGGTGGAGGTGCACCGCACTCTTAACACCTGTCGGGGAGTCATCAGTCACTACGACCTCCTATACGTGGACATGGAAGAAATCAAGAGAGAAATGTTCTCTCAGGGAGTGACTGATTGTCGTCGACTCACCACAAGGCGCAACGGAGAAAACGTAAACAGCACCTCCGTGATCTTGACGTTTGCGCGTGATAGACTACCCGACAAGGTGTTTGTGGGCTATGAATCGGTACCAGTGAGGCCATTCATCCCAAATCCCGTGCGTTGTTTCAAATGCCAACGGTTCGGCCATGTCGCGTCGCGCTGCGAGGGTAAGGCCACCTGCCCGCGCTGTGGCAAAGACGCGCACGAGGATAAAGAGTGCTCTTCGGAACCTCTTTGTGTCAATTGCGAGGGTACACACCCAGTGTACTCTCGTGATTGCCCGAAGATGAAAGAAGAGAGGAAAGTCATGGAGATAAAAACCCTTGAAAAAATCCCATATGCGGAAGCGAGGAGAAAATACAGGGCGCTAATCGCTCCAACTTTCTCCCGGTCCTTTGCTTCCGTTGCAACCACGCAATGTGTAAAGTGTACCATCGCCACGCAGACGGAGATACCGAAAGAATCCCCAGTTGAAAACACGCAAGTGCCTAAACCCAAAAGGGTGAAGGATGGGAAGAGTAAGGTGGACAAGGAGCCACCTACTCCTGTGGGCCCTTCAAAGAAGAGCCCACAGAAAACCACCAAGGGGAACACGCCAAAAGGGCGTGAGAATACACCTTCCCCGCCGCCTCCAGTGAAGCCAAAGAAGCCGGAGGTAATTGAAGAGGACCAGAGTATCTCCGATACTGAGGTCTTCGCAAACGAGTGGAAGAGGAAACATCGCTTCAAGCGATAACCTCAATAGAGTTGGTCATCTCCCTTTTTAGTCATCTTATTTATTTATATATTTATTTATTTATTTATTTTAACTGAACACTTTAAATGTGTTCCATTCTGCAGTGGAACTGCAATGGCTTTTATCGGCACAAGGAGGAGCTGGCCATTTTAATCCAAGATTTTAAACCCTCTTGTATTTGTCTCCAAGAGACCCATTTTAAGGCTGAAGATAAGGGTATTTTGAAGGGGTTCACTGTTTTTAGAACGGATGACCTAAGTGGCCAACGAGCCCAAGGGGGAGTAGCAGTTGCGGCCCGTGAGGCCCTTTACACCTCGCGAGTCCAACTGAACTCTCCATTCCAGGCCGTCGCTGTCACGGTGCACACCCCTGAGAGGATGACGTTATGCAACGTGTATCTGCCAGAGGGTGCACCGGTGACCCGCCTGAACCTTGAAGCCCTTGTCCACCAGCTTCCTCAGCCGTTCATTTTGATGGGAGATTTTAATGCCCATGATCCTCTCTGGGGAGGGCCAGAAACCCAAAGCAATAGGAGAGGTCGAATTTTATCCAACTTTATTGAGGATTTTAACCTGTTTTTATTAAATAGCGGCGAAAAAACCCGCTTTAACAGCTTTAATGGGGAATTCTCAGCAATAGATCTTTGTCTATGCTCGAGAAGTCTAGCCCCAAAGCTGAAAATGTCCACCCACAACGATCTCTGTGGGAGTGACCATTTTCCTCTTCTACTCGTTAAAGAAGACTCTTCGCCCACCATTTCAAAACCTCCGGAAAAGTGGCGTATTAACCGTGCGGACTGGCCACTTTTCAAGCGTACGTTTACATATAAACACGACGCAAGTTTCGACGCGTTGCACAACGTCGATAAACTAAGTTCAACGCTGTTGGCGGCAGCTACGAAAAGTACCCCTCGTACGTCCGGGAACATTAATCGAGCTCCTGTCCCTTGGTGGAACGGGGAATGCGACCGGGCGATTCGGGCGAGGAAAAAAGCACTGCATATTTTTAGAAAATATCCCACGGCAACTAATCTGGCATCGTACCGCCGCCTGAGAGCGCGAGCTCGAAGGGCCGTGAAGGAGGCCAAGAGGGCTTCCTGGATAGAATACGTCTCTACCATCAACCATCGCACGCCACTTGGTCAGGTATGGGACAAAGTGAAGAAAATCTCCGGGTCAAAGGGCTCATTTGTCATCTCGCCATTGCTTGTTGCTGGCCGGGTGGTTAATTCACCTGCCGAAATAAGCAACATATTTGCCAGTCAGTTCGCGGCCAATAGCAGTGACGAGGGCTATACCGCGGACTTTGTGTACAGGAAGAGGCGATGCGAGAGAGTCCCTCTCAAATTTGGTGCAGGTCCTACACGGGAATATTACAATGAGCCTTTCACGTCCTGGGAGCTTAAATCCGCCATCGAAGACTCCCATTACACCTCGCCAGGGGCGGACGAAATCCACAACGCATTTCTCCGGAACATTCCGGAAACTGCGATTGGGGAGGTCCTAAATACCCTCAACCAACTTTGGAACGAGGGCAGTTTTCCAAATGCCTGGCGAGAGTCCATCGTGATACCAATCCCAAAACAGGGCAAGGACCAAAATGACCCGAACAACTACCGTCCCATATCTCTCACCAGCTGCCTGTGCAAGGTGATGGAACGGATGGTAAACCGACGTCTCATGTGGTGCTTGGAGAGTCGACACCTGCTCTCCGACGCTCAGTGCGGCTTTCGGCGTGGCAGGTCCACGACAGACCATCTGGTGCGCACTGAGAACTTCATCCAGGAAGCCTTTCTCCACCGTCAACACGTCATAGCAGTCTTCTTCGACCTGGAGAAGGCCTATGATAGTGTGTGGCGATGGAGAATCCTCAACACGCTCCACAAGTGGGGATTTAGAGGCAACATGGCCCTATTTATCAGAAATTTTTTAACTAACCGCCTTTTTAAAGTAAGGACTGGGAAGCACTTATCCCGATCTTTTACACAGGAGAAGGGGGTACCCCAGGGTTCAGTACTGAGCGTGACGTTATTTGCCATCGCCATCAACGACGTGGTGGAATGCATCAATGCCCCGGTGATGGCATCGCTCTATGTGGACGACCTAGCCATATTTTGCCGGTCGACACGACTGCCAAACGCTTCCAGGCAAGCCCAGGTGACTCTAAACAAACTGGGAGAGTGGTCGCGAAAGAACGGATTTCGTTTCTCCATGGAGAAAACGAAATGCGTGCACTTTCACCGTCTTCGCGGTTACCACGTTACCCTGACCCTAACCCTGTTGGGTAGGCTTCTCCCATTTGTGGAGTCCGTCCGCTTTCTCGGCATGATCCTGGACCAAAAGCTGAACTGGCGGGAGCATATCCGCATGTTACGTGAGAGGTGTCGCCAAACCCTCAACGTTTTAAAGTTTTTAACTCACTCCACTTGGGGAGCAGACCGCACCACCATGCTTTTATTGTACAGAGGCTTGGTGCGATCCAAACTGGACTATGGTTCCATAGTGTATTCCTCAGGACGAGAGTCTTACTTGAGACCACTTAAATGTGTCCACAATGCTGGGATACGGTTGGCCACCGGGGCATTTAGAACAAGCCCAGTCCCAAGCTTACTTGCAGACGCAGGGGAGCCTCCGTTGGAAACCCGCAGGATGATTTTAATGGGCAACTATGCCTGTAAAATTTTGTCAGAGACAATCCACCCTTGTTTTAACATAGTTTTTAACCAACGGTTTTTAGACTTATTTAACAGGCGGAGAAGGGCAACTAGGCCCTTTGCCGTTCGTTTTAATGATTTTATTAATGAGGTAAATTTTACATTTCCTCAAATATGCCCCGTCTCCTATGCTAAGTATCCGCCTTGGTTAACACCAATGCCGGATATTAAACTCATTGCCTGTGCACGCCGCAAAGCCAAAACGACCGATTCCGAATACCAGCAGCTCTTCAGTGCCGTCCTCAGCTCACTTTCTGACTTTGTCCCAGTCTACACCGACGGGTCAAAGTCAGAATCTGCATGTGCCTATGCGGTCGTGTCCCACTACCATGGAGTCGTGAGGAAAAAACTGCACACTTCTTGCAGCATTTTCATAGCCGAGCTGTTAGCCATAAGGACGGCCCTAGGAGAAATAAAAGAAAGCAATGGCTCTTTCCTCATCTGCACAGACTCGTTGAGCGCCCTGAAATCTTTATCGGTCTTTGCACCTGTGCACCCGATAGTCCAGGAGATCCATTATACCCTGTTGTCCCTTCAGAGAAAGGGGAACAGGGTCTCCTTTATATGGACTCCTGGTCACGTCGGCATAAGAGGTAACGAAAAAGCTGACCAGGCAGCGAAGGATGCCCTTCGACAACCCAAGACCGACTCCACCTTGGTTCCAATGGAGGACGTAAAGGCCGCCTTGCGGAACTCGGTCCTGCATCAGTGGAAGGAGACTTGGCAGTCTCTGCAAAATAATAAACTCAGGGCAATAAAACCGGTCGTTTCACCATGGTCCTCTTCCATCCGGAAAATTCGGAGGGAAGAGGTCATGATTACGCGCCTGAGAATAGGACACTCTGCCCTCACTCATTCGTACCTCTTTGCGGAGGTAAAAGAACAGCCCCGCTGCAATGAGTGTTTCCAACCCCTGACGATAAAACATATCCTGACGGAATGTACAACATACCAAAGGGCCAGAGACATGTTGAAGATAAGGGGAGACTTAAGAAATATTTTAGGGGATGACTCTGGGTCTATAAACCGAGTCTTAAGTTTTTTAAGGTTTACTGGTTTAATGGGGCAGCTTTAGCTTTGGAGCTCATAATTTTAATGCTTTTGATTTTAGCATTTTCCTTTTTTTTTTGTTTATATTATTTATTTATATATTTATTCGTATTTATTTGTTTACTTATTCCTAGTTTAAAAGGAACATAAGTTTTACGTTATGACAGTGGTGCAAAATGACCATAGCTGTCGACGCACCCTACAAACTCCTAAAACTACTACTACAAGATTCCTGGGCACGGACCTGCTGTGCCCGCTTGCGGATCGGCAGGGGTGTCCAAGGTGTCTCCCAAGGTAACCCCATCCCACCCTTAGGTACGTCTCAAGTCGCCCACACACATAACAATCACTACATACACCCTCCCCTCTCCTTCTGCTTACTGATATTTCTTACTTTTACAGGTTGGTGCGCCTGTAGAAATATCACAACTCCAAATCATATTAAATGATTTCATATCCCAAGTTGCACCAATTTTAAATCAATTCTCGAGCCCTTTCTGGCCGGGAACCATTCAACATGGACCACCCGGTCTCAGAGAAAAAGACCTTAGGCCAGGCAGACGATCACTTTACGCTGCGCCCTGACTTCCCCTCACCACCATTGCAAAGTCCTGAGCTACAAACGCTCCTCAACCTCCTGCCTACTAACAAAACCAACGTTCAAACGGTAACCATTCCAATCCCCACCAAAGCCCTGGAGGATCCCCGCCTCCAATCCATCCTTAGCGCATACGGAGTGCAATGCCCAGCCACCATACCTGTCCAATCGAACCCTCCGAATTCTACCTGCTCTAAGCGGACAGCCCCTGCTGATTCAGAATTCAGAAACGTTCAATCAAAGAGGAAAAGGAAACCCTCGCCCCAAGGAGTAGAAAATCCTACCCCAACCTCAAATAGATTTTCGCCTCTCTCCTCTCCTGAAAATGACGCAGTTCCTGAACCTAACCTGTGCTCAATGGAGGAGGAACCCACTGTGCCTCAACCACGTCCCAGAATACCTCCTATCTTCCTAAAAGATATCAGACACTGGCAAGAAAAATGCAACAGCCTTCGCTCTGTCTGCGTCCTTCCTCCCGTTGCCACTCTCGTGCGCAATGAAATCCGAATTAACTGTCAGACCATAGAAGACTTCCGAGCCATCTCCGCCATGCTCCGTACAAAAGGTTGGGAGCACTATACATACCAATTGCATTGCGACAAGAAACCTCACTTTGTGATCCGCGGTCTCCCTGAAAACACCCCGGTCGAAAATATTCAAGAAGCCTTGGCCGACATCGGTTTTCCGACGGACCAAGTCATCCAACTCAAATCCACCCGACCTTCTCGCATTCAACAAGCAGAGAGAAACGCCATCAGGGCCGCCAACTCGGAAGCAATACTCCCCTCCATCCCACAAAGGGAACTTCCTCTCTTTCAAGTCCGTCTTCAAGACGACTCAAGAAGGGACGAGTTCCTCAAAACATCATCCCTCTTTTATCTTAAAACGACCATTGAACCTTTTCGCCAGCCAGCTGGCCCACCCCAATGCATGTCTTGCCAGAGGTATGGCCATACTCATAAAACCTGCGGCCTTAGCCCTAGGTGCGTCAAATGTGCAGGTGACCACCACTACAGGGAATGCACCAAATCTAAAGACCTTCCTGCAAAATGCGTCAACTGCGGTGGCCCGCATACAGCTAACTATAGGGGCTGCGTGGTCCACAGAGAGTTACTATATAAATTACGTTCCATAAGTGCGTCATTTAACATTGGCTCTCTACCCACCCCGCCAAATTCCGTTTCACAAGCTTCATTTCCACCCCTTCAAAACGCATGGCAAACTCGCCCCATCCCCTTTGCACCGACTGACCGCCCTGTACCAAACCAGACCACCTCAACCTCTACCCCACCCGCACCAACCCAATCTGAACTTAACTCAAGTCAAAACCTAAATCCTGTTCCTTCCGTCCCGACAAATTTGAAGTCGTCCCTACTTTCCATCATTTCCAAGCTCCCAACCAGCGACAATAATGCTTCCCTTATGGCCATCCTTAAAACTGAGCTAATCCCCTGCCTCATTCAGCTACTAAATGGCTTTTAATCCGCCTTCCCTTCCCCAACACCTAAGTTTCCTTCAGTGGAACTGTAATAGCATCCACCCTAAGGTCCCTGAACTGCAACATCTTGTGGCCAACCACTCTCCAGATGTCATTCTACTACAGGAAACTAAGCTTAAACCTGACCAATCCTTTTCAATCCCCAACTACAAGGTTTTCCGGCGGGATAGACCCGATAGCCAAGGAGGTGTGTTGCCATTCTCATAAAAAGGCATATCCCCTGCGACCAACTTTGCCCACCAAAAACCAATACGCTAGAACTGGTCGGTATCAGTATTATGACCAGAGAAGGCCTGGTACGCATCTGGTCTGCCTACTTCCCCCCCAGTCGCTACAAGCTCCCCAAGGACGATCTGGATGCCCTTTCGACTATACTAGCTTCCAGATCTATACTGGGTGGTGATTTAAATGCCAAGCACACGGCCTGGGGTTGCAGGACCAATTCTAGCCGGGGGCACTCTTTGCGCCGCCTACAACAGGTTGAAAACTTTGCCATAATATCACCAGCTTTACCAACCCATTTCCCTCCGAACCCAGCACTCCCCGATATCCTAGACCTCGTCCTTACTTCCCTTCCACCCAGTTTTACCATCAGCAACGTCGACAACGCGGCTTCTGACCACTGCCCGCTTACCTTTACGATTCCGCTCAATCCCAGCTTGCCATCTATCCGTTTTTCCAAAATAAACTGGTCCAAATTCAAATCTACCTGCAGCTCCACTTCAATTACATTACCAATTATATCCAACACAGATCTGATCGACTCTGCCATTTCCAAATTTACAAACTTAATCAACTCAATCGCCGCAACCTCAGCTCTCCGCCCAAATCCGGAAAACCTCACCGGTCCTGCCCTTCCAGCCGCGATAATATGGCTGATGCAATTAAGAAACCAGGCCAGACAGCTCTGGCAACGTACTCATCACCCTATCGATGGCCGCAAATACCGTGCCCTTAGAAACCTGCTTACCTCCCAGCTAAGGAAACATAAAAACCTATTATGGGACAAAAAGATTTCCAGCCTTTCGCACAAGGATAACTCCGTCTGGCCACTTGCTAGATCTCTCAGAAAGAGGACTACTCCTCCTGCCCCGCTCTCTTACCAGGGTAAACTAGCATACTCTGACAAAGACAAGGCAACTATATTTTCAGATGTTTTGGAGTCCATTTTCCGAAACCCAGATCCCTCTCCACTTGACAACCTAGTATACTCCACCTTCCAATCCATTTCACTCTCCCCCCTCCTTCAATCCCTCCGATAGCCTTACCTGAACTACAAATCACTAGCCTCCACGAATAACCCCCTCTTAGACAATCTATGGGCATACGACAAAAATCCTCATTTTAAGCATAAACGCCCGAAACACACTACCATGAAAACCAGTTCATAATACAAAACCCTAATCCTGTAACCATAATCATCCTTAACTTGCCCTAAACCAAAAAATTAAAAGTCACAAAACCGTTAATCAGCAGCAGCTGAAAATCGGTCTAGATGCGTTTAGGCGCAGTACTACATCGGTCGTCGTTTGGAGGAAGAGGACAAAGGGATGAAGAAAGGAGCGTAGCTGAGCAGCGGTACTTGAGTGGAAGCGGATTGGAGCAGCAGAGATTCGAGCTGCCATGTTGACTCTATCTACTTTAATACACCGACCGGACGGGATTTTGGACTTCTCTCCTGGCTGACATTGCTCTCTTGGACTATTCTCGACATCTTGCACACTGACACTGACCTTCTGGACACCTCCTCTCTCCCGGCATCGACCTCAGCGCTCCACAGGATCTCACTTCGTTTCGCAGGTGGACGGCCCTTTTAAGGACCACCACTCTCAGCACTCACCTTGTGGTTTTTCGGCCCTTATTAGGACCAGATACAGAATCATTGCCTGCGCTGCTACTTAATATATACTGGTCACCAAGTGACTGAGGCACTCAGGGGGGAGGGCTAACTAGTCCCCTCTTCTCACCTCCAGGTGGTGCTCACTCACATTCCCCCTATTTCTGGTCATCTTGTCCGGGGAGACTTGGCAGAGGGCTTGCACCTCTACTGCACGCCTTGTTGAACGGGAGGGTCCACTCCTTAGGGCTGTTAGGGTTAACGTTGCGTGGCAAAAGATCAACCACTTTATAGTACCTTACTCCCGGCCATATAATCATTCTCCACGGGATCCCGACTGGGTTCACTTCATAGGGTCCTTTCCCTATTGCACCTTACGGCTACCTGTACAATTAGTAGTATGTAAAATGATATTTAGTTCGTACTTAGAATGCCAAAGCCGGCTGCTCAGGAACACTTGACCGTGTATTCCACTAGGATGGCGGCCAAGGCCCGTAAAGACGTTATAGACTACCAGCACCTGAGCTTAATGTTCATCTGCTAAATGTTTTCTCTTCCTTGTCCAATGAAGACAAAGAAGGCTTTTATAAATCAATAATCGGCAAATACCCTGAATTTCTCGGTCAATCTTCAACAACCCCAACTGAAAGTGTATCCCATAAGGCCAAGGAATCCGCTAAGCATCTGTTCTCTTCAAGCCGCCCCGATAATTCACTTCTAAAAAAAAATGAAGCTATTACACACCCTACACATAAGGTAGTCCCCAACATTAACTTACAAAACAGATTCTCTGCATTGACATCTTTAGCTGATGAACCACTAGTAAGCGCACCTGCTGCAGTTCCCCCCACTCCTTTAGCAACAAACCCCAAGGCAAAAGTACCACCTTACCATGTCGCGGATACGAAAGACTGGCCGGTGCTTCACGCCGAATTAATAAAAGTTAGTACCATTCCCCCGGTTGTCATTCTACAGGACCAAACGGTCTGTTATTCTACTGTAATCAAATGCTCCACAGTTGACGACTACCGGCGAGTGGGTAAAATCTTAAAAGAAAGAACGATCCCATTCATTACGTGCCAACTCCCTGGGGTACGTAAAAAGGAATATGCCCTGAGGGGTCTTTTTCCCTCGATATCAGACGGAGATATCTTCACCGAGTTGTGTAGCCAAGGCTGTCCAATTGATTCAGTGAACAGAATATGGTCCACCCATCTCTCAGATGCAGAAGGCGGCTCAGGCCTGCAATCTAACCTTAAATACCCCACACAAACCTGCCACATTATTTGTGAACATGCAGTGAATGTCCAAGCCCTGCTTGCGACAACCAACCTAGCCGGCCTTGCAATCAAAATTGACTACTTTTGAAAATCACCCCAACCTGTCCAGTGCCACTGATGCCAAGCGATTGGCCATACCAAGAACCATTGCACTCTGCCACCTAACTGTGTTCGTTGTGGTGAAGCCCATGCCACCTCAGAATGCCTCAAATCCAGGGACACCCCAGCAACTTGTTATCTCTGCAAACAAGATCATACCGCCAATTACAGAGGCTGTCCAGTTCACAAGAGTGCAAAACAGACTCGGCTGTGGCGCTCAGGAAACGCTCGCACCCTTACTGCAGCACCTTCTCTGGCCCCTTTAACCCGATCGTTTTCTGCTGCTTTAAATAATGTTAATTCTTTTCCCTCCTTACCTGCAACTTCTTCCGCCCATACAGAACCAGATTCGAATGAATCTGCAGAATTGATATCATTTTTTAAGGAGACTTGGTCGCAAATGTCCTCCCTTGCTTCCCTTAAGGATAAGAAACTGTTTGAGATACTGGACTCATCTAGGTTTTGCAACTGGATGGACCTTTTAAGGACCACTCATTGCACTACTACCCACGTGGGTTTTTCGGCCCTTATCAGGTCCACATAAAACATTTATCCTTTCCCTATCTCACCAATTTAACCATTACTAACTCCAGTCCTTTCCTGAAACCTGGAAAACCGGCAAAGTCCTCCTTATCCCCAAACCTGGTAGAGACCGAACAATCCCCAGCAATAGTGGACCCACAACCCTCCTCTCCAACCTCTCCAAAATTTTTGAAAAAATCTTCCTCACTGGCCTTTGTAAATAATGCCGCTTCCAAAAATATCCTATGCCTTGAACAATTCGGCTTCGGGTCCAACACCTCCGCAATCCACCAAGTCCTATGCCTAGTTGAAACAATGAGTCGTGGATTCATGCTTCGCCGCCCCGCCAATATATATATTGTCCCTGCACCACCCCCGCTGTATTCTTGGATGTCAATCAAGCCTTTGACAAGGTCTGGCACAAAGGCCTCAATTTTAAACTTTTTGTGAACAATTTCCCCTCTCAGCTCATGAGACTCCTCCGCAATTATCTCAACCGTCTCAAGTTTACAGTTGCCAATGGACAGGTCCTATCTTCAGTGCATCCAGCCTCTGCTGGCATCCCGCAGGGCTCCCTGCTTAGTCCTCTGCTGTTTAACATCAACTTAAACAACCTCCCTAAATCATCTCACACTCAACTACACATATATGCAGATAATAATAATAATAATCTTTATTTGCCCAGAAGACACTGACACAGTGTAATAGATACATCAGATAAGTGTATAGGACACGTCATATGTATATATAGATGTTAAACAATGATGAAATTCAGAAAAGCATGACACAATAATAATTTTTTGCATAAAATATGTTCCATATTCAGTATGGTTATTTTTTCTCCATGAATTCCATCACAGAATAAAACTGTTCTTTCCTTAAAAATGATATTAATTTCTTTTTGAACAGGACTGGATCCTTTACGTACTTAAAATCGTAAGGGAGCCTGTTCAGTGCAAGGAGGCCCATTGATTTAGGCCCCAGGGATGTATTTAAAGTCCTGCAATAAGTTTGATGCAGGTCTCTGCAGGCTCTGGTTTGGTGACAATGAACGTTGTCATTTGTCATATAATTGGATATATTACTTTTAGCAAAAATGCATACGACATAAATGTAAATACATGGAACAGTCAGAATATTTAACCTTTTGAAGAAGGAAAGACAAGGTGCATTGTAGGGAGCATTGCATATTAATCGTATTAAACATTTTTGAGCTTTAAAAATTGAATCAGAATGAGGGGAAGAACCCCAGAACAGAATACTATAGATAATTAAAGAATAAAATTCTCCGTAATAAATTGAAAGTAAGATATCAAGGCTTACAGATTTCCTAATACTTCTAATGAGAAAGCAAATGGAATTTAACCTGCTACGAAGATTGCATATGTGTTCATCCCATGATACATTTTTATTTATAACAACTCCCAAAAACTTGGAACTAGAAATTTGGGGTACACACGTTCCCCCTAGGTCAATGGCCAATGAAGCAGGGGCTTTATTTTTATTAGAGAAGTATATGAGTCCAGACTTGTCAGGGTTGAGTTTCAGAGAATTTTGTGAACACCATTCACAAAGAAGTTCGGAAACTCTAGCTGCTGTCAAGGTCAAGTTGTTTAACGATGGTGCTGATACAATTACGTTAGTGCCATCAGCATATAAAATTGGCTCGGCTCCTGGAACTGACTGCAGAACTTTTGGTAAGTCATTAATGTAAAGTAAAAATAGGATAGGGCCCAAGACTGAGCCTTGGGGTACGCCTAATGTAACTTCTTTACTAGGAGAAGTAAAATTAGTACCGTTCTTTGACAAAATAACCTGTTGGTGCCTTGCACTGAGGTAAGATTTGATCCAGTTATAAGGGATACCTCTGATGCCATAGTGTCCTAATTTGGACAAGAGTAACTGATGATTAACTAGGTCAAAAGCCTTGGAAAAATCGAAGAATAGTCCCAAGGTAATAATAATAATAATACATTTATTTGTCCGGAGATTTGTTGCATATTCATACATACACAAATATAGGACACGTCAAATATAATTTTCACAATTTCACAATAGAAGAGATACAATATATAAATATATATATATATATATATACATACCAATACACTAGTATAATTACATATCAATTGTTTAAGCCGGAATTGATGCATTGCGACAATTCAAGGTATTCATTTACAGAATAGAACATATTATTTTTTAAAAGGTTAAACAGCTTTTTCTTGAAAACAGGTACTTTTGTTTCATATTTGATTTCATGGGGAAGTTTATTGAATAACCTTAAGCCCATTGCTTTGGGCCCATGGGCAGTATTGTGTGTCCTGACAAATGGTTGGTGCAGGTCCTTGTGTAGTGACTATGGTAATTGTGGTTGGACTTATAATGGGAAATATTACCCTTTGCATGTAAGATGACATTAAATATATATATGCAAGGTACTGGTAATAAACAAAGTCTTTTGAAGAGAGGTTTACATGGTGCATCGCAAGGAGCATTGCTCATAATGCGTATAATCCACAAGGTTTCAATTCTATTATCAAGATTTGAAAGTATTAGGTTTACGAGGTGATAGGTGGCTGTAGATGTAGATCTGCATTTCCTAAAACCATTCTGTGAGCCAGACAAGAGATTAAAAGATTCAAGAAATGATGTAAGTCGATTATGGAAGACCTTTTCAAATAGTTTCCCTATCTGGTTTAATAAAGATATTGGACGGTAAGAATTCATATCCTGCTCACTACCTTTCCCTTTATAAAGTGGTACAACTTTGGCAATTTTAATGGCATCAGGAAAAACACCAAGTTGTAGGGATTTATAAATTAGGAGGAGTATCTGTTCCTTGATAGAATTAATTGATTTTTTTATCACAATCCCTGGGATACCATCTGTACCAGGACTACTTTTGTTAGGGAATTTTTTAATGATGTTCATCAGTTCCAGTTCAGTACAAGGAAGCAGGTACAATGAATTAGACAGGCTTGGGATTAGAGGATAATTAACAGGAATTGGAGTATTTGTAGTAGTCTGGTGGGACAAGTAGAAGTCATTTAAGTTGGATGCCATTTGAGAGTAATCAGAAATAACATTACCGGTGGAGTCCTGTAATTTGAAATCATGATGATTATTGATAGAACACTTAGCTTCCTTTATAATCTTCCAAATTTCTTTAGATTTGTTATTGGCATTGAGAATTCTACAGTTGTTAAATGTTTTTTTAGCCAGTTGTAACTTTTGACGGTACGTTTTTTTCAGTGTTCTATACTCCAAGCAGTCTATCGAGTTACATTTATTTTTATAAGAGATAGCTAACTCCTTCATTTTTTTCGAGAGGCATCGTATTTCATCGGTGACCCAATGGTTTCTAGTATTTAAGGACAAGTTTCTAGTTTTGTGGGAGACCAATGGAAAACAAATGTCAAAGTAATATTGATATGAAGAATAAAAATACTCAAATGAGTCATTGTAGGATCTGAGTTGGTATAAATCAGACCAATCATGGGACTTCAACATATAATTGAAGATAATAAAGTTTTGCTCTGAAAACTGCCTTTTATAAATTTTTTTGCAGTGACTAGGAGAAGCAATTAAAATCTTGCATAGAAGAGGATAGTGATCTGATATGTGGGATTTGATTACTTCAGTATTTACTTTTCCCAAATCTATGTTTGTTAAGATATTATCTATAATAGTAGAGGAAAGGCCGTTTACCCTAGTGGGTTCGGTATTAGTAACACAAATGTTGAAAGAGGTGAGGATATCTAAGAATTCCTGTTTGGCTTTGGAATTACTTGTGAAATCACAATTAAAGTCCCCAGTTATAATTAAATTAGGTGTTGGTATAGCATCATGAATTAGCTCTAATAGTTTGGCAAGTTTGTTAAGAAAAACCCTAAAATCACTCGAGGGAGAACGATAGATAGATAATAAATGATATGCGACATTATTTACACTGAGACCCACGACACAGGACTCGAAGGACAACTCTTCATTGAGAAACTCCTGTGAGAAACAGGTCGGGAAAAGGCGCACACACTGTGAAACTAGAACCAATACACCTCCATTTCTATGCTTTGAATGGCAAAATACATCGGCGATGGAATATCCAGGTAGATTTAAAAATTTCAAATCACTTAATTTCAACCAGTGTTCATTAATACAAAGGACATGAGGTTTATATTCACTCATCAGGACCTCAAGATCCAGCAACTTGTTACTAAGACATTGAATGTTAATGTGCAGGACCTTGAGGTACTTTGCTACCCTGTCGATGTTGTCGGGCGTGTCTTCCAAAAAGAATAATTTCCGACGTGCACATATTTGGGCCAAAATGAAGGCTTTATGAGGGTTTCCCGTAGCTCACTATTCACTGAAATGCGGAAGGAGGCATGGTTGCCGCGGGTCACTTCGAGCTTGACAACTTCCATGACCGATGAAGTGTCCAGATCAGGAATTTCCTCTCAAACATATTCCTGAATAGCTTCCACAGTTGTGCTGGAGTTGAGATTCCATACATGAAGATGCGATCGTCGTGGAATACCTGCGAGGGAGCACATCTTCTCCGACGATCCTATCGCCAGAGGAGTACGGCGTCTTCGTTTATTGGTCGCAGGGATGAATCCATCATCAGATGCATTAAGGGGATGAAGAGGTTTAAGAGTCATAACAGATTCAGGTTCAGGGGAGTCACACAATTCGACATTGTGGGCACTTTGGGTAGATTTGCTCAAAGTGGCAGCAGTGAATGTATCACATTTCTCAGAAACTGTACATATTTGCTCTGGGGCTCCTTCTTTAGAGATCGCAGTCTTAGCAGATGACGCAGCCATTTCCGCTACCTCCAGATCCTTAGACATGATATAAGAAGATTAAAGTCATTTAACACTCATTCACCGTTGGACACAAACATGGAAAATTCAAATGAATGCCTCAAAAAGCACTCACGTACACTTCGAACGAGGATGCAAACACGACAGACACAACTCACCACGAATTAAACACACACTCATCCCAAGGACCTCTAGTCACCGCTTCCTAGGTTTAATTTTAGACCGCAAACTCATATCAGCCTCATTTACAAGACTGCTTCTGCTGCCCATGCCACTACAAACATTTGTTTATTTAAAAGGAAATTGAGAGCTTTTCTTCAAAGGAATTTCTTCTATTCTATTAGGAATTTCATGGAACATGAAACTGAGAATAGGTATATGTATTACATTGTGTATTATTGTATTAATACAATATGTATCACAATGTAAGCATAAATTGTATGTCAAATAATGTACGTGAATTACCTATAATTATATCTAATTATCATATGTGATATCTAATGCCTTGATGTGTCTTGACGTGCCTTGTTATGTTTAATATAATATGTCATTTTAATGCCTTAACGTGTCTTGACGTGCCTAGTCATATTTAAAGCCTTGACGTGTCCTATACCCTGTGTACAATTTTTTGTATGATGCAGTCTCTGGACAAATAAACTTATTATTATTATTACTAAAAACAGTATGTGGAGCCTATTTTGTGGTAACTCTTTATCTTTCTCACCCTGCCCGTATCCACCTTCATAAGGGTATAATCCGTCCAAAACTCCTTTATGGTGGAGATATATTTGCACTAAATAAAAACATCAGATCCAAACTAGAATCCTTCCAAAACAACACCATCCATTTTTTACTGAAAATCTCAAGGTTAACAAATACGCAGCATGTGCGCTCGGCCCATAAACTCCCCACCATAGCGTCTTTTCTAAAAAAAATCATCAAAAACTTCATTACCACCTTCGGAAATCAAAATCCCTTTCTTAACCAATATCTGGAACTATGATATCCCACCCAAATGTACAATAACACTGCCTAAACGTATTACTCCCCTAAGAGTCTTCCCTATATCTCTTTATCATTATTTTAAACTTATTAAAAATCATTGTTCAGATTTATTCGCAACACGTATTAGTTATAAGTCGGATGCTTTTTCCATATCCTGTTTGAAAAATTATCGCCAATTATCAAATCCTATTCAATAAGTGTAAACGTACCCAAATATATATTAATAGGTAAACAAATCAAAGAAAAAAAAATAATAGTAATAAAAAAAGGTATAAAAAGGAAAAAATCAAAAGGTTAAAAATATAAAGAAATTAGCAATAAAAAAAGAAGAAAATGAAAAATAAAAAAATAAAAAGTTATTAAAAAAATAAACTTATAATAAAAAAAGAAAACAAAAATTATAAAAAAAGAGAACAGTATAATCAAAAAATAAATCTTCTCTTAACTTTAATTCTTTTAAATGTATCTCACTTGTAAATTTGTTTGTCTCTACTGTTAATTTACTCTGTTAAACTTGTAAATAGTTCTAATTTTAGCCTGTAAGTTTCCTTTTCCCACAAACAACATAAGCACATGTCCCCATGTCTCACTAGTCCCTTTCGCCATCAGCTGCGATGACTACCAGTGGTGGTGGGAGTTCCCACCAGAACAGATTATGTGGTCTACACAAAAGTGTTGCATCAGATTGTTCGGCAGTCAGTGAAGAGGTCACTGACCGGACTGGCAGCAGAAGGAGACTACGTGGAGCAGGAACTGTTGGAGCTGTGCCAATCTGTGAAGAATCGAGCTTCCTTCTAGGACACCTCTGCATTGTTCTACATCGACCAGACCGGAACTTACTGGCTTACCTCTCCTGGCTGACGTTGCTTTTTTGGACTCTTCTGGATACTGCACACTGACCTGGACCTCTTGGATACCCTAAATCTCCTGGCAACGACCTCAGCACCTCATAGGACTACTCTACTTTTGGGAAGTGGAGGGACCTTTTAAGGATCACTACGCCTGCTTCAAACCACGTGGTAATCGGCTCTTATTAAGACCATATTACTGGCATCACTGCCAACACCAAGATTTTCCGCCGTTATGCTCAAGGAATGCCCGACCTCTAGCCACAGCTCCTCCCCTGGCCCCTCTGCCGCAATCCTTTCCTGCCATTCTCACAGACACCAAGTGTCGCATCAGATTGGTGAACAGGTCCATATAGGAGGTCCCGTCTCTTCTCAAAGCTAAATCTGTTCCGTATGTCACATACCAACTGCAGGGTAAGCGTAGGAAAGAGTTTTCACTTTGTGGCCTCTTCCCCTCAATTTCTGAGGACAATTTATCGGAACTCAAGACAAAGGGTTTCCTCATAGCAGTTCACTGAATCTGGTCTACCAGACCTTTGGCTGCTTAACGGGCTTCAGGGCTCCTATCGCTTGACAAATACCCGACCCGAACCTGCCAAATAATAGCAGAAAATTCTATAGATACCCAAGCATTTTTATGGCTTTCTAATTTAGCAGGACTTTCGATAAAGATCGACTTTTATTATAAGCCTCTGTTGCCAGTGCAATGCCAATGCCACTGGGACACAGAAAAGCACTGCACTCTCCCTCTGAACTGCGTCTGCTTTGACAGTCCCCACGCCTCTTCCGAATGTTTGAAAACACCCGACTCCCGTGCTAAATGCTGCTACCTTTGTCAAAGGGAGCATAAGGCCAATTACAGGGGTTGTCCTGTCCACACAAGGCCAAACAAGGATTAATATTGCAACTAGGTAAGACAGCTTCCTTCACTCCTACCCCTGCTCCAAAACCGTTCACCCACTCCTACTCTGCTGCACTTCACAACCCCCTTTCTTTTCCGTCCCCAACACACCCCCTTGATTCCAACCCTGTTCCCAATTTAAGTCATTCCCAAGAATCAACTGAACTGTAAGCCCTTAATTCCTTCTTCAAAGACATCTGGGGAAAAATGTCCTCACTTCCCACTATTAAAGCCAAAAAACTCTTCACCTTAGAACAAATTTTCTTCCTCCAGACTGAACCATGAACACATCAAGCCACCCTCATGTACATACCTCCAAACACATCACTATTCTCTCCTGGAACTGTGACAGCATCACCAATAAAAAAGAACTATTGAAATACGCAACCGAGCACACCACTGACATAATACTCCTTCAAGAAAGTTTTATTAAACCTTATATTTCACTCTTCTTTCCAAAATACATCTACAGACTTGACAGAAACACTCCTGGAGGAGGAGCAGCCATTCCTGTTAAAGAAAGGGTTGAAGCACACTCCTCTTCCTTCTCCCGTTTTCCAAAAACTAGAGACCTTGGTATTACACTTCACACTCCCCAGGGAAACTTACATATATACTCTGTCTACCATCTCATATCTTAAGCAGGGATGACTCAGCAATTTATTTTTGCTCCATAACAGGGCCATGTTTGTCGGCGACTGGAATTGCAAACACCAGGACTGGGGTTGCCTCGTCTCCAACTGCAAAGGCTGCATTCTCCAGTCCTCCATTTCCCTTTAACTGATAATACATTCATTCTCCCTTGAAACCTACCCATCTCACTACACAAGCTCGAGCTAGATGCGTCATCCTGGATATAGCTGTCTCCCTCAATCTTCCTTTTCGAGACCCTCCTTCAGTTATTCACGACCTCAGTTCAGACCACCTATCTTTCCTTATTACCATTCCACTAAATCCCATTCTCGACATCCTGTTGACAAGACAATTGACTGACTGGCATAGACTTCCAGACACCCTTTCAACCCTTTTACATCCCCTTATTACCCTAGACAACCCATCTTATGAAGACATGAACATCCGTGCCATTCTCTTGACAAATATACTCCAAGATGCCCTTAACAAAGTCATGAAATCAGTCTCCAGAAAACACTCGTAAACTCATCCTTCCGCCACACATCATAAATCTCATAAATACCAGAAACGCTGTACATAGACACTGGCAACACTTAAGACTTCCTTTTCACAAACAAGAATATTGGCATTTTTGCAACAAAACCAAACTGGAAATTGCCAAATTCAAAACTAAAACTGGGAATCTCACCTATCAACTTTAACAGCCAAAGACAACTCCACCTGTGCAATTTCCAGATCCCTTAGAAAAACCAACAGAATTTTCTCTCCGCCATTAAAACATGACAACTCCTTAATGTTTAACCCCAAAAGCCACCACAGCCGACCTCTGGCCACGGCTTCTCCTCTGGCCCATATGCCAATAAGATCTGGGGCTGTCACTCTACAAACTGGAACGACCGCATACTGCAGGCACTCTCAAAGGTCTTCGTCCATGATTGGTGGGATCTCTTTGCATTTGCGAACATGGCGTGGCATTCCTGGCGGCTGCACTGGCGATTGCAGGGGGTCTTCTTGGTCAGCATTTCCTTCGGAAAGAGACGATACCTTAATGTGTTTAGCCATCTCCACGGCCTTCTCTGCCGTTTGCAGGATCCCGGTCATGGTGCGCAGATGCACCTCATCCCACGGCTCGCCCTGGAGGCTTCGAGCTAGGTGCCATAAGCCATCATCAGGGGAGGGCGAGGAAACCTTTTCCCATGTGATTGTCCTGAAGGCTGCAATTTTGTTCCTGATGATGAGATGCTGCCAGCCAGTACTCATTGGTGTGGCATTAATATGTGCAAGAAATTTGCTGCATCAATACGACAATTGTTCACCCCGTCAGTGTCAATGTTAGTGCAAACAGCTCACAAAGGAAACAGTGGCAATCGAATGTGTAAATGAGGAATGTGTACCTGCCCAGTGTTAGTGAAGGAGAATAAGAAAGAAAGACTTCTAGTGAGTTGGCAATTAGCCATAGCAAGTGAAAGAGAGTAAAAATAAATTTGAGTATTAACATGGTGCTTGAAACATTGTCAACAGGACAGAGACATACTAATGACTAAACTTACATATCTAATTTTTTTATTGTTAATAGCACTGGTCTTGGATTGACTTTTTTTAAAGAGAAATTTTGATTTTTTTAAAATAAAGTTTTTATCATCTTTTTTATATTTTTTGCTTATTTTTTCCTATGTAGTTATATGATTTTTTGTTTGCCATATATTATTTTAGTGGCGCCTGGTTTCCCAACAAGCCCACACAACATCAGATCATTCCGGGGCCAGGGGATCCTAAGTTATAGAGAGGTCGGCAACAATGGAACCTTCCCATACATAAACCTGATATATTTACCCTTTTTACTGGGGGGTTTTCAAACCACATGGTTGAACTGATGAACTGCTAAGAGTAGTATTCTTGAACTGGACCAAGGGTTACTCATAACCATTCTCCTCTCTTCCCGATTGGGAAGTTAGTAAGTGTCCACACAGGAAACACCAGGCGACATTTTCACTTGAACCCAGGTGAGCCCTGGTAAGTTAAGACATTTAGACTTAGTCTCCCATGTGGGATAGGCCCTAACAAAGTGAGTGCCAAGTGGGGAAGGCTGAGACCCTTCTCACCATCGGGTGGTGTCATTTTTGTGTCCCCATAAGGTCGCACTCCCCTGCCAACTGGAAAAAGGGCTTGCACCTCGAGGGCCACAGGGGAATTCCACTCATTAAGGCTTTGGTGGGCAGGATAGAGAGATCCTTGACTCAGACCAGTTGTGCCCTGTCCGCTTGCCAAAGAGGATCAGTTGGGGGGGTCACTGCGGGGTCTCTTAGTTTTTCTAAAGGCGTTCCCTTCCCCTTTGTTATCTTTTCAAGTGGGAGACTAGGATAGGACAAGATGATCAGGTCCCCTGTGAAAGCCAGCAAAATGGCATAACAAAAATGCTGGGAAGCGAATGCTTCCTCCACAAATAGCTGCAATTATGTTTCCTTCCGATAACAATAGCAGACAGGCCAAACAAATGAGAGCCACCACCAGCTCAGAAAAGACAATGGAATTGGAAGCTCAAATTGACCACCCTCCATTATCGGAAGGCGTAAATAGCAATATGGACGACATCATTTTGATGGAAAATGATGCAGGCACACTCTTCGAAACTGTTGAGCAGACAAAGGAAAAAATACAGAGGGAAGATTCATCCTGGAATCAAAAAAACTTTCCCCTCCTATCCTCCCCTCCAAAGGCATCAATGCACATTGCCGATAATGGGGCTTCCATGTCTACAATGATGGGATTCACAATTTTATGTAAATGCCGGTCATTATCATTAGCAGCTCCCCACCCCCATTCCGCGTGTTTTAAGTTCCAATTGCCGATGGCTACGACGTGTCTGTCATTCGGGAATAAGCAACAATTTTTGTCTGAAACAATGGTCTTCTTACCAGGAGGTTGGTAAACAGAAGAGATGTCAAGTTCACCTATGGTTGTTGGGAATCATGTTCCAACATATTCAATTGTACTAAGGGCGTGTGCTTTCATTGCCTTGTGCTCTGTAGAGGTTTTGACTGCTATAAGCACACAAGTGGTGTCGCGGTCATGCTGATATGTTGTATAATTATGCAGTTGTAGTGAATAATTTGGTCTTAAATATCTCCTGAAGGGCGACTACATCAAAATTACCAGTTATTAGATTTTTGAATGCCCTTTGGTGGCCGAGTATGCTATTGCAATTCCAACTGAGGAGACATATGTTACGGAGCTTAGTAGTCATTAAGCTGGTGCAATGCGCATAATTGCTTTAAAGGGTACAAGCTGCCCAAGCATTTGCTACAGGAACCGAGGCAGGGATGTATGTTTTCCCTTAGGGTGATCCTTGGGAATTCGTGTTGCATTTCTCTCGTGCTAATCTATGCTGGTTTTCTCATTGATAAATGTGACAACGGCGATAATTGGCAGGATGGTCTATTGCACCATTCACGCACCTTGCGGGTGCAGTGCAGTGGTCTTTTGTCTCGCATTCAGCAGTTAGATGCGCTCCGGCGCACTTACCACAGCGGGGCCGAATGCCACAATAATTCTTCGTGTGCCCAAAGCCCTGGCATTTGTGGCACTGTATCACGCCCTTAGGTTTTTGGAATTTTGTGATTATTACTCACATGGTCAGCAGCCATTCTACTTTGAGAAGATCGCCTGGTTGCGGATCTTTCCATGGTATGGAGTGGTAAACTGGTATCAATTGTTTGATACCATTGGTTTTCCCTTGTTCTCTGTCTTTAGTGGCAGGTCTAGTAGTTGTTCATTGGGTTACGCTTTTTGTTATAAATCCCAATCTTTGCAGTTCTGCCTTCAATTTCTTAAAATTTACATCCCCTACTAGATTCCTAATGCAATATTCATTTAGTTTGTTTACCAGCAGCTGGTAAGATGAGAATTCCACTTGCCTTCTCCTTAGTATTTCCCTTGCTTTGTGGTAGTCTTCCAAATCAGAGCCTTAGACTAAATAAAGTCATGATTCCATACCTAGTAACAAAAGTTTTGCAGAAAATCATGTGGTGGTATATTAGCAAGAGAGTGAATAGCTCTCTTTGTAGTAGCAAGATTTGTTTAACACGTGGGGAATGACGCCATAACACCATAATTCAAATGACATTGAAAGAAGGCATGGTAAAGTGTCAACCGATACCCATTTGAAATGAGAAAGTTGAGCTTTCTTAACATATAAACAGCTGTACTCCAGTTTATTACAGGTCTGACTGATGTGAGTCTCCCAGTTGATTTAAGACTGCTCACAATATGCTGAGTTTTGTTAGTATTTAAATTTGAATGATTAATATCAAACCATTCCTTATCCTGTCTGTGGGCAGTGCTCTGTCATTTCTGTGATTAAACAGGAAAAACAAGTTTGATCTACAGAGTCTGCACAAATACTCTGCCAATAGATGCAAGATAGAAGCAGTTGGAAACTCTCTAAACCTTCTAAACAAGGGCGGTTCAGTATGTGCCTGTGTTAGAAATGAAGAAGTAGTTCATGCAAAGTTCAAAGTTGACAGCCGGATCAGCTTATTGTCCACCGTGAGCAATCGCGGCACCTATCGGGCCGACAATTTTTTCATCGCCAACTTATTATGTAAAATATTAATTGCCGTTCCGGTCAACACACCCACGGCTTCTGCTACTTCATGCACTTTTGTTCATCGATCAGCGAGAATCATGGCATGGACTTTTTGAATGATTTCCTCAGTAACCACATCTGTCGGGCAACCTGGTCACTCCTCATCAAAAACAGATGTTCGCCCACGTTCAAATTCGTTGAAACTATATCTAACTGTGGTCATACATGGCAAAGTGTCCCCTTAAACAGCATCCAACTTTGCTTTTACCTCCTTGCATTTCTTCCCGTTCAAAAACAAAAAGCGAATTACCGAACATCTTAGTGAATATCACGAAAGAAACACGTCTTACTTGAATGCCTGCCAAGTCCAAACTAACCTTTAAATCAGTCTGAAATTTGTTTCACCGTCATTTGACAGATGGCAGCACACGATAATAACATACACTTCTCTCAGAAACGACTTTTATCGTCAAACACGGGTACTTATTTAACCGCCCTCATATTGTTATGGGTCTCATGACAATGGTTTTACCTGTTTTGAGAAATTTGAGTCTTAAAAGTGAAGCTTATACCTTGATGGTCAGAAAGGAGATAGTCAATAACACTTCTACTGCACAGTTCAGGACCATAATTGGCAATTACATTATCTAGGCAGGCAGAAAATCGAGTAGGCTGTTCGTTTATTATTAGGTAGGCTACGGTTAAGGGAGGTTTTTGGATGGACACAACTACCAAACAAATATTTTATTACTCCTAACAAAACACAAAATCCATCATCCTACTCTATATCAGGTCCCTCTTCATCTCTGAGTACTTTCTTCCTCCCTTCATCCCGTCCAACAACCCCATCCTGTTCCTTCCCTTTCCTCTTTTGCCCAACATTCTACCCTCTATCACAGTCTTCAACATCCCACTGCCGGTCAACAACCCCTTCATCCACTTTTCCTGCCTCCATAGGATTTCTCCCAACAAACCCCTCTCTTCGCCCACCATACCAAGTACTTCCTCATTTGTTTCCTTCTCTGTCCATTTCACCTTCTCCATTCTTCTCCACACCCACATTTCCAGCACCTCCACTCTATGTCCATCCTCCTGCTTCAATGACCACGTTTCCGCGCCGTACATAGCTACGCTCCATATCAAAGTTTTCACGAGTCTTTTCTTAATATCCTCATTCAACGTCCCTCTCATCAACTCCCTCCTCCTTGTGAAGGCCTCTTTGCCGAGTGCAATCCTTCTCCTTACGTCCCTACTACTTTGACCGTGTTGGTCCAAAACACTCCCAAGATACATAAAATGTTCTACCTATTCTAGTTTTTGCTGTTTGTTTGCAAGGTATAAATGATATGAAAGCAAAAGATTTTAAAGAACCTGGCAATTGCTAGTGTTTAGAGTTATGTCAATGTTGAGATCTCCTCAAATTATGGAATTTTAAAGTAAAGAAATGGGATCGTGAGGAAACCTTTGGTGGAGATGCCACCAAAAATCATCCGGGACTATGCCATTGTAGATTGGACAATTTTTTGGGACCAGTTCGATGACCAAATCAGCACAATCCTGCTGCCTCCGTCTCCCATTTCTCTGGAAGAGTTCAACTGACAGGCTGGAAACTCCAGTGGGATTGCTCGTGCTCATCTCCATCTACAGATCACCAACTGGTGATTTTCATTCATTCATTAAAAAACTGGACCAACTCATTTGCTCCTTATATGCAAGCAACCGGATACTCGTGCTGAACGGCGATCTCAACTGTAATCTCGTAGTTGACTCCCCTCACAGATCCGAATTGTTGAATCTGTTCAAAACTTATGGCATGGAATGTTTTAACAATAATCCTACCAGAGTCACTCCCACATCTGCCACCCTAATTGATTACGCTGTGACCAACCTTAACCATGAAAAAGTAGTCACAACTGTTAGTGACCTAGGTATAACAGACCATTGCATGGTGAAAATAAGTATCGTTACTAACCAACCAATGGATAGTCCAAATGATGAAACTTACCCAAGGCGGCCTCTCACTCATGGAAATATGCAGCATTTTCCGCTCCTTCTACAGTCCCAAAACTGGAACAATGTCTATGACCTTAAGTCAGTAGACGAAGGTTTCAATTACTTTTATTCAATTTTCAAACACAATTTTGAAATGTGTTTCCCAGTAACACATCATAAAATATTTCATAGAACTAAATGTAAGCCTTGGCTAACTGATGAGATCCGTTACTACTCAACTATCCTTAAAAAAACTTGCTATCTCCAGTAAAAGTTCAAACAATCATGAACAAAGGTTACTCTATAAGGAATTTCAAAAGTATTACCGTAAACTGATTTCTACCACGAAAAGAACCTATAATCATAATAAGTTACTTAATTCCAATAATAAGGCCAAAACTGCATGGGAAATAATTAATGACTGTAGAGGTAAGAAAAATCCACAACTCACTCTCCCAAAACTTTGTAACCCTGAAAATAACACTGCCTCTAGCTATTCATCTCTAGCTAATAAATTTAACAAATTCTACATATCAGCTCCTTGCCTAACTACTTCTCCAGCCAATGTGCTTTTAGCAAATGCACCATCGTCAATGTTTGCCAAGCCATGTTCTGAAACCAATCTAAAAACTATTGTCTCCTCACTCAGAAACAAATTCAGTACTGGCCCAGATGAAATTCCTGGTAAAGTTGTTCATCATTGTTTTGAAGCCATAAAAGCACCCCTTTTATTTTTAATTAATGAATCTTTGATACAAGGGATTTTCCCATCCCAATTAAAAGAATCAAAAGTAGTGCCCGTTTATAAAGACCATGGCCGTGTAAATGATTTGAATAACTACAGACCAATAGCCATCCAAAATACATTTGCTAAAATATTCGAAAAAGCCAGGTATATGCAAATAGCATCTTATCTCGAAAAAAACTTCCTACTTTCAAATTCTCAGCATGGATTTAGATCTGAAAGGTCTACCACAACTGCCATATGTCAGGCAATCGACAGCATACCTAATTCATTAGATGCTAAACGCAAAACTCTTAGAATGTTTTTTGACTTGTCAAAGGCTTTTGATAATGTAAACCACAATAGACTACTAATTAAACTCAATAGAATAGGAATTAGAGGAAGTCCTTTAAACTGGTTGAAGTCCTATATTCATAATCGCACTCAGAAGGTAGTGTTATCAGTTGATGGGTCAAAATATTCATCCAAAGCATACCAAGTTAACAAAGGTGTTCCACAAGGCTCAAACCTTGGGCCACTCCTCTTTCTGATTTACATCAATGACCTACCTAACTGCTTACCAAATAATGATGGAATAATACCAGTGTTGTACGCTGATGACACTAATGTAATAATATCAACACAAACATATCCCAGCCTCGTGGAAAAATCTAAGTCTGTCACACTTGCAGTAAACAAGTGGTGTACAGACAACCTTCTAGACTTAAATGTAAATAAAAGTAAAATATTAAACTTTACACGCAATAAGAACGTGTCAGATGATCTGCTGGTAAAAATCAATGACCTATCAATTGAGCGTGTGACAGAATGCAAATTTCTAGGTATTTCTCTATGTGCAAATATTTCTTGGGATACTCATGTAAAAGCCCTTCAACACAAGCTCAGTTCAACTTGCTACTTATTAAGACACCTGTATGAAACTACAAGTAAAACTGTACTACTCAATTTGTACTATGGGGAAATTTATTCAAATATAACCTACAGTATAATATTATGGGGATCAGCTGCTATTTCTCAAACCATCTTTAAAATGCAAAAGAAAGCTATTAGAATCATCACCAGGAAACCTCACAATGCTCCATCAAGGCCTATTTTCCGTGAATTAAATTTGCTACCACTCCCATGCATCTACATTATGTTTCTAATTCTAAATATAAAAAATAACATCGGCAACTATTCTCTTAACTCTGCCTATCATCATCATTACACCAGAGGCAGGAATGACTTCCATTGTGGGAATATAAGAACTAAAGCATTGAAATTAGGACCCAATGAAATGGGCATCAGATTATTTAACAAACTACCCAAAAGTATCAAGGATACACAGGGAACTGCTGCATTCAGGCATAAATTAAAAAGATATCTACAGCGTAAAATGTTCTACTTGGTTGGCGAATATCTCAACAATATTCCCAACCAGTAAGTTCATACTTTTAGTTTCCAGCAATGGTCATGGTCTGATTCATGTTTGTGATCAATGATTTTTCTGAATTTCATATTGTATGTGCATGTTACAGCCGATGTTCATGGGTTTGTACCAAACACTTATGTAACTATGAGCATCTATTCTTTTATGTATCTTAACTGAGCCTGTGTCTTTGCTCCTCATTTGACGTGCCTTATATCATGTACATACTCCACCCACCTGGTATTTTTGTATTGTGATCTCTGGGCAAATCAAAAGTAATAATAATAATAATAATAACCAATGCTGCAGTCCCCGAGCGCTTTGCTTGGTAATGGAATCATCTGGCGCTCCCACAGTCCATTCGCAACAAGATCCGGGAGAAAAATTGGCTCAAATGTTGGTTTTAGCGTTCCAGACTGATAAAATGCTGCTCAACACCATGGAGTACCTTATCAGAGACAGGAGACGGACAAGAGACAGAGACTGAATTGGCGTCCACCCTTCATTGGCTTTCAGACAGAGCACATACGATACATCAAAAAGACAGAGAAGACATCAAGTTGGTGATTCAGGAGATACCATAAACACTAAGGCTGCAAGGTATCTGGAAGGAATTAACCCAGCTCCACTTACTCCTGGTTGGTGCTTTACTCCTCAAATACATCAAGGTCATCTCATTTTGGCAACCCAGTAAAGCACTTCAGGATGCAATTCACTCACTGGGGAAGTGGGTGGGTCCCACCCTAGGGTTTCCCAAAGTTAAACCCCAACACTACATTTGGTCACAAAATGACTTCTTTTCAAATCCTATAGGGACTATTGTATCAATTTAGAGCAAAATTGAACTTTGAAAATTTAAAATTTTTGATATTTAAACTTAGACGATAGCACTTGGGGCCACAGATGGTGTCCAGGTTGCATTAATATGCTAGTTTTAATCTTTAGTAATTAATTCTAATCAGTAATGCAAATATAAAAATTTTTATGTACCAAGGCTCCCTGGTCAGTCAAACCAATTGAACGGCTAGCTAAATTTGCCGCCCAGCTCCTGGCTCTTCAGCAATGTTTACTTTGGCAATTTGACGAGTTTCCCGAAGGACCCATCACTGTCGTACCATTGCTACAAACCCATTGTAAACCTCTTTGGGGGTATTGTACCATTTTGGAGCAAGCTCTTGCTCTGAAAAACATCGCTTCACAGACAGAATCATCTCCTAAAATGGAGAAAGACAAGGTTAAAAAATGGGGCACATCAATGCCCCCTGCTTTGCCGTTGCAGGGTATGTTTGAACCCATTTATAGCTTCGAGCTACCAAACAAAAATAGTCTTGTTTCAAGCAAGTGCCTGAAAATCGTGAAAAATAACTTGCCTGACCCGATTCAGAAAATAGCAGATGCCGATGTGCAAGGGGTTTCTGAAAGGATAGGTAAAATAGGACTTACGCAGACACCGGCCTTATCATCTCCTGCTGCAGCAGCACCTGTTGCAGCCAATACAGGCACTGTAAAAAGCAAAAGGCACAAAAAACCAAAGCACAAGCCGCAAACAAACCGGTCGGAATGGACACAATTGTTCCCGAGTGGGACCAGGCAAAACAACCTATGAACCCTAGCTTTGCATCACCATCTACTTCTGTAGTGGAAGTCAATCCAGCCCTCCCGCTTGTCAAAAATATAAACACCGGCCTACAAGCACACACATCGCATGGTCAGGATGACGGAAGCTTCATTGTCATCTCTATGAAAAATGGTAGGCCCTTAAAAAGAAGGAGGGTTTTTAAATCTCCTGAAATTACCCAAACCAAAAGATTTGTACCCATTGAAACGACTGATACGATGGAGACTCAGCCGTCCATTTCAAAGACACCTAAAATTCCAGCCATAACAGTACACAATGTTACAGGGTGGGTAGATGTGACAAAGGAGCTGATGGCAAACCTACTCATTCCACCGAAATGCACCTTGAAAGGTTTGAACACGGTTGCCATAAACTGCAGAAGCACAGATTCATTACCAGTGACCCGTCACTCAAACTCGGACGACACAAAAGTACAGTGCTGGAGGGGAAAGTGCCGAAAAACCTGACACCAGGTTTCCAACCCCGTAAACCCTGTGTGTGTGAGTGTTTGTGACTTGCGAAGGTCAATTTGTTTGCAAATACCTGAGCGAGGGAGTAAGTGTTATATAATTTTAATTTATTTTTTCATTTGTATGAGTGACGGGTCACTGGCGTCGGGCTTCCCGCCCCGTAAACCCTGCGTGTGTGTGTGGTTGCGACTTGTGAAGGTCAATTTGTGGTGCAAATACCTGATCAAGGGAGTAATTGTTTGAACTATTTATTTTATTTTTTCATTTGTTTGAGTGACGGGTCACTGGCGTCGGGCTTCCCGCCCCGTAAACCCTGCGTGTGTGTGTGGTTGCGACTTGTGAAGGTCAATTTGGTGTGCAAATACCTGATCAAGGGAGTAATTGTTTGAACTATTTATTTTATTTTACATTTGTTTGAGTGACGGGTCACTGGCGTCGGGCTTCCCGCCCCGTAAACCCTGCGTGTGTGTGTGGTTGCGACTTGTGAAGGTCAATTTGGTGTGCAAATACCTGATCAAGGGAGTAATTGGTAGAACTATTTATTTTAAATTTCATTTGTTTGAGTGACGGGTCACTGGCCTCTGGCTTCCCGCCAAACAATAACTTTCCCACCCCCTTCTATATTCCACCTATAAGTGCCCTTAAGTGTACGGCCTTGGGTTTTACTTTCTTTCCATGCACTCGGCCGTAGTACGTTCTTTATCTATTTATTATGTTTATATGTTAGATAATATTTACATTGACGACATTTTATATGGTTGTACCATTTTTCAAAATGAATCAAGAATTATTATGATGGGGCGTTGAGTATAGGTTTATGGATCCTGGAGGACGAAGGCTCGAAAAAGTCTGGGAGACACTGAAATAAAGTTGCTGTGAACGAGGAAGGTATAGCTGTGATGTTTCAAAATTTTTCATCCAGGTTGTGAGAGAATTAATGTATGATACCCAAATATTATTAGTTAAATGCCAAATTTTATGCACGATTAAAGACAATACCAAACAGATTTATTAAAATTACCCAAGTATCTCCTGCAAACGTTTGGCTCCATGACTATAGAATGTTTGTATTTAACCTAAATGATCATGGCATATATTTAACAATAATGTGAGATTGTTTTTAAGTCAAGAATCTAGAATTTACGTATACCAACCTTTGTGGAGAAGGCAAACATTTTTACATTGAAATTGAGTTCACTTAGCAATTCACTCGGCAGAATTTCATTGAAGTTTTCCATTTCTTTCGTTTAATTTTACAATTTTAGTAGTAGTCTCATATTCATTTTCTCTGATGGGGCTATATTTAAGTAGAAATTATCCGTTTTTTATTTTGTTTTACATATCAGGTTATATAGTATTGTATCTGAATAATTTAAAACTTATCATATTATTTGATATATTACTACAGGGTAATTTTTCGATCATTAATCGTTGTCAGTAGTTGTTTTAAGATATGCTCTGTGCCGTGTGTAGGTCATTTATATTTATGAGTATTTCTCCAGTTAAATGTTTCCCATTTTGAAGTTAAGCTTACTATGCATTTTATATTTATCCTACAAATAGTTTTCGCCTGCTCTTTTTAATTTGTCTGGGTTCATTGCTTTGCAGTGTTTTGTAGTGAAACGGTGGCGAATAACCCATGATTAACCAGGTGGATTCATACAGACAGCAATAATCCAACAGGGCATTTTATAATTACCCAGGCCATTACTAAATGCTTTCACTCGCCTAACATTACAATAAGATTGAAGATTATTTTCCGTAATGTTTATACATCAAAATAATACAAAAACGAGGCATGGATATAAGGACGATTTTCTAGCCTGGAAAATGTATCACCAAACCTAGGCACACTTTATTACATAACGCGAACTACCGGCATGGCGATTTCCTTCTGCTACTTGTGACGCTACCGGCACTTTGCATTATGGGGTACCAATATCTGCTAGTTATCGCGCCTTAAATTACTTGCTTTATTGGGTATGTTAACGTGGCCATTTTGGAATGATAAATCTGGGGGCTCTAATAGGTGCCTTAATATGCGACCGCGTTTGGCAAATTACGTAGGGTGGCTTTTAAGATGGTGTTCCCAATTAATTTTTGCGATTACGGCGTCTAAGTTACGAGGTTGGACGCAGCTTAATTTGCCAAAGGTTGAAACACGTGGTTAAGCTACGCTTTCCTTGGTCGTCGAATGTGAAAGTGAATAAGTTATTCGTCCTTCATTGAAACGCCTGGTGAACGTTACAATTTTTGAATGAAAGGTAAGAAAAGTATTTTAAGAATTCTTGGTAGATATTATTTTCAAAGAAATTGAGTATTTGATTATTTCATAGGTACATGATATCGTGAGCGTATCAAGAACCCAGTGGAAATATTGTTGCTGAAGCTATATTCTGCTCGTTGCTTTTGATTGAGTTTCTCCTAAAGGAGGAGAACTTGGATTCTCTTATTTAGAATTTCATTACAAACCTTGTTCAATTCTTTATATATGCGCAGTTACAAAATTGCGTTGGTTGTGTGTGGTTCGGAAAATACAGATATTCGTAATTTAATTATTCATCAGTGTATTTAGGTTGACCCTTGTAAATATTTAACACGTTCTAAGTGGAGAAATTAGACTTTATTAAATCTATTGTGTGATTGCAAGTGTGGGTATGTACTAATAGTAAATAGTGCGTATGTTTGTTGTAGTCGGTTGCTTGCCCGGCTGGGGGTTATCCTGGATGAATGATTAACGTCACATTGAAATATAAAAACATCAGCTGCCACTCAAAAGTAATGGGATGGGTAGAATAAATATTCGATGCTTAAAATCACGTTCAGTGAAACACATCCGTTTTCCATCAAACATTTGTCGAGAACACCAACGCCAAAACAAATTATGTAGACGGTTAATGGCGAAGAAAGTGTCGGATGAATTTATGAGATAATAATTGTTGCATTCTTTGGTGTTTTGGTGGTTTTCGATATTTTCAAAGCACCATTGTTCCTCAAAGTAAGGAATGTTGGTACTCGAAATGTACTTTCTATTGTATGGATCGACTTCTTTATTTCAAGTCTGATAATTAAAAAGGGCATGTGCAGTGAGAACTGAGTAAAGCAGAACTTCCTGGTTACGTTAAATTTTCCTTGGAGGACAAGTTTCCGTTGTATACATTATTATGAGTTCATGATGCCATCAACAAACCTAGGCCCACAAGATAAACATTTCTCGACAAGGAATAGGTTATGAAAACGACCAAAGGTTGAGTGTTAAATTTTTCAATGTAAACGTGAACGCATTACTGCTTGCCTTTGAGGCAACCCAGCAACTTTGATTTGAAAGGGGTTCACGACTTGAATCTTGTTTATACAAAATAATCATCAGCAGAGAATGCTTATCCTTATATTTTATATAATCACTCAATGAATAATCAAACTGTGATGTGCTAGGTGGTATTAGTAGATCTTCACATAGCCTTTGACATTCCAGGCAGATTGGCCCTCTGTTATTAATGCATAAAATCCGGTTGCTTATTAATAACATTAGCGAAAGAGCAATGTCCTTACCCAGAAACAATCGTTGTAACTTTGATTTTCCTCAACTCTGTGTGGAGGTAAGTACATATTAAGTGCTTCAATACTCATTTCTAACATTGGCAGAGCACTTTGGTGTGGCCATTGTTGAATGTACCCAGGAAATTGTCTCTAATATCAGATAATTATCTACAGTTTATTGTTTGGTATTGGACTTGTGAACATTCTATGGATTTTCCTTATTCTATTATCTATCTCGACGTCTGGGCTATTATTTAATTTTTTACTAAATAGTATACCAACGCAGGGCGTGGTAGTCCAGGGGCTAGAGTGGATGACTGCTGACCAGAGGGGCCCGGGTTCGATTCCCGGGTAAGGCACAATAGGCACCTGCAGCTCCACCCAAGCTCTGTGATTTTCCTGGGAAACCATAACCGGCACAGGGAAAGGAACTGGCCCCCCTGCCCTGATGTGTGAATTTCACACGCCGTCGGGCTTAGTACTGGGTGAACTCTACAAATCACCTACCGAACTGACCTTCCGGTTAATTACTGTGTTTATGGTTTTTTTTATTACCCCAGCTCTTTTATGCTCGTGCAATAGCATCTAAATATTTACCGCCATAATATTTATCCCCATGCTATAAGGCAAGCTTATGTTGTTTAGAAGAGCCTCTTTTTACTTAAAAAATCCAGTCTCTCTGAATTCTGTTTCTCCCTTTTAATATTCCAACCAAATCCCATGCATTATTTTTGTAATGCTTATCGTGTTTGAGCTCTGCTGAAAACTGTGTATATCACTCAACTCCTCAATCAATGAAGTACATTGTACATTGAAAGTTAAAATTATTTACTCCACTGTCAGCTGTTCCTTAAAAGGGATTTACTTTCACCATCTCATCTAACAGACAGGTTGTCTGGGTCATCACCTTTTGGAGTGTAAACTACCCTTATTATATCCACATAGTTCTTTCTGGGGAGCATCATTAATTAAGGGGGGGGGCATTTTTAGTGTGTTGTACAAGACATGAGCCCTTTGCAATGCCAGTATGTAGATTCAGTGAGACAATGTATGAGAATTGTGCATGTCAGGCTATTCCAATTAATTGGATGATAGGGTATGGGATGAAGGAAGGGAGGTGGACAGAATGGAAATCAGAAGAGGAAGTGGTAGTCATGGTGGGGGAGAGGAGGGGATTGTCATTAAGGAGGCAGGGAGATGGATGGGAAGCTTATTGATTGGCTTAGTGAGATGTGGAAGACTGTGATAGAGGTAGAAATACAATGGGGATGTTGGATGGGATGAAGTAGGAAAGGAAGGATGCGGGGAAGATGAGGGGTTGTTGAAGAGTAAGATGTTGGGTAGTGTTATGTTAGGAGAGGAAGATAATTAATGGGTAGTTGATTCCACTGAAAACCTACTTTCACTGGTAGGTTACCAATACTAATAATGATAAAATAAAAAGACCTGTATTTTTCCATTTCTCATTGTGTTGTCCTTTTTCCAAACTATAGGTGGTGTGAAATTGACGTGCCTCAACTCCCTGAGTACATCCGAAAAAAGGCATGTATTACATCAAAGGATCATTCATCACATTCACGCAATACTTCAATGATGCTGAGCATTGTCCAAAGGATAATCCAGTCTGTTACTGCTATCGCCAGGGCACCACTTGGGAAAATTCAGAGGTATGTGGCATTTCAGGGAGAGCATGTTTCACTTAAATCAGAATGGTGAAATTGAATGAATGAAATGAAGAGACTCTTTTGCAGTGTATTTTGTCATGGAGGCCTTTACTTGACATTTTGAGGACATTTTTGTGTATCTTGACTTAAGTCATCCAATTGCATTTTGTGAAGATCTCTGCGCCTCGGAAGATGTTAGTTTTTCATTTCCCTCGCCATCTTCTGAAGTAAATCCTTTTGCAGTGTTCATTACACATTGTACTATGTGACTTCGGTGAGTGATGCTGGATTTTCTTTCGAAATGGAGTGTTCATCCATCTTCTTTCTTCATTTGTAAAGGCCTGTTGATAATGATGATATTTTCACTATCTTTTAATGGTTAATCCTCTCAGAAGTACTGATGCCCTTCACCGAATCACGCATCATAGCTATTAGTGTAGTTGACCCAGCCTGAATTTTGGTGTTTTTGAGGAGGAATGAGCAGCTGGCTATTGCTATTGGGATAAAGGAGTAGGAATTCCAACACACGAGCAACATAAATCGTACAATGAAGAAACGTTGCACTGGGCTAATTTGCGAGGAATTTAGTTTTTCTGGACCAAAATTCATTCCACTTTGACAAAGAATGAGGGCATAGCGAGATAGGTAGTGAAGGTGTTGGAAGTTAATGTTTCCTTGCCGAAGGTTGCAGGTTCCATGTAGGCATTGCCACAAGATCGACTTGTATGTAGGCTGTATATTTCTTATTTTGCTTTGTTGTGCAATTTCGAAATCTGAGATCCCTTTGAGAAACCATGGTTGGATGAAAATCTTTTGGCTGGATGACGTTTAAATAGAGATAAATGTCATGCGCCCACAAAAAGTGAAGTTGCAGTTAATCTTCTTCACGTGATAATGAGTAGTTATTAGTGCGTTTGGTGCACCAAGTGGGAGTTGGTTAAAGTAGCAGACCGAATCTCTGATCACTTATGGTGAACAGGCAATGGGCCTGAGCTGCTTGGAGTTTCCATTTTGGTTATGGTCGCAGCATCTCCAGCAGTTTCATATGTTTCAATGTGTTATAGGTAAACACCAATGTGTTCAAAAGTTGGCTTTAACCCCTTCCACTTTGATTTATTTTCTGAATGTCGTGGCCCTATCCTACATTTATTTTTTCTGTGGTTCATTTGAAGTGATATGGCAGGTGATGAAATGAAATTTTGTAGTTGGCAACCAACGTAGAATAGCGAAATATAAATTGATTATGATTTCATGTTGTAAAGTATTCCAACTGGTTAAATGATTTTTCGTCGTCCACTCCTTTGCCTTACAAAGCAACTATTTGAAAGTGTAAAAGTGATTTGCGATGAACAGGATACGAACTTGGATCTTAAAATGCTATATATATAAAGCTGCCGTTTATATATATTTATAAAACATAAGCAGTTGCCTCTGGAGAAGTCTCATCAAAAGTGATGATATGTTCCCCATTCCATGACCTCTTTTATAATTCTGAACTGGTAAACATGAGAATGAATTAGGCCTAGTGCTGTCACATCTCATCTTTAGGTGTTCATCACCTAATATTGGAGGTTATGATCATAACTGTTGCTGCCGGGAATCCTTTGATATTGATGGGAAAATGGAACGGGGCAGTGGGTGAAGGAAGGGAGGGTGATGAGGTGGGTGACTACAGACTACGACTTACTTTGGGCACCATGCAAGGCAAATGCTTACAAGGAAAGTGCCAAGTGAACTCAGGAAGGTATCACGTAGATTCTACTAGTTCTTGGAGAGTGATTTGCACTGTAGTATTTATATATCCCTGACTGGTTTTTGACATTTTGTGTCATATTCAGGGGAGAATTGCATTCCTGCTGGCAGTAATGTTGAAAGGAGGGGGTTAAGGGGTTGTTGGGCGAGTGTGAAGTGGGGACTGATTGGCTGGGTGAAAGAGCCAAAAGGGTGGTTGATAGGGGGAGGGCGAGGGAAAAGGGAAGCACTGCTTATGATGGTCTAGTACATTTTGACAATTCATGTGATCACTAAAACGTCGCACCCCATCACAGAAGTGCCACCACCGGTCTGGACACACTATGATCATGGCTGAGCGATCTTTAAGTATGATCAAATTGTAGCTTGCAACATGGGATAACTGATGATGTCTCTTGTCTGCTGTAGATGCAACAAAAATTCATACACAGCTCTCCTCTTCAGTGAAAAAGAAACACTTGTTTCCACTCGTTCTTCCTTTAGTGCTTGCGTACTCTGTGGGTTTCTGGCCTTTTGTGTTTCCAAGGGTGGGGGTGGGTGTGGGGAAGTGGGGAGGGAGTTTGAATCTTCAATTATCTGCACAGGTATTGGAGGGTGGCAGGCCGTTACGTGCCCTCGTGACGGAATGAACGGGGATAGAAAACAATGGAGAGTTGGAGGGAGGCACTTGTTCATTAACTAGGGTTGCGTTGTTCATTGCACCACTTCAAGAGCTACAAGGATGTCCAGTCACCTCCTTTCACCTTCAGTGTGGAGGGGAGAAGTTGCCATGGTTACTCTGAGGCAATGGTTGTGCAATATTGATTGTATTTTCCCTTCTTAGCGTATCCAATGCTCATTTTGCCTGGTCTTGATGCTTCCTCCAGTCTTGCCTCTGTACTTAGCTTCGTGTCCAAGGTAAGAAGGGTCCATTTAACTATGATTTAGGAGATTGCATCTTGCAATGGAAGACTAACAAGAATATTAGTATTTAATCTCTTTATTCAAAGCAGATCTTGAACCCGGTGCACAAGGTGAGAAGCTTTCCCTTGATTTGCATTTATATTTGGTGCTGCTGTGCACGCTTGCTTGGAATTGGAACTTGCAATGATGGTGGTTGCACTGGCAGTTCCTTGACGGATTCAGAGGATGGGTCCGGTGATGTTTTTCTTGTTGACTGTCGGAATCAGCCAATCACCGTTGCGCAGAAAATTCTTTGCATGATCAGTTTACACCGCAAGTCTGCTCTCTTGAGAATATGTATTCAATAATACGATATGTGCTTATATATAAGTCCACTTTGGAATGCAATATTTCAATGAAAAAATCAAGGTTCGATGCATTTTCGAGAGAGGTATTTATACCAAGCTAAAAAGATATTATTTGAAATGTCAGTTAAACTTCTGCTAAGTCAGATTTATATTATGGTCAAACCTTAAAAAGTAATCAGAATTAATATTGATACTTTAAGTCAGCATACTATATTTGGCATTAAAAGAGTTCAATTGTTTTCCTTTGTGTCCTTATTACTTGATAATTTGAAGAAATTGTATTGAAAAATAGAGTTTCTTCAAAATGAGAAAGAAACTAGTATTGGGGGTTCATGAGAAATGTAAAAAAAGGAACTTACAAATGGAAGTAAAAATTTGGGGATGGGGTATAGAAGGGGTTGACCTTCACGAGGTCTGTCATCGAAAGGATCCAGCGATGAACCTCTGCATGATTTAGTCAATTTCAAGAATTTGGTGGTGCAATCACAGGGGACTTTCTCCAAATGGCAAGCATTGGTCGAGGTTTTCTGAATAAAGTCTGAATGGAGATGAGTCACAGGTCTACAACTATAACCTTGAAATCAAAGACCCATCTTTCCATTTGCCATTTGACTAGACAAAGGAGGCGTGACAATTGATAATTACCATTCCAATTGAATTGGCTTTGCCTGTTGTTTTTATAAGTAGAAGGGATGCTGGGTTGAGTGTGTGAGGCCCCTAGGAGAGTACTTCGAAGGGGACAGTAATGGCCTCCTCATTGTCCTAGGGAAACTATTCATTTCAGGATATTGCCTGGCTGTATCCAGGCAGACCTCTACTACGAATTTATATGGCGAGTGGGAATTCATGGACCAGAGAACAGATGACTGGATTGATCAAATGAAAGAGGGAAGAAACCTTGTTGTATGCAATTCATTTCTCGTTTACGATTGAGGAAGACTCAAATTATTTTCATTATAGATTCAAGGGTACCCCCGGGAATATTAGAATATTTGTAATAGCTGTCGTAGTGGTGTAGTTCACTGCATGTTATAACCAGGGCATAATGCTTAAGATTCTTTGTGTTTCAGATACTGCTTCAACTAAACCACTTTGAAGAGTTCTTATCTTCATTCTTTATTCCTTTTTCTTTGCCTTTAAAGCCTTCACACTGGCAGTATTGTTAAAATACTCTCTTCGAGCAACTTCGAATAGATTGTGTCTTAACTTCCCCTTTATTTATTTTCTTTAGAAGCCTTAGAGCCTTCTAATTTTTGTGTGTGGGATTTTAAATTTCTTCGTATCATTTGTCAACATTGAAATAATTTGATACTTTTTGTAAATTGTGGTATGAGCAATAGGGGTGCATCTAATGCACTGTGAAATGCGGTACATTGCGTGGAATAAATGAATGTCACTCAGAAGATATTTGTAGATTGGAGGGATAGTTGACTTATTTGCAGGCTGCCTTGTGTCCCCGGCTGCTGTGGTGCATGTGGGAAAAGGGGAGTTGGGATGAGTAGTGATGAGGAGAGAAGACATAGAACAAAGTAGTGGGTATGTAATGATAATTATAGTAATACTTAATCCATTTTTAAAAATGGAGCTACCATTTAAAATGTCATCAATATAAATGTTTTAAATTTAATATATAAACATAAATTCTTGTAAATTTATTCTTGGAACTCTGGATAGTCTTGATTTCAGCTGAGTAGGCAGATAAGTAGATGTAGATAGTTGGGTAGTCGTATCTTCATGTAATGGAATGTGTTGTAAGTGGTGGAGCACGAACTGTTTCCTTGGTAATGATTACATTATCTTTATTGTCACTTGGGATTTGTTTATCGTTTTCATCAGTTCCTTCACGCTTTGGGATATCATAGAAATGATGTTCTAAAAGTGTGTTCAAAATATCGTATCCCTTCTGTTCTATACAGCTATGACTGCCTAAGGGGTTATAGTGAATGTTGCTGGTAGGAAATATATAATATCTCTCAAAAACACCTTAAAGTTTCACAAAAACGACATGGACAGCTTATAAACTGATGAGGGTTGGAGAAATAGCTCATAATAGTTCCAAATTAATCCTATGGGACATGAAACCCCCAAAGATTATATACATTCATATTAAAATGTGAGTGGCCACTTGGTACTGGGGGCAAAAACACGTATTAATATGTGAGCATACCGCAAAGTGTTAAGAGACAACTGCTGGGTGGGGGTTTTTATTTTTGGGATACATAAATTTAAATTTTAGTGCATTTTAACATTATTGAGTGAAAAGAAAAGTTTTTTACTCTAAGCTTAATTGTTGAAAACGATTATATAATTTCATGCTTTTGTCGTGTTATTAAATTGAAAAAAGTGGTTACTTACCAATATGGCTATTTCTTCATTATTGAATGCCATTAATTGTAGTTGTTTTGAGGTTTATTTACACCAATACACACTTAAATAATATCTCACAGAGTGCTGCGCTTGAGTGTGGTGGACTGCAGAAGCACAGAACTTGACAGAGTGGAACGTTGCACTCTCTGCGGTGGTATCATGTATCCCTCATCTGCGTATGTGACCATTGCCTCACGCAACTCTTGTGTGAATGATTTTTAGCTGCAGTTAGTGAATTTAGGCTATGGGAAAAGCTGACCTGATAATTGTGGCGGAGGGTCTAATTTGGGACTTTTTCTTGGCACTTTTGAAATAGCTCCTCTGTATTTGTTGAATAACCAGTAAATGAGACCTAAACGTAAATTCAAGTGGCTTTGCTGTCTTTTTGAACCGTAAATATCGGTATTTCTTTCCAGTTTTACCTTAGGGTCGCGAGTGCATCAGTGTCCATCATATTCAGAAATTCATGCTGCTCAGGACTGCTGTAATAATTGTCTAGAGCTATCAGGTAACCTTTACGGAGCAACTTTTCTGATAGTTTTGGTGCAATCCACGAGGTTTTGGTTGAATGTTGCACGTCAACTCCTGTCTGACAATTTATGAGTTCCGTATCTTTCCCTGCATACATTATCACATTCCAAACGAATACACTCCTTGCTTTAAAGGGCTTGTAAAATTCAATGTCAAAACACGACCTCTTTTATGGAATGTAGACCGTCCACCCTAAACATGACCTTTCCTAAGTGATAGATTTTCATAGTTGGAAACAAACACCTCCCTCGGGTATGTAACTCTCCAAAGGTTTTTTCTAATGATTGAAGATGGGCGTTATTTGGTACAGCATTGGGGATACTGTCTTTTGCTGCCCATACAAATTGTTTTGCTGTACTATGTAGTTAAATGTGTTATCTTGCATGAAATGTTCAAATATTTCGTCCGCCTCAGTTTTCTTGACTAAATGACCTGCCTTAAATCTAGCCGGGAATCGACAACTTGGGAGTTCCTCCTTCAACCCAAAAGCTGGAATGTGATGTCATGGTCCTGCCATCCTCCCTTTCACTCTCTGTTTTGCTCTCAGAAATGCTGTGCAATCTTTGTAATCTGTTAGGAAACCCTGCTGCTCTCCCACTCGCCCTGGCAGTCGTCATCACGGACCCACAGAAAGAGGGTTCCTCCTCTGATTGCAAACCGCTTTCCGCTTCCTCACTAAGCTCCCACATTTTATTTCTATAATCATCGGGCAGTGTAGGTTTCCTGTTAGCCATTTTGTAGGTAACTTAGCATATGGTCTAAAAATTATAAACTATAGACTCGAGCAAATCCTATGAAAGAAACAAGATAACAAATTCCTGTCCCACATTTGTAACATGTGCAGAGTTAATGTATATTTCATATGCCCTTGAACTTATTTTTCTTGATGGATTACTTTTGGAGAGTCAAGGACTGCAAACAAAATGCATACAAAATCTAAGTTTAAACATTGAACTTGATACAAAAAATTAAACTTGGGTAAATATAGGGGTAATACTTGTACAGATTCCATGATACATTCCAGTCCAACAATACTACCATATTGGCCTGGGTTGAAGCATGAAAATCAATGCTATTGTTTTTTGATGTAGTGAAACCTTTTGCAACAATGTCATATCCTAATTCCTAAGCCGTGGCACAAGGAGGCAGTGAGAACTTCATGAAGAGTTAATATGATTAGAATGACGTTAAAATTATATTATGTCTTCTAGGTTTTATGTGGATAAAGTTGTCTTTGATGCCTTCAAAGTCAAAATGAAATTTTATTTTTCTCTCTGTAGGCCAAATGGCTAGGCTTTTTAGTCCATGGTCAGTCATGATTTAGGCAGGTTAAAATTTTTCCCCACACATCGTAGTCAACATGATGCCAAGAGAGAGGAAACCGATGAACCTGCCGAAGTCATTGGAAGTCCTGGAAAATCTCTTGTCTGAAACACTCCCTAGTCATGGTCAATGAAAGATCATTGGTGATCAAAGTAAGGTTGGGAAACCTCTTTCACCTGAAGCCACTGACAGACAGTATTATGGAATGTTGAGGGGTGAGACAGGTTGGGTGTGTGTTGGATTCAGCCAAGTCCCGTGATGATTAATGATAAACTGAAAGACTTACAAGGAGTCCAGAACGTCGCTTCTTCTGTTCTCATTTGCATTTGTATGTTATTGCAAGATCTTTACTCTTTCCTAGCTCAAGTCATAGTGTAGAAATTGAGATTGTCCACAGCCATGTCTATTTCATTTCCTAGGGCTTCCATTAAAGACTTTGAATTCACTATATCAGAAGCGTTGAGGATTTCCTTCGTGGTAAATAATCTCGCTGATAATTTGCTATGCAGCCTGGTCTTTCTAATTTTTCATTAACCACACCCACAATGTTCATGTCCATCTCTTTAGATTATTGAGTGCCATATTTGGTAGCTTCCTTGACGAGTGTATGTCTTTGCTGGCCAGGGACTGGTTCACGTGATTCCTCTCCAAGCATTGCTCATCAAATGCAGGCAGCTAGGGGAGAAGAGGTGCATGGAAGTTGAGGGTGGTTGTAGGGGAAGAGGCACGAGTTGGTGGCAGGGCCCTCGGGTAAACCTTTAAGTGGAGATGAGTCAAAACCGTGGTTCTGAGCTTGGTTTGGGTATGGTTCTTCAATTTCTCCTGGAGAAGGTAGAGTGAGAAGAGGTAGAGATAGGGGGCTTGTAAAAGGGAAGGTGGAGGAGGCGAATGGAGGAGAAGAGGCTTGGTTGGATGGCATGAACACTGCTGCAGTATCCCTTTTTTTAATTTTTCACTGCTCAATAGGTGTATGCAATGACAACTTCCTGTAGTGTATAATGTAAGCATGTTATTTTGTTGATGCATCAATTGAGCATCTATTTGTTCTGAAGACTTTTCATATATATCATATTCACAGTATATCAAGAAGAGAGCAAATAGCTCTCTTTTGTAATTCAAACATTTGTTTAACAAATGGGGAATAACCCCATAACGCAACACTATAATTGAAATGACATTGGAAGAAGGTATATGTAAGGCGAATGCGTTGGTGCCTTCCCCTTGTATAAACACAGATTTTGAACCACCTTTTGTGTTCTTTTTGCCTTTTTCTCCTCCGCCATTAATTGCAGCATGGGCAATAGTGTGTTATCTTAATGAGTAGGGTAGACTTCCCAAATGATGGGCAGCTCAACTGAAAACTTCTTTAATTCCCACCATTTCCAGTGTTTGCACTTTCTTCCTCTGCTATTAGTCCAAACACCAAGTAAGGAACCAATTGAGTTGGTGTGGTGCCCTCATCAGTTGCAACCACGTGTAATTTCCGGGAATTTACTCTGCAGGTGTGAAGTGCAGTGTCACAAAGTGGCCTCCACCATTTTCGCCCCCTGCCTTTGATTTGGGACACGCTGTCTGATGATGGTGGAGATCCTCCCCTCCTGTTCCTTAGTTCTAGTGGAATATAGAATTCGGCTGAGGCCAGATCTTTGTAGTCATCCTGTTTTGTGTTCTCAGTCTTGCGAGTGGACTCAGTGTACACACAATGATTGCAATGGTGCTCATGGAGTTATCATGCTACAAACATTTCATTATTTGTGTCGTAATCTTAATCTGAAGTTCCTTTCTACGCTGAAATAATATGTCCGATGTATAGCTCCCTCAGGAATCCCTTTCTCTCAAACTTTTTTTTGTCTGAAAAATGCTAATTGCCTTTATTGTGCTCAGGAGAGAATAGCTGGTTTAATACATGCCAAAAATATTTTGTGATTTTTCTTAGTGCCACACACTTTTAATGGATCTGGTACCATTTTATCTCCAGGAGTCAATTCTTTGTTAGGTCTTTAAAATTCCCTGCATGAGTAAGTGTTGACATGTGTGACCATATATGGTGCCAATGCTGATTTACCGAGAATGATTGCTCACATGAATGCCTGCTTAAGTTGTTGAAAGGAATTATTTACTCATTGACAGAAAGACAGTGAGATAATGTACCAAACTGGCATTGTCGATCTTTAGAAAAATTGCCTAATATTTGCAAAGTCTGGATTAGCAGTTCATTGTCATAAATATGCAAAAACTGCTTTTTAATTCCTCTAAATCTATTTCTAGAAGGACCCTCCCTGATGAATTTTACCCCTTGGTCTACATCTGTCCTTCAATTAGACTTTCTCTGTGCCCTAGTTCGGTAATCAGTCAAAATCAGTGCACCATAAATTTTCATAGCTCATTGCAACGGGAATGGGAAGGTTGTTTATTTTGATCATGTGAATATTTCACAGGAAATGTAGATATCACATGCATTATTATTTATTAAGAAGTAAATGGCATATTTCAATGATGTGTCATCCCTTTGAACTCTTTTGTACCGCTGCTCAGAAAGCCTTTTTGTTATCAGCGTGGAAAGCATCGTAGTATGGTGTACTTTTTACCCAATAGGGAACCAAGGTGCGTGTGGTGGGGGTTGTTATGTCATCACCCATAAAAACGAACAATACCACATGCAAAATCAACACATACATGTAAAACTACACCCACGGCATAAACACCCCGCAGAAATCCCTTCATTTAACACTCATGTGAACACATACAAGTTGTACACCAGAAGCCAACATGTTGATATTGCATGTGGTTCAGTTCCCTCTTAGGGGTGGCCACCCACTCAGGGTGTTCAACTTCTTCATCTCGTGGTTATGTGCAGCACTCGAGATTCCCATCCACATCCTTAGGAAACTCACTGTCCTTGAGGTCATTATTGCTATCATCTAGCTCCTCTTTATTGACTAGGCAGTTAACTTCCAGGGGATCAGTATCAAAGCAGCAGCAGTCTAATCCTCCGATGGGACCTCACCAACTCCCTCGGCACTGATATGATTTCCTTGGGCATGGTGTAAGGTTTTACATCCAGGTCATCTTAGAATATTAGGATGTGTCGATAAGAGTGCCCTCTGTAGTGAATATACATTGTTCATATATCCACACACAAGTATTTTTTATTTGTGTGAATGGATCCGTAATGGCTTGAGTTTTATTTTAAATTATGCAATGTTCGTAACTGAATGAAGTTGTTGATCTCAGGGAACAATGAGTATCACACAGCTGCAGTATGGTGCAGGTGGCTCGATTGGAATATAATGGCAATGAAGATGGAGAAAGTGCCTGATCATTACTGCATATATTAGTGGAAGGAATTGGTTTTCAATCAGGTATGCATGCAGCCAAGAAATCATAGGGAGTCTAGGGTTTCATTCAATCTCAGTTTCATTTGATCAGTTGCATTCGTATCTCCAGTTATTCCAAAGTCTCGTGGACCATTTCCATCCAATGCAATGGAAAGCACAGATGAGACTGGACGTCGCACTCCTCTCCCCGACTTTCGCTCCACCTGCCACACACACCTGAGCTGGAGGAGGTATATCCATGTGACCAGAAAGCTTCCCATCCCCCCAGCCCACTCTTTGCTTATGCAATACATTCACTAATTCTACACAACTCACTCCATCCTCTTGTTGGAAGTCCCGAGCAACATATTTTCTCTGCTTGCGGAATCAAACTTAATGGTGGAGGGCATAATCTTGGTTGTTGCTGCCAGGAATCATTTGATATTGATAGGAAAACAGAATATGACAGTAAGCAAAGGGGAAGAGGGTGATGAGGTGGGTGACTACAGTTAAGTTATGAGGAATGGCCCCTGGGGGGAGGGAGCAATTGTGATTTCCGCTAAAAGGCAAGGTTTAACCTTCAACAACTCTTGCTTTGGGCACCACGCAAGGCATAGGCATACAAGGAAAGTGCCAGGTGAACTGGGAATGGTTTCAGGTAGACTACTAGGTCTTGGAAAGAAATGATGCTTGGGTATTGTGGTTTCCAGTGTAGTATTTTTATTTTCTCGACTGGGTTTCAACATTTGGTGTCATCTTCAGGGGAGAATTGCATTCCCTTTGGCAAAGATGTGCTCTGTTGAAAGGAGGTGGTTTAGGGGAGGGGTAAGGGGTTGTTGGGTGGCTGTGAGGTGGGTACTGATTGGCTGGGTGGAAGAGCTGTGGAAATGATGTGTGAAAATCAAATGTCCCCCTTTGATTTCCACAGATCTGTTAGTTTGAGACAGGTCGTCCTAAACAATGTTTTCAATTAATGACAATTACCTTAAATCATAAACATAATAAATAATCAGCCTCAAGGTCAGTTTGGTAGGTGGTGGTGGAGTTCACGCGGTACTAAGCCCTATTTAGTGGAAAATTCAAGCATCAGGGGGGGGGGCCCTGTGCCATTTATGGTTCACCAGGAAGATCTGGTACCTTAAAATTCACAAAGCTTGCTTGGGCCTGAGGGTTCCTGAAGAGGCTTACCCAGGAATCGAACCTGGACCTTCTGGTCAGTAGGCCAATGCCCTTCTCCTGGATTACCACGTTCATATATTTCATCCATATACGGCCGTGGAAATGTGTAATTTTTAGTGACCGCATTCAGGGTTCGATTATCAAATCAAGGCCTCTACTTTGTAAGTTGTTGAAATGAATTATCTGCTCATATGTGAACAGGATCTCATCTGCTAAGGAATCACTTGCCCTCTTCTCCAACCTCTTGTTGGTAATCCTAAGCAACACGATCATTCGGCAATTGAAATTAAACTTAATTGTGGAGGACATAATTGCGGATGTGTCTATGCAAGAATCGCTGTTTTCCACCTTGGGAATTACTCCAAACCACAAACAATGATTGAAATTGTTTGAAGAAGGTGTTGATGGAGATGAGTCATTGGTCTACAATCATTCTGTTAGTCGGTTGACGAGACAAAGGAGAATGCAACGTGACAGTTGATAATTACCATTCCAATTGAAATGGCTTTTCCAATTGTTTATAAAAGTAGAAGGGATGCTGGGTTGAGTGTGAGAGGCCCCAAGGAGAGTACTTCGAAGGGGACAGCAATGGCCTCCTCATTGTCCTAGGGAAACTATTTATCTCAGGATATTGCCTGGCTGTACCCAGGCAGACCTCTACTACGAATTTATATGGCGAGCGGGAATTCATAGCACAATGCTTAAGATTCTTTGTGTTTTGTAAATTACTCCCACTTAACCATTTTGTAAATTCCTTATCTTTATTCCTTCCTCTTTGCTTTTAAAGCCATCATAAAGGCAGTTGTGTTGAAATACTTTTTGGAAAGAACTTGGAATAGATTATCTAACTTAACTTCCCCTCTCATTATTATTGTTTGTAATATTTAGAATTGGTTCACCAATAGGTTTTCTAAAAATGCATGTTCAACCTGCAAGTTGTATGCTATGAAAGTTGGCCGTTGAGCAAATTCCTCAAATAGGACATCATGGAGGCAGAGCAGAATTGGTAACTATGTACTAGGGTGGCCATGAACAAAAGATGCTGTGTGTGAGCCATGCTGTGGATGCTCTACTACCATAATAATATGTTGATAAGTTAAAATTATAATACCTCTAATCAGTTCACTCATGTGTTTTTTAAATGAATTTCAAGGTAGGGCATGTGAGACATGACATTAGGCTTGTATAATGTGGAAAAGTCAAGGAATATTGAAATCATAATTTGGACTTTTGATTGTGATGTTGATGTATTGCAGTTGAACTATGAGATAAATAATTTTGGGAAGAAGGCAAACTAGGGGTCAAAAGAACAAAATAAGCACTCAAAGCCAGCTCAATTAAATCACCCATCAAAAGAGCATATGGTATAGTTTAGGATAGCGTATGTCCATGCATATGTGGATGAAAAGGGAATTGAAATGAAATGGGTCTGTGGGAGTGGATACATTTCTGCAGAACTGATAGAAAGAGATATTTAACCACAAAACAATTATTGTAATAACAGAAATGTATGGAGTTCATCAAAATTTCAAATTATATAAGATTGCATGATTAGTATAGGCTCTTTCTATACTCTCTTGGGCACATTTAAGAGTAATTTTTTTCCAAAAAGTAACCTTTTCTTAGATTGGTGTTTTTGAAGGGAGTTTTCAATTTATGTTAACCCTCTTAGTGCGGCGGGCCGATATATCGGGTTTCGTATCCCTGGCGAAAAGTGCGGTGGGTCGATATATCGGCTCTTGTGTAGGCTATTGTTTAAATCGCTGTAACTTATGGTTTTTTTCTTTAATAATTTATGGTTTTTGTGCTATCGATAGGTTGAATTCCATATAACTGCGTAACTAATTTTTTAATTTTTTATTAGCAATTTTAAATGCTTTTCCAAAAGCTTAATTCTTACTATAATTTTTCGTTCAGTTTTGTACATGTCGGGAAGCTCAGCCTAATTGTTTGCTCGTTTTTTTTCTGAGTGGTCTTTCCACTATGAAAAGCCACTGAAAGGCTACCAATCTGTTTTCATCTGTAATCTCTTGAATGTGTTGTGGTGTCGTGGTGTTGATATATAACTGCTTATTCAGACTTTGTTACTGCTTTGTAATCATTTTGGTTTCTCTTGCCATCCAGCCTATCTAATCAATTGCGCCCTGTGTAATGGATTACATTGTCAGCAGTTCTCTGTGAGTTAGAACTTGGTTTTTTTCTGCCTTTAGATTGTAAGCACATTGCCTCAAGGAAAGGGGAAAAGTCCCAATTTGACTCAGTGAGATCAGCCTTTGCAACAAAATCGAACTATGCAGAGGCTGACAAAAAAATTTGCAATTCACTGGTTTTTCTTTATTTATTTATAATATTTTCTGCATGTCTTTTTAATTCTTTATTATATTTAAATATCGTAGTTTAATTGAAAAATAATTTTTAAAAAACATTAGTTTTGTGTCTAAAAATCGAAATATAATTGCTAAAAAAATATTCTTCATATTTATGATACTGTAGTAATTACATTTATTTTTCAGATGACGTAAATGTATTACATCATTATTAACTACAATATTATATATTAAAATAAAAAAACTGCATATGGATATCTAAACAAATAACTTCATAAAGTTTTTTTTTCTAAGGTGATACATTTTCTTAAATTACCCTTCGCACTTCTCACTAGTACCCCTGAAATCCCCGCTGCACTAAGAGGGTTAATCATTGTTGAGCTATCCCAGCAGACAATACTTTCTCAAGATATGGACTCAAATATAGCTTGGTAGGTTAAAATAAGTACTTGAGCATCAAAATGGCGAGCCAGATTTTTTAGAAAGAATAGGGCTGCATATGATTGTTCACTATCTTATTCCATTTCGAATCTTCAGCATTAGTTATTCTGTTTTTCTGAACCCAGTAAATTGGTATGTTCCACTTAGAAATCAGTTGGGTTTCTGTTTCCTCCGACATTTTTGATCATAGGTGTTTCAATATCAAGATAGGTGTCTTGCAAAGGCTAAAATGGTTCTGGATTTCAGTTCTCATCAGCATGACTGGATGTGCATGCATTTCAGTTCCATCAGCAAATGTGGCTTCATATGACATGCATTCTTGCGTATACGCTGCTCATCCCTCTATCCTGCTAGGAGTTTCTGCATGAACTAGGGTTAAATCCATTAAACAGGACATCCAGGTAAACTTGTGCCCTGGCCTGACTTATAGAATTGCTGCATTTAAAACTCTTTAGTGCAGGCTACTTGTCCTGGTACCAGCTAGAGTAAGTGACCTCAACCAGACATTGCCAGAGGTACCATCCCCAAGCAAATGCACATTGATATTTGTTCATTAACTGGCATTGCATTGTCCATGGCAGCATTTCAAGTGCTTCAAGAGTGTGCAGTTGCCTTCCTTCTACGTCTGTGTGGAGGGGAAAGGTCCACATTGTGGTTACTCCCTGGCAAATGTTGTGCGAACTTTATTGTTTTTTCCCCTTCTTAGCATATCAAATGCTCATTCTTCCTGGTCTAGATTCTTCCTCCAGTATTGCCTATATACTGTGCTTTGAACCAATAGAAGAAGGTTTTATTTAATTGTGAATTAGGAGATTGCATATTGTCATGGGAAGGTACGAAGGGTAATATTATTTAAACAGTTTGTCCGAAACAGATCTTGGTCACAAGGTGCGCTCTTTCTTGATGTATATATTTGGTGCAGTACTTGGTGCTGCTGTGAGTGCTTACATACTTGGAATAATGGTAGGGTCACTGATGTTTCCTCAACGGATGAAGAGGATAGGTCCGATGATGTTTTTTGTTGACTGTCGGAATTAGGTTCTGCAAAGTAACTGCAAAGGCTGCTTGGGGTGAAATATGTTCCTTCGTAGGAGTTTGATATTGGTTAATGACAGGGGTGACTTACAGGAGGAGTTCCATCAGGATATCCTTATGCATACTGGTGTAGTTTTTGATGCCCTTGGGTCCTATGTTGCCGCATTTCGTTTCTCATTTATTATTGAGAAAGATTGAAAGGATTTCATTTATAGATTCAAGGGTACCCCTGGGAATATTTGCTTGTTTTGTAGAACTGTAGTATTTATGTATTTAACTGCATGGTGTAGCCACGGCATAATGCTTAGGAATCTTTGTGTTTCCAAAATTACTCCTTCCTAAACCACTTTGTAGAATTCTTTTCTTTACTCTTTCTTCCTTTTTCTTTGCCTTTAAAGCCTTCACACTGGCAGTAGTGTTAAAATACTCTCTTCAAACAACTTGGAATAGATTATGTAAGTTCACTTCCCCTCTCTTTATTATATTTTGTATTATTTAGAATTGGTTCGCCAGTAGGTTTTAAAAATTCATGTTCAACTTGCATGGAATGCTGTGAAAGTTGGCCGTTGAGCAAAATCCTCAAATAGGAAACCATGGAGGCAGAGTAGAATTTGTAGCTATCTCTGGTGAAGAATTAACTCTCCCAGCTTGATGTGATCAGGTGACCATCGATGAAGCATTTCAGTATCAGGGGTGAATGGCAAGCCAGAGATCTCACTAGGTGGTCATGAGCGAAAGATTTGCGGTGTGAGCCACTTGATGCTAGTTTAATTGAATCGCCCATCAAAAGAGCATATGATATGGATGAGGGTAGCGTATGTCCACGCATATGTGGCAGATGGATGAAAAGGGAATGGAAATGAAGCGAGTCTGTGGGAGTGGATACATTCCATACATTCAGCAGACAAAACCGTATCAAGATATGCACTCAAATAAACCATGGAAGGTTGGCTTTGGTACTTTATCATTAAAATTGTGAGCCAGATTTTTTAGGAAGAATGTGGCTTAGCGTAATTGTTGGCTACATCATTCCATTTTGAATATTCAGCATTACTTGTTTTGTAATTCTTAACCCAATTCATTGGTATGTTCCACTCAGAAATCGGTTGGATTTCCATTTCGTCAGTTATTTTTGATCGGAGGTGTTTCACCGTTGAGAGAGATGTTTCCCAAAGGCTATAATGGTCTGAGTTTTAGTTCTCATCAGCATGACTGGGCATGCATGAATTTCAGTTCCATCAGCTAATGTACCTTCCATCCTGCAAGGAGTTTCTGCATGAACTCTAATTACATTTGTTCAACAGCCAACGCCCAGGTAAACTTGCCTTCAGGCCTGGCACGTGGATTTGCTGCATTTAGAACTCCTTAGTGCAGGCTACTTGCCCTTGTACTCAGCTAGAGTGAGTGACCTCATCGAGACATTGCCAGAGGTACCATCCCCGAGCAAACGCACGTTGGTGGCTTCAATTTCAAGTCTGTAATTAATTAGGTGCAATTGTTATGTTTTGGGTGCTGTGATTGTAAAATGGTTTGGTGCTCCTTTGGTATTTTCAGTTGTTTATCTCACCAAGAAATTCTACTTCTGCATGTGCCCGTGAAGTCAAGTCCATCGTAGGGCATTTGCCCTAAATTGACAATGAAAGTGTGATGAGGATAATAAAATCCAATAACAATGAATGCTTTATTGCATTGCCATACTGCGGTTAGCACATAAAATGAGATAGTTATGCCATCCTTTGGCGTGGATATCAAATAACCCCTGACCTGCTTCCTGGGGTCTCTTTTCAGATTGTTGGAGCTTTGACGAGTGAATGATGGAGATAATGCGATCCTCCCACTTCATTCCTAATTTGCACGAACCAATCTTTTTTCTTTGGTATGCTACCTCATATTTTGGTATTTTCACTGATTTCAGACTTTCAGGAAGACCTCTATGTCCTCTGGCCCTAAGCAGGAATGATGTCGTTGTCCGACCAAAATAAAACATGACCACCCATCATGTTAGTCAAGTCAGTACTGTCATCAACTTCAGATTCACGCCAAATAAGGGCCACACACAGTTTTCTTGGTAATTATTACATCTTCTTCACGGTCACCTGGGATTTCATTATCATTCCAACTCATGTCGCTTCTTTCACAACTTGAAACTCCGTACTAATTGAAAGCATCTTCAGTTTCACAAAAACAATATGGAAACCTCTCAATTATTAAGGAAATAGCACCTCTTAGTTCCACTTAATCCACCAGGGTGCAAAAATATGTTGAATAAATTTTATTTGTTTTGAAATTGTGAAGAAAAATATATTTACTCTGACCCGAAACACTTGAAAAAAATATTTTTAAAACAATCTTTCTGTTTCTTTTGGTGCCACCAGGACTTGCAGTCAACATTGCTGACAGAGGGCCCCTCCCAAGCATCCTCGGGACGCTTGCAACCATCACAGCTATAGCTCACCTCTGCGCTTCTGCAGCAGTTGTCATTCGTCATGGCTGCCCATCCTGGCTAAATCCCATCCCATGCTCGTGGGACAGGGAGTCCAGATTACTCCCTTTCGCAAGTAGGGTGATCCCATGCAATGTCATCGCGACCAGCGCATCGGTTAAACTGAGAACCACTGTCATTTAAATCCAAACTGTGTTTGCTGCGGAGGCACCCACTTAAGCTCCGCACGCGAAAAGTCCAAGGAGACCCCCGCTACGTGCTTCCTTTGCATGCAGGATCACCTTGCGAATTACCGCAGATGTGAAATTCATTGCGAGGCGAAGAAAAAGAGTTATGAACGCCGCGCGGCCTCGGGCCAAACGATTCCCGCCGGAAGCCCCCTCTCCCACTCTTTCGCCACAGCTGTGGACTCGTCCTCGGCTTTCCCGCCTTCCCTGCCAAGTCCATTCCCCGACCGCGTGGTCACTTTCTCCCAAGCGACTCTGCTACCCTTCCTCTTCCGGCTTCCTCCACAGCTCTCCCTCCCCCTCTCTCAAGTGCGAACCCAGATGATCCGGAACTACTGCGTTGGTTTCGTACTATCATGGCGGGCATTCAAAACGCTCTCACTATTCAAGATAAAAAAATGTATATTCTAGAACAGCTACTCAGTATGCACGCATAATTTGCACACGGGGAACTTAGGGAGCAATTATCTAATTGCCACTTACGCCTACAACGCAGCCATCCTAGCCAGATCATGCAGAAGACACCTGGCCTCCAAATATTTGCAGCAAGCTGTCGACTCCCTGACGGGTTGGTACTCCTGCTGGCGCTTTTCCGTCAATGAACGGAAGACTCAGGAAATAGTGTTCTTCAAAGGCCCGAAGGAACCCGGAGAAATCCTCATCGGCACTGAAGAGATCCCTTCGCAGCGCTTGGTGATTTACCTAGGAATCACCCTCGACAAGCACCTCAACATGCTGCAGCACGTCAGAAGAACATCGGGAATTGCAGGTAACCATAGTCATCCCCTTGCACCAATTCTCGGGAATCAACACCTCCCCTTCTGCAGACTTCATCTATTCTCAGCCGTCCTCCGCCCAATCATCGCGTACGCGGCTCCTGCGTGGTGCAGCTTGATGGGTGCATTAGGAAGATGTATCCTGAATACTACCGATTGGAAGAGTCTGCGTGCAACCTTGCGATTAGGATGGTAGCCAGGCAACGCAGCCCACTGGGAAATTGAGGCTAACTAGTCCCTCCTTCTCACCCTCCGGAGGCGCTCGAGCTGTGTCCCCTGTTGGTTGTCTCGTCCGGCTACCATTGGAAGGGAGTTTACTCCCATTGCACTCCACTGGGACCCGGGCGGGTCCGCTTCTTAGGGCATTAGGGCGGGAAGGCGCCTTGGCACGGACCTGCTGTGCCCGCTCTGCGGATCGGCAGGGGTGTCTTAGGCGTCCCCCTACTTTCCCCTCCCCTCCATTAGGTCGGCTCAAGTCCCCTCACTCACTCATCACTACCAACGCAAACATACTGACACTCACTCCCCACACTGCTACATAGTGCTACTTAATACTATTTTCCTTTTTCTTAAAATCCCCCCACCCCCTTCAAGTAGGTCTCATTGGGTAGAAAGAATTGTTGGTCCCCCTTACCCCCCACTTTGAATCCAAATTTTTTGCCAGATTTGTTCTAAGACCCACTGTTCAGGAGATAGAGGCCCTACCTGCTTTAAGACGTTGTCAGTGGTGCCATCTGTTCAGTTCAACTACGAACCACGTAGTATAACTGGTTTTTGTATTTTTCCAAGACGTTCTTCAAACGCAACCTACCCCCTCCATCAGGGTGCCATACGGTAGTGGGGTCATTTGTTCCCCCCTACCCCCCAATTTGTATCCAAATCTTGACTCAGAATTGAGCTATCTCCCATAGTTCCCGAGATCTTAGAGCCCTTTCCCGCATAAGATGTTGTCGGTGGCGACACAATTGTCAGCCACTTATACTATCCCCTTATTTTACTATATTTTGTTTAATATTTTTCAAAGCCAACTTCGTTAGGATTTTACTGTCTCAAATTGTAGTGAGGGTTGTTGATCCCCCTTACGGTTTAAGAGATACTGGGACTTTCCTCAAAGACGTTGACGGGGGCGACACCTACCAACTCTTTTACGCCCCGCACGTTAAAGTCTCCAGCGCTATTAACAGGTGGGCACGCCTGTTGAAATCTCCAAAGCTCTCAACAGGTGGTTACGCCTGTTGAAGTCTCCTGCTGTAACCACTGCACCGTACTGCTATTTCTCAGCAAGATACCGCCCCTATAACCCCCTTAGGCAGGGGTATCCGAACCATGGATCCCCAAGCCTCCAATACTGACTCCCTCCCTGTTGAATCGCAAAACACGCCCTTTGCTACCATGGAAGATTCCTCTGAAAACAGTGCTGGGACAACCAATCTACAATTCCTTATGAACCTCATCCCAAAACTACTTCCTAGCACCAAGAAAGCTATAATAGAACTGGATGAACACCATCTTAACAACCCACGCATTCAATCCATGTTATCAACAATAAAAGGAGCTAAGATAACCACTCTGTCAGGGAATCCATCCTTTGACCTAAGACCTGACCACTAACCTATCAACCCCTACTCCTACCCCAGTTCATCAGCCAACCTGTCAAGGAACATTGGGTGTAACTCTCCTCAACCAATTGAAGATCCTAACCAGCCGCCCTCACACCAGACTCAAACTCCTACAGTCAAGCGCTCTGCCCCTGCCGATGAGCCCTACCAAACGGTTTCAACCAAAAGGAAAGCCAGGAACCAATCTTCCCCGCAAACCTCTCAAATCCACACCTCTAACCATTTTACCTGCCTCTCCCCCTCCCCCATGGATGACCAAAATGCAGAAATTCCAAATGAAGATGCAGACACAGAACCTCAGCCCTCTCCACCTCCCAAAACCCATATCCTTCCAATTTTTTTCCGCGACATCAACAACTGGCAAATTAAATACCATGAAATCCGGCAAGTCCGCACAATTCCTCCTGTTGCAAATCTCATTCGTAATGACATCCGAGTCCAATGCCAAACCATCTCAGACTTCAGAGCAGTCACCAAAAAGGTAACCTGCAAGAACTACACATACTACACGTACCAGCTCAAATCTGATAAAAAGCCTCATTTTGTCCTTCGTGGAATACCCACAAACACCCCAAAAGAAGCCATTGAAGAAGCTCTGGCGGACATTGGTTTTCCTGCAGAGAAGATCTCTCAACTGCGTTCCACCCGTCCAAACCAATTTCAGAGAGCAGAAAGGAACGAACGCTGTTCTGTTCACGCTGATCACGAACGCTGTTCTTTCCCAGATTCCGGTCTCATTCGCCACGATGCTGCTCTGCATTCTGAATGCATGCCTCTCGCTAGGGTACTTCCCCTCATGGTGGAAAGAGGCACGCGTGATTTGTATCCCCAAAGCAGGGAAGTCACCAGGACCGGCGAACTACCGACCAATTTCCCTTCTTGACGGCCTAGGGAAGCTCTTTGAACGAATTCTCCTCGGGCAGATTGTCTCCATCACGGAAGAACTCAACATCATCCTGGACCAACAATTCGGTTTCCGCAGCGAACATTCCACCACGCATTAGATTGCACGCTTGCTGAATTTCATCAACGAAGGATTCAACCGCCGCCACTCCACCGTCGGCACTTTCTTCGATATCAGCAAGGCGTTCGATCGCGTCTGGCACGAGGGCCTGCTGTGGAAGCTGAATTGCTTCGGTTTCCCCACTTGGTGGAATCGAATAATGGAATCCTGGCTCTCTGACAGGACTTTCCGTGTAAGCTGGGACCGAGCTACCTCAGCTAAGCAAAGCATCCGAGACAGCGTTCCGCAAGGAAGTCTGCTCTCTCCTCTCCTTTTCACCATCTATACGGCGGACATACCCGGGGACTTTTGCAGCAACGTCATCATCGCCACCTACGCTGACGACTCAGCTATTCTAGCGAGGTCGTCGAAGCGGCTCGATACCTTCAGAGGGCGGTGGACTCCTTAACTGAGTGGTTCTCTCGTTGGCGTTTCGGCGTTAACGAAAAGAAGACTCAGGCCATCGTCTTTTCCAAGGGACCATAGGAGCCTGGCGAGATCCTTGTTGGTGTGACAGAAATCCCTTGGAAAAAATCGATTTTGTACCCAGGCGTTGTCCTAGATAAACGCCTCACGATGCGTGCCCACATCCGGAGATCTGCTGGCATCACATCCACGAGGAGAAACCTTCTGGCGCCCATTCTAGGCAATCCTTGTCTAGCGTTGAAGCAACGCCTTCGACTGTTCTCGGCGGTACTCAGACCGTCGCTGCTCTACGCAGGACCAGCTTGGTGCGGAGTCATGGGAGGTGCGGCAAGAAGTGCTCTTCTCGTCAAGGACCGAAAGAACCTTAGAGCAATCCTACGTCTAGGCTGGACTCCGACCAACGAGGCGCTTTGGGAATTAGCGGACACTCCACCACTAGCAGACGTCCTTCGAGAATGCGTGAATTCCTTCCTCGACAGAGCTGCATCCTCTACCCACGAGGAAATACTTGGGATAACATCAATGGAGACCCTTCCATGGGATAAGCATCCTCGCCTGGGCGCAGGGGCCAGCCGCGCAGACGATCAACCTCCCGCTAAGCAGCGAAAATTGAACGCCCATTGCGGGGCCATATGCTCCGAAATGGTACGATAGTGGCGGGGTGCCTCCAGCACTTCGCGCTACTCGCCGAAGGATGGCTGTGTGCTTATCCGGCCATTGTTTTTTCTGATCTGCGTATTCCACCACATAATAACGGACGTATACACGATAGATCAACCAGAGAACATACTGTGCTTTTGAAGAGAATGGACGTGTCTTTCGAGCGCTCCTTCCTTTGATTTTTGTGCACGTTTTGCATGTTTTTAAGTACGAGCCCTTTGTGGGTCACTGTGCCGCCCGGCGGGTCCTTCGATCCGGCCAACGTCGCCGAGCAACGATCCCGCCCCCCTGGGCCGGTCGCTTGCCTCCCCTTCTCCTCCCCGAGGCCGCCCTGGTGCTCGCCCCGCCCAACTACTCGAGCATTCCCTCTTTCCTCTTCTGCCCCCTTCCCCCTTCTCCTTCCCTTTCCATCGTAGAGAACAACATCTCCGATGTGTCAGGTGAAAAGACAATGTGAATAAAAAGTTCTACTCAGCTGCATCACAAAACTGGACCGCTTCGTCACCCGCGCGGTGCGCATGATGTGTTGATTAACATTGGTTTGCGTGGCAATCGCCGTACGACTTCCACACCAGTTGCGTCAGCAAAAGTTTCATCAAACGCTTTAACGTGTGATCCGAATCCCTCTTTTGCCATGAACGCCGGCCCGCTGACTACAGAGAGCTTGCGCAATGCGCTCGCGGCCCTTTCGGTGAGTGAAAGGGACGCAATCCTCGACAATTTCCGTCCTTCGACCGCCTCTGCTCCTTCTACTTCGCCCAAGGACTTGCCTTCTGCCGTTCTCCACGCGACATCCTCGCCTTCAGCAGGAGCCAGCACTACTTCCATCCCTGATGCTCGCCACTCGGCTTCCACACCAGTCCCGGCCGAGCCCATGGAGACCAGCTCCGCTCAGGATGCGGTGAGTGATTCCCTCCTTGCCGGTCATTCAAATCTTGATCCCAATGCGCGACCTGTGCCTGACCGTTTTCTACTCAAAATCTCGCTATCTCAAACCGTTGATTTGTGTAACTGCGATTTGTTTCTTGAGACATCGATGGTAGTGACATCTACCAACCATAACTTCGCCCGATGAAGTCTCCAATACTTAAACATGTGGTTGCGCCAGTTGAAATCTCAAAGTATATCACGCGTTGAAATCTCTCATGTCCTTAACAGGTGATTGCACCCATTGAAATCTCAAAGTAATTTTTCATCAAACTGTGCTTCTCCTAGCACTGTTAGTGTCTAGTTTCACAGCCAAATTGGGTTGGCTTAAGCCGCTCTTAGTGGAGTCCTCTTCTCTCCTCACTCTCCAAGAGTGAGGGCATATTTGTGCCTAGTCTAGCGTCTCAAGCCACCATTCCTCGGCCATTGGCCTAAGGGACGCCCTTGCATCCCATAACTCCCAACAAAATGCTGAGTAACGCACCCAAAGTGATGGACAGCTCAGTGTCCCCGGACCTAGAACCTCCAGTAAACCATCCTGTTGGTCCTCGCAACTATGAAACATTGGAAACTATCTGTTAACCCGCAATATCCAGTCATCTTCTTGTGTAAAGTCCTGTTGATCATGATGCTACTTTCACTATCTTTTTATGGTTAATCCTCTCAGAAGTACTGATGTCCTTCACCGAATCACGCATTATAGCTTCAGGTATAATTGACCCAGTCAGAATTTTGGTGTTTTTGTGGAGGTATGCTCAGCTGGTTATTGCCATAGGGTTAAAGGATTAGGTATTTCAACAAACGAGCAACATTATTAGCACAATGAAGGAACATTTATTTGTGCTAATTTTTGTGGTGTTTAGTTAATGTGGACCAAAATTCATTCCACTTTGACAAAGAATGAGGGCATAGCGAGATAGGTAGTGAAGGTGTTGGAAGTTAATGTATCCTTGCTGAAGGTTGCAGGTTCCATGTAGGCCTTGCCACAAGATCGTCTTATGTGTAGGCTGTATATTTCTTATTTTCTTTTGTTGTGCAATGTCGAAATCTGAGATCCCTTTGAGAAACCATGGTTGAGCTGCTTGGAGTTTCCCTTTTGGTATTTATGAGCAAATATTTGTCAGAGGATAAGTTTGTTGCCCCATCATTTCTCGAGTCCCTGTGGATTCATGAATAAAACTAAGATTTAACACCAAAGATTTAGTTCTTGCATCAAATCATTAGACCAGCATGAAATAGCATGCAGTGCCCTTTCTCCAGAATGCTGTGGTGCATCTAACAGTCATGTTATACCTTAGTGCCTGCAGTAACCATAATTCAAAAACAGATGGACATTGAAACAAAACAACCCGGCTTTTCCTCATAGAAATTTTTTTAAATTTACCGCTCTTTTTCGTTATGGTATGACAAAATAGGTAGTAAATGAAAAAACAATTCTATGCTGAATTGCCGAGTTTGTTAGTTTCAATTTCAATGTGAAGATTTTCCACCAGGTGGCGGCAGAAGGCAACAAGATGGATTATTGAGTTGTGCCAATCGAAGTTCTTCAAAGAAACTGCATGAAATGCTGCTAGGGTAACATTTTTAATGAGTCGTCCACTACTTTGCCTCGCAATGCAACTATTTGAAAGGGTGAAAATGATTTGCCATGAACAGGATACGAACTTGGATCTTAAGAGGTCCAGCCGAGTGCCCGAGTCAGATGAGCAACGAAGGTGTCCTCACTCTTAAATGGTACAAGACGTAAAGGAACAATATGTTTTGACATAATACCGTGCATGCAGAGTCACGGGTATTTATTGGCCTGGGCAAGAGGGGTGGCTTTTTTAATTTGAAATTTTGGCATTGTAATGCTCATTGGTGGTTGACTCAATCAAATGTCATGGTCGCAGCATCTCTTTGCAGTGTCTTGGAAAGTGTCTTTAAGGTAAACACCAAAGTGTTCAAAAGTTGGCTTTGACCTCGTTGCCCTGTGGCATGAAGCACACAGCTACTAATGCCTGTGACTTCGTGCCAGACCACATGTCACATATGTACACCTCTATGTACACCATTTTAACATCTTGTTCCTTTGAGGCTCCTGAAATTTCTGAAGGTGATAATTCTTGCGCGATTGATTGACTATGTCATTTACACTGTTTTGCTTCAGATTTACTTTTAAAACATCAGAAGTTGCCTCTGGAGAAGTCTCATCAAAAGTGGTGATATGTTCCCCATTCCACGACCTCTTTTGTAATCTGCACTGGTAACCATGAGAATGAATTAAGCCTGGTGCTGTCCCTTCTCATCTTTAGGTGTTCATTAGATTCCAGTCGCCTCCTTTCACCTTCAGTGTGGAGGGGAGAAGTTGCCATGGTTACTCTGAGGCAATGGTTGAGCAATATTGATTGTATTTTCCCTTCTTAGCGTATCCAATGCTCATTTTGCCTGGTCTTGATGCTTCCTCCAGTCTTGCCTCTGTACTTAGCTTCGTGTCCAATGTAAGGAGGGTCCATTTAACTATGATTTAGGAGATCGCATCTTGCAATGGAAGACTAACAAGAATATTAGTATTTAATCTCTTTATTCAAAGCAGATCTTGAACCCGGTGCACAAGGTGAGAAGCTTTCCCTTGATTTGCATTTATATTTGGTGCTGCTGTGCACGCTTGCTTGGAATTGGAACTTGCAATGATGGTGGTTGCACTGGCAGTTCCTTGACGGATTCAGAGGATGGGTCCAGTGATGTTTTTCTTGTGGACTGTCGGAATTAGCCAATCACTATTGAGCAGAATATTCTTTGCATGATCAGTTTACACCGCAAGTCTGCTCTCTTGAGAATATGTATTCAATAATACTCTATCTGCCCATTTCTGATATCATTATTTCAATAAAAAAATCAAGGTTTGATGTTTATTCAAGAAAGGTTTTTATACTAAGATTATCAGGGTTGCTGTACTTTAAAGGCAGTAATTTTTTGTTGAAAATGTTTTCATTGTTTTTCATGATAGTCTATGCACTTTTGCATGTGCTCGAACCATTTTGAATAACAATTTTTGCGCACCAACTTAAGGACTTCAGGAACAAACGTTTTTGAAGGCATCACCTATCACCCATTAAGGATGTCACTATATCACCCATTAAGGATGTCACACTATCACCCATTAAGGATGACCCATCAATTTGACATTTTGACCAGTCATATAGGTGGTTGTTTCAGCCAATCTGTGAGAGCTTGCATAGTCACGATGAAGAATTTTCCTTTGTGCTTCATCTTTTTCCTCATTTTACCCAACACATCTATCATACAAATGCTCATGTACCATTGAGAATTCACAGTTCCACTTTGCTCTAATGGTGCAGTTGCCTCCTGTCCAGTTATCCAGAAGAAACAGGCAATCATTTGTTTTGATGTCCTTCAAGCACAAATCACTTTGGTCGGATTCAGCTCGTCTTCAAAGACACATGCTGTCCATTGCTGTATTGTTTAACCCTCTTAGTGTGGCGGGCTGATACATCGGCTTTCGTATCCCTGGCGAAAAGTGCGGCGGGCTGATGTATCGGCTCTTGCATAGGCTATTGTTTAAATCGTTGTAACTTATGGTTTTTTCTTTAATAATTTATGGTTTTTGTGCTATCGATAGGTTGAATTCCATAGAATTATAGAACTAATCTTTTAATTTTTTATTAACAATCTTAAATGCTTCTCAAAAAGTATAATTCTTACTATAATTTTTCGTTCAGTTTTGTACATGTCGGGAAGCTCAGCCTAATTGTTTGCTCGTTTTTTTTCTGAGTGGTCTTGCCACTGAAAGCCACTGAAAGGCTACTAATTAGTTTCATCTGTAATCTCTTGAATGTGTTATGGTGTGTTGGTGTTGATATATAGCTGCTTATTCAGACTTTGTTGATAAGATGGAAATGAGAGCACTGCTTTGTAATCATTTTGGTTTCTCTTGCCGTCCATCCTATCTAATCATTTGCGCCCTGTGTGTTGGATTACATTGTCAGCAGTTCTCTGTGATTTAGAACTTTAAACAGCCAACGTTCAGGTAAACTTGTCTTCTGGCCTGACATGTGGATTTGCTGCATTTGGAACTCTTCAGTGCAGACCACTTGTCCTTGTACTCGGCTAGAGTGAGTGACCTCAACCAGACATTACTAGAGGTACCATCCCCGAGCAAACGCACATTGGTGGCTTCAATTTCAAGTCTGTAATTAATTAGGTGCCATTGTTATGTTTTGGGTGCTGTGATAGTAAAATGGTTTGGTGCCCCTTTTTTATGTTCATTTGCCTATCTCCATAAGAAATTTTATTGCTGCTTGTGACCATGAAGACAAGTCCATCCTAGGGTGTTTCCCCAAAATTGACAATCAAAGTATCAAGAGGATAATATATTCCATCAATAATTACAGGTTCATTGCAATGCTGTGCTGTGGTTAGCACATGAAATGAGATAGTTATGCCATCCTCTGGCATTAATATCAAATAACCTCTGACGTGATTCCTGGGATCTCTTTTCAGATTGTTGGATAGGTGAGGAGTGAAAGGTGGAGATCATTGGTCTCTCCCACTCACTTGTCTTTCCAAATTTGCAGGAGAACATCTTTTATCTTTGGTATGCTTCCTTGTCTTTTGGTGTCTTTTGCTGATTTCAGACTTTCAGGCAGACCTCTATGTACTCTGGTCCTAAGCAGCAATGATGCCTTTGTCTGACCAAAATAGAACATCGCACGGGTCATGTTAGTCAAATCGGTACTGTCATCAACTTCAGATTCACTGCAAATGCAGGCCACGTACAGTTTTCTTGGTAATTGTTACATTGGCTTCACGGTTACCTTGGATTTCGTTATTGTTGGAACTCGTGTCAGTTCTTTCTTGACTTGAAACATCATACCAATTATTGGCAAAAAGTATATGTTTGATGTATTTTTTCTGTTCTCTGCAGGCTTATTTATATACGTTATAACAGTAATCATTGCGTGTTTAAAAAATAACATCTTTCAAAAGTACCTTTAGTTTCACAAAAACAATATGGAAAAAATGTCAAGTATTAAGGAAATAGCACCTAATAATTCCATTGTGAATAGGCACCCGCCAGATGGTAGGTTTTTATCTGTTAAATAAATTTTATTTTTAAAAATTGTTTTGTACAATTGTGAAGAAAAATATATTAATCTAACCTTAACCACTGAAAAAATACTGATAGAAATAATCTCTGGTTTTTTTTTGGGTTCCACCAGGTCTCGCAGTTGACGCCACTGACGGAAGGCCCCTCCAAGGCATCCTCTGGATGATAGCAACCATCGTGGCTATAGCTCATCTCAGCACCGCTGTAGCAGTTGCCATTCCTCATAGCTGCCCACCATGGCTAATTCCCAACCAGGGCAATGCAACTTGGTCCCCCTTCCCTGGAATGAGGGTGGTGTCATGGATATGAAGACACCCAGCCTCCTCACATTTCTCTCCCATCAGAAATGTGAGGTCCCTCCAGAGAGAGAGAGAAGAAAGCCTGGGTACCACATTCCAGGAGTCCAGGTTTGCCAGAAGGACAGATCGACGCAGAGAGAAGCAGCTGTTTTGGTTATTCATCATCTTGAGTGCTCAGAGATTCCCACTGCCAGCCTTTCAGTCAACCGAAGCCACTGCCATTGACCTGAAGTGCAGCAAGGCTCCTCTTTGCCTCGCGTCCTTTTAAATCTCAGAAACTCAGTCGGCAGGCTACATGAGGGATGAGTGGCGTGATGGACACTGCAGTGTGGTGAGGTGAAGCATACTTCGGAAGTTCAGTAAGATTCTGAAGATCTTTGAAAGCCAGATAAATTATCATAACAAAAATAATAAGCTGCTTGGCTATCAATGAGGGTCACCGCTGGTGACATTCAGAGTAGAATCTCCAAAGGGTGGTTGCCCATGGTGATCCTGGGCATTGTATACACGTCCCGGAGCAATTATTGAGTACAATTTGAATTGGAAATGTCACAGTATGGTGGGGGTGCGAATAGGTGGCATGTTAGATTTGTAAGATTATTTACTACCCAAAGAGAAAAAGAGACGGTTTGAAGTGGCGTATCAAAGAAGGCACAAAGGAAACAGTGTAAATTTATTTGTAAATGAACATGCACTGTAATAAGGTGAGGTCACGTGACCTAGGAAGAAGAATGACACAGAGACATAGGATAGACACTAAGACGTGATATATTTAGGCAGTCTACTTGATTTTTACATGGAAGAGCATAATCCCAGGTAAGGAGAGGGTTACCAGTTCATAGAATCCACAATTGAAAGGGAATTGTCTCTTTATGGCGCAGATGAATTTCACGATGGATGCTGGGTTGTGGGGTGCTCAAATGTCGGCCATCCAGGTCAGTTTGCTCATGAGTAAACCGCCGGAAGATCGCCTAATGAGGGTGCATCCTTTCGATGTGCGTGAAAGAGGTTTCTGTGGTGGTACGCCAGAGAAGCTTGTGTGACTGTCTTGGAGGTGCTGCGATTGTGGTGTTTTCTGCATACATACATGTGGAGTGGAAAGTAAGTTGTTCACCAACAGATGTAGGAGGAGAGGACTGAGCATCGTCTTGTGGCACAGATGCACCTTTGTGTGACGGGAGATGGATTCACCCAATGCCCTGACAAATTGCTGATGCGGAAGGTAGCTGTGGCTGATGAACAGCAGGGGAGGGGGAAATGAGAGGGGTTAAGTTTAAAGAGATGGCCATCGTGCCATACTGTAGAAGGCCGTGGCGACGTCTTAAAAGACAGATTCAGTTACCATTAGACTTCAATCCATGCAAATTATTTTGCAGAGGCGAAAGACTTGGTGATTAGCTGACGCATGCTCATGGAAACAGACAGGCGAAATTGAAGGAGAAAGTGTGATGAAAACTCATTGAAGATGGTTGGTGTAATTAAGAGGTTTGAAGAGAGTGAAATAAAATAGTGAGTACGCCTGGTGAGGGGACCTGGTGACTTGGGTGGGCTCAAGAAGAGCTAGGATAGAGACAGGTTTGCCTGTGATGAAGGAAGCAGGATACAGCTGCTACTCTCCGTGCCGGAACAATTCGCTGCACCATGATGTGAATTGCAACCCCCAAAGAACCATCTGTTCTTTCTCTTGGATGTAAACCAAGGAAAGTCATTCTTTTCCGAAATGAGTGAAAGAACCCCACATTGGTAAATTGAAAATGTTTAAATTCCTTGTGTTGGATGAAGAGTTATTCAGAGAGCTTTTTATTAGTAAGAACGAGGACGTCTAAAAAAGAATTGGAGATTGCACTCAACCAGAACAGTTACTCATTGTGAATGCCTATTGAATTAGTGTGTAGTGTCATTCCGCCCATAAAAGAAAATGTGCAGCTTAAGTAAAGTTTCCTGTGAAAGTATTATGTCAATGTGGTTTGTGGTAGGATGCTCTAAAAGTTCATGCTTTATGCAGTGAATGTTGTTACATTTCTGGGAAAGAATTGTATTGTCTAAGCGCAAAGACTTTGACAAGCATTAATTATGTGTACATTTGAAGTACCTCTTCTAGAATATAAATTTTCTTCTCATGCAACTTACTCACTTTCTGAGTATGGACCATGAAAGCAGGGAATCAATGCAAGAGGTCTGGATGGAGATATAGATAATTAGTGGCCATGGGAATTGAATGTTGCTCTGAGCCCTTCCTTGGATCTTTGCCTGCCCGGTTGTCCTGTGGTTCTGATTTTACCACTGAATGTCGTGGACAACAATTTTGGAAAGTGAGCATGATGTTCAATGACATTAACAGTTGAAATAAAGATTAATAGACATACACAACGATTTGAGCTGTCCTCAGCTGAGCCTCCAAAAGGGGGAGGCTAACTAAGTCCTTCCTTCTCACCTTTTGGAAGCATTTGAGCCGTGTCCCCAATTGGTCATCTAATCCAGTTCACTCAGAAGGAAGCCTGCCTCCCATTGCACTTCTGTAGGACCTGGGTGGGTCCACTTCATAGGGTGCTAGGATGGGTGGATTCCTGGCCACAGGCCTGCTGTGCCCGCTTGCAGATCAACAGGAGTGTCCAAAGGATCTCCCAAAAACCTTCCCTCCCCGGTAGCTCAAGTCGTTTTATGCACACAATCCTATAAACATCATACTCAAAGATATAGGTACTTAACTGAATGCATGTAGAAATCCTGGACTTTATTGTATTCCAGTCACTATTTTTGCCATTCCAGTTGCCTTCTTACAAGGCCCTGTCATGAAGTGAGAGTAGTTTTGTGAAGTTGTCTCTTCATATATTTACCAGGTGGATGATATATGGAGTAAATATGTAGGTTTCCTTGTGATGTGTGTAGCGTGATACCAAGGGCCTCAAGGGTGTCAAAAATGAAGATGGATAAGGAGGATTGTCTAAATTCCATATGGTGACCAGGGATGTTTCTGTCTGGTGGATGTATGTTGTGATTATGAGAGTAATAGAAATTATGGTTTTAGAAATATTTCTTGTAAAAGTATTATGTCTAATTTGTTTTTGTCTATGTATTTCAATAAATGGTCTTTCTGTGTGTGTAGTATGCTGTTGCAATTCCAGGAGAGTATTCATATATGTTGTGATGTGTTTGGAAGTGTAATGTTCTGGAAGAGAAACATTTTTCTAGCAAGAACAATTTCTTTTCTTAAGGGAAGGGAAGACATTTTTGCCCAAGTGTCCCTGAAGAAGGGCATTTAAGCTATAGATTCATTCGTATCAGTCTTTTGTTGAGAGAATGGTGTTGTAGGTGAATAATGGATTAAAGAGGGAAAGGAATTGTTATTGGTGAGAGCAGCAGAGAAGGATTGTGTGAGAGAGGCTGGACAAGGTGCTGTGGTAAGAAGTCCAGCATTTCCTTAGTGCAATAGCAAAGCTTGTTTTGTGTTTTTGTGGACCTGGCACCCTCGATAATTGGCAGTGTGGTCTTGTTTGCAGAGATATCACATGGCTGGGTGTCTTTGGAATTGTGACATTTGGAGGTGGTGTGGTCTTAGCCACAGCAAACACAGTTTAAAAGACAGGTGCTGTGATTTATGCATTACCAATGGCTGGGCACCTATGGCCCTGCACAGGTAATGAAAATTATTTTAAAGTCTATTTTGATTGCCAGACCTGCTAGATTGGTTTTTAATGACAGGGCTTGGGGATGTACTGAATTTTCAAAAACTAGGTGACAAGTTGTGGGATATTTGGCCACAAATTGGATACCTAAGGCATGCTGGATGTCAAAGGGACGAGTAGAGCATATTCCGCCTACTGATTCCCTTGGGAAACTTGGCTTTTCAATTCTGTTTGCCTTCATCTTCAATGGAAGGGAAGAGACTCCTCAGTGAAAATTATATTTTCTGTCTCCAGGGAGTTGGTATGTGTCAAAGGGACAGTCATGGATTTAAGAATTTTACCCACTTTGTGATATTCGTGAACAGTGGAACATTTTATTACCATAGTGTTGGTACCAGTCAAGTAATGTATTGGGAGTATGACACAGAGTTTAATTATTTCGTTGTTAATCACCAGCCAATTGCTAGTTTCAGCAATGTGAAAAGGTGAGTCAAATGTTTTGCAGTCTTTACAGCTGAAAGGGGGCACATTGCAGCAGGTGTGCTTGTGGTAACCTAATTGTCCACCAAAGTGATTTGGGCTGAGAACCTAAAGAGAGCTGAGAAGCTAAATTATATTTTCTATATGGCCTACAGCATGATAGATTGAGTTTGGATTGAATTAAGCTAATTATCTACCTGTTGTGAAGGCACATTAGCAGTAGTGGTGGATGTATTAGTTTTGTCTAATAGAATGGGGATTTTAAAATAGTTATAATGAAGTCCTCTTTGATCTCAGTGAACATTTAGGAAAAAAACATTCAACATATTTAAATTAAGGGCTGGTGTCGTTTGCCCTTAGGAGGCATTTTGGCCGCCATACCCATTGAATAGAAAGTCACCTTTGAAAGAAACCCTTTGTGTAGTCGATTTTGGCCTTACCGCACCTAATTCTGAAATGGCTCATTGAAAGCCCTTGTGGGCACACGTACCATGCTGGTGGGTGCAAACAACCTTAACAGGTCGATTCACAACAAATGAAAACCATGGCATGATGAAAAAAAACCAACGTCAGTGTGCGTGTTGTTCATGAAAAGAGAAGCTTATGACACAGCCGTATCATTGTCGGCCCTTGCGGGCGCATATTATACCGTCCCGGTGGGCGATACCCACCTTTACCTTTCATTTCACATAAATAAAACCCTTGGCATTACGAAAAACCTGACGAAAGTATGCGTGTGTGTTTGTGAGAAGCGGGAAACTTAATACTAAGTGCAATAGGACTGTTACACCCTAACAATTTACAACATAAGTTGAACGAGCTGACAGGAACATTTCGGGGAAACATCAGTAAAAATAAACAGGAAAAAATGGCGAAGAGAGTGAGTCTTTCCTGTCTACTCGTAAATGTACGGCAAAGTCGAGTAATATCTTTAGGCAGTGTATAGGTATGTTTCCGATTTATGTCGTAATCCCAAATGGCCGTGAGGAGTGGATTGCCCGCTGATTTCAGGCGCGAATGGAATTTGGTTACCTGCGTGCGAATAAAGTCCGCGACGGCCGGGATATCGTGGGCGGCACGGACCTCGGCCATTCGCGTCCTGCGGCTTAGTGCAGTAAGCCCCGTATGGATTTGTTTTGAATAGTTTCCAGGTGGCGCCATGTAGTTTTACGGTTTGCGAAAATGGAGCTGGCATAAAGAAATTTGGGCCGAATGATCGCCTTGTAAAGGCGCATTCGGTCCTTGTGACTGAGTGGCGATGTCGTCAAGGTGAGGCAAGACAGCTTGTTCCTTGCGACAATCGCCGACGTTCGGCAATGGTCCAAATGTGGTCGGAAGGTCAGTTTCTCGTCGATAATGACGCCAAGGAAGCTCTAGGAATCACATGTTTTTGGAGCGTTATAGGAAGGTGAGGAGTGCGTTGGCGTCGTCGGGCGAAGTGGACGTGTGTGCTTTTGTCGGCGTTTATCTTAATTTTCCATGTAGACGTCCACTTTTGCAGTTTGCGTAGGTGCGTGTTGATGCGCCGAATGTTCGCCGAGCGTACCCGAGACGAGGCAGCTATGGCGGTGTCGTCTGCGTACATGTAGAGTGACGTGGGGCGTGGACGGTATATCATTAACGAATAAATTGAATAAGAACGGGCTTAAGAGAGCCCTGCGGGACGCCGGCGGCGGCGGTCTTTACGGATGAAAGGGAATCCCCCAAGCAAACCCGAAATCGGCGATTGGCGAGAAAACGGCGTACCATTAGGATGATAGGAGGAAAGGTTCATTTTGAAAAGGAGACCGTTGTGCCATACCCTGTCGAACGCACGGGCGATATCGAGAAATACCGCGTCCGTGGATCGACGAACGTTGAAACCGTGCGAAATACGTTCGCACAAGCGAAGGATTTGTAATTCCGCGGAAACGCGTGTGCGGAAACCAAGTTGCTCAGGTCGAAAAATGTGACGGTCGCGCGCGTGTGATTCTAGCAGGGACAGAAGGACCCGCTCAAAGATTTTGGACACGTTAGAGAGCAGAGTAATTGGTCGGCAATTACCCGGTATCGTGGCGTCTTTCCCTGGCTTTGGAAGGAGGATAACTTTCCCTGTTTTCCAAGGGGAAGGGAATTGGGCGGAAAGGTAACAATGATTAATTAGGTCGGAAAGGATGAGAGGGAAGATAGGTACTTGGGCCGCAAGAATAAGTTCCCGATTTGACACATTGTCAAACCCGGGCGCCTTCTTCGGCGGCAGCGATGTTAAGATTGACTTTATTTCGTCTGCAGACGTTATCAAGGGGAGACTGGTAGGATTGGAAGGAAGATTCGCAGGGAATTTGCGGATTTTATGGTCCGCGGGGGAAGGATCGGCGGCCATCGTACCTTCCAGGAACACCGCCTTCTGGGTTGGGTCGAAAATTAATGTCGATTAATTTCAAGGGAGGTCTGTTTTGGGGAGCGACGAAGGGACTTAGAAATTTTCCACAGAGAGTTATCCTCGAAAGACAGAGAGGAAACATGACGCATCCACTTTTGAGAAGAGAAAGCAGCAATGGAGCGCCTGACGTCAGCATGGAGCCGATTGTAAAGGGACTTGTCCCAAGGCAATCGGTCCCTTTGCCATGCACGGCGAGCGGCATTTCTGGCTTTTATCTTCGCAAGAATGTGAGGAGGAAGGGCACGGCTTTTTCTCCCTGATTTGGGAGGGACTGATGACGTAATACGGCGCTTCGCTTCCGCAAAAGCTTCCGAAACGGCCTCGGCATGGCGGTCTAGGTCCTCGGGGGACGGGGACGTCTGCGAGGGCATCTGGAAAGCGGTTCTAGGAAAAGGACTGGGTCGGGGGGAGTTGCGCACGTGGCGAGGAGATAGGGAGATGGAGAAGGACGGGAAGATGGTCCGAAGTGAATCCGTGAACCACGGAAGGAGGAGAGATGAATGGAAGATTAAGGGAGAGTCTATGATGCTGACGGAGGAAGGGGATCGGGAAATATGCGTCGGCTCGGAAGGAGCCAATATGGACGCCGACTGGGATTCAATGAAGGACTGCAGAATTCTCCCGTTGTAATTTTGTTTAGAACAGTTCCATTGGAAGCTGCGTGCGTTCCAATCGCCGATGAATAAGCCCGATTTTCGTGGGGAAATCAGGCGCGCGAGGTCGTCTTTATTCAGTTTATTCGGTCTACCGCATAGTTGGTGGCCCCCGCGGGTAGGGGGATAGAGAATACTCCCGCAGTATCCCTGCTTGTCGTAAGAGGCGACTAAAAGGGCGGGGAGAAAACCCCGAAAACAAACCCCAAGCCAGAAAGGGATGCGTCCGGACAGTGCTGTGGATCCACTGTCTGTGAGCGGCCATACCATCTGGCCTGCGATCCGCCCAGGTGTTTGCCGTGCCTGGAGACCCGTAAGGGAGAAAAAGGGATCCTGGAGGGTGAGCTTTCTGGTTCCCAGCAGGGTGTCGGATGCCCTGTATGGACCGGGGAGTGATACCCCTCTTCGGCCCCGGATTTCGTGTAAACGGGAGGCCGGGAGCTAGCCACTCCCGGTCAATCGGCTTCCGTCGCGTTTTCGCTCCGGTGGCGAGTGCCAAGGTTGTGGGGGTCTGCGTAGGGAGGTCGGAGATGTAAGGGTTTTGGTGGGCCCTTGCACCGAAGATCCACCCCGAAACAGACCACTCCAGAAGCGCTATATCCCTCGAGTTAGCCCTGGCGACCGCTCCGGTTTGGCGGAGCGGCGTCCCGAATGTGTGGCTCCGTGGTGGGTGGGGAGGCCGAGGGACGAATTATTAATTATTATGGAGGAAAAACCCTTTCCACCAACAAAAAGATCCCGTCCGGACTCGGGCGGGGGAGATCAATGCATAGGTGCTTGCAAGCGGTACCTCATAATGTCATGTGCTAAGGAAGGTGAGACCTTGAAAAAGGTCTCTCCCTTCCTTATACGGAGAGTTCTGTCGCAGATAGTACCTGGGGACCCGAAGAGCGTCAAGAAACTAAGGGACGGTACTCTGCTTATAGAGACAAATAAGGAAAAGCAAAGCGAAAAATTATTGGCAATGGGAATGCTCCATGACATTCCGGTAAAAGTGGAGGTGCACCGCACTCTCAACACTTGTCGGGGAGTCATCAGCCATTACGACCTCTATGTTGACGTCGACGAAATCAAGAGAGAAATGTTCTCTCAGGGAGTGACGGATTGTCGTCGACTAACGACAAGGCGCAACGGCGAGAATATAAACACCACGTCCGTGATTTTGACGTTCGCTCGAGATAGGCTGCCCGACAAGGTATTCATTGGATATGAATCGGTCCCAGTGAGGCCGTTCATTCCAAATCCCGTGCGTTGTTTTCAGTGCCAACGTTTCGGCCACGTCGCGTCACGCTGTGAGGGCAAGGCAACCTGCCCGCGCTGTGGCCAGAACGCGCACGAGGATAGAGAGTGCTCCTCGGAAGCTCTTTGCGTCAATTGCGAGGGTACACATCCAGTGTACTCCCGTGATTGTCCGAAGATGAAGGAGGAAAGAAAGATCATGGAGATAAAGACGCTGGAAAAGACTTCATATCTGGAAGCCAGGAGAAAGTACAGGGCACTCGTCGCCCCAACTTTCTCCCGGTCCTTTGCTTCCGTCGCGTCTGTCCCATTGCCAAAGTGCACCATCGCCACGCAAACCGACGCCCCTCAAGTTACCGCTTTGGTCACGCAAAGCAAAAAAGTAAAAAGCACCAAAGAGTAAGGTGGACAATGAGCCACCTACTCCGGTGGGCCCTTCGAAGAAGAGCCCACCACGAAAAACCACCAAGGGGAACACGTCGATACGACGTGAGAAGACACCTTCCCCTACACCTCCCGCAAAACCAGGGAGGCCGGAGGTTCTGGATGACCAGAGTATCTCGGATACGGAGGTCCTGGCATCTGAGTGGAGGAGGAAACATCGCTTTAAGCGATGATTTATAAACAACCGGTCATCTCCCAAATTTTAAAACACTTTTATTTCTCTATTTATTTAATTTAATTATAATTAATTTTAATGGCCTTTTTACTGCAGTGGAACTGCAACGGTTTTTATCGGCACAAGGAGGAGCTGGCCGTTTTAATGGACGCTTTTGATCCCTCTTGCATCTGTCTGCAAGAGACGCATTTTAAGGCGACAGACAAGGGTGTTTTAAAGGGGTGCACTGTTTTTAGACTGGACGACACGAGTGGTCAACGCGCCCAAGGAGGAGTGGCAGTTGCGATTCGCGAGGCCCTTTACACCTTCCGAGTCCAACTGAACACCCCATTCCAGGCAGTGGCTGTCACAGTGCACACCCCACAGACGATGACGTTATGCAACGTCTATCTTCCGGAGGGTGCACCGGTAACTCGTTTTAACTTGGAAGCCCTTGTCCGTCAGCTACCTCGTCCATTTATTTTGATGGGCGATTTTAACGCCCACGATCCACTATGGGGAGGCCCATCCACCCCAAGCAACAGGAGAGGCCGAATTTTATCGAATTTTATTGAGGATTTTAATTTGTTTTTATTAAATAGCGGGGAAAAAACTCGCTTCAACAGCTTCAACGGGGAATTTTCAGCGATAGATCTTGCCATATGCTCGAGAAGCCTAGCCCCGAAGCTGAAGATGATCGTCCACAACGATCTTTGTGGGAGTGACCACTTTCCTCTTCTACTCGAGAAAGTAGACCGTTCGCCAAACACCTTCAGACCTCCGGAAAACTGGCGTATCAGCCGTGCCGACTGGTCGCTTTTTAGGAATAATTTTCATTTTAAACATGACACAAGTCTAGACGCGTTGCAAAATGTCGAGACGCTGACTTCAACGCTCGTAGCCGCAGCTACCGAAAGTGTTCCTCGCACGTCCGGCACCCTTCATCGAGCACCCGTCCCTTGGTGGAACGAGGAATGCGACAGGGCGATCCGGGCGAGGAAAAAAGCGTTGAATATTTTTAAGAAATACCCCACGGCAACAAACCTGGCAGCCTACCGCCACCTACGAGCGCGAGCCCGGAAGGCGGTGAAGCAGGCCAAGAGGGCTTCCTGGATAGAGTACGTCTCTACTATTAACCAGAGAACCCCACTTTCGCAGGTATGGGACAAAGTCAAAAAAATCTCTGGATCCAAGGGCTCCTTCGTCATCTCGCCACTGCTTGTTGCTGGACGGGTGGTGACTTCACCCCCAGAAATAAGCGACACTTTCGCCAAGCAATTCGAGGCCAGCAGCAGTGATGAATTATATGACGCCAACTTCGTAAACTTCAAGAGGCAATGTGAGAGAGTCCCTCTCAATTTTCGCGAAGCTGGAAATCCTGCAGCATACAACGAGCCATTCTCGCCATGGGAACTCGAGTCCGCTATCACGGACTCCCATAACACCTCACCGGGAATGGATCAGATCCACAACGCCTTTCTTCGGAATATTCCGAAGTTAGCGTTGGGGGAGGTCCTCAATACCCTCAACCAATTGTGGATTGAGGGTAGTTTCCCGAATTCCTGGCGGGAGTCCCTGGTGATACCCGTTCCGAAACAGGGTAAGAATAAGAGCGACCCGAACAGCTATCGGCCCATCTCTCTCACCAGTTGCCTTTGCAAGGTGATGGAAAGAATGGTCAACCGACGTCTCGTTTGGTGCTTGGAGAGACGACACCTCCTCTCCGACGCTCAGTGCGGCTTCCGGCGTGAGAGGTCCACGACAGATCATCTGGTGCGCACTGACAATTTCATCCAGGAAGCCTTTCTGTTACGCCAACACGTCGTAGCAGTCTTCTTCGACCTCGAGAAGGCCTACGACAGTGTGTTGCGACGAAAGATTTTAAACACATTGCATAAGTGGGGTTTTAAGGGCAATATGGCCATATTTATAAAAATTTTTTTATCAAACCGCCTTTTTAGAGTAAGGACGGGAAATCATTTATCCCGATCCTACACTCAGGAGAACGGCGTACCTCAGGGATCAGTGCTGAGCGTGACGTTCGCCATCACAATCAACGACGTCACGGAATGCATCAATAGCCCGGTGATGGCATCGCTTTTTGTTGACGTCCTTGCTATTTTCTGCCGCTCTACGAGACTGACATACGCCTCCAGGCAAGCCCAGGTCACCTTGAACAAACTGGGAGAGTGGTCGCGAAAGAACGGGTTTCGCTTCTCCACGGAGAAAACGAAATGTGTTCATTTCCACCGTCTTCGCAGACACCACATTACACCGACCTTAGGCCTTCTGGGCAGAAATCTCCCATTTGTTGAGTCCGTCCGTTTTCTCGGCATGATCCTGGACAAAAAACTAAACTGGCGGGAGCACATACGGGTATTACGGGAGAGGAGTCGCCAGACCCTAAACATCCTAAGGTTTTTAACCCACTCCAAATGGGGAGCAGATCGATCTACCATGCTTTTATTATATCGAGGCTTGGTCCGTTCGAAGCTGGACTACGGTTCTATAATATACTGGTCAGGACGAGAGTCCTATTTGAGACCCCTGACGTGTGTCCACAATGCCGGGATACGTTTGGCCACTGGGGCATTTAGAACCAGCCCAGTCCCAAGCCTACTTGCTGACGCAGGTGAACCCTCGTTAGCAACCCGAAGGTTGATTTTGATGGGAAACTATGCCTGTAAAGTTTTATCTGTGACCAAGCACCCATGTTTTAACATTCTTTTTAAACCAAGATTTTTAGATATATTTAACAGGCGAAGAAGGGCAACTAGGCCCTTGGCCGTCCGTTTTATTGATTTTATCCAGGAACTCAATTTTACCTTACCTCAAGTGTGCCCTGTCGCCTATGCTAAACATCCTCCTTGGCTAACACCAAAGCCGGATATGAAGTCGTTGCCTCATGCGCACTGTAAAGCGTTCACGACCGAGTCAGAATACCTAGGACTCTTTAACGCCTTCCTCGGATCGCACCCGGACTTCGTACCGATCTACACCGATGGGTCGAAGTCGGAGTCCGCATGTGCTTATGCGGTCGTCTCCCGCTACCATGGAGTCGTGAGGGAAAGATTGAACACGCTTTGCGGTATATTCACAGCCGAACTGTCAGCCATAAGAACTGCCCTACAACAACTACACGATAATAACGGCTCTTTTCTCATCTGTTCGGACTCGCTGAGCGCTTTAAAATCCATATCGGTGTTCTCATCAATGAATCCGATAGTCCAAGAGATCCACCATAGCCTCTTATCCCTTCAAAGAAAGGGGACCAGGGTATCCTTTATGTGGATTCCTAGTCATGCGGGAATACCTGGCAACGAAAAAGCCGACAAAGCAGCGAAGGAAGCCCTGGACCAAAATGAGTCCGATCATTCTTTGGTACCGGTGGAGGATATAAAGGCCGCTTTGCGGCATAATGCCCTAAACCAGTGGAAAGAAGCTTGGCGGTCCCTAATAAATAATAAACTTAGGGAGATAAAACCGGTTGTTTCGGCATGGCCCTCTTCCATCCGAAAGAATCGGAGGGAAGAGGTGACGATTACGCGTTTGAGGATAGGGCACTCTGCCCTCACACACTCGTACCTCTTCACGGAGGGAAAAGTGCAACCGCGCTGCAATGAGTGCGACCTGCCCCTTACAATGAATCATATTCTTACGCAGTGCCAAAAATATACAAGGGCCAGAGAAAAGTTCCATGTAAGCGGAGATTTGGAACAAATATTAGGAGATGACCCCAACTCTTTAAGCAAGGTTTTATTATTTTTAAAGGAAACTGGCCTAATGAGGCAACTTTAGCCGTGGTAATTTTATTCTTGTCGATGTCATTTGTTTTTAATATTTATCTATTTATTTATAAACCTTAACTGTGGTTTTTAAAAAGTTTCGACGTGGTGCAAAATGACCTCAGCCGTCGATGCACCCAATAAACAAAAATACTACTACGCATAGTTGGTAAATGGAGAATATGTTTATAGTACCGTGCGTTGTATGTACTTCGATTCCTAGAGCTTCCATGCTGGAGAGAATGGGAACAATAAGAAGGGAATGAGGAATATCCCGCTTAATAAGGATAGCAACTCCTCCGCCGGGTTTATTTCTGTCAAGACGGTGTGTGTAGTACTCCGGAGAGTAAAAGGAGAATTGTGGCTTCAGAAAGGTCTCCTAAAGAAGCAGTATGTCGATGTGATGTAACGCGGCATAGTTAAAATGTTCGTGTTTCTTGTTTAACAGGCTATTGCAATTCCAAGATAAGATTTTTAGCGAACGACGCAATGATGTACACGGGGAATCAAACATGTAGACGGAGAAGTTGCTCAAGAATGAAAATCTTTTTCGCTTCGATAGTCGGGGCCTGCTGAATGACGGACATTATTCCGCGGAACCATTGCAGTAGGTCCGTAGCAGCGGAGGAAAGGAGGGGAGGTTGCTGAAGGCCGGGGAGGGGCGCGTGGCAGGCTGGCAGCGGCGGAGGGGAAGACTTAGAAACTGGGAGCGGAGGGAACTTCACATTGGAGGTCATTGCCCGGGCGAAGGAGCGAGAGACGGGAGGGGGAGCGGTCGCCGAAGGAACAGCTGGCGCGATCTTTTTACGCTCCGCTTGCAAACTCTTGGCTTCTTTGTGGACCTCGCAACCGCGATAATTCGCCGGATGCGCGTTACCACAGAGGAAACATAATGCAGCCTCCTCCCTAGGCTTCGTACATTCACTGCTCAGATGTTTGCCACCGCATCCAACGCTAATAGGTTGCAAGAAACAATGGTTTTTCGTATGTCCTAAACGATGGCATTGCACCGGTTCGTTGGGTTTGCGGAAAATAGAAACCGCGACGCGTAAGACCGCGAGGGATTGGATTTGAAGGAAAGCTTCCGTGTCGACGGAGCTTTCGCAAGCTATATGGCAAGTAATAGTGGGATAACGGGCGACTTCTTTAATTTTGTGGGACCTTTCAATGTCCGACGGGCGGGTTGAAAAAATGCGGCGAGCGAATATCACCGGGAAGCCTAGAGATTGCAAGTGCGTCGTTATTTCAGATTCCTCGATTGCCGGAAGGATGCCCTTGATCGCGAATTCCCGCCGACGATTGCACGGGAGTTGATATGTTACGTGAGGAACATTCAGTTTCTTAAGGATTACAGAGACTTTATTGTAATCGTCAATGGTGCTACATTTTATTACCGCGTAATTATTACTCGTGGAATGGGCGATCGGGGGAAACTGGCAAGCGCGGGCGATCATCTCTTCATCTCCGACCATTGTTTTGTGTCGGCGATACGGAAAGGAGGGATTTTACCTTTATTCCCGCTCGAAGCGGGAACAGAAGCGGACGTCGGCCGCGGAGCACTGTTACCGGATAAATTAGCGGAATTGGACGCCATTGAATCGGAAAGTAATGAATATTTGTTAGAAATCGCAACCGGAGCGATCGGGAACGCAGGTAAAGCGCCTGTGGCCATGTGTCGCCGGCGCTTCGATGACACCACCTGGAAATTTTCCCCGGATGAAATACCTTCATTTGAAACCTCGTTTACAGTGCCAAGGGATGCGCTCTGCTGGCACTGGCGGTCAGGCACAGGTCGCGCATTGGGATCAAGAATTGAATGACCGGCAAGGAAGGAATCACTCACCGCATCCTGAGCGGAGCTGGTCTCCATGGGCTCGGCCGGGACTGGTGTGGAAGCCGAGTGGCGAGCATCAGGGATGGAAGTAGTGCTGACTCCTGCTGAAGGCGAAGTTGTCGCGTGGAGAACGGCAGAAGGCAAGTCCTTGCGCGAAGTAGAAGGAGCAGAGGCGGTCGAAGGACGGAAATTGTCGAGGATTGCGTCCCTTTCGCTCACCGAAAGGGCCGCGAGCGCGTTGCGCAAGCTCTGTTGTCAACGGGGTAGCGTTCATGGCGAAAGACGAATTCGTATCACACGTTATAGCTGTTGTTGAAACTTTTGTTAACGCCACTGGTGACGAAGTCGTACGGCGATTGCCACGCAAACCAATGTTTATTGAGACGTCATGCGCACCGCGCGGGTGACGAAGCGGTCCAGTTTCGTGATGCAGCGGAGTAGAGCTTTTTATTCTCATTGTCTGTTCACCTGACACATCGGAGATGTTGCTCTCGACGATGGAAAGGGAAGGAGAGGGGGGCGGGCGAGGAAAGAGAGAATGCTCGGGCGGGGCGAGCGCCAGGGCGGCTCCGGGGAGGAGGAGGGGAGGCAAGCGCCTGGCCCCGGCGGGCGGGGTCGTTGCTCGGCGGCGTCGGCCGGATCAAAGGACCCGCCGGTCGGCACGATGAACCACAGGCTCGTACTGCCAAAATGCACACAAAAACCAAAGGAGCGCACGAAAGACACGTCCGTTCTCTTTGAAAGAGCAGTATGTTATCGAGAAGCTTATGAAATGGAGCAATGGAAGCCCTGGATAGGGCACACATAAACCGTGCCGGTGAGCGTTACCCACCTTTACCGGTCGTTTCACAATAAAGAAATACCCTGGCAATTTGAACTAAAATGACGTCAGTGTACGTGTTGTTTCTGTGAAGAAAGAAACTTAACAACTAGTATGTGAGGAGTACATTCTCACATGAAATGAACATAAAAATATGACAAGCCGACAGGAAACGGCTTGGGTTAAGAACTATGAATAAACTATACGGGAGAAGGCAATTTACAGGGGGATGACTTAAAATTTAAAAGAAAGGATAATGAACTCTAATATGAATATATGGCGGGGAGTATTTACAGAAAGGGGGAGCGCCCGTATACGTCCTACAGGTGGACAGGGCGGGACTAAGCGACCGATAAGCGATCGCTAAAAACAATAACGAGAGAACACCGAATGAATATTGTTATCGGTGAAATATTAACATCAATGGGTGCGAAAAGAAAGCACCCGGCTAAGCTGAGAAGGAGATTACACACGATATGATAGGCTATAATGAACGCTAACTTAGGACGATATATTTAAATTTAACGACTAAGAAGAAGACTAAAAGCAGGCATAGGAAAGACTCGTAGGCGAGTAGTATCCTTAGGCAGTGTATATGTATGACGCTTTTCAATATCGTAATCCCACAACGACGCCAGAAGGGGATTACCAGCGGTGGTCAGCGACGCATGAAACGACTTAATTTGGCGGCGCATGAAGTCCGCAATTGACGGGAGGCGATGTGCCGCGCGCACATCTGCCATTCGGGTGAGACGGCTCACATTAAGCAGACCCCGAATGGCTTTGTTTTGTATTGTTTCGAGGTGGGTCCATAACGTCCTTCGGCACGCGAAAATTTGAGATCCGTAAAGAATTTGCGGACGGATGATCGACTTGTAAAGCCGCATCCTGTCCGCGTGCGACACAGAAGAGGCTTCCGATGCGAGACATCGAAGCTGATTCATGGCCACAATGGCTTTGCGGCGGCACAGATTAAGGTGCGGTTGGAAGGTTAATTTGGCGTCAAGAGTGACGCCAAGGAATCGGCATGTCATTGACGAATAAATTGAATAGAAACGGGCTGATAAGAGAGCCGTGCGGAACACCCGCTTCGGCTCGCTTTACAGAGGAGAGGGAGTCCCCAATAGACACCCGGAATCGGCGATTGGAAAGGAAACTGGCGATCAAGTTGATGAGGGGCGGAGGAAAGTGCGAAAGGTGCAATTTTTAAAGCAGACCTTTATGCCAAACTCCATCGAACGCGCGGGCGATGTCAAGAAAGACAGCGTCCGTGGATCGACGGAGGTTAAAGCCGTGCGAAATACGTTCGCACAAGCGAAGTATTTGATGCGGCGCGGAGACGCGAGATCTAAAACCAAATTGCTCCGGGCGGAAGATGCCCTGAGCGTTCGCGTGTGATTCAAGCTGAGTCAGAAGGACTCGCTCGAAAATTTTCGACAGGTTTGACAAAAGAGTTATCGGGCGACAATTTCCGGGGATTGAAGCGTCTTTCCCTGGCTTCGGAAGGAGGATAACTTTCCCTGTTTTCCAAGGGGATGGGAAATGGGAAGCAAGGTAGCAATGATTAATTAAGTCTGAAATGAGAAGGGGAAACTTTGGAACGGAGGCGGCAAGTTTAAGTTGATGGTTTGTTATCCCATCAAAACCGGGTGCTTTTTTTGACGGAAGAGAGGTGATAATCCCTTTGATATCGTCCGCCGACGTTATCAAGGGGAGATCAGGGGGATTTGACGGAAGAGATTTTAAAAACTGTCTGATTTTACGATCCGCGGGGGATGGGGTTGGATCGACTGCCATGGTGGACTCCAGGTGGTCAGCCTGGATGTCCGCCTTTTTCATCGGATCGAAAATTAATTTGTCCGTTAATTCAGTGGAGGGTTGGTAGATTTAATGTTACGGCGAAGGGACTTGGATATTTTCCAGAGAGAGTTATCCTCGAAGGACAGGGAGGAAACATGACGCAGCCATTCCTGCGAAGAAAAAGCCTTAATGGACCGTCTGACGTGAGCAGCGAGGCGGTTGTATCGGGACCTATCCCAAGGCAATCGGTCTCGCTGCCACAGACGACGGGCGGCATTTCGTGCTTTGATCATCACAAGAATGTGAGGTGGAAGGGGACGCGATCTCCTCCCAGAAATGGGAGGAATAAATTTCGTTATTCGGCGTTTCGCTTCTGCAAAGGCATCCGAAACGGCTTCTGCTCGGCGGTCAAGGTCCGCTGGAGTGGGGGAAGAAAGGGGAGCAAACGGCTCCAAGACGTCTGCTAGGGAAGCAGGAAAAAGGTCCCAGTTTAAGGACGGGGTAGGTGGGGGAAGAAGACGAGGAGAGGAGAGGGGGAGGTGAAAAAGGACCGGGGAAATGGTCGGATGAAAAATCTCGGACGACCGAGGGCGTGCCGACAAAGGGAAGGTTGATCGCCAGACCGAAATCGATGATGGAAACACTGGAAGGGGATCGGGAGACACGTGTCGGCTCCATGGGAGCGAGAAAGGACGAGGGTAGGTCCGAAGCGAACGCATGCAAAATGCGCCCGTTTCGGGAGGTCGAGGAACAATTCCAATGTCTACTATGAGAATTCCAATCTCCTATGTACAAGCCCGACCTGTGACGTAACATCAAAAGGTTCAGGTCGTTTTTATTCAATTTACGCGCCCGGCCGACGAGTTGGTAAATGGTGAATATATTCAGGTTACCCTGCGTTGTATGTACTTGAATTCCGAGAGCTTCCATGCAGGAGAGGATGGGGACGTCGAGGAGGGAATGAGAGATATCCCGTTTAATCAAGATAGCAACTCCTCCGCCTTGAGCGTTGCGGTCGAGACGGTGTGTAATGTAATCGGAAGAGTAGAAAGAGACGTGCGGTTTTAAAAAGGTTTCCTGAAGAAGAATGATGTCTATGTGGTGTTGCGAAGCGAATTGTAGCAACTCGTGTTTTTTGTTGGAAATACTGTTACAATTCCAGGAAAGAATTTTCAGCGTGTCGCGCGGTGAAGACGTGTGGACGTTACACATGAAGTTGGAGGAGTTGCTCCAGGATAAACATTTTCTTCGCCTCGAGCGTTGGTGCATGCTGAATCTGAATCATTATGCTTCGAAACCAAGCTAAAAGCTCCGAAGCATCCGAGGCAGGCGAAGAATCACGGGATGACGGCATAGGGCCGACGAGGAGAGGGGATGCGCTCCGGGCATGGGCGCGTGGCCATCTGGTCCGCTCGGAAAGGGACGCCTTGAGCGAGGAAGCGGAGGAAAAGCAGCTGACGAGGTCACTGCCCCGGCGAAGGAGCGTGGGAGGGGAGGAGGAGTCTGTGCCCCGGCAAAAACATTGGGTTTTCTCTTCGCGGCCTACAAGCGCTTGGCTCCCTTGTGGCGTCTGGTGAATTGGAAACATTATTGACATTGTTATTAGCATTGCCAGGGTACGCGCTCGGACGCATTGCGTCCGTCACAGTGCGCTGAGGTGAATGAGAACGACCGGGGAGGGCGGGAACACTCACCGGGGCCGTGGCGGCACCGAGGTCCATTGGCTCCACCGGCAAGGTAGCGGAGTGGCAAGCTGGCTGGTTTTGTGGTGGTGTAGGCGGCCGAGAAGGCGTCGTGATGTGATGTGCAGATGATGTGGTGGTGTGCGGCACAGGCGACACAGAATGGGGACGGAAAGTATCTAATAGAGCGTCCCTTTCGCTCACGGAAAGGGCCGCGAGCGCATCGCGCAAACTGTCCGTGGTCAGCGGGACTGCGGCCATGGCCGGAGAAACGGAGTCACTTTGGATTAGGTTCGCTGAAATTGCCGCTAAAGCAATCGGCGTTTGCGTTGTTCGGCGATTTCCCCGAAGACCAAGATTTATAGCGACGTCATGTGAACCACGCGGATGCTTAAGTGGACCAGCGTCGTGATGTATAGGCGACGACGTTTTAATTCGCATAATTTTAGTTAATTGCACATCGGAGACGTAGCTCGACGACGGAATGTATCGGGAGGGGAAGGGGGACCACTCGGCCGAGCAGTCGGGCGGGGCGAGCGCCTAGGCAGCTCCCGGGAGGGGAGGGGGAGGCAAGCGACCGGCCCGGGCGGGCGGCCGTTGCTCGGCGGCGGCGGTCGGATCAAAGGACCCGCCGGGCGGCACAGTGACCCACAAAGGGATCGTACCCAAAACACGCAAACGCGCACAAAAATACGAAAGAAGGAGCGCTCGAAAACACGTCCGTTCACTTCGCAAGCACAATGTGGAATCCTGTCTGTGAGAAGCCTTTGAGCTGGAGAGCAATTTATATATAAGCTGGCGATTTGTACAGAAGTCCTTTATACCATACTCTACTGAATGCATGAGTGATGTCAAGGAACACAGCATCCGTGGATCAACTGAGGTTGAAGCCGTGCGAAATACGTTTGCACTGTCGCAAGGGGCGTTCCTAATGGTGCGACACAAAGGTTATCGGGGAAAGTCAGAATAACTACACCGAGTCTTACCCAAACAATCGTTTATTATACAACATACAGTTATAATGCACCAATCACAAAGGTATACGCAACTTATGGATGGCTAGACCCTCAGTAAACCAACGCGCGTCCGTCGGGAAGGAAGGGAGTATGGCAGGGCGGACGCGGTCACGACACGCATAACCTAGGCAGAGCCCTCGTCCGTCGGGAATGAAGGGAGTATGGCAGGGCGGACGCGGTCACGACACGCATCACCTAGGCAGAGCCCTCGTCCGTCGTTGGGTCAGAAATAGGGCACGCTGTCGCGACAAGCGCAACATAGCCGAAGCATCGTGCTCTACCGGTCACCGTCAGATAACCAACTGACCCTTACCTGGGAAAGGGTGTAGGCAGGTTGGACGCGGTCACGACGAACGTAACCTGGGTGGAGCCCTCGTCCAAGATGAGTCAGAAATAGGACGCGCTGTCGCGATTAGCGCAACACTGCCGAAGCTTAGTGATCTACCGGTCACCGCCAGATAACCAACTGAATCTTACCTGGGAAAGGGTGTAGGCAGGTTGGACGCGGTCACGACGAACGTAACCTGGGTGGAGCCCTCGTCCAAGATGAGTCGGAAATAGGACACGCTGTCGCGACTAGCGCAACACTGCCGAAGCTTCGTGCTCTACCGGTCACCGCCAGATAACCAACACTGCTTTTCGCCCCGCGATCAGGGCTTTTATACCCAATTTAGGAGCCGGGGGAGGAGTGCTCTTGAAAAATTGTCGTTGGTCACGTGGGAGTTTCGGGGGAACCAGGGAAGGAATACCATGCTGCATACTTGCAACATTGTGTCGTTGATCGCTTGGGGCATTCGGTGGAGCCAGGAGAGGGATATTTTGTTACATACTTGCAACATTGTCTTTGATCGCTTGGGGTGGGTATTCGGAGGAGCCAGGAAGGGAGAACCATGTCGCATACTTGCGACAGCACTATCAAAGAATTTGTTGGGTTGCGGTAATACAAGAGCAAAAACCAAATTGGATTGGCTCAGGATGGAACAGACCGAGAGCTGAAAAATTTTACACAGGTTCAATAAAAGGGTAATTGGGCGACAATAACCCACGATTGTTGCATCTACCCTGGCTTCAGAAGCAGAATAACTTTCCTTGTTTTCTAAGGAGACAGGAAATGGGATATAAGGTAACAATGGTTAAAGAAATCTGAAAGGAGAGGAAATTCGGGAACTGAGGCAAGTAGTTTAATCTCCTGATTCTGCAGAACCATTTACATTGTGTCTGTTGGCGTAATCTTAGGGCTTTCAGGAATTTTCCCGGGGAAATTCAGAAGGTGCATAACTGTGTTGAAGAATATTTGCTGCGGAAGTTAAACTGGTGCCCGGGAAGAACATTAAGTTCCCTGACGTTGTCAAGATGCTCAAAGAGAACCCACTTGAACAGCTTTCCCAGGACGTTGATCAACGAAAGTGGATGGTAATTTGCGGGCAAAGATTTCCCGGCCTTCGGTATGCACATCGTCAGCCTCCTTCCACCAGGATGGGATATACCCGATGGCGAGAGAAATATGCATCTAGGTGATTACTGCCTTCAAAATGCCATCTGGCCCAGGTGATTTTCGCGGCTTGTGCTAATTTTCCGTATAAGGTCCTCCTTAGAAATTGTTGGTGGCAGCTCGTGGTCGCGAACGTGACGGGCGTCATTGGCGGAAATACATGCAAAGTCGAGAGATCTGGCTGGTCAATGTTGCCCTGTAAGGGAGAAAATACTTCCTCTACATGGACCGCTATAGCCGTGGCTTTCTCCGGCGTTTTCAGCATCCCCGTAGAAGCATGCAGCGGAGCCTCCTCCCATGACTCAACCCGGGGGCACCTTGTTAAGCCCCACAAGGAGCCATCTTCCGGAGAGAGATTAGAAACTTTCCTCTCCCAGCTGGTGGTCCTAAAGGCCAATATGTTATAGCAGATTTGGTGCCGGGCAGCATTAAGAAGAGTTATCCACCAGGCATCGGGAGTCTGAAACAGCGAAGCCAATTTTTCTCCTGAGTTTCCTCCCGGATGGACCTCAGAAGTGCCAGGTGGTTCCAAGTTCAAGCACAGCGTTTGGGGATTGCAGCCGCGACTGCTGGCTGCACGTTTTAAATAATTAATAATCTCAATAAAATCAACCTCGCGATCGATTTCATCAGGACAACTGATAGCCGGAGGCAGCGAGACGTTAGTCATGTCATCCGTAATCTTACGTCATAGGAGAACCCAGTCAGCTGCGGCATAGTCCCAGATTGGCCGTTTCTCAGCCTCCATCTGATGTCTCGCAAGCTGGGAGAGGACCGGCAGATGATCACTGTCCAACAGGAAAAGCACTCGCAGAGAGCTCCGTAGGCAACCTGGCGTGCACGGAGATGTCCAAGATGTCGCTTGTTCTGCACTAAGCAAAATTAGTGGGCGTAAGAGGACCGATGGCAGCAAGCCGCTCAGACAAAGTCCACTGCCGCAGGTGCAATCCCCGAGTGTTTCCAATCTGGGTCCTTCAATAAAGTTCCCTGCCATGATTCGCAGAAACTGATCCCACGAAAATTGCTGTGAGTTTCTCTGCAAGGAACTGTGGTGGAATGTGGACCAAAGCAAGCCAAATGGGTCCTTCGCCTCACCACGTCTATGGTAGGGCCTTCTGTGGAAAGAAAAGGCTGCAGCAGGAACCACTGCGAGCAGGTGATCTGCGATCAATATCACTGTCCCTTTTCAGTGCGACTGGTTGTGAAAAATGCATAATCCGGGAACTGTTCACCGATCCTCTGGCCCAAGGAATATTTCCTGCTGTAGTGGAACCTCTCATCTCTGTCAAGACAGAAATACATGGAGCTCAGGCGTCTTTCTCGCCACGGCGCCTCCATTCCAGGATGCGATGACAATGTTTCGGAATCTATCAGGGAATTATCCATTGCGGGCCTGGGGAAGAGCAGGCAGCTGCCGCAGCGTTGTCGAGTGCACCTGCGACTGCAAGGCAGCTGAGATGGTGGGCAGCATCCCAAGGATGCTGAGAAGGTCATTTCTGTCAGCAGCATCGACAGTGTGGTGATGGAGTCGGACGTGGTCCCCGAAAGGACCAATGGTTGGTGAGGCGCCAATGCTTGGAGACGACTATGTTTGCATAATGGAATACGAAGAGAAGCAGCCATCTGCGAGATGTTTGCAGCAGGCATCAGCAACACAGAGTAATACTCCAAGGCGCAGATGCAGTTCAGGGCGTTTTGGTGCAGGGCCGTGAGATGCGTCAACTCCTCGCCATGCATTCGTTCCCAACGAAGCCGGCTGATTAACGGCAGTGAGAGTAGAAGCAGAAGATGGAATTTTCCAGCTTTGGAATTGCCAGCCATGACGGTGGCACCTTTCCCGCGACATCCGCGGCGCTTCCACGGAGACTTGTCCTCGCGGCATTATTTTTCGGCTTTCCCCTTTTCGCCTGTAGGCATAAAAGTGGCATGGTCACGGCCACAGCTTGGGCACTTCTCAGCACCCGTCCGTGGGACACCTGCAGACTGTGGCCCTTGGACAAATGCCGGCATAGAGTAAACACCATACAAATAAGCTCCTGTTGCCGAATTAAGATGAGCAATAGCACAGCTCTGGATCTCTGTACACGTAAAGGTGCTCGGAAATGTTCCCCACGCTGCGAAGCGCCTTTACAGATGACACTTTAGCAGACCGGGCCAGACTTGACATCAAAATTTAAACCTCAGACTATGTTACCTTGATCTTTTCTTGCCGAAATAGATTCATTCCTCTCGATGTTTGGCACTTCTTCGATGGCACCTGCAGTTTCTCAAAAGTTTTTTTTGAACCCAAGAAACTGATTTCACTTCTTTTCGGAGAACTTCCTTCTGAGCATGTTCTTTTGCTTGATGTGCCTTCTTATATTGAGCTTTACTCAGTCCCTCACGTCAATGAGTAATATTCACGAAAATCAAACAAAAACATCTTCACAAAGACAATTCAAATCTTTTCGCAAATCAGAGCTTTTGAATAAATAATGCAAACCAAATCAATGTGCTGCAAAGAAAGTCCTGAAGGTGAAGGAGGTGGTTTTCTCACTGCCAATGTCGCATGTGGACATCTGCGGTTGTAAGCGCCACTTGCAGAGATCCTAAGTATGTCATAGAACATTGAACACAAGTGGACAATTTCCGTACGCAACGGTGTACAAATGATCGGAGACAGAGGTCCAGATCAGATCGCGAAACACTCGTATGGCAGAGAAGCATCAGATGGACCCAGGGCTGCTGCTGGAGCCGAGTCCTTAGCCATAGGGACCGCCCGTGACTGACTCAGATGAGTGGTCACGGGCAGAAAGAATTGCCAGTCGATAGCGGCGCGAAAGCTTCGGCCGACATGCATTCAAGGCATCCTCCTCCCCTTCCCTTCCCTTCAAGCCCTTCAAGGCATTATCGCTCTGCAAGGTGAATGGCCGATAAACGCCTGGCCAAGGATGCAGTATCGGCGTCTCCTTGAGAACGGGCGAGAACTTTTATCCTCATTCCGAAGATTAATCCATCCTGGACCACTGGAGATCAAGGACAGGATGCACCAGGGATGAGGAAGCCGCCATGGCATGAGGAGAAGTTAGGGCGCTGTCCACTGCAGATGCAGGAATATGGCTCAGCAGGTTGAGGATATGTGTGATGCTTCATTTGCGTTGTCTCAGAGAGTGAAATTTAGATCAGGTCCAAATAAAGGCTGGTTAAGCTCACAGCCGGATGCCTTATTGCCAAATTGGTCGTCCGGCTGATTTCACACTGGCTCCTGCCGCTGTTCAGCTGTGTTTTTCTAGGAGAAATGCACAGTCCTAAGGGACTCCACCACTTTCATACCATTTTGTAGCGAAATGGCTGACGAACAAAGTGCCCGAAAGACCCCGTCATTGTGATAGCATGAGGAAGACGCTGCACACTCCAGGGAGGGCACATTCCGTTCCCTAAGTGCAGCATCCAGCGGTGGAAGGCCGGCAATCTACGTAAGCGCCTCGTTGCCCGGAGTCCAACCAAGACGCAGTGTCGCCCACAGGTTCTTCCTATCCACAGTGCACAGCACGTTCACAGTGGCCTTGCCCATAATGCCACACGACGCGTGTACCGCTTAAGTGAGGATCGGGCAAAGCACCGCCGTGAACAGCTGGTCTCCTTCGGAGCGAAAGACGTGGTGTGAGGATGGGCGCCAGCGGATGCTGTGATGCCGGTTGCTGGCTAGACAAGGTTCTTCATAGTAAGGTGCTTGTCGAGGAGCATGCCCAGCTAGAAAATGCAGCTCTTCCAAGGAACTTGTGTGATTCCGACAAGAATTTTGCCGGGCTCCTTCAGTCCCTAGGAAAATTGGCAAGCGAAGTGCCCAAAAGACCGCATCACTGTCGTACCATTTTGGAGCAAATGGCCCCAAAATGGCATTTGTACTTGCGTTTCGTCGGCGGCTGCTCTTCGACGTTTCCCATGCCTGCGCCTGGCATTGCACTGATTCATTGGTTTTACGGTAAATAGTGACAGTGATGTGTAAACCTGCATGGGATTGAATTGTATAAAAGCCTACGTGTCAAGGGAACTCTTGCAAGCAACATGGCATGTCGTCATCAGGTAGTGGGCGATTTCATTAATGCCTGCGGACCTCTCAATGTCCGAAGGGCGGGTAGAAAAATGCACCGTGCAAAAACCACAGGGAAGTTTAGCGTTTGCAGCTGCGCGAGGATATCGGAATCTTCAATGGACGGAAAGATGCCTCTAACGGCGAATTCTCGTCGCCAGTTTGGACGTTGATAGGTAACAAAAGGTACATTCAGCTCTTATGGAATTTAGCGGTGAAATTGCCGGCATAGATCAACGTGCCACACCTGCGGTGTCCACTGCAATTTCGCAGTGGTTGTTCCTCGCGGCATTACTTATCAGTGCGCCACTTTTCGCACTTAATGCGAAACCTAATTTCGCCTAATGGCTGAGATCGGCCAATCTTTTGATGTAGCAATCGCGACAACGACACCGATGGGTTTTCCTTGTGCTGAGAACTGGCGACAACGGCAAGTGTTAATTCCCAGGGCGCGTAGGTCCTCGAGAAGGCCTTCGGTCTGATGGCGTGATGAAAGGCCGTGGAAAGGTGAATGAGGTGGTGGAATGTTTTAGCTGGAATGAGAAGGGAACCACTGGCAGTAAGGTAGACCATTTGCTCCCTCGAGACTAATGCTTTTCGGCAGCAATATTCTAAGTGCGGCAAGAAGGAAAGCTATAAATCCAAGACTATACCCAGACAGCGATGAGAAAACGCTCGCGGAATCCTGTGTTTATTGAAGAGTAAAGGGATATGCGAGAGTAATTTGCACGCACATTCAAAGTGTGCTCTTATCTGCATTGATTCTGATTTTCCAAGTTCGCGTCCAGATGTGAAATAAGTGTTAAGTTTCGTAATATTAGTATGGCGCTGTCGGGATGATGCAGCGACGTCAGCATACACGTGTAAAGGAGTAAGCGAAGAAAATGGTAAATCATTCACATAAATATTGAGTAGAAGGGGCTGAGGAGAGAGCCTTGCGGCGGCCCCGCTTGTCGCGTCGAGGAAAGAAAGTCGCCCGATGACACGACGAATTGCCGATGCGAAAGGAAGCTCTGTATAATACTGAAGAGGGGGAGGCAAAGCGAGAGAGATGGAGTTTGAAAAGGAGGCATTCGTCCCAGACACGGGGAAAAGCCCTGGCGACAACTTAAGACCCAGCGTCTATGACATTCCATGGTTGAAACCGTGGGAGATTTTTTCACGAAGGGGAAGGACTTCATGGGTTGCCGACACGTGTTCGCAAAAGCCCAGCTATTCGGGGCGTAGAATGTTTTTTTCCGAGACGTGCTTAACAAGGGGGAGAGGAGGATATTTTGAAAGACTTTCGAAATATCGAAAATGATGAAATGTGACGGCTAATACCGGGAATGGTGGCGTCCTTCCCTGGCTCGGGAATAAGGAACATTTTGCATAGTTTCCAAGGAGACGGTTAGTGGGAATGGATAAAACAATGACTTGTAACAGGATTGTTACACCCTAATAGTTAACAATATAAGTGTTACAAGCCGACAGGAAACAGCTCGTGGCTAAAACTAATCCTAAGAACAGGGCGGGGGAATGTACAGTTCGGGGAGCATATGAAAAATCTTGGTGAATTGATCAATATTGAAAAATGAACACGTATGAACACGGGATAACCAAAGAAAAATGGCGAAGAGAGAGCCTATACACTTAATAATACAAGACATAGGACAGACTCATAGACGAGTAATATCTTTAGGCAGTGTAAATGTGTTTACGCTTGACATCATAGTCCCAGATATTCGTGAGGAGAGAATGACCAGCTGATTGCAGGCGGGAATGGAATTTGGCGGTCTGTTTGCGAATGAAATCCGCGACAGACAGGAGATCATGGGCGGCACGGACATCAGCCATTCGCGTCCTGCGGCTTATGTTCAATAAGCCCCGGATAGATTTATTTTGAATTGTTTCCAGGTGGCGCCATGTTGTTTTCCGGTTTGCGAAAACAGCAGGCATATAGAAATTTGGGCCGAATAATCGCCTTGTAAAGGCGCATTCGGTCCTTGAGGCTAAGTGGCGATGTCGTCGAGGTGAGGCATGATAGTTTATTCCATGCGACGATCGCTGTCGTTCGGCAAAAGTCCAGGTGGGAACGAAAGGTTACTTTGTCGTCAAGAATGACGCCAAGGAAGCGGTGCGAGGTAGCTCTGGGAATTAAATGTTTGTGAAGCGTTATAGGGAGTTGCGGAGTACGTGGGCGTCGTCGGGCCAAGTGAACATGTGTACTTTTGTCGACGTTTATCCTGATTTTCCATGTAGACGTCCACTTGTGAAGTTTGCGTAGGTGTGTGTTAATGCGCCGAATGTTCGCCGTGCGTACCTGAGACGAGGCAGCAATGGCGGTGTCATCTGCGTGCATGTAGAGAGACGTGCGGGGCGTGGCGGCATATCGTTAACGAATACATTGAATAAAAACGGGCTTAAGAGAGAGCCCTGCGGGACGCCGGCGGCGGCGGTCTTTACGGAGGAAAGAGAATCCCCCATACAAACCCGAAATCGGCGATCGGTGAGAAAACTGCGTACCATTTGGATGATAGGAGGAGGAAAAGCGGAAAGGTTCATTTTAAAAAGGAGACCATTGTGCCATACCCTGTCGAACGCACGAGCGATATCGAGAAATACCGCGTCCGTGGAGCGACGAAGGTTTACACCGTGCGAAATACGTTCGCACAAGCGAAGGATTTGGAAGTCCGCGGAAACGCGTGAGCGAAAACCAAGTTGCTCCGGGCGAAAAATGTCACGGTCGCGCGCGTGCATTTCGAGCAAGGACAGAAGGACCCGCTCAAAGATTTTAAAGACGTTGGAAAGTAGAGTAATCGGTCGGCAATTACCCGGTATCGTGGCGTCTTTCCTTGGCTTTGGAAGGAGGATAGCTTTCCCTGTTTTCCAAGTGGAGGGGAAGTGGGTGGAAAGGTAGCAATGAATTATTAAATCGGAAAGGATTAGTGGAAAGATGGGGACTTGGGCTGCAAACATAAGCTCCCGATTTGACACATTGTCGAACCCGGGCGCCTTCTTTGACGGCAGCGAGGTTGAGATTGATTTAATATCGTCCGCGGACGTTATCAAAACGAGAGTGGATGGGTTAGATGGAAGATTGGTTAGGAATTTGCGTATTTTTTGGTCCGGGGGGAGGGGGAAGGATCGGCGGCCATCGTAACTTCCAGGAAAGTCGCCTGGATCTCCGCCTTCTGGGATGGGTCGAAAATTAATCTGTCGATTAATTTCAAGGGGGGATTGGTCGGTTTTGGGGAGCGACGAAGGGACTGGGATATTGTCCAGAGAGTTATCCTCGAAAGACAGAGAGGAAACATGACGCATCCACTCTTGAGAAGAGAAAGCAGCAATGGAGCGCCGAACGTCAACATGGAGCCGATTGTAATGGGACTTGTCCCATGGCAGTCGGTCCCTTTGCCATGCACGGCGAGCGGCATTTCTGGCTTTTATCTTCGCAAGAATGTGAGGAGGGAGGGCACGATTACTTCTCCCAGATTTGGGAGGAACAGATGATGCAATACGGCGCTTCGCTTCCGCAATACCTTGGCAATGCGAACTAATTTGACGTCAGTATGCGTGTTGTTTGTGTGAAGATGGAAACTTAACATCTAGTATGTGAGGAATACATACATGATATAAACATAAAAAGGTGACAAGACGACAGGAAACGGCTTGAACTACTGACTGTATAAACTAGACGGGAGAAGGCAATTGTACATGGGGATGACCTAATTCTAAAAGAAATATTAATGAACAATTTTATGAGTATAGGGCGGGGAGTATTTACAGAAGGGGGAGCGCCCGAATATGTCCGACAGGTGGACAGGGCGGGACTAAGCGATCGCTTAGAAACAAAAACTAGATACAACTGAAATATTATCTCTATTGGTGAAATATAAACAAAAGAGTGCGGAGAGAAAGCACCAGGCGAAGCGGAGATTTAATTACACTCGATACTATAGTCTATAATATACTCTAACATAGGACGATAAATGTAAAGGTTACGACTAAGAAGAAGGCAAAAAGCAGACATAGGAAAGACTCATAGGCGAGTAGTATCCTTAGGCAGTGTATATGTATGACGCTTGTCAACATTGTAATCCCACAATGACGTCAGAAGGGGATTACCAGCGTGAAAGGACTTCACTTGGCGTCGCATGAAGTCCGCAATGGACGGAAGGCGATGTGCCGCGCGCACATCCGCCATCCGGGTTAGACGGCTTACATTAAGCAGGCCCCGAATGGCCTTGTTTTGTATCGTTTCTAGGCGGGTCCATATCGTCCTACGACACGCGAAAATTTGGCAGCCGTAAAGAATTTGGGGACGGATGATGGACTTATACAGCCACATCCGGTCCACGTGTGTCACCGAAGATGCTTCCGAGGCGAGACATCGAAGTTGATTTACTGCCACGATGGCTTTACGACGGCACAGATCAAGGTGTGGTTTGACGGTTAATTTGGCGTCAAGAATGACGCCAAGGAATCGGTGGGAGGAAGCTTTCGGAATGGAATGGTTCTGTAAGCGGAGTGGAATGTGCGGGGTGCGTGGGCGGCGTCGGGCGAAGTGGACATGAGTACTTTTGTCGGCATTTAATTGTATTTTCCATGTTTTAGTCCACTTCTGTATTTTATGGAAGTGCGAGTCGAGGCGTCTAAAATTCGCGCTGCGTACCCGAGAGGGAGGCGTCTTCCGTATTTTCACTGTTGGTGCTCCTCCGGTGACGGCGGGCGTCGGGATGGCGTCGTCCGTAGGGGTTGACGTCTTCTTCCTTTTCCTTGAGCCGACAACGGTAAAACCGTCGGCCGACTCGTCGCCCGAGTCCAGGGCTCGGGAAGCTCCCTCCTCTTCACCTGGGAGCGCCGAAGACGAAGTTGGTTCAGAGGAAACCGGACACGCCTTTTTCCTCGCTTCCTTCTTACTCTTGGTAGTCTTGCGACCTGACTGGTCGTCAGCTCCAATTTGGTCCTGAAAAGGGCCGCTGGAGCTTTCCTGCAGCACCGATGGTGCCGGTTCAGTTTGTGTGGCAGGTACATTGCCAGCGGTCTCCCTTGGTTTCGCCGACCCCAGGGTCGAGGAATATGACGCAGGCGCCGACTTCCCGAACTCACGACGAAGGTCCTCAGGAGACATTATCCCAAAAGACGACGTCCTGTCGCCCGTTGAAGCTGTACGGCGATGCCCCTTCGTCATCTGAGGCAACGCGAGCGCTGAGTCGGCCGTAGCTGCACGTGGCATATCGGGCTCCCTCTCTCTTAGGGCAAAATTCCCGGGGATTCCCTAGGGACCCCGTTCGTGTCGTACCATTTCGGGGCCATTTAGCCCCGAAATGGCCGTTACACTTACGCCGTGTCGTACCATTTCGGGGCCATTTAGCCCCGAAATGGCCGTCACACTTACGCCGCTTCGCCGGCGGCTGGTCTTCCTTTTCCCCCGTCGCTGCACGTGGCCGTGGATGTTTATCCCACGGGCAAACCACGACATCAGTGATACCGCGGAGTTCCCCGTGGGTGGAGGATGCTGCTTTTCTCCGGAAGGCGCGCGACCTCTCCCGAAGCGCGTTTTCTAGCGGTTGCATACCGGACAGCGCCTGAAGCGTTTCGTTCCCCGTAATCCACACGATCTCGAGTGCCGCTCGGAGGCTTCTACTGTCCGCAGCGTGTAGCTTTTTCCTTGCGCCGTCGCACATGATGCCGCACCATTCGGGTGCGGTGTGTGCAAGGGTTGGGCGTAAATCCTCGAGGAGATCCTCGCTGGTGTGCCGCGGCGAGAGCCCACGGATGGTGAATGATGTCGTCTTCTCGCTGATTCCCCAGGTGTACTTCTCTGCGTCCGCCGCCGATAGCGCCGAGCGCAGAGATTTGAAATCATCCAAATTACGGGTTTGAACCCGCGCCGAGGACTCCCTGTACGAGATGGAGAATGTCTGATCCGATACATTCGATCGGATCAGATTTCGGAACGCCTTCACATCCTCTCCGTGGTGAACGACGAGAGGAAGGCGGGAGCCGCGAGCTGGACGCGGAAGAGAAGAAGCGGCGCTCGTGCTCGTAGCAGCGGCCGGTTCTTCTTCCATGCATTCCGGGACCGGTTCCGAGGCGTCTGTCTCCTGGGCGATGGCCGCAAAGGAGTTCTTCGTCGGCACGGCGACGAATACTTCGGTAGATGTGCGCGCACGCTTGAGGGCTGCGTCGCCTAAGGAGGTGAATGGCCTGCGGGTGCCGGCCCTGACAGCTGTCGGCTCCTTGAAGACAGGAGCGACACGTCGAGAGGTTCTTCGCGGCGTAATGAATCCTTCGGGATCAACCGGATCCGGGACGGGAGGCACCAGGCGCCGGGGCGGCCGCCATGGAGAGTAGTCTAGTGGGCTGTGGCCCGGAGGTCAGGTCCACCAAACAAGTCGAAGCCGTGGCTCCAACGCAGAACTGGCGGATGCTGGATGACTTGAAGAGGTAGTTGACCCGAAAATCAGGATAACAAAAGCGCCGGATGATCGCACAGCGAGAAAATACATTCGGCCACTTATTTGGTTCCACCGGCTCCTTGCCGGTTTTCTTCTTCGCTGCCCAGCGCTTGGCTCTTCAGCGTTGCTTCCCTCGGCGATGCGCGAAGTCGCGAACAACCCCGCCACTATCGTATCATTTCGTAGCATATGGCTCCGAAAGGGCCGATAGTTTTCCGCCGTTTTCTCGGCGGCAGGTCTTCGTCTCTTCCGCTGCCGGCGCAGGGACGTGGATGTTTATCCCACGGGAAAACCATGACATCCGCGATGCCGTGGATTTCTCCGTGGGATGACGAAGCAGCAACGCGTCGGGACCAGACCAGACCAGAAACCCTAATTGTCTGGGCATTGCCCTTCGTTTTAACGCTGCTTCGGTGTGACAACGTCCACCCCTTCAGCGACAGTGTGTGCGCATTTTGCACAGGGAAACAATGGCGAACGTGTACCTTTCCAGTGTTAGTGAAGGAGAATTTGAAAAAAAGACCACTAGTGGGTTGGCAATTGGCCGTAACCTAATGAGGAGAACTATACTGAGAAGAATTAACTAACCTTATAAGAATGGGTGGGAACATTTTTCCCTTATCATCGTCAACATGACGGAAACTACAACTAAGTCTTAAAATTAAACATTAACTTATTAATTCTGGTCTACAGTCTCATTTCATTTCCATACTACCAGTCATTGGCACCCTCGATGTTTGAGGGCACGTTACAAAACCGTACCGGTGAGAAAGACTCACCCTTACCGGTCAATTTACAAGAATAATTAAAATGGCGTTTGAGAAACTTGGCGGCTGTGTGTTTATGTTTGCGTGAAAGAGAAACTTAATAACTAACCTGGGGAAGTTTTCCCCCAGCTAAAGTTAATAATGATGATTAAGGCTAAATAACAGCTAAAATTCTTTTTTTTCCCAATTGAGGAATGCTTTTTTGTTTATTTACATATTTTTTTTTATTTTGTTGTGTTATAAATTTTTTTTTTTCTTTTTACCAATTTTCAGAGTTTACATATATAATTAGTTTTAAGGAGTTAAAATTCTAATTGCTAACATTGTGGGGAATTTACTTAGATCAAATTATGAAGAATAGGAAAAGAAAATTGCGTGAAGCGCGCCGGTAGATTATTCAGCTGTCGTACCGGTTTGGAGCAAGCGGGTGGGAAATTTGAAAAAGATTTCGCCGTGAAGCGGCCTGTTAAGAAAGGGGAGCTTAGAGTTAAATGAATAATAACGGAAACAAAGAGAACAGAGGCTTTAAACGGACGCCGCGAAAGGCTGTGAAGCGGCCTTCCCAAGGTGGCGGGAGAAGATGAAATCGGGGCGGAGAAATACTGATTGCTTAACCTAAAAAAAGTACAAGTCCGTGAAGCCGTTACAGCTAGGAAGAAACATGATGCATAAAATTAACAGAAATAGGATAGACTCATAGGAGAGTAATATCTTTAGGCAGTGTATACTTTTTTTTTCGTGGGGGGGGATAATCCCAGATATTTCTGAGGAGGGGGTTACCTGTGTGCTGTAAGCGTGCGCGAAATGACATCACTTGTTTGCGGATGAATTCCGCGACGGAAGGGAGTTTGTGGGCGCGACGGACATCGGCCATCCGGGTCAGTTTGCTGATGCGTAACATGGCCCGGATGGCTTTATTCTGGAAAATTTCCAATTTGGTCCAAAGCGACTTGCGGACGGCGAACACCTCGCAGCCATAGAGGAGCTGCGGGCGGATGATTGAAGTGTATAGCCGGATTCTTTGAGCTGGAGAGAGAGAGGAACCACTGGCGGTAAGGCAGCCGAGTTGGTTCCGCGCGACTACCGCCTTGCGGCGGCAATATTCAATCTGAGGCGAGGAGAGTTTTGAATCGAGAACGATACCCAAAAAGCGATGCGAAGAGGCTCGTGGAATTCTGTTTGTTGAAGAGTAAAGGGACGTGCGATGGGAGTTTACGAGTACGTTCGAAGTGAACGTGTGTACTTTTTTCCGCGTTGATTTTTATTTTCCATGTTTTCGTCCATGTATGTATTTTTCTTAGGTGCGCATTTAATTTCGTTATATTTGTGTGGCTTTGTCGAGATGAAGCTGCGATCGCGGTATCGTCAGCGTACATATGGATGGATGTGAGTGGAGTAAACGGTAAATCATTCACGTAAATATTGAATAGAAGGGGGCTGAGGAGGGAGCCTTGTGGCACTCCCGCCCCCGCTTGTCGCGTCGAAGAGAGAAAGTCACCTGACGTCACGACGAATTGCCGACCCGAAAGGAAGCTTTGGATGAGAAGGAGAAGGGGGGAGGGAAAGCGGGAGAGGTGGAGTTTGTATAGGAGGCCTTTGTGCCAGACACGGTCAAAGGCTCTGGCGACGTCTAAAAACACAGCGTCAGTGACCATTTTCTGGTTGAATCCGTGCGAGATTTTTTCACAAAGGCGGAGGACCTGGTGGTTTGCCGACACGTGCTCACGAAAGCCCAGCTGTTCGGGGCGGAGGATATTATTTTCCGAGGCGTGTTTTTGGAGACGATCTAGAAGGATTTTTTCAAAAATTTTCGAAATATTTGAAAGTAAAGTAATCGGACGGCTATTACCGGGAATGGTGGCGTCCTTTCCGGGTTTGGGAAGAAGGAAGATTTTGCCAAGTTTCCAAGGAGAAGGATAGTGGGAACAGATGTAACAGTGGTTAAAGAGGTCGGAAAGAATGAGCGGGAAGGACGGGATTTTTGAGGCGAGTTTTAGTTCTCGGTTTGAGACGTTGTCCAACCCGGGAGCTTTTCTCGTGGAAAGGGATGAGAGGATAGACGAAATCTCCTTTGCCGAAGTGATCGGTTCGAGAGAAGACGAATTGGGAGGAATGGAATTAAGAAACTGGCGGATTTCTGGACCGAGAGGAGAAGAGGAAGGATCCACAGACATGGTGGACTCGAGGTGATCAGCCTGGATGTCCGCCTTGCGCTGTGGATCGAAGATATATGAATTTCGGAATTTAATTGGGGGATTGGTTGCTTTTGGGCGGCGACGAAGAGATTTCGACAACCGCCACAGGGAATTGTCGTCGAAGGATAGGGATTCAATATGACGGAGCCATTCTTGAGCGGAGTAGGCTGAGATAGCCTTTTTTACTTCCGCCGCGAGTCTATTATACGCGGTTTTAAATTCGGGAGTTCTTTCGCGCTGCCAGGTACGTCTGGCAACGTTGCGACGCTTGATTTTAAAGAGAATGTCGGCGGGGAGAGGGTGACGCCCTTCTCTCGCACGTGGCTTGAAAATATCCTTCGTGACCGATCGTCTGGCCTCGGAAAAGGCTTCGGCGACGGCCGAAGCACGGCGGTCGAGAACCTCGGTGGTGGGGGAGGAAAGGGGGGACAGCTGCTCGAGTTTGTATGCAAGGGTGTCGGGGAACCGAGCCCAGTCAATGACCTGGCGGAGGGGGGGGAGATGGGCTTGCGACCCAAGGGGAAGACGAAATAGAAGGGGAAAGTGGTCCGAGGCGAAGTCTCGAACGACCGAGGGACGCTCGTGGAAGGGGAGGTTGACCGAGAGGGCGAAATCAATTACGGAGCACGTGCGCGGGGACCGAGACGCGTGGGTCGGTTCGGAAGGGGCGAGGATGGAAACGGGTTTGCCCTCGATGAAGGCAAGAAGGGTCCGGCCGTTGGTGTTCGTAGACGAGCAATTCCACGCGACATGTCTCGAATTCCAATCTCCGACGAACAAACCGTTCTTACTCGGAGACGTCAGCAGAGAAAGATCGTTTCTATTCAATTTACGTGAACGACCAGGACTATTGTAAATGGAATAAATGTTAATGTGTCCGAGCGTTGTATGGACTTTTATTCCTAGAGCCTCGATGTTCGCCAAAATGGGTACGTCCAGAAGAGAGTGGGATAAATCACGTTTAATTAGAACAGCTACTCCCCCTGGAGTGTTTCTGTCCAATCTATGCGTAATGTAATGGTCCGAATAAAAAGAAATGTGTGGTTTTAAAAAGGTTTCCTGTAGGAGGATAATGTCTATGTGGTGCGTGGTAGCGTAGTGTAAAAGTTCGTGTTTTTTGTGGTGTAAGCCGTTACAGTTCCAAGATAGTATTTTTAAATTTGTGCTTAAGATCCCCGTGTGCATACAGAGTAGCTGTTCTAATATATACATTTTTTTCTCCTGCATTGTGGGAGCGTTTTGTATACCCGACATGATGGAACGAAACCAGCGCAGGAGTTCCGGGCCATCTGGGTTCGCGGTAGAAGAAGGGGGCGGGGGAGCTGGGGCGGAAGCCGGAGGAGGAGGAGGGGTAGCGGAGTCACTAGGGTAGGGGAGACCATGCGGTCGAGAAAGGGACTTGGAGGGGAGGGCGGGGAAGGCCGAGGACGAGTCCACAGCTGAGGCGAAGGAGCGGGAGAGGGGGGAGGAATTCCGGCGGGAATCGCTCGGCCCGAGGCCGCGCGGCGTTCAAAACTCTTCTTCGCCTCACGATGGATTTCACAGCCACGGTAATTCGCTGGGTGATCTTCTAGGCAGAGAAAACACGTAGCGGGGGTCTCCTTTGATTTTTCGCATGCGGAGCTCAAGTGGGCGCCTCCGCAGCGAACACAATTCGGGTTAAGATGACAGTGGTTCTTTGTGTGTCCGATGCGTTGACAACGATGGCACTGCACCGGATCACCCGACTTGCGAAAGGGAGTTATTTGGACGCGGAGTCCCGCGAGCGCGTGAATGCTTTGGAATGCCACGGTGTCGATATCACTAGCACAAGAGACATGACACGTGTTTGTTGGATAACTCGGGACCGCGGAGAGTTTTAATTTACGCTCCTCGTCTGAAGGACGAGTAGAGTAAATGCGGCGTACTGAATGAACCTGAAAGCCCAGCGAATTAAGTTGGTCAAGAATAACATCATCCGATACTGATGGGACAACACCTCGCAGAGCGAATTCCTTTCGCTTATTCTCGGGGAGCTGGTAGGTGACGAACGGAATGTTCAGTTCCTTTAAAATACCGTTCACTGAATTGTAATCGGCGATATTGCTGCACTTTATCACAGCCGTGGACCTGCCTGTGCAGTGGGAAATGGGCGGAGTTGAGCAAGCTCGCAGCATACGAGCATGTAGCTCAGCCCATTGCGAGATATCCGCAAGCCGAAAAGGAGGAATCCTACCGGCGCGCGTAGGAAGCGACTGAGTCGCTTCGGAGGGCGGCTGCTGAACCGGTCGTGAGGCGGCCGGGACGCGTGGAGGCGTCTCTGTCGTCTTGCCAGTAATTTTACTCTAAAGACGTCTTGTTGTCGAATACGGGATCTCTTGGCGTCTCATCTGGTCTGCTTCAGAATATCTTAATGGTTACGGGGTTTCTTCCCTGGCGGAAGTGTTGCTGGGAGATCAAGGCTAGCAATGGGCCGTTTGTGGCGATCCCATGGCATGACTTGGGCTTCGGAGGCTCCTCGAATGGCAGCGAAGTCAGACCCCGCTGCTTTTTCGAAGAAATCCCGGGCTATTTTCGGGAGAAAGACATCCAGTGGTTCCAGATCCCCGTCATGGTGCATACTGGAGACGGGTTCGTATCGACCCCGTCCCAGAATGCACCGCAGAGCAGCATTCTGCACCACCTGGATCCGAGAAAGGGCTGACTTCGAGACTCCGGACCACACCGGCGAGGCGTACGATATCGCTGGAAGGACGCATGTTCTGTAAAGTCTCCGTTTGGTTTCCATGCTCAGGACAGGCGGCTGAAGAATTGGTCGAAGCCGATTCAGCGCCGCAAAACCTTTAGCACGGGCACGCTCGCATTGGGACCTCCAGAGAAGCTTGCGGTCCATTACAACCCCAAGGTAGAGGACTTCTGACTCCCACGGCAGGACGGCTCCACTCACCGTTAATCGTTCGTTAGGTGCCGCTCCTCGGCCAGTTTGGAAGACTATGGCTTTCGTCTTCCCTGCGTTGACTGAGATACGCCATTGACGATACCAATAAAGGAGATCATCAATGGCGTCCTGCAGTCGCTCAACAGCAAGGTCCTTCTGCCAGGATCGGAAGAGGAGCGCCGCATCATCTGCGTAGAGGGACAGGATTCCATGCTGGCCATGGTCCCTAGGGATGTCGTGGGTGAAGATATTAAATAGTACCGGTCCGAGGACAGAACCCTGTGGCACGCCGGCATGAATCCGTCGCACCCCAGAGTCCGCCCCGCGCCAGCTGGTGATGAATGTCCTGTCCCGCAGGTACGATCTGATCAGGCACCAGATCCAGGCTGGGAAGTGGAGTCGTTTCATCTTCAACAGAAGGGCTGGGTGCCAGACGCGGTCGAATGCTTTCCCAATATCGAAGAAAGCACCGGCCACCACCATCCTCCTGTTGAAGGCGTCCGTGACGAAGTCAGAAGTCCTCGCTAGCTGATGGGTTGTGGAGTGTTGCTCGCGGAAGCCGAACTGCTCCTCAGGGAGGATTTTCTCTGCCCGAACAAAATCACAGATCGGCCCCTGAAGTATCCTTTCAAATATCTTCCCAAAGCCATCAAGAAGAGAGATGGGCCGGAAGTCCCCGGGACCAAGCTCTATTTTTTGTCTTTGGGATACAGATAATCCTTGCTCTTTTCCAGGTGGTTGGGAAGAAGGATATTTTGACGCAGCCATTAAAGATGCTCGCCAGGTACGCCACCGCCGCCTTTGGGAGTTCCCGGATGACAACGTTTGAAATGTCGTCGATTCCGGGCGCTTTTCGAGGGCGAAGGTGACGCATAACAGCCTCGATGTCCTTTCTCTCGATGATAGGTGCAGGAATCTCGTCCTTGGCATCGCCCATTTCGTTTATCTCTGCCTCGGTCACCGCGGAGGCGCGGTTTCCCGGGTTTGGGGTGAAGATACTCTCAAGATGACCCGCCAGCATCTCCGCCTTTTCCGCCGGGGAGGCCGCAACATTGTTGCCGCTTACAATGATAGGATCAGTATGGTGGGAATTTCGTAGTTTCCTGCAAAATTTCCATACATTTTCCTCCCTCTCTTCTCCGTTTACTTCAAGGAGTTCCTCTTTCAGGTGTTGTTCCCAGTTATCCGATCGGACCTCTTGCAGTGCAGTGTGGACTTCCTTGTTCAGGGCTGTCAGGTCTCTCTTCAGGGTTGGTGTTCTGTACCGCTGCCATTGCCGACGGATGTTATTTCGGCGCGTAATCAGTGCACGCACCGGCGGCGGAAGAGGAATCCGATGAAAATGCGGATGGACTTTCTTCCTCGGTATTGCTGAGTTCATGGCTGCAGTGACGGTTTCCGTGAGATAGCGTACCATCTCGTCCGCTTTTTTCTCTGTTGCCGGTTCCTCGACGTCCTTGGGCAGCTGCGAGGCGATGCTTCCCCGGAAGGAAACCCAGTCCGCTCTCCTTAAGTCCCATCTGCTTGTCGGTGGAATTTTCGGTACTCTTGTGCCCATCAGGAGAATCGTGGGGTTATGGTCCGACGACAGCTCAACACACGTGTAAATGCTCAGCGACGTCCTGATGCCACGAGCAATCGCGATATCTAGTACGCCACCTCGCACGTGAGTCGGGGTCGTCGGGCCAAGTACTTTCAGACTTCCTCAGAGCTTTCCCTCTCCGGTTGTGGTTGCTTGCGTTCCAAATGTGATGTTAAGCGTTGAGGTCTCCCAAAATTAATGCAGGTCCGCTGCCGTCTCCGAGCAGCTGAAGGATGAGGTCTGCCCCCCCGCGGGTAGGGGGATAGAGAATACTCCCGCAGTATCCCTGCTTGTCGTAAGAGGCGACTAAAAGGGCGGGGAGAAAACCCCGAAAACAAACCCCAAGCCAGCAAGGGATGCGTCCGGACAGTGCTGTGGATCCACTGTCTGTGAGCGGCCATACCATCTGGCCTGCGATCCGCCCAGGTGTTTGCCGTGCCTGGAGACCCGTAAGGGAGAAAAGGGGATCCTGGAGGGTGAGCTTTCTGGTTCCCAGCAGGGTGTCGGATGCCCTGTATGGACCGGGGAGTGATACCCCTCTTCGGCCCCGGATTTCGTGTAAACGGGAGGCCGGGAGCTAGCCACTCCCGGTCAATCGGCTTCCGTCGCGTTTTCGCTCCGGTGGCGAGTGCCAAGGTTGTGGGGGTCTGCGTAGGGAGGTCGGAGATGTAAGGGTTTTGGTGGGCCCTTGCACCGAAGATCCACCCCGAAACAGACAACCACTCCAGAAGCGCTATATCCCTCGAGTTAGCCCTGGCGACCGCTCCGGTTTGGCGGAGCGGCGTCCCAAATGTGTGGCTCCGTGGCGGGTGGGGAGGCCGAGGGACGAATTTTTTATTATTATGGAGGAAAAACCCTTTCCACCACTAAAAAGATCCCGTCCGGACACCGGCGGGGGAGAAAAGTGCATAGGCGCATGTAAGCGCTATTTAATTATGTCGTGCATAAAGGAAGGTGAAACCTTGAAAAAGGTTTCTCCTTTCTTAATTCGCAGAGTTTTGTCACAGATTGTGCCTGGGGACCCAAAGAGCGTGAAGAAGCTCCGGGATGGTACACTTCTTATAGAGACCCTGAACGATACACAAAGCGATAAACTGCTTGCAATGGGAATGCTCCATGACATTCCGATTAAGGTGGAGGTGCACCGCACTCTTAACACCTGTCGGGGAGTCATCAGTCACTACGACCTCCTATACGTGGACATGGAAGAAATCAAGAGAGAAATGTTCTCTCAGGGAGTGACTGATTGTCGTCGACTCACCACAAGGCGCAACGGAGAAAACGTAAACAGCACCTCCGTGATCTTGACGTTTGCGCGTGATAGACTACCCGACAAGGTGTTTGTGGGCTATGAATCGGTACCAGTGAGGCCATTCATCCCAAATCCCGTGCGTTGTTTCAAATGCCAACGGTTCGGCCATGTCGCGTCGCGCTGCGAGGGTAAGGCCACCTGCCCGCGCTGTGGCAAAGACGCGCACGAGGATAAAGAGTGCTCTTCGGAACCTCTTTGTGTCAATTGCGAGGGTACACACCCTGTGTACTCTCGTGATTGCCCGAAGATGAAAGAAGAGAGGAAAGTCATGGAGATAAAAACCCTTGAAAAAATCCCATATGCGGAAGCGAGGAGAAAATACAGGGCGCTAATCGCTCCAACTTTCTCCCGGTCCTTTGCTTCCGTTGCAACCACGCAATGTGTAAAGTGTACCATCGCCACGCAGACGGAGATACCGAAAGAATCCCCAGTTGAAAACACGCAAGTGCCTAAACCCAAAAGGGTGAAGGATGGGAAGAGTAAGGTGGACAAGGAGCCACCTACTCCTGTGGGCCCTTCAAGGAAGAGCCCACTAAAAACCACCAAGGGGAACACGCCAAAAGGGCGTGAGAATACACCTTCCCCGCCGCCTCCAGTGAAGCCAAAGAAGCCGGAGGTAATTGAAGAGGACCAGAGTATCTCCGATACTGAGGTCTTCGCAAACGAGTGGAAGAGGAAACATCGCTTCAAGCGATAACCTCAATAGAGTTGGTCATCTCCCTTTTTAGTCATCTTATTTATTTATATATTTATTTATTTATTTATTTATTTTAACTGAACACTTTAAATGTGTTCCATTCTGCAGTGGAACTGCAATGGCTTTTATCGGCACAAGGAGGAGCTGGCCATTTTAATCCAAGATTTTAAACCCTCTTGTATTTGTCTCCAAGAGACCCATTTTAAGGCTGAAGATAAGGGTATTTTGAAGGGGTTCACTGTTTTTAGAACGGATGACCTAAGTGGCCAACGAGCCCAAGGGGGAGTAGCAGTTGCGGCCCGTGAGGCCCTTTACACCTCGCGAGTCCAACTGAACTCTCCATTCCAGGCCGTCGCTGTCACGGTGCACACCCCTGAGAGGATGACGTTATGCAACGTGTATCTGCCAGAGGGTGCACCGGTGACCCGCCTGAACCTTGAAGCCCTTGTCCACCAGCTTCCTCAGCCGTTCATTTTGATGGGAGATTTTAATGCCCATGATCCTCTCTGGGGAGGGCCAGAAACCCAAAGCAATAGGAGAGGTCGAATTTTATCCAACTTTATTGAGGATTTTAACCTGTTTTTATTAAATAGCGGCGAAAAAACCCGCTTTAACAGCTTTAATGGGGAATTCTCAGCAATAGATCTTTGTCTATGCTCGAGAAGTCTAGCCCCAAAGCTGAAAATGTCCACCCACAACGATCTCTGTGGGAGTGACCATTTTCCTCTTCTACTCGTTAAAGAAGACTCTTCGCCCACCATTTCAAAACCTCCGGAAAAGTGGCGTATTAACCGTGCGGACTGGCCACTTTTCAAGCGTACGTTTACATATAAACACGACGCAAGTTTCGACGCGTTGCACAACGTCGATAAACTAAGTTCAACGCTGTTGGCGGCAGCTACGAAAAGTATCCCTCGTACGTCCGGGAACATTAATCGAGCTCCTGTCCCTTGGTGGAACGGGGAATGCGACCGGGCGATTCGGGCGAGGAAAAAAGCACTGCATATTTTTAGAAAATATCCCACGGCAACTAATCTGGCATCGTACCGCCGCCTGAGAGCGCGAGCTCGAAGGGCCGTGAAGGAGGCCAAGAGGGCTTCCTGGATAGAATACGTCTCTACCATCAACCATCGCACGCCACTTGGTCAGGTATGGGACAAAGTGAAGAAAATCTCCGGGTCAAAGGGCTCATTTGTCATCTCGCCATTGCTTGTTGCTGGCCGGGTGGTTAATTCACCTGCCGAAATAAGCAACATATTTGCCAGTCAGTTCGCGGCCAATAGCAGTGACGAGGGCTATACCGCGGACTTTGTGTACAGGAAGAGGCGATGCGAGAGAGTCCCTCTCAAATTTGGTGCAGGTCCTACACGGGAATATTACAATGAGCCTTTCACGTCCTGGGAGCTTAAATCCGCCATCGAAGACTCCCATTACACCTCGCCAGGGGCGGACGAAATCCACAACGCATTTCTCCGGAACATTCCGGAAACTGCGATTGGGGAGGTCCTAAATACCCTCAACCAACTTTGGAACGAGGGCAGTTTTCCAAATGCCTGGCGAGAGTCCATCGTGATACCAATCCCAAAACAGGGCAAGGACCAAAATGACCCGAACAACTACCGTCCCATATCTCTCACCAGCTGCCTGTGCAAGGTGATGGAACGGATGGTAAACCGACGTCTCATGTGGTGCTTGGAGAGTCGACACCTGCTCTCCGACGCTCAGTGCGGCTTTCGGCGTGGCAGGTCCACGACAGACCATCTGGTGCGCACTGAGAACTTCATCCAGGAAGCCTTTCTCCACCGTCAACACGTCATAGCAGTCTTCTTCGACCTGGAGAAGGCCTATGATAGTGTGTGGCGATGGAGAATCCTCAACACGCTCCACAAGTGGGGATTTAGAGGCAACATGGCCCTATTTATCAGGAATTTTTTAACTAACCGCCTTTTTAAAGTAAGGACTGGGAAGCACTTATCCCGATCTTTTACACAGGAGAACGGGGTACCCCAGGGTTCAGTACTGAGCGTGACGTTATTTGCCATCGCCATCAACGACGTGGTGGAATGCATCAATGCCCCGGTGATGGCATCGCTCTATGTGGACGACCTAGCCATATTTTGCCGGTCGACACGACTGCCAAACGCTTCCAGGCAAGCCCAGGTGACTCTAAACAAACTGGGAGAGTGGTCGCGAAAGAACGGATTTCGTTTCTCCATGGAGAAAACGAAATGCGTGCACTTTCACCGTCTTCGCGGTTACCACGTTACCCCGACCCTAACCCTGTTGGGTAGGATTCTTCCATTTGTGGAGTCCGTCCGCTTTCTCGGCATGATCCTGGACCAAAAGCTGAACTGGCGGGAGCATATCCGCGTGTTACGCGAGAGGTGTCGCCAAACCCTCAACGTTTTAAAGTTTTTAACTCACTCCACTTGGGGAGCAGACCGCACCACCATGCTTTTATTGTACAGAGGCTTGGTGCGATCCAAACTGGACTATGGTTCCATAGTTTATTCCTCAGGACGAGAGTCTTACTTGAGACCACTCACATGTGTCCACAATGCTGGGATACGGTTGGCCACCGGGGCATTTAGAACAAGCCCAGTCCCAAGCCTACTTGCAGACGCAGGGGAGCCTCCGTTGGAAACCCGCAGGATGATTTTAATGGGCAACTATGCCTGTAAAATTTTATCAGAGACAATCCACCCTTGTTTTAACATAGTTTTTAACCAACGGTTTTTAGACTTATTTAACAGGCGGAGAAGGGCAACTAGACCCTTTGCCGTTCGTTTTAATGATTTTATTAATGAGGTAAATTTTACATTTCCTCAAATATGCCCCGTCTCCTATGCTAAGTATCCGCCTTGGTTAACACCAATGCCGGATATTAAACTCATTGCCAGTGCACGCCGCAAAGCCAAAACGACCGATTCCGAATACCAGCAGCTCTTCAGTGCCGTCCTCAGCTCACTTTCTGACTTTGTCCCAGTCTACACCGACGGGTCAAAGTCAGAATCTGCGTGTGCCTATGCAGTCGTGTCCCACTACCATGGAGTCGTGAGGAAAAAACTGCACACTTCTTGCAGCATTTTTACAGCCGAGCTGTCAGCCATAAGGACGGCCCTAGGAGAAATAAAAGAAAGCAATGGCTCTTTCCTCATCTGCACCGACTCGTTGAGCGCCCTAAAATCTTTATCGGTCTTTGCACCTGTGCACCCGATAGTCCAGGAGATCCATTATACCCTGTTGTCCCTTCAGAGAAAGGGGAACAGGGTCTCCTTTATATGGACTCCTGGTCACGTCGGCATAAGAGGCAACGAAAAAGCTGACCAGGCAGCGAAGGATGCCCTTCGACAACCCGAGACCGACCCCACCTTGGTCCCAATGGAGGACGTGAAGGCCGCCTTGCGGAACTCGGTCCTGCATCAGTGGAAGGAGACTTGGCAGTCTCTGCAAAATAATAAACTCAGGGCAATAAAACCGGTCGTTTCACCATGGTCCTCTTCCATCCGGAACATTCGGAGGGAAGAGGTCATGATTACGCGCCTGAGAATAGGACACTCTGCCCTCACTCATTCGTACCTCTTTGCGGAGGTAAAAGAACAGCCCCGCTGCAATGAGTGTTTCCAACCCCTTACGATAAAACATATCCTGACGGAATGTACAAGATACCAAAGGGCCAGAGACATGTTGAAGATAAGGGGAGACTTAAAAAATATTTTAGGGGATGACTCTGGGTCTATTAACCGAGTCCTAAGTTTTTTAAGGTCAACCGGTTTAATGGGGCAGCTTTAGCTTTGGAGCTCATAATTTTAATGCTTTTGATTTTAACAATTATTTATTTATTTATATTTAACCGTATTTATTTATTTATTATTCCTAAGTAAAAAGGAATTTTAGTTTTATATTTAATGAGTGGTGCAAAATGACCTTAGCTGTCGACGCACCCTAAAACCCAAAACTACTACTACTATGAGGTCTGGGTCCCACGGTTTTTTCGGAGGATAGTATACTGAAGATACTCTCACCCATCCCTTCTTCGTTCGTATGTCCACCGACACGACCTCAGCAAATGAGTGTGATCGAGATTTACACGCCCTATGCTCCAGGCTCCGGTGGACAAGTATTGCTGCTCCTCCTGAAGGCGTCATCTGACGGTGACTATCCCGGTCTGCCCGAAAGATGGACCACCCCGGGATTTTCCATGAGTCAGATGGTGGGAGGTGTCTCGTTGACGGCAGCGACCTTTGCATTTTTCTCTTGGAGGAACCCCCCCTGCGGGTAGGGGGTTAGAGAATACTCCCGCAGTATCCCTGCTTGTCGTAAGAGGCGACTAAAAGGGCGGGGAGAAAACCCCGAAATCAAACCCCAAGCCAGCAAGGGATGCGTCCGGACAGTGCTGTGGATCCACTGTCTGTGAGCGGCAATACCATCTGGCCTGCGATCCGCCCAGGTGTTTGCCATGCCTGGAGACCCGTAAGGGAGAGAAGGGGATCCTGGAGGGTGAGCTTTCTGGTTCCCAGCAGGGTGTCGGATGCCCTGTATGGACCGGGGAGTGATACCCCTCTTCGGCCCCGGATTTCGTGTAAACGGGAGGCCGGGAGCTAGCCACTCCCGGTCAATCGGCTTCCGTCGCGTTTTCGCTCCGGTGGCGAGTGCCAAGGTTGTGGGGGTCTGCGTAGGGAGGTCGGAGATGTAAGGGTTTTGGTGGGCCCTTGCACCGAAGATCCACCCCGAAACAGACAACCACTCCAGAAGCGCTATATCCCTCGAGTTAGCCCTGGCGACCGCTCCGGTTTGGCGGAGCGGCGTCCCAAATGTGTGGCTCCGTGGCGGGTGGGGAGGCCGAGGGACGAATTATTTATTATTATGGAGGAAAAACCCTTTCCACCACTAAAAAGATCCCGTCCGGACACCGGCGGGGGAGAAAAGTGCATAGGCGCATGTAAGCGCTATTTAATTATGTCGTGCATAAAGGAAGGTGAAACCTTGAAAAAGGTTTCTCCTTTCTTAATTCGCAGAGTTTTGTCACAGATTGTGCCTGGGGACCCAAAGAGCGTGAAGAAGCTCCGGGATGGTACACTTCTTATAGAGACCCTGAACGATACACAAAGCGATAAACTGCTTGCTATGGGAATGCTCCATGACATTCCGATTAAGGTGGAGGTGCACCGCACTCTTAACACCTGTCGGGGGGTCATCAGTCACTACGACCTCCTATACGTGGACATGGAAGAAATCAAGAGAGAAATGTTCTCTCAGGGAGTGACTGATTGTCGTCGACTCACCACAAGGCGCAACGGAGAAAACGTAAACAGCACCTCCGTGATCTTGACGTTTGCGCGTGATAGACTACCCGACAAGGTGTTTGTGGGCTATGAATCGGTACCAGTGAGGCCATTCATCCCAAATCCCGTGCGTTGTTTCAAATGCCAACGGTTCGGCCATGTCGCGTCGCGCTGCGAGGGTAAGGCCACCTGCCCGCGCTGTGGCAAAGACGCGCACGAGGATAAAGAGTGCTCTTCGGAACCTCTTTGTGTCAATTGCGAGGGTACACACCCAGTGTACTCTCGTGATTGCCCGAAGATGAAAGAAGAGAGGAAAGTCATGGAGATAAAAACCCTTGAAAAAATCCCATATGCGGAAGCGAGGAGAAAATACAGGGCGCTAATCGCTCCAACTTTCTCCCGGTCCTTTGCTTCCGTTGCAACCACGCAATGTGTAAAGTGTACCATCGCCACGCAGACGGAGATACCGAAAGAATCCCCAGTTGAAAACATGCAAGTGCCTAAACCCAAAAGGGTGAAGGATGGGAAGAGTAAGGTGGACAAGGAGCCACCTACTCCTGTGGGCCCTTCAAAGAAGAGCCCACAGAAAACCACCAAGGGGAACACGCCAAAAGGGCGTGAGAATACACCTTCCCCGCCGCCTCCAGTGAAGCCAAAGAAGCCCCCCCCTGCGGGTAGGGGGTTAGAGAATACTCCCGCAGTATCCCTGCTTGTCGTAAGAGGCGACTAAAAGGGCGGGGAGAAAACCCCGAAAACAAACCCCAAGCCAGCAAGGGATGCGTCCGGACAGTGCTGTGGATCCACTGTCTGTGAGCGGCCATACCATCTGGCCTGCGATCCGCCCAGGTGTTTGCCGTGCCTGGAGACCCGTAAGGGAGAAAAGGGGATCCTGGAGGGTGAGCTTTCTGGTTCCCAGCAGGGTGTCGGATGCCCTGTATGGACCGGGGAGTGATACCCCTCTTCGGCCCCGGATTTCGTGTAAACGGGAGGCCGGGAGCTAGCCACTCCCGGTCAATCGGCTTCCGTCGCGTTTTCGCTCCGGTGGCGAGTGCCAAGGTTGTGGGGGTCTGCGTAGGGAGGTCGGAGATGTAAGGGTTTTGGTGGGCCCTTGCACCGAAGATCCACCCCGAAACAGACAACCACTCCAGAAGCGCTATATCCCTCGAGTTAGCCCTGGCGACCACTCCGGTTTGGCGGAGTGGCGTCCCAAATGTGTGGCTCCGTGGCGGGTGGGGAGGCCGAGGGACGAATCATTTCTTATTATGGAGGAAAAACCCTTTCCACCACTAAAAAGATCCCGTCCGGACACCGGCGGGGGAGAAAAGTGTATCGGCGCATGTAAGCGCTATTTAATTATGTCTTGTGCAAAGGAAGGTGAGACCTTGAAAAAGGTTTCTCCCTTCTTAATTCGCAGAGTGTAATCACAGATTGTGCCTGGGGACCCAAAGAGCGTGAAGAAGCTCAGGGATGGTACACTACTTATAGAGACCCTGAACGACACACAGCCCCCCCGCGGGTAGGGGGATAGAGAATACTCCCGCAGTATCCCTGCTTGTCGTAAGAGGCGACTAAAAGGGCGGGGAGAAAACCCCGAAAACAAACCCCAAGCCAGCAAGGGATGCGTCCGGACAGTGCTGTGGATCCACTGTCTGTGAGCGGCCATACCATCTGGCCTGCGATCCGCCCAGGTGTTTGCCGTGCCTGGAGACCCGTAAGGGAGAAAAGGGGATCCTGGAGGGTGAGCTTTCTGGTTCCCAGCAGGGTGTCGGATGCCCTGTATGGACCGGGGAGTGATACCCCTCTTCGGCCCCGGATTTCGTGTAAACGGGAGGCCGGGAGCTAGCCACTCCCGGTCAATCGGCTTCCGTCGCGTTTTCGCTCCGGTGGCGAGTGCCAAGGTTGTGGGGGTCTGCGTAGGGAGGTCGGAGATGTAAGGGTTTTGGTGGGCCCTTGCACCGAAGATCCACCCCGAAACAGACAACCACTCCAGAAGCGCTATATCCCTCGAGTTAGCCCTGGCGACCGCTCCGGTTTGGCGGAGCGGCGTCCCAAATGTGTGGCTCCGTGGCGGGTGGGGAGGCCGAGGGACGAATTATTTATTATTATGGAGGAAAAACCCTTTCCACCACTAAAAAGATCCCGTCCGGACACCGGCGGGGGAGAAAAGTGCATAGGCGCATGTAAGCGCTATTTAATTATGTCGTGCATAAAGGAAGGTGAAACCTTGAAAAAGGTTTCTCCTTTCTTAATTCGCAGAGTTTTGTCACAGATTGTGCCTGGGGACCCAAAGAGCGTGAAGAAGCTCCGGGATGGTACACTTCTTATAGAGACCCTGAACGATACACAAAGCGATAAACTGCTTGCTATGGGAATGCTCCATGACATTCCGATTAAGGTGGAGGTGCACCGCACTCTTAACACCTGTCGGGGAGTCATCAGTCACTACGACCTCCTATACGTGGACATGGAAGAAATCAAGAGAGAAATGTTCTCTCAGGGAGTGACTGATTGTCGTCGACTCACCACAAGGCGCAACGGAGAAAACGTAAACAGCACCTCCGTGATCTTGACGTTTGCGCGTGATAGACTACCCGACAAGGTGTTTGTGGGCTATGAATCGGTACCAGTGAGGCCATTCATCCCAAATCCCGTGCGTTGTTTCAAATGCCAACGGTTCGGCCATGTCGCGTCGCGCTGCGAGGGCAAGGCCACCTGCCCGCGCTGTGGCAAAGACGCGCACGAGGATAAAGAGTGCTCTTCGGAACCTCTTTGTGTCAATTGCGAGGGTACACACCCAGTGTACTCTCGTGATTGCCCGAAGATGAAAGAAGAGAGGAAAGTCATGGAGATAAAAACCCTTGAAAAAATCCCATATGCGGAAGCGAGGAGAAAATACAGGGCGCTAATCGCTCCAACTTTCTCCCGGTCCTTTGCTTCCGTTGCAACCACGCAATGTGTAAAGTGTACCATCGCCACGCAGACGGAGATACCGAAAGAATCCCCAGTTGAAAACACGCAAGTGCCTAAACCCAAAAGGGTGAAGGATGGGAAGAGTAAGGTGGACAAGGAGCCACCTACTCCTGTGGGCCCTTCAAAGAAGAGCCCACAGAAAACCACCAAGGGGAACACGCCAAAAGGGCGTGAGAATACACCTTCCCCGCCGCCTCCAGTGAAGCCAAAGAAGCCGGAGGTAATTGAAGAGGACCAGAGTATCTCCGATACTGAGGTCTTCGCAAACGAGTGGAAGAGGAAACATCGCTTCAAGCGATAACCTCAATAGAGTTGGTCATCTCCCTTTTTAGTCATCTTATTTATTTATATATTTATTTATTTATTTATTTTAACTGAACACTTTAAATGTGTTCCATTCTGCAGTGGAACTGCAATGGCTTTTATCGGCACAAGGAGGAGCTGGCCATTTTAATCCAAGATTTTAAACCCTCTTGTATTTGTCTCCAAGAGACCCATTTTAAGGCTGAAGATAAGGGTATTTTGAAGGGGTTCACTGTTTTTAGAACGGATGACCTAAGTGGCCAACGAGCCCAAGGGGGAGTAGCAGTTGCGGCCCGTGAGGCCCTTTACACCTCGCGAGTCCAACTGAACTCTCCATTCCAGGCCGTCGCTGTCACGGTGCACACCCCTGAGAGGATGACGTTATGCAACGTGTATCTGCCAGAGGGTGCACCGGTGACCCGCCTGAACCTTGAAGCCCTTGTCCACCAGCTTCCTCAGCCGTTCATTTTGATGGGAGATTTTAATGCCCATGATCCTCTCTGGGGAGGGCCAGAAACCCAAAGCAATAGGAGAGGTCGAATTTTATCCAACTTTATTGAGGATTTTAACCTGTTTTTATTAAATAGCGGCGAAAAAACCCGCTTTAACAGCTTTAATGGGGAATTCTCAGCAATAGATCTTTGTCTATGCTCGAGAAGTCTAGCCCCAAAGCTGAAAATGTCCACCCACAACGATCTCTGTGGGAGTGACCATTTTCCTCTTCTACTCGTTAAAGAAGACTCTTCGCCCACCATTTCAAAACCTCCGGAAAAGTGGCGTATTAACCGTGCGGACTGGCCACTTTTCAAGCGTACGTTTACATATAAACACGACGCAAGTTTCGACGCGTTGCACAACGTCGATAAACTAAGTTCAACGCTGTTGGCGGCAGCTACGAAAAGTATCCCTCGTACGTCCGGGAACATTAATCGAGCTCCTGTCCCTTGGTGGAACGGGGAATGCGACCGGGCGATTCGGGCGAGGAAAAAAGCACTGCATATTTTTAGAAAATATCCCACGGCAACTAATCTGGCATCGTACCGCCGCCTGAGAGCGCGAGCTCGAAGGGCCGTGAAGGAGGCCAAGAGGGCTTCCTGGATAGAATACGTCTCTACCATCAACCATCGCACGCCACTTGGTCAGGTATGGGACAAAGTGAAGAAAATCTCCGGGTCAAAGGGCTCATTTGTCATCTCGCCATTGCTTGTTGCTGGCCGGGTGGTTAATTCACCTGCCGAAATAAGCAACATATTTGCCAGTCAGTTCGCGGCCAATAGCAGTGACGAGGGCTATACCGCGGACTTTGTGTACAGGAAGAGGCGATGCGAGAGAGTCCCTCTCAAATTTGGTGCAGGTCCTACACGGGAATATTACAATGAGCCTTTCACGTCCTGGGAGCTTAAATCCGCCATCGAAGACTCCCATTACACCTCGCCAGGGGCGGACGAAATCCACAACGCATTTCTCCGGAACATTCCGGAAACTGCGATTGGGGAGGTCCTAAATACCCTCAACCAACTTTGGAACGAGGGCAGTTTTCCAAATGCCTGGCGAGAGTCCATCGTGATACCAATCCCAAAACAGGGCAAGGACCAAAATGACCCGAACAACTACCGTCCCATATCTCTCACCAGCTGCCTGTGCAAGGTGATGGAACGGATGGTAAACCGACGTCTCATGTGGTGCTTGGAGAGTCGACACCTGCTCTCCGACGCTCAGTGCGGCTTTCGGCGTGGCAGGTCCACGACAGACCATCTGGTGCGCACTGAGAACTTCATCCAGGAAGCCTTTCTCCACCGTCAACACGTCATAGCAGTCTTCTTCGACCTGGAGAAGGCCTATGATAGTGTGTGGCGATGGAGAATCCTCAACACGCTCCACAAGTGGGGATTTAGAGGCAACATGGCCCTCTTTATCAGAAATTTTTTAACTAACCGCCTTTTTAAAGTAAGGACTGGGAAGCACTTATCCCGATCTTTTACACAGGAGAACGGGGTACCCCAGGGTTCAGTACTGAGCGTGACGTTATTTGCCATCGCCATCAACGACGTGGTGGAATGCATCAATGCCCCGGTGATGGCATCGCTCTATGTGGACGACCTAGCCATATTTTGCCGGTCGACACGACTGCCAAACGCTTCCAGGCAAGCCCAGGTGACTCTAAACAAACTGGGAGAGTGGTCGCGAAAGAACGGATTTCGTTTCTCCATGGAGAAAACGAAATGCGTGCACTTTCACCGTCTTCGCGGTTACCACGTTACCCCGACCCTAACCCTGTTGGGTAGGATTCTTCCATTTGTGGAGTCCGTCCGCTTTCTCGGCATGATCCTGGACCAAAAGCTGAACTGGCGGGAGCATATCCGCGTGTTACGCGAGAGGTGTCGCCAAACCCTCAACGTTTTAAAGTTTTTAACTCACTCCACTTGGGGAGCAGACCGCACCACCATGCTTTTATTGTACAGAGTCTTGGTGCGATCCAAATTGGACTATGGTTCCATAGTTTATTCCTCAGGACGAGAGTCTTACTTGAGACCACTCACATGTGTCCACAATGCTGGGATACGGTTGGCCACCGGGGCATTTAGAACAAGCCCAGTCCCAAGCCTACTTGCAGACGCAGGGGAGCCTCCGTTGGAAACCCGCAGGATGATTTTAATGGGCAACTATGCCTGTAAAATTTTATCAGAGACAATCCACCCTTGTTTTAACATAGTTTTTAACCAACGGTTTTTAGACTTATTTAACAGGCGGAGAAGGGCAACTAGACCCTTTGCCGTTCGTTTTAATGATTTTATTAATGAGGTAAATTTTACATTTCCTCAAATATGCCCCGTCTCCTATGCTAAGTATCCGCCTTGGTTAACACCAATGCCGGATATTAAACTCATTGCCAGTGCACGCCGCAAAGCCAAAACGACCGATTCCGAATACCAGCAGCTCTTCAGTGCCGTCCTCAGCTCACTTTCTGACTTTGTCCCAGTCTACACCGACGGGTCAAAGTCAGAATCTGCGTGTGCCTATGCAGTCGTGTCCCACTACCATGGAGTCGTGAGGAAAAAACTGCACACTTCTTGCAGCATTTTTACAGCCGAGCTGTCAGCCATAAGGACGGCCCTAGGAGAAATAAAAGAAAGCAATGGCTCTTTCCTCATCTGCACCGACTCGTTGAGCGCCCTAAAATCTTTATCGGTCTTTGCACCTGTGCACCCGATAGTCCAGGAGATCCATTATACCCTGTTGTCCCTTCAGAGAAAGGGGAACAGGGTCTCCTTTATATGGACTCCTGGTCACGTCGGCATAAGAGGCAACGAAAAAGCTGACCAGGCAGCGAAGGATGCCCTTCGACAACCCGAGACCGACTCCACCTTGGTCCCAATGGAGGACGTGAAGGCCGCCTTGCGGAACTCGGTCCTGCATCAGTGGAAGGAGACTTGGCAGTCTCTGCAAAATAATAAACTCAGGGCAATAAAACCGGTCGTTTCACCATGGTCCTCTTCCATCCGGAACATTCGGAGGGAAGAGGTCATGATTACGCGCATGAGAATAGGACACTCTGCCCTCACTCATTCGTACCTCTTTGCGGAGGTAAAAGAACAGCCCCGCTGCAATGAGTGTTTCCAACCCCTTACGATAAAACATATCCTGACGGAATGTACAAAATACCAAAGGGCCAGAGACATGTTGAAGATAAGGGGAGACTTAAAAAATATTTTAGGGGATGACTCTGGGTCTATTAACCGAGTCCTAAGTTTTTTAAGGTCAACCGGTTTAATGGGGCAGCTTTAGCTTTGGAGCTCATAATTTTAATGCTTTTGATTTTAACAATTATTTATTTATTTATATTTAACCGTATTTATTTATTTATTATTCCTAAGTAAAAAGGAATTTTAGTTTTATATTTAATGAGTGGTGCAAAATGACTTTAGCTGTCGACGCACCCTAAAACCCAAAACTACTACTACTACTACGACACACAGAGCGAAAAACTACTTGCTATGGGAACGCTCCATGACATTCCGATTAAGGTGGAGGTGCACCGCACTCTTAACACCTGTCGGGGAGTCATCAGTCACTACGACCTTCTATACGTGGACATCGAAGAAATCAAGAGAGAAATGTTCTCTCAGGGAGTGACTGATTGTCGTCGACTCACCACAAGGCGCAACGGAGAAAACGTAAACAGCACCTCCGTGATCTTGACGTTTGCGCGTGATAGACTACCCGACAAGGTGTTTGTGGGCTATGAATCGGTACCAGTGAGGCCATTCATCCCAAATCCCGTGCGTTGTTTCAAATGCCAACGGTTCGGCCATGTCGCGTCGCGCTGCGAGGGCAAGGCCACCTGCCCGCGCTGTGGCAAAGACGCGCACGAGGATAAAGAGTGCTCTTCGGAACCTCTTTGTGTCAATTGCGAGGGTACACACCCAGTGTACTCTCGTGATTGCCCGAAGATGAAAGAAGAGAGGAAAGTCATGGAGATAAAAACACTGGAAAAAATCCCATATGCGGAAGCGAGGAGAAAATACAGGGCGCTAATCGCTCCAACTTTCTCCCGGTCCTTTGCTTCCGTTGCAACCACGCAATGTGTAAAGTGTACCATCGCCACGCAGACAGAGATCCCGAAAGAATCCCCAATAGAAACCACGCAAGTGCCTAAACCAAAAAGGGTGAAGGATGGAAAGAGTAAGGTGGACAAGGAGCCACCTACTCCTGTGGGCCCTTCAAAGAAGAGCCCACTAAAAACCACCAAGGGGAACACGCCAAAAGGGCGTGAGAATACACCTTCCCCGCCGCCTCCAGTGAAGCCAAAGAAGCCGGAGGTAATTGAAGAGGACCAGAGTATCTCCGATACTGAGGTCTTCGCAAACGAGTGGAAGAGGAAACATCGCTTCAAGCGATAACCTCAATAGAGTTGGTCATCTCCCTTTTTAGTCATCTTATTTATTTATATATTTATTTATTTTAATTTAACACTTTAAATGTGTTCCATTCTGCAGTGGAACTGCAATGGTTTTTATCGGCACAAGGAGGAGCTGGCCATTCTAATCCAAGATTTTAAACCCTCTTTTATTTGTCTCCAAGAGACCCATTTTAAGGCTGAAGATAAGGGTATTCTGAAGGGGTTCACTGTTTTTAGAATGGATGACCTAAGTGGCCAACGAGCCCAAGGGGGAGTAGCAGTTGCGGCCCGTGAGGACCTTTACACCTCGCGAGTCCAACTGAACTCTCCATTCCAGCCCCCCTGCGGGTAGGGGGGTAGAGAATACTCCCGCAGTATCCCTGCTTGTCGTAAGAGGCGACTAAAAGGGCGGGGAGAAAACCCCGAAAACAAACCCCAAGCCAGCAAGGGATGCGTCCGGACAGTGCTGTGGATCCACTGTCTGTGAGCGGCCATACCATCTGGCCTGCGATCCGCCCAGGTGTTTGCCGTGCCTGGAGACCCGTAAGGGAGAAAAGGGGATCCTGGAGGGTGAGCTTTCTGGTTCCCAGCAGGGTGTCGGATGCCCTGTATGAACCGGGGAGTGATACCCCTCTTCGGCCCCGGATTTCGTGTAAACGGGAGGCCGGGAGCTAGCCACTCCCGGTCAATCGGCTTCCGTCGCGTTTTCGCTCCGGTGGCGAGTGCCAAGGTTGTGGGGGTCTGCGTAGGGAGGTCGGAGATGTAAGGGTTTTGGTGGGCCCTTGCACCGAAGATCCACCCCGAAACAGACAACCACTCCAGAAGCGCTATATCCCTCGAGTTAGCCCTGGCGACCGCTCCGGTTTGGCGGAGCGGCGTCCCAAATGTGTGGCTCCGTGGCGGGTGGGGAGGCCGAGGGACGAATTATTTATTATAATGGAGGAAAAACCCTTTCCACCACTAAAAAGATCCCGTCCGGACACCGGCGGGGGAGAAAAGTGCATAGGCGCATGTAAGCGCTATTTAATTATGTCGTGCATAAAGGAAGGTGAAACCTTGAAAAAGGTTTCTCCTTTCTTAATTCGCAGAGTTTTGTCACAGATTGTGCCTGGGGACCCAAAGAGCGTGAAGAAGCTCCGGGATGGTACACTTCTTATAGAGACCCTGAACGATACACAAAGCGATAAACTGCTTGCTATGGGAATGCTCCATGACATTCCGATTAAGGTGGAGGTGCACCGCACTCTTAACACCTGTCGGGGAGTCATCAGTCACTACGACCTCCTATACGTGGACATGGAAGAAATCAAGAGAGAAATGTTCTCTCAGGGAGTGACTGATTGTCGTCGACTCACCACAAGGCGCAACGGAGAAAACGTAAACAGCACCTCCGTGATCTTGACGTTTGCGCGTGATAGACTACCCGACAAGGTGTTTGTGGGCTATGAATCGGTACCAGTGAGGCCATTCATCCCAAATCCCGTGCGTTGTTTCAAATGCCAACGGTTCGGCCATGTCGCGTCGCGCTGCGAGGGTAAGGCCACCTGCCCGCGCTGTGGCAAAGACGCGCACGAGGATAAAGAGTGCTCTTCGGAACCTCTTTGTGTCAATTGCGAGGGTACACACCCAGTGTACTCTCGTGATTGCCCGAAGATGAAAGAAGAGAGGAAAGTCATGGAGATAAAAACCCTTGAAAAAATCCCATATGTGGAAGCGAGGAGAAAATACAGGGCGCTAATCGCTCCAACTTTCTCCCGGTCCTTTGCTTCCGTTGCAACCACGCAATGTGTAAAGTGTACCATCGCCACGCAGACGGAGATACCGAAAGAATCCCCAGTTGAAAACACGCAAGTGCCTAAACCCAAAAGGGTGAAGGATGGGAAGAGTAAGGTGGACAAGGAGCCACCTACTCCTGTGGGCCCTTCAAAGAAGAGCCCACAGAAAACCACCAAGGGGAACACGCCAAAAGGGCGTGAGAATACACCTTCCCCGCCGCCTCCAGTGAAGCCAAAGAAGCCGGAGGTAATTGAAGAGGACCAGAGTATCTCCGATACTGAGGTCTTCGCAAACGAGTGGAAGAGGAAACATCGCTTCAAGCGATAACCTCAATAGAGTTGGTCATCTCCCTTTTTAGTCATCTTATTTATTTATATATTTATTTATTTATTTATTTATTTTAACTGAACACTTTAAATGTGTTCCATTCTGCAGTGGAACTGCAATGGCTTTTATCGGCACAAGGAGGAGCTGGCCATTTTAATCCAAGATTTTAAACCCTCTTGTATTTGTCTCCAAGAGACCCATTTTAAGGCTGAAGATAAGGGTATTTTGAAGGGGTTCACTGTTTTTAGAACGGATGACCTAAGTGGCCAACGAGCCCAAGGGGGAGTAGCAGTTGCGGCCCGTGAGGCCCTTTACACCTCGCGAGTCCAACTGAACTCTCCATTCCAGGCCGTCGCTGTCACGGTGCACACCCCTGAGAGGATGACGTTATGCAACGTGTATCTGCCAGAGGGTGCACCGGTGACCCGCCTGAACCTTGAAGCCCTTGTCCACCAGCTTCCTCAGCCGTTCATTTTGATGGGAGATTTTAATGCCCATGATCCTCTCTGGGGAGGGCCAGAAACCCAAAGCAATAGGAGAGGTCGAATTTTATCCAACTTTATTGAGGATTTTAACCTGTTTTTATTAAATAGCGGCGAAAAAACCCGCTTTAACAGCTTTAATGGGGAATTCTCAGCAATAGATCTTTGTCTATGCTCGAGAAGTCTAGCCCCAAAGCTGAAAATGTCCACCCACAACGATCTCTGTGGGAGTGACCATTTTCCTCTTCTACTCGTTAAAGAAGACTCTTCGCCCACCATTTCAAAACCTCCGGAAAAGTGGCGTATTAACCGTGCGGACTGGCCACTTTTCAAGCGTACGTTTACATATAAACACGACGCAAGTTTCGACGCGTTGCACAACGTCGATAAACTAAGTTCAACGCTGTTGGCGGCAGCTACGAAAAGTATCCCTCGTACGTCCGGGAACATTAATCGAGCTCCTGTCCCTTGGTGGAACGGGGAATGCGACCGGGCGATTCGGGCGAGGAAAAAAGCATTGAGTATTTTTAGAAAATATCCCACGGCAACTAATCTGGCATCGTACCGCCGCCTGAGAGCGCGAGCTCGAAGGGCCGTGAAGGAGGCCAAGAGGGCTTCCTGGATAGAATACGTCTCTACCATCAACCATCGCACGCCACTTGGTCAGGTATGGGACAAAGTGAAGAAAATCTCCGGGTCAAAGGGCTCATTTGTCATCTCGCCATTGCTTGTTGCTGGCCGGGTGGTTAATTCACCTGCCGAAATAAGCAACATATTTGCCAGTCAGTTCGCGGCCAATAGCAGTGACGAGGGCTATACCGCGGACTTTGTGTACAGGAAGAGGCGATGCGAGAGAGTCCCTCTCAAATTTGGTGCAGGTCCTACACGGGAATATTACAATGAGCCTTTCACGTCCTGGGAGCTTAAATCCGCCATCGAAGACTCCCATTACACCTCGCCAGGGGCGGACGAAATCCACAACGCATTTCTCCGGAACATTCCGGAAACTGCGATTGGGGAGGTCCTAAATACCCTCAACCAACTTTGGAACGAGGGCAGTTTTCCAAATGCCTGGCGAGAGTTTATCGTGATACCAATCCCAAAACAGGGCAAGGACCAAAATGACCCGAACAACTACCGTCCCATATCTCTCACCAGCTGCCTGTGCAAGGTGATGGAACGGATGGTAAACCGACGTCTCATGTGGTGCTTGGAGAGTCGACACCTGCTCTCCGACGCTCAGTGCGGCTTTCGGCGTGGCAGGTCCACGACAGACCATCTGGTGCGCACTGAGAACTTCATCCAGGAAGCCTTTCTCCACCGTCAACACGTCATAGCAGTCTTCTTCGACCTGGAGAAGGCCTATGATAGTGTGTGGCGATGGAGAATCCTCAACACGCTCCACAAGTGGGGATTTAGAGGCAACACGGCCCTATTTATCAGAAATTTTTTAACTAACCGCCTTTTTAAAGTAAGGACTGGGAAGCACTTATCCCGATCTTTTACACAGGAGAACGGGGTACCCCAGGGTTCAGTACTGAGCGTGACGTTATTTGCCATCGCCATCAACGACGTGGTGGAATGCATCAATGCCCCGGTGATGGCATCGCTCTACGTGGACGACCTAGCCATATTTTGCCGGTCGACACGACTGCCAAACGCTTCCAGGCAAGCCCAGGTGACTCTAAACAAACTGGGAGAGTGGTCGCGAAAGAACGGATTTCGTTTCTCCCCCCCCCGCGGGTAGGGGGATAGAGAATACTCCCGCAGTATCCCTGCTTGTCGTAAGAGGCGACTAAAAGGGCGGGGAGAAAACCCCGAAAACAAACCCCAAGCCAGCAAGGGATGCGTCCGGACAGTGCTGTGGATCCACTGTCTGTGAGCGGCCATACCATCTGGCCTGCGATCCGCCCAGGTGTTTGCCGTGCCTGGAGACCCGTAAGGGAGAAAAGGGGATCCTGGAGGGTGAGCTTTCTGGTTCCCAGCAGGGTGTCGGATGCCCTGTATGGACCAGGGAGTGATACCCCTCTTCGGCCCCGGATTTCGTGTAAACGGGAGGCCGGGAGCTAGCCACTCCCGGTCAATCGGCTTCCGTCGCGTTTTCGCTCCGGTGGCGAGTGCCAAGGTTGTGGGGGTCTGCGTAGGGAGGTCGGAGATGTAAGGGTTTTGGTGGGCCCTTGCACCGAAGATCCACCCCGAAACAGACCACTCCAGAAGCGCTATATCCCTCGAGTTAGCCCTGGCGACCGCTCCGGTTTGGCGGAGTGGCGTCCCAAATGTGTGGCTCCGTGGCGGGTGGGGAGGCCGAGGGACGAATTATTTATTATTATGGAGGAAAAACCCTTTCCACCACTAAAAAGATCCCGTCCGGACACCGGCGGGGGAGAAAAGTGCATAGGCGCATGTAAGCGCTATTTAATTATGTCATGCATAAAGGAAGGTGAAACCTTGAAAAAGGTTTCTCCTTTCTTAATTCGCAGAGTTTTGTCACAGATTGTGCCTGGGGACCCAAAGAGCGTGAAGAAGCTTCGGGATGGTACACTTCTTATAGAGACCCTGAACGATACACAAAGCGATAAACTGCTTGCTATGGGAATGCTCCATGACATTCCGATTAAGGTGGAGGTGCACCGCACTCTTAACACCTGTCGGGGAGTCATCAGTCACTACGACCTCCTATACGTGGACATGGAAGAAATCAAGAGAGAAATGTTCTCTCAGGGAGTGACTGATTGTCGTCGACTCACCACAAGGCGCAACGGAGAAAACGTAAACAGCACCTCCGTGATCTTGACGTTTGCGCGTGATAGACTACCCGACAAGGTGTTTGTGGGCTATGAATCGGTACCAGTGAGGCCATTCATCCCAAATCCCGTGCGTTGTTTCAAATGCCAACGGTTCGGCCATGTCGCGTCGCGCTGCGAGGGTAAGGCCACCTGCCCGCGCTGTGGCAAAGACGCGCACGAGGATAAAGAGTGCTCTTCGGAACCTCTTTGTGTCAATTGCGAGGGTACACACCCAGTGTACTCTCGTGATTGCCCGAAGATGAAAGAAGAGAGGAAAGTCATGGAGATAAAAACCCTTGAAAAAATCCCATATGCGGAAGCGAGGAGAAAATACAGGGCGCTAATCGCTCCAACTTTCTCCCGGTCCTTCGCTTCCGTTGCAACCACGCAATGTGTAAAGTGTACCATCGCCACGCAGACGGAGATACCGAAAGAATCCCCAGTTGAAAACACGCAAGTGCCTAAACCCAAAAGGGTGAAGGATGGGAAGAGTAAGGTGGACAAGGAGCCACCTACTCCTGTGGGCCCTTCAAAGAAGAGCCCACAGAAAACCACCAAGGGGAACACGCCAAAAGGGCGTGAGAATACACCTTCCCCGCCGCCTCCAGTGAAGCCAAAGAAGCCGGAGGTAATTGAAGAGGACCAGAGTATCTCCGATACTGAGGTCTTCGCAAACGAGTGGAAGAGGAAACATCGCTTCAAGCGATAACCTCAATAGAGTTGGTCATCTCCCTTTTTAGTCATCTTATTTATTTATATATTTATTTATTTATTTATTTATTTTAACTGAACACTTTAAATGTGTTCCATTCTGCAGTGGAACTGCAATGGCTTTTATCGGCACAAGGAGGAGCTGGCCATTTTAATCCAAGATTTTAAACCCTCTTGTATTTGTCTCCAAGAGACCCATTTTAAGGCTGAAGATAAGGGTATTTTGAAGGGGTTCACTGTTTTTAGAACGGATGACCTAAGTGGCCAACGAGCCCAAGGGGGAGTAGCAGTTGCGGCCCGTGAGGCCCTTTACACCTCGCGAGTCCAACTGAACTCTCCATTCCAGGCCGTCGCTGTCACGGTGCACACCCCTGAGAGGATGACGTTATGCAACGTGTATCTGCCAGAGGGTGCACCGGTGACCCGCCTGAACCTTGAAGCCCTTGTCCACCAGCTTCCTCAGCCGTTCATTTTGATGGGAGATTTTAATGCCCATGATCCTCTCTGGGGAGGGCCAGAAACCCAAAGCAATAGGAGAGGTCGAATTTTATCCAACTTTATTGAGGATTTTAACCTGTTTTTATTAAATAGCGGCGAAAAAACCCGCTTTAACAGCTTTAATGGGGAATTCTCAGCAATAGATCTTTGTCTATGCTCGAGAAGTCTAGCCCCAAAGCTGAAAATGTCCACCCACAACGATCTCTGCGGGAGTGACCATTTTCCTCTTCTACTCGTTAAAGAAGACTCTTCGCCCACCATTTCAAAACCTCCGGAAAAGTGGCGTATTAACCGTGCGGACTGGCCACTTTTCAAGCGTACGTTTACATATAAACACGACGCAAGTTTCGACGCGTTGCACAACGTCGATAAACTAAGTTCAACGCTGTTGGCGGCAGCTACGAAAAGTATCCCTCGTACGTCCGGGAACATTAATCGAGCTCCTGTCCCTTGGTGGAACGGGGAATGCGACCGGGCGATTCGGGCGAGGAAAAAAGCACTGCATATTTTTAGAAAATATCCCACGGCAACTAATCTGGCATCGTACCGCCGCCTGAGAGCGCGAGCTCGAAGGGCCGTGAAGGAGGCCAAGAGGGCTTCCTGGATAGAATACGTCTCTACCATCAACCATCGCACGCCACTTGGTCAGGTATGGGACAAAGTGAAGAAAATCTCCGGGTCAAAGGGCTCATTTGTCATCTCGCCATTGCTTGTTGCTGGCCGGGTGGTTAATTCACCTGCCGAAATAAGCAACATATTTGCCAGTCAGTTCGCGGCCAATAGCAGTGACGAGGGCTATACCGCGGACTTTGTGTATAGGAAGAGGCGATGCGAGAGAGTCCCTCTCAAATTTGGTGCAGGTCCTACACGGGAATATTACAATGAGCCTTTCACGTCCTGGGAGCTTAAATCCGCCATCGAAGACTCCCATTACACCTCGCCAGGGGCGGACGAGATCCACAACGCATTTCTCCGGAACATTCCGGAAACTGCGATTGGGGAGGTCCTAAATACCCTCAACCAACTTTGGAACGAGGGCAGTTTTCCAAATGCCTGGCGAGAGTTTATCGTGATACCAATCCCAAAACAGGGCAAGGACCAAAATGACCCGAACAACTACCGTCCCATATCTCTCACCAGCTGCCTGTGCAAGGTGATGGAACGGATGGTAAACCGACGTCTCATGTGGTGCTTGGAGAGTCGACACCTGCTCTCCGACGCTCAGTGCGGCTTTCGGCGTGGCAGGTCCACGACAGACCATCTGGTGCGCACTGAGAACTTCATCCAGGAAGCCTTTCTCCACCGTCAACACGTCATAGCAGTCTTCTTCGACCTGGAGAAGGCCTATGATAGTGTGTGGCGATGGAGAATCCTCAACACGCTCCACAAGTGGGGATTTAGAGGCAACATGGCCCTATTTATCAGAAATTTTTTAACTAACCGCCTTTTTAAAGTAAGGACTGGGAAGCACTTATCCCGATCTTTTACACAGGAGAACGGGGTACCCCAGGGTTCAGTACTGAGCGTGACGTTATTTGCCATCGCCATCAACGACGTGGTGGAATGCATCAATGCCCCGGTGATGGCATCGCTCTATGTGGACGACCTAGCCATATTTTGCCGGTCGACACGACTGTCAAACGCTTCCAGGCAAGCCCAGGTGACTCTAAACAAACTGGGAGAGTGGTCGCGAAAGAACGGATTTCGTTTCTCCATGGAGAAAACGAAATGCGTGCACTTTCACCGTCTTCGCGGTTACCACGTTACCCCGACCCTAACCCTGTTGGGTAGGATTCTTCCATTTGTGGAGTCCGTCCGCTTTCTCGGCATGATCCTGGACCAAAAGCTGAACTGGCGGGAGCATATCCGCGTGTTACGCGAGAGGTGTCGCCAAACCCTCAACGTTTTAAAGTTTTTAACTCACTCCACTTGGGGAGCAGACCGCACCACCATGCTTTTATTGTACAGAGGCTTGGTGCGATCCAAATTGGACTATGGTTCCATAGTTTATTCCTCAGGACGAGAGTCTTACTTGAGACCACTCACATGTGTCCACAATGCTGGGATACGGTTGGCCACCGGGGCATTTAGAACAAGCCCAGTCCCAAGCCTACTTGCAGACGCAGGGGAGCCTCCGTTGGAAACCCGCAGGATGATTTTAATGGGCAACTATGCCTGTAAAATTTTATCAGAGACAATCCACCCTTGTTTTAACATAGTTTTTAACCAACGGTTTTTAGACTTATTTAACAGGCGGAGAAGGGCAACTAGACCCTTTGCCGTTCGTTTTAATGATTTTATTAATGAGGTAAATTTTACATTTCCTCAAATATGCCCCGTCTCCTATGCTAAGTATCCGCCTTGGTTAACACCAATGCCGGATATTAAACTCATTGCCAGTGCACGCCGCAAAGCCAAAACGACCGATTCCGAATACCAGCAGCTCTTCAGTGCCGTCCTCAGCTCACTTTCTGACTTTGTCCCAGTCTACACCGACGGGTCAAAGTCAGAATCTGCGTGTGCCTATGCAGTCGTGTCCCACTACCATGGAGTCGTGAGGAAAAAACTGCACACTTCTTGCAGCATTTTTACAGCCGAGCTGTCAGCCATAAGGACGGCCCTAGGAGAAATAAAAGAAAGCAATGGCTCTTTCCTCATCTGCACCGACTCGTTGAGCGCCCTAAAATCTTTATCGGTCTTTGCACCTGTGCACCCGATAGTCCAGGAGATCCATTATACCCTGTTGTCCCTTCAGAGAAAGGGGAACAGGGTCTCCTTTATATGGACTCCTGGTCACGTCGGCATAAGAGGCAACGAAAAAGCTGACCAGGCAGCGAAGGATGCCCTTCGACAACCCGAGACCGACTCCACCTTGGTCCCAATGGAGGACGTGAAGGCCGCCTTGCGGAACTCGGTCCTGCATCAGTGGAAGGAGACTTGGCAGTCTCTGCAAAATAATAAACTCAGGGCAATAAAACCGGTCGTTTCACCATGGTCCTCTTCCATCCGGAACATTCGGAGGGAAGAGGTCATGATTACGCGCCTGAGAATAGGACACTCTGCCCTCACTCATTCGTACCTCTTTGCGGAGGTAAAAGAACAGCCCCGCTGCAATGAGTGTTTCCAACCCCTTACGATAAAACATATCCTGACGGAATGTACAAGATACCAAAGGGCCAGAGACATGTTGAAGATAAGGGGAGACTTAAAAAATATTTTAGGGGATGACTCTGGGTCTATTAACCGAGTCCTAAGTTTTTTAAGGTCAACCGGTTTAATGGGGCAGCTTTAGCTTTGGAGCTCATAATTTTAATGCTTTTGATTTTAACAATTATTTATTTATTTATATTTAACCGTATTTATTTATTTATTATTCCTAAGTAAAAAGGAATTTTAGTTTTATATTTAGTGAGTGGTGCAAAATGACCTTAGCTGTCGACGCACCCTAAAACCCAAAACTACTACTACTCCATTCCAGGCCGTCGCTGTCACGGTGCACACCCCTGAGAGGATTACGTTATGCAACGTGTATCTGCCAGAGGGTGCACCGGTGACCCGCCTGAACCTTGAAGCCCTTGTCCACCAGCTTCCTCAGCCGTTCATTTTGATGGGAGATTTTAATGCCCATGATCCTCTCTGGGGAGGGCCAGAAACCCAAAGCAATAGGAGAGGTCGAATTTTATCCAACTTTATTGAGGATTTTAACCTGTTTTTTTAAATAGCGGCGAAAAAACCCGGTTTAACAGCTTCAATGGGGAATTCTCAGCAATAGATCTTTGTCTATGCTCGAGAAGTCTAGCCCCAAAGCTGAAAATGTCCACCCACAACGATCTCTGTGGGAGTGACCATTTTCCTCTTCTACTCGTTAAAGAAGACTCTTCGCCCACCATTTCAAAACCTCCGGAAAAGTGGCGTATTAACCGTGCGGACTGGCCACTTTTCAAGCGTACGTTTACATATAAACACGACGCAAGTTTCGACGCGTTGCACAACGTCGATAAACTAAGTTCAACGCTGTTGGCGGCAGCTACCAAAAGTATCCCTCGTACGTCCGGGAATATAAATCGAGCTCCTGTCCCTTGGTGGAACGGGGAATGCGACCGGGCGATTCGGGCGAGGAAAAAAGCATTGAATATTTTTAGAAAATATCCCACGGCAACTAATCTGGCATCGTACCGCCGCCTGAGAGCGCGAGCTCGAAGGGCCGTGAAGGAGGCCAAGAGGGCTTCCTGGATAGAATACGTCTCTACCATCAACCATCGCACGCCGCTTGGTCAGGTATGGGACAAAGTGAAGAAAATCTCCGGGTCCAAGGGCTCATTTGTTATCTCGCCATTGCTTGTTGCTGGCCGGGTGGTTAATTAACCTGCCGAAATAAGCAACATATTTGCCAGTCAGTTCGCGGCCAATAGCAGTGACGAGGGCTATGCCGCGGGTTTTGCGAACCTGAAGAGGCGATGCGAGAGTGTCCCTCTCAATTTCGGTGCAGGTCCTACAAGCGAATATCACAATGAGCCTTTCACGTCCTGGGAGCTTAAATCCGCCATCGAAGACTCCCATTACACCTCGCCAGGGGCGGACGAAATCCACAACGCATTTCTCCGGAACATTCCGGAAACTGCGATTGGGGAGGTCCTGAATACCCTCAACCAACTTTGGAACGAGGGCAGTTTTCCAAATGCCTGGCGAGAGTCCATCGTGATACCAATCCCAAAACAGGGCAAGGACAAAAATGACCCGAACAACTACCGTCCCATATCTCTCACCAGCTGCCTGTGCAAGGTGATGGAACGGATGGTAAACCGACGTCTCATGTGGTGCTTGGAGAGTCGTCACCTGCTCTCCGACGCTCAGTGCGGCTTTCGGCGTGGCAGGTCCACGACAGACCATCTGGTGCGCACTGAGAACTTCATCCAGGAAGCCTTTCTCCACCGTCAACACGTCATAGCAGTCTTTTTCGACCTGGAGAAGGCCTATGATAGTGTGTGGCGATGGAGAATCCTCAACACGCTCCACAAGTGGGGATTTAGAGGCAACATGGCCCTATTTATCAGAAATTTTTTAACTAACCGCCTTTTTAAAGTAAGGACTGGGAAGCACTTATCCCGATCTTTTACACAGGAGAACGGGGTACCCCAGGGCTCAGTACTGAGCTTGACGTTATTTGCCATCGCCATCAACGACGTGGTGGAATGCATCAATGCCCCGGTGATGGCATCGCTCTATGTGGACGACTTAGCCATATTTTGCCGGTCGACACGACTGCCAAACGCTTCCAGGCAAGCCCAGGTGACTCTAAACAAACTGGGAGAGTGGTCGCGAAAGAACGGATTTCGTTTCTCCATGGAGAAAACGAAATGCGTGCACTTTCACCGTCTTCGCGGTTACCACGTTACCCCGACTCTAACCCTGTTGGGTAGGATTCTTCCATTTGTGGAGTCCGTCCGCTTTCTCGGCATGATCCTGGACCAAAAGCTGAACTGGCGGGAGCATATCCGCGTGTTACGCGAGAGGTGTCGCCAAACCCTCAACGTTTTAAAGTTTTTAACTCACTCCACTTGGGGAGCAGACCGCACCACCATGCTTTTATTGTACAGAGGCTTGGTGCGATCCAAACTGGACTATGGTTCCATAGTGTATTCCTCAGCACGAGAGTCTTACTTGAGACCACTCACATGTGTCCACAATGCTGGGATACGGTTGGCCACCGGGGCATTTAGAACAAGCCCAGTCCCAAGCTTACTTGCAGACGCAGGTGAGCCTCCGTTGGAAACCCGCAGGATATTTTAATGGGCAACTATGCCTGTAAAATTTTGTCAGAGACAATCCACCCTTGTTTTAACATAGTTTTTAACCAACGGTTTTTAGACTTATTTAACAGGCGGAGAAGGGCAACTAGGCCCTTTGCCGTTCGTTTTAATGATTTTATTAATGAGGTAAATTTTACATTTCCTCAAATATGCCCCGTCTCCTATGCTAAGTATCCGCCTTGGTTAACACCAATGCCGGATATTAAACTCATTGCCAGTGCACGCCGCAAAGCCAAAACGACCGATTCCGAATACCAGCAGCTCTTCAGTGCCGTCCTCAGCTCACTTTCTGACTTCGTCCCAGTCTACACCGACGGGTCAAAGTCAGAATCTGCGTGTGCCTATGCAGTCGTGTCCCACTACCATGGAGTCGTGAGGAAAAAACTGCACACTTCTTGCAGCATTTTTACAGCCGAGCTGTCAGCCATAAGGACGGCCCTAGGAGAAATAAAAGAAAGCAATGGCTCTTTCCTCATCTGCACCGACTCGTTGAGCGCCCTAAAATCTTTATCGGTCTTTGCACCTGTGCACCCGATAGTCCAGGAGATCCATTATACCCTGTTGTCCCTTCAGAGAAAGGGGAACAGGGTCTCCTTTATATGGACTCCTGGTCACGTCGGCATAAGAGGCAACGAAAAAGCTGACCAGGCAGCGAAGGATGCCCTTCGACAACCCGAGACCGACTCCACCTTGGTTCCAATGGAGGACGTGAAGGCCGCCTTGCGGAACTCGGTCCTGCATCAGTGGAAGGAGACTTGGCAGTCTCTGCAAAATAATAAACTCAGGGCAATAAAACCGGTCGTTTCCCCATGGTCCTCTTCCATCCGGAGCATTCGGAGGGAAGAGGTCATGATTACGCGCCTGAGAATAGGACACTCTGCCCTCACTCATTCGTACCTCTTTGCGGAGGTAAAAGAACAGCCCCGCTGCAATGAGTGTTTCCAACCCCTTACGATAAAACATATCCTGACGGAATGTACAAGATACCAAAGGGCCAGAGACATGTTGAAGATAAGGGGAGACTTAAAAAATATTTTAGGGGATGACTCTGGGTCTATTAACCGAGTCCTAAGTTTTTTAAGGTCAACCGGTTTAATGGGGCAGCTTTAGCTTTGGAGCTCATAATTTTAATGCTTTTGATTTTAACAATTATTTATTTATTTATATTTAACCGTATTTATTTATTTATTATTCCTAAGTAAAAAGGAATTTTAGTTTTATATTTAGTGAGTGGTGCAAAATGACCTTAGCTGTCGACGCACCCTAAAACCCAAAACTACTACTACTATGAGGTCTGGGTCCCACGGTTTTTTCGGAGGATAGTATACTGAAGATACTCTCACCCATCCCTTCTTCGTTCGTATGTCCACCGACACGACCTCAGCAAATGAGTGTGATCGAGATTTACACGCCCTATGCTCCAGGCTCCGGTGGACAAGTATTGCTGCTCCTCCTGAAGGCGTCATCTGACGGTGACTATCCCGGTCTGCCCGAAAGATGGACCACCCCGGGATTTTCCATGAGTCAGATGGTGGGAGGTGTCTCGTTGACGGCAGCGACCTTTGCATTTTTCTCTTGGAGGAACCCCCCCTGCGGGTAGGGGGTTAGAGAATACTCCCGCAGTATCCCTGCTTGTCGTAAGAGGCGACTAAAAGGGCGGGGAGAAAACCCCGAAATCAAACCCCAAGCCAGCAAGGGATGCGTCCGGACAGTGCTGTGGATCCACTGTCTGTGAGCGGCAATACCATCTGGCCTGCGATCCGCCCAGGTGTTTGCCATGCCTGGAGACCCGTAAGGGAGAGAAGGGGATCCTGGAGGGTGAGCTTTCTGGTTCCCAGCAGGGTGTCGGATGCCCTGTATGGACCGGGGAGTGATACCCCTCTTCGGCCCCGGATTTCGTGTAAACGGGAGGCCGGGAGCTAGCCACTCCCGGTCAATCGGCTTCCGTCGCGTTTTCGCTCCGGTGGCGAGTGCCAAGGTTGTGGGGGTCTGCGTAGGGAGGTCGGAGATGTAAGGGTTTTGGTGGGCCCTTGCACCGAAGATCCACCCCGAAACAGACAACCACTCCAGAAGCGCTATATCCCTCGAGTTAGCCCTGGCGACCGCTCCGGTTTGGCGGAGCGGCGTCCCAAATGTGTGGCTCCGTGGCGGGTGGGGAGGCCGAGGGACGAATTATTTATTATTATGGAGGAAAAACCCTTTCCACCACTAAAAAGATCCCGTCCGGACACCGGCGGGGGAGAAAAGTGCATAGGCGCATGTAAGCGCTATTTAATTATGTCGTGCATAAAGGAAGGTGAAACCTTGAAAAAGGTTTCTCCTTTCTTAATTCGCAGAGTTTTGTCACAGATTGTGCCTGGGGACCCAAAGAGCGTGAAGAAGCTCCGGGATGGTACACTTCTTATAGAGACCCTGAACGATACACAAAGCGATAAACTGCTTGCTATGGGAATGCTCCATGACATTCCGATTAAGGTGGAGGTGCACCGCACTCTTAACACCTGTCGGGGGGTCATCAGTCACTACGACCTCCTATACGTGGACATGGAAGAAATCAAGAGAGAAATGTTCTCTCAGGGAGTGACTGATTGTCGTCGACTCACCACAAGGCGCAACGGAGAAAACGTAAACAGCACCTCCGTGATCTTGACGTTTGCGCGTGATAGACTACCCGACAAGGTGTTTGTGGGCTATGAATCGGTACCAGTGAGGCCATTCATCCCAAATCCCGTGCGTTGTTTCAAATGCCAACGGTTCGGCCATGTCGCGTCGCGCTGCGAGGGTAAGGCCACCTGCCCGCGCTGTGGCAAAGACGCGCACGAGGATAAAGAGTGCTCTTCGGAACCTCTTTGTGTCAATTGCGAGGGTACACACCCAGTGTACTCTCGTGATTGCCCGAAGATGAAAGAAGAGAGGAAAGTCATGGAGATAAAAACCCTTGAAAAAATCCCATATGCGGAAGCGAGGAGAAAATACAGGGCGCTAATCGCTCCAACTTTCTCCCGGTCCTTTGCTTCCGTTGCAACCACGCAATGTGTAAAGTGTACCATCGCCACGCAGACGGAGATACCGAAAGAATCCCCAGTTGAAAACATGCAAGTGCCTAAACCCAAAAGGGTGAAGGATGGGAAGAGTAAGGTGGACAAGGAGCCACCTACTCCTGTGGGCCCTTCAAAGAAGAGCCCACAGAAAACCACCAAGGGGAACACGCCAAAAGGGCGTGAGAATACACCTTCCCCGCCGCCTCCAGTGAAGCCAAAGAAGCCCCCCCCTGCGGGTAGGGGGTTAGAGAATACTCCCGCAGTATCCCTGCTTGTCGTAAGAGGCGACTAAAAGGGCGGGGAGAAAACCCCGAAAACAAACCCCAAGCCAGCAAGGGATGCGTCCGGACAGTGCTGTGGATCCACTGTCTGTGAGCGGCCATACCATCTGGCCTGCGATCCGCCCAGGTGTTTGCCGTGCCTGGAGACCCGTAAGGGAGAAAAGGGGATCCTGGAGGGTGAGCTTTCTGGTTCCCAGCAGGGTGTCGGATGCCCTGTATGGACCGGGGAGTGATACCCCTCTTCGGCCCCGGATTTCGTGTAAACGGGAGGCCGGGAGCTAGCCACTCCCGGTCAATCGGCTTCCGTCGCGTTTTCGCTCCGGTGGCGAGTGCCAAGGTTGTGGGGGTCTGCGTAGGGAGGTCGGAGATGTAAGGGTTTTGGTGGGCCCTTGCACCGAAGATCCACCCCGAAACAGACAACCACTCCAGAAGCGCTATATCCCTCGAGTTAGCCCTGGCGACCACTCCGGTTTGGCGGAGTGGCGTCCCAAATGTGTGGCTCCGTGGCGGGTGGGGAGGCCGAGGGACGAATCATTTCTTATTATGGAGGAAAAACCCTTTCCACCACTAAAAAGATCCCGTCCGGACACCGGCGGGGGAGAAAAGTGTATCGGCGCATGTAAGCGCTATTTAATTATGTCTTGTGCAAAGGAAGGTGAGACCTTGAAAAAGGTTTCTCCCTTCTTAATTCGCAGAGTGTAATCACAGATTGTGCCTGGGGACCCAAAGAGCGTGAAGAAGCTCAGGGATGGTACACTACTTATAGAGACCCTGAACGACACACAGAGCGAAAAACTACTTGCTATGGGAACGCTCCATGACATTCCGATTAAGGTGGAGGTGCACCGCACTCTTAACACCTGTCGGGGAGTCATCAGTCACTACGACCTTCTATACGTGGACATCGAAGAAATCAAGAGAGAAATGTTCTCTCAGGGAGTGACTGATTGTCGTCGACTCACCACAAGGCGCAACGGAGAAAACGTAAACAGCACCTCCGTGATCTTGACGTTTGCGCGTGATAGACTACCCGACAAGGTGTTTGTGGGCTATGAATCGGTACCAGTGAGGCCATTCATCCCAAATCCCGTGCGTTGTTTCAAATGCCAACGGTTCGGCCATGTCGCGTCGCGCTGCGAGGGCAAGGCCACCTGCCCGCGCTGTGGCAAAGACGCGCACGAGGATAAAGAGTGCTCTTCGGAACCTCTTTGTGTCAATTGCGAGGGTACACACCCAGTGTACTCTCGTGATTGCCCGAAGATGAAAGAAGAGAGGAAAGTCATGGAGATAAAAACACTGGAAAAAATCCCATATGCGGAAGCGAGGAGAAAATACAGGGCGCTAATCGCTCCAACTTTCTCCCGGTCCTTTGCTTCCGTTGCAACCACGCAATGTGTAAAGTGTACCATCGCCACGCAGACAGAGATCCCGAAAGAATCCCCAATAGAAACCACGCAAGTGCCTAAACCAAAAAGGGTGAAGGATGGAAAGAGTAAGGTGGACAAGGAGCCACCTACTCCTGTGGGCCCTTCAAAGAAGAGCCCACTAAAAACCACCAAGGGGAACACGCCAAAAGGGCGTGAGAATACACCTTCCCCGCCGCCTCCAGTGAAGCCAAAGAAGCCGGAGGTAATTGAAGAGGACCAGAGTATCTCCGATACTGAGGTCTTCGCAAACGAGTGGAAGAGGAAACATCGCTTCAAGCGATAACCTCAATAGAGTTGGTCATCTCCCTTTTTAGTCATCTTATTTATTTATATATTTATTTATTTTAATTTAACACTTTAAATGTGTTCCATTCTGCAGTGGAACTGCAATGGTTTTTATCGGCACAAGGAGGAGCTGGCCATTCTAATCCAAGATTTTAAACCCTCTTTTATTTGTCTCCAAGAGACCCATTTTAAGGCTGAAGATAAGGGTATTCTGAAGGGGTTCACTGTTTTTAGAATGGATGACCTAAGTGGCCAACGAGCCCAAGGGGGAGTAGCAGTTGCGGCCCGTGAGGACCTTTACACCTCGCGAGTCCAACTGAACTCTCCATTCCAGCCCCCCTGCGGGTAGGGGGGTAGAGAATACTCCCGCAGTATCCCTGCTTGTCGTAAGAGGCGACTAAAAGGGCGGGGAGAAAACCCCGAAAACAAACCCCAAGCCAGCAAGGGATGCGTCCGGACAGTGCTGTGGATCCACTGTCTGTGAGCGGCCATACCATCTGGCCTGCGATCCGCCCAGGTGTTTGCCGTGCCTGGAGACCCGTAAGGGAGAAAAGGGGATCCTGGAGGGTGAGCTTTCTGGTTCCCAGCAGGGTGTCGGATGCCCTGTATGGACCAGGGAGTGATACCCCTCTTCGGCCCCGGATTTCGTGTAAACGGGAGGCCGGGAGCTAGCCACTCCCGGTCAATCGGCTTCCGTCGCGTTTTCGCTCCGGTGGCGAGTGCCAAGGTTGTGGGGGTCTGCGTAGGGAGGTCGGAGATGTAAGGGTTTTGGTGGGCCCTTGCACCGAAGATCCACCCCGAAACAGACCACTCCAGAAGCGCTATATCCCTCGAGTTAGCCCTGGCGACCGCTCCGGTTTGGCGGAGTGGCGTCCCAAATGTGTGGCTCCGTGGCGGGTGGGGAGGCCGAGGGACGAATTATTTATTATTATGGAGGAAAAACCCTTTCCACCACTAAAAAGATCCCGTCCGGACACCGGCGGGGGAGAAAAGTGCATAGGCGCATGTAAGCGCTATTTAATTATGTCATGCATAAAGGAAGGTGAAACCTTGAAAAAGGTTTCTCCTTTCTTAATTCGCAGAGTTTTGTCACAGATTGTGCCTGGGGACCCAAAGAGCGTGAAGAAGCTTCGGGATGGTACACTTCTTATAGAGACCCTGAACGATACACAAAGCGATAAACTGCTTGCTATGGGAATGCTCCATGACATTCCGATTAAGGTGGAGGTGCACCGCACTCTTAACACCTGTCGGGGAGTCATCAGTCACTACGACCTCCTATACGTGGACATGGAAGAAATCAAGAGAGAAATGTTCTCTCAGGGAGTGACTGATTGTCGTCGACTCACCACAAGGCGCAACGGAGAAAACGTAAACAGCACCTCCGTGATCTTGACGTTTGCGCGTGATAGACTACCCGACAAGGTGTTTGTGGGCTATGAATCGGTACCAGTGAGGCCATTCATCCCAAATCCCGTGCGTTGTTTCAAATGCCAACGGTTCGGCCATGTCGCGTCGCGCTGCGAGGGTAAGGCCACCTGCCCGCGCTGTGGCAAAGACGCGCACGAGGATAAAGAGTGCTCTTCGGAACCTCTTTGTGTCAATTGCGAGGGTACACACCCAGTGTACTCTCGTGATTGCCCGAAGATGAAAGAAGAGAGGAAAGTCATGGAGATAAAAACCCTTGAAAAAATCCCATATGCGGAAGCGAGGAGAAAATACAGGGCGCTAATCGCTCCAACTTTCTCCCGGTCCTTCGCTTCCGTTGCAACCACGCAATGTGTAAAGTGTACCATCGCCACGCAGACGGAGATACCGAAAGAATCCCCAGTTGAAAACACGCAAGTGCCTAAACCCAAAAGGGTGAAGGATGGGAAGAGTAAGGTGGACAAGGAGCCACCTACTCCTGTGGGCCCTTCAAAGAAGAGCCCACAGAAAACCACCAAGGGGAACACGCCAAAAGGGCGTGAGAATACACCTTCCCCGCCGCCTCCAGTGAAGCCAAAGAAGCCGGAGGTAATTGAAGAGGACCAGAGTATCTCCGATACTGAGGTCTTCGCAAACGAGTGGAAGAGGAAACATCGCTTCAAGCGATAACCTCAATAGAGTTGGTCATCTCCCTTTTTAGTCATCTTATTTATTTATATATTTATTTATTTATTTATTTATTTTAACTGAACACTTTAAATGTGTTCCATTCTGCAGTGGAACTGCAATGGCTTTTATCGGCACAAGGAGGAGCTGGCCATTTTAATCCAAGATTTTAAACCCTCTTGTATTTGTCTCCAAGAGACCCATTTTAAGGCTGAAGATAAGGGTATTTTGAAGGGGTTCACTGTTTTTAGAACGGATGACCTAAGTGGCCAACGAGCCCAAGGGGGAGTAGCAGTTGCGGCCCGTGAGGCCCTTTACACCTCGCGAGTCCAACTGAACTCTCCATTCCAGGCCGTCGCTGTCACGGTGCACACCCCTGAGAGGATGACGTTATGCAACGTGTATCTGCCAGAGGGTGCACCGGTGACCCGCCTGAACCTTGAAGCCCTTGTCCACCAGCTTCCTCAGCCGTTCATTTTGATGGGAGATTTTAATGCCCATGATCCTCTCTGGGGAGGGCCAGAAACCCAAAGCAATAGGAGAGGTCGAATTTTATCCAACTTTATTGAGGATTTTAACCTGTTTTTATTAAATAGCGGCGAAAAAACCCGCTTTAACAGCTTTAATGGGGAATTCTCAGCAATAGATCTTTGTCTATGCTCGAGAAGTCTAGCCCCAAAGCTGAAAATGTCCACCCACAACGATCTCTGCGGGAGTGACCATTTTCCTCTTCTACTCGTTAAAGAAGACTCTTCGCCCACCATTTCAAAACCTCCGGAAAAGTGGCGTATTAACCGTGCGGACTGGCCACTTTTCAAGCGTACGTTTACATATAAACACGACGCAAGTTTCGACGCGTTGCACAACGTCGATAAACTAAGTTCAACGCTGTTGGCGGCAGCTACGAAAAGTATCCCTCGTACGTCCGGGAACATTAATCGAGCTCCTGTCCCTTGGTGGAACGGGGAATGCGACCGGGCGATTCGGGCGAGGAAAAAAGCACTGCATATTTTTAGAAAATATCCCACGGCAACTAATCTGGCATCGTACCGCCGCCTGAGAGCGCGAGCTCGAAGGGCCGTGAAGGAGGCCAAGAGGGCTTCCTGGATAGAATACGTCTCTACCATCAACCATCGCACGCCACTTGGTCAGGTATGGGACAAAGTGAAGAAAATCTCCGGGTCAAAGGGCTCATTTGTCATCTCGCCATTGCTTGTTGCTGGCCGGGTGGTTAATTCACCTGCCGAAATAAGCAACATATTTGCCAGTCAGTTCGCGGCCAATAGCAGTGACGAGGGCTATACCGCGGACTTTGTGTATAGGAAGAGGCGATGCGAGAGAGTCCCTCTCAAATTTGGTGCAGGTCCTACACGGGAATATTACAATGAGCCTTTCACGTCCTGGGAGCTTAAATCCGCCATCGAAGACTCCCATTACACCTCGCCAGGGGCGGACGAGATCCACAACGCATTTCTCCGGAACATTCCGGAAACTGCGATTGGGGAGGTCCTAAATACCCTCAACCAACTTTGGAACGAGGGCAGTTTTCCAAATGCCTGGCGAGAGTCCATCGTGATACCAATCCCAAAACAGGGCAAGGACAAAAATGACCCGAACAACTACCGTCCCATATCTCTCACCAGCTGCCTGTGCAAGGTGATGGAACGGATGGTAAACCGACGTCTCATGTGGTGCTTGGAGAGTCGACACCTGCTCTCCGACGCTCAGTGCGGCTTTCGGCGTGGCAGGTCCACGACAGACCATCTGGTGCGCACTGAGAACTTCATCCAGGAAGCCTTTCTCCACCGTCAACACGTCATAGCAGTCTTCTTCGACCTGGAGAAGGCCTATGATAGTGTGTGGCGATGGAGAATCCTCAACACGCTCCACAAGTGGGGATTTAGAGGCAACATGGCCCTATTTATCAGAAATTTTTTAACTAACCGCCTTTTTAAAGTAAGGACTGGGAAGCACTTATCCCGATCTTTTACACAGGAGAACGGGGTACCCCAGGGTTCAGTACTGAGCGTGACGTTATTTGCCATCGCCATCAACGACGTGGTGGAATGCATCAATGCCCCGGTGATGGCATCGCTCTATGTGGACGACCTAGCCATATTTTGCCGGTCGACACGACTGTCAAACGCTTCCAGGCAAGCCCAGGTGACTCTAAACAAACTGGGAGAGTGGTCGCGAAAGAACGGATTTCGTTTCTCCATGGAGAAAACGAAATGCGTGCACTTTCACCGTCTTCGCGGTTACCACGTTACCCCGACCCTAACCCTGTTGGGTAGGATTCTTCCATTTGTGGAGTCCGTCCGCTTTCTCGGCATGATCCTGGACCAAAAGCTGAACTGGCGGGAGCATATCCGCGTGTTACGCGAGAGGTGTCGCCAAACCCTCAACGTTTTAAAGTTTTTAACTCACTCCACTTGGGGAGCAGACCGCACCACCATGCTTTTATTGTACAGAGGCTTGGTGCGATCCAAATTGGACTATGGTTCCATAGTTTATTCCTCAGGACGAGAGTCTTACTTGAGACCACTCACATGTGTCCACAATGCTGGGATACGGTTGGCCACCGGGGCATTTAGAACAAGCCCAGTCCCAAGCCTACTTGCAGACGCAGGGGAGCCTCCGTTGGAAACCCGCAGGATGATTTTAATGGGCAACTATGCCTGTAAAATTTTATCAGAGACAATCCACCCTTGTTTTAACATAGTTTTTAACCAACGGTTTTTAGACTTATTTAACAGGCGGAGAAGGGCAACTAGACCCTTTGCCGTTCGTTTTAATGATTTTATTAATGAGGTAAATTTTACATTTCCTCAAATATGCCCCGTCTCCTATGCTAAGTATCCGCCTTGGTTAACACCAATGCCGGATATTAAACTCATTGCCAGTGCACGCCGCAAAGCCAAAACGACCGATTCCGAATACCAGCAGCTCTTCAGTGCCGTCCTCAGCTCACTTTCTGACTTTGTCCCAGTCTACACCGACGGGTCAAAGTCAGAATCTGCGTGTGCCTATGCAGTCGTGTCCCACTACCATGGAGTCGTGAGGAAAAAACTGCACACTTCTTGCAGCATTTTTACAGCCGAGCTGTCAGCCATAAGGACGGCCCTAGGAGAAATAAAAGAAAGCAATGGCTCTTTCCTCATCTGCACCGACTCGTTGAGCGCCCTAAAATCTTTATCGGTCTTTGCACCTGTGCACCCGATAGTCCAGGAGATCCATTATACCCTGTTGTCCCTTCAGAGAAAGGGGAACAGGGTCTCCTTTATATGGACTCCTGGTCACGTCGGCATAAGAGGCAACGAAAAAGCTGACCAGGCAGCGAAGGATGCCCTTCGACAACCCGAGACCGACTCCACCTTGGTCCCAATGGAGGACGTGAAGGCCGCCTTGCGGAACTCGGTCCTGCATCAGTGGAAGGAGACTTGGCAGTCTCTGCAAAATAATAAACTCAGGGCAATAAAACCGGTCGTTTCACCATGGTCCTCTTCCATCCGGAACATTCGGAGGGAAGAGGTCATGATTACGCGCCTGAGAATAGGACACTCTGCCCTCACTCATTCGTACCTCTTTGCGGAGGTAAAAGAACAGCCCCGCTGCAATGAGTGTTTCCAACCCCTTACGATAAAACATATCCTGACGGAATGTACAAGATACCAAAGGGCCAGAGACATGTTGAAGATAAGGGGAGACTTAAAAAATATTTTAGGGGATGACTCTGGGTCTATTAACCGAGTCCTAAGTTTTTTAAGGTCAACCGGTTTAATGGGGCAGCTTTAGCTTTGGAGCTCATAATTTTAATGCTTTTGATTTTAACAATTATTTATTTATTTATATTTAACCGTATTTATTTATTTATTATTCCTAAGTAAAAAGGAATTTTAGTTTTATATTTAATGAGTGGTGCAAAATGACCTTAGCTGTCGACGCACCCTAAAACCCAAAACTACTACTACTACCCCGAAAGAATCCCCAGTTGAAAACACGCAAGTGCCTAAACCCAAAAGGGTGAAGGATGGGAAGAGTAAGGTGGACAAGGAGCCACCTACTCCTGTGGGCCCTTCAAAGAAGAGCCCACAGAAAACCACCAAGGGGAACACGCCAAAAGGGCGTGAGAATACACCTTCCCCGCCGCCTCCAGTGAAGCCAAAGAAGCCGGAGGTAATTGAAGAGGACCAGAGTATCTCCGATACTGAGGTCTTCGCAAACGAGTGGAAGAGGAAACATCGCTTCAAGCGATAACCTCAATAGAGTTGGTCATCTCCCTTTTTAGTCATCTTATTTATTTATATATTTATTTATTTATTTATTTATTTTAACTGAACACTTTAAATGTGTTCCATTCTGCAGTGGAACTGCAATGGCTTTTATCGGCACAAGGAGGAGCTGGCCATTTTAATCCAAGATTTTAAACCCTCTTGTATTTGTCTCCAAGAGACCCATTTTAAGGCTGAAGATAAGAGTATTTTGAAGGGGTTCACTGTTTTTAGAACGGATGACCTAAGTGGCCAACGAGCCCAAGGGGGAGTAGCAGTTGCGGCCCGTGAGGCCCTTTACACCTCGCGAGTCCAACTGAACTCTCCATTCCAGGCCGTCGCTGTCACGGTGCACACCCCTGAGAGGATGACGTTATGCAACGTGTATCTGCCAGAGGGTGCACCGGTGACCCGCCTGAACCTTGAAGCCCTTGTCCACCAGCTTCCTCAGCCGTTCATTTTGATGGGAGATTTTAATGCCCATGATCCTCTCTGGGGAGGGCCAGAAACCCAAAGCAATAGGAGAGGTCGAATTTTATCCAACTTTATTGAGGATTTTAACCTGTTTTTATTAAATAGCGGCGAAAAAACCCGCTTTAACAGCTTTAATGGGGAATTCTCAGCAATAGATCTTTGTCTATGCTCGAGAAGTCTAGCCCCAAAGCTGAAAATGTCCACCCACAACGATCTCTGTGGGAGTGACCATTTTCCTCTTCTACTCGTTAAAGAAGACTCTTCGCCCACCATTTCAAAACCTCCGGAAAAGTGGCGTATTAACCGTGCGGACTGGCCACTTTTCAAGCGTACGTTTACATATAAACACGACGCAAGTTTCGACGCGTTGCACAACGTCGATAAACTAAGTTCAACGCTGTTGGCGGCAGCTACGAAAAGTACCCCTCGTACGTCCGGGAACATTAATCGAGCTCCTGTCCCTTGGTGGAACGGGGAATGCGACCGGGCGATTCGGGCGAGGAAAAAAGCACTGCATATTTTTAGAAAATATCCCACGGCAACTAATCTGGCATCGTACCGCCGCCTTAGAGCGCGAGCTCGAAGGGCCGTGAAGGAGGCCAAGAGGGCTTCCTGGATAGAATACGTCTCTACCATCAACCATCGCACGCCACTTGGTCAGGTATGGGACAAAGTGAAGAAAATCTCCGGGTCAAAGGGCTCTGTCATCTCGCCATTGCTTGTTGCTGGCCGGGTGGTTAATTCACCTGCCGAAATAAGCAACATATTTGCCAGTCAGTTCGCGGCCAATAGCAGTGACGAGGGCTATACCGCGGACTTTGTGTACAGGAAGAGGCGATGCGAGAGAGTCCCTCTCAAATTTGGTGCAGGTCCTACACGGGAATATTACAATGAGCCTTTCACGTCCTGGGAGCTTAAATCCGCCATCGAAGACTCCCATTACACCTCGCCAGGGGCGGACGAAATCCACAACGCATTTCTCCGGAACATTCCGGAAACTGCGATTGGGGAGGTCCTAAATACCCTCAACCAACTTTGGAACGAGGGCAGTTTTCCAAATGCCTGGCGAGAGTCCATCGTGATACCAATCCCAAAACAGGGCAAGGACCAAAATGACCCGAACAACTACCGTCCCATATCTCTCACCAGCTGCCTGTGCAAGGTGATGGAACGGATGGTAAACCGACGTCTCATGTGGTGCTTGGAGAGTCGACAACTTCTCTCCGACGCTCAGTGCGGCTTTCGGCGTGGCAGGTCCACGACAGACCATCTGGTGCGCACTGAGAACTTCATCCAGGAAGCCTTTCTCCACCGTCAACACGTCATAGCAGTCTTCTTCGACCTGGAGAAGGCCTATGATAGTGTGTGGCGATGGAGAATCCTCAACACGCTCCACAAGTGGGGATTTAGAGGCAACATGGCCCTATTTATCAGGAATTTTTTAACTAACCGCCTTTTTAAAGTAAGGACTGGGAAGCACTTATCCCGATCTTTTACACAGGAGAACGGGGTACCCCAGGGTTCAGTACTGAGCGTGACGTTATTTGCCATCGCCATCAACGACGTGGTGGAATGCATCAATGCCCCGGTGATGGCATCGCTCTATGTGGACGACCTAGCCATATTTTGCCGGTCGACACGACTGCCAAACGCTTCCAGGCAAGCCCAGGTGACTCTAAACAAACTGGGAGAGTGGTCGCGAAAGAACGGATTTCGTTTCTCCATGGAGAAAACGAAATGCGTTCACTTTCACCGTCTTCGCGGTTACCACGTTACCCCGACCCTAACCCTGTTGGGTAGGATTCTTCCATTTGTGGAGTCCGTCCGCTTTCTCGGCATGATCCTGGACCAAAAGCTGAACTGGCGGGAGCATATCCGCGTGTTACGCGAGAGGTGTCGCCAAACCCTCAACGTTTTAGAGTTTTTAACTCACTCCACTTGGGGAGCAGACCGCACCACAATGCTTTTATTGTACAGAGGCTTGGTGCGATCCAAACTGGACTATGGTTCCATAGTGTATTCCTCAGGACGAGAGTCTTACTTGAGACCACTCACATGTGTCCACAATGCTGGGATACGGTTGGCCACCGGGGCATTTAGAACAAGCCCAGTCCCAAGCCTACTTGCAGACGCAGGGGAGCCTCCGTTGGAAACCCGCAGGATGATTTTAATGGGCAACTATGCCTGTAAAATTTTATCAGAGACAATCCACCCTTGTTTTAACATAGTTTTTAACCAACGGTTTTTAGACTTATTTAACAGGCGGAGAAGGGCAACTAGACCCTTTGCCGTTCGTTTTAATGATTTTATTAATGAGGTAAATTTTACATTTCCTCAAATATGCCCCGTCTCCTATGCTAAGTATCCGCCTTGGTTAACACCAATGCCGGATATTAAACTCATTGCCAGTGCACGCCGCAAAGCCAAAACGACCGATTCCGAATACCAGCAGCTCTTCAGTGCCGTCCTCAGCTCACTTTCTGACTTTGTCCCAGTCTACACCGACGGGTCAAAGTCAGAATCTGCGTGTGCCTATGCAGTCGTGTCCCACTACCATGGAGTCGTGAGGAAAAAACTGCACACTTCTTGCAGCATTTTTACAGCCGAGCTGTCAGCCATAAGGACGGCCCTAGGAGAAATAAAAGAAAGCAATGGCTCTTTCCTCATCTGCACCGACTCGTTGAGCGCCCTAAAATCTTTATCGGTCTTTGCACCTGTGCACCCGATAGTCCAGGAGATCCATTATACCCTGTTGTCCCTTCAGAGAAAGGGGAACAGGGTCTCCTTTATATGGACTCCTGGTCACGTCGGCATAAGAGGCAACGAAAAAGCTGACCAGGCAGCGAAGGATGCCCTTCGACAACCCGAGACCGACCCCACCTTGGTCCCAATGGAGGACGTGAAGGCCGCCTTGCGGAACTCGGTCCTGCATCAGTGGAAGGAGACTTGGCAGTCTCTGCAAAATAATAAACTCAGGGCAATAAAACCGGTCGTTTCACCATGGTCCTCTTCCATCCGGAACATTCGGAGGGAAGAGGTCATGATTACGCGCCTGAGAATAGGACACTCTGCCCTCACTCATTCGTACCTCTTTGCGGAGGAAAAAGAACAGCCCCGCTGCAATGAGTGTTTCCAACCCCTGACGATAAAACATATCCTGACGGAATGTACAAGATACCAAAGGGCCAGAGACATGTTGAAGATAAGGGGAGACTTAAAAAATATTTTAGGGGATGACTCTGGGTCTATTAACCGAGTCCTAAGTTTTTTAAGGTCAACCGGTTTAATGGGGCAGCTTTAGCTTTGGAGCTCATAATTTTAATGCTTTTGATTTTAACAATTATTTATTTATTTATATTTAACCGTATTTATTTATTTATTTATTATTCCTAAGTAAAAAGGAATTTTAGTTTTATATTTAATGAGTGGTGCAAAATGACCTTAGCTGTCGACGCACCCTAAAAACCCAAAACTACTACTTCGTTTCTCCATGGAGAAAACGAAATGCGTGCACTTTCACCGTCTTCGCGGTTACCACGTTACCCCGACCCTAACCCTGTTGGGTAGGATTCTTCCATTTGTGGAGTCCGTCTGCTTTCTCGGCATGATCCTGGACCAAAAGCTGAACTGGCGGGAGCATATCCGCGTGTTACGCGAGAGGTGTCGCCAAACCCTCAACGTTTTAAAGTTTTTAACTCACTCCACTTGGGGAGCAGACCGCACCACCATGCTTTTATTGTACAGAGGCTTGGTGCGATCCAAATTGGACTATGGTTCCATAGTTTATTCCTCAGGACGAGTCTTACTTGAGACCACTCACATGTGTCCACAATGCTGGGATACGGTTGGCCACCGGGGCATTTAGAACAAGCCCAGTCCCAAGCCTACTTGCAGACGCAGGGGAGCCTCCGTTGGAAACCCGCAGGATGATTTTAATGGGCAACTATGCCTGTAAAATTTTATCAGAGACAATCCACCCTTGTTTTAACATAGTTTTTAACCAACGGTTTTTAGACTTATTTAACAGGCGGAGAAGGGCAACTAGACCCTTTGCCGTTCGTTTTAATGATTTTATTAATGAGGTAAATTTTACATTTCCTCAAATATGCCCCGTCTCCTATGCTAAGTATCCGCCTTGGTTAACACCAATGCCGGATATTAAACTCATTGCCAGTGCACGCCGCAAAGCCAAAACGACCGATTCCGAATACCAGCAGCTCTTCAGTGCCGTCCTCAGCTCACTTTCTGACTTTGTCCCAGTCTACACCGACGGGTCAAAGTCAGAATCTGCGTGTGCCTATGCAGTCGTGTCCCACTACCATGGAGTCGTGAGGAAAAAACTGCACACTTCTTGCAGCATTTTTACAGCCGAGCTGTCAGCCATAAGGACGGCCCTAGGAGAAATAAAAGAAAGCAATGGCTCTTTCCTCATCTGCACCGACTCGTTGAGCGCCCTAAAATCTTTATCGGTCTTTGCACCTGTGCACCCGATAGTCCAGGAGATCCATTATACCCTGTTGTCCCTTCAGAGAAAGGGGAACAGGGTCTCCTTTATATGGACTCCTGGTCACGTCGGCATAAGAGGCAACGAAAAAGCTGACCAGGCAGCGAAGGATGCCCTTCGACAACCCGAGACCGACTCCACCTTGGTCCCAATGGAGGACGTGAAGGCCGCCTTGCGGAACTCGGTCCTGCATCAGTGGAAGGAGACTTGGCAGTCTCTGCAAAATAATAAACTCAGGGCAATAAAACCGGTCGTTTCACCATGGTCCTCTTCCATCCGGAACATTCGGAGGGAAGAGGTCATGATTACGCGCCTGAGAATAGGACACTGCCCTCACTCATTCGTACCTCTTTGCGGAGGAAAAAGAACAGCCCCGCTGCAATGAGTGTTTCCAACCCCTGACGATAAAACATATCCTGACGGAATGTACAAGATACCAAAGGGCCAGAGACATGTTGAAGATAAGGGGAGACTTAAAAAATATTTTAGGGGATGACTCTGGGTCTATTAACCGAGTCCTAAGTTTTTTAAGGTCAACCGGTTTAATGGGGCAGCTTTAGCTTTGGAGCTCATAATTTTAATGCTTTTGATTTTAACAATTATTTATTTATTTATATTTAACCGTATTTATTTATTTATTTATTATTCCTAAGTAAAAAGGAATTTTAGTTTTATATTTAATGAGTGGTGCAAAATGACCTTAGCTGTCGACGCACCCTAAAAACCCAAAACTACTACTTCGTTTCTCCATGGAGAAAACGAAATGCGTGCACTTTCACCGTCTTCGCGGTTACCACGTTACCCCGACCCTAACCCTGTTGGGTAGGATTCTTCCATTTGTGGAGTCCGTCTGCTTTCTCGGCATGATCCTGGACCAAAAGCTGAACTGGCGGGAGCATATCCGCGTGTTACGCGAGAGGTGTCGCCAAACCCTCAACGTTTTAAAGTTTTTAACTCACTCCACTTGGGGAGCAGACCGCACCACCATGCTTTTATTGTACAGAGGCTTGGTGCGATCCAAATTGGACTATGGTTCCATAGTTTATTCCTCAGGACGAGAGTCTTACTTGAGACCACTCACATGTGTCCACAATGCTGGGATACGGTTGGCCACCGGGGCATTTAGAACAAGCCCAGTCCCAAGCCTACTTGCAGACGCAGGGGAGCCTCCGTTGGAAACCCGCAGGATGATTTTAATGGGCAACTATGCCTGTAAAATTTTATCAGAGACAATCCACCCTTGTTTTAACATAGTTTTTAACCAACGGTTTTTAGACTTATTTAACAGGCGGAGAAGGGCAACTAGACCCTTTGCCGTTCGTTTTAATGATTTTATTAATGAGGTAAATTTTACATTTCCTCAAATATGCCCCGTCTCCTATGCTAAGTATCCGCCTTGGTTAACACCAATGCCGGATATTAAACTCATTGCCAGTGCACGCCGCAAAGCCAAAACGACCGATTCAGAATACCAGCAGCTCTTCAGTGCCGTCCTCAGCTCACTTTCTGACTTTGTCCCAGTCTACACCGACGGGTCAAAGTCAGAATCTGCGTGTGCCTATGCAGTCGTGTCCCACTACCATGGAGTCGTGAGGAAAAAACTGCACACTTCTTGCAGCATTTTTACAGCCGAGCTGTCAGCCATAAGGACGGCCCTAGGAGAAATAAAAGAAAGCAATGGCTCTTTCCTCATCTGCACCGACTCGTTGAGCGCCCTAAAATCTTTATCGGTCTTTGCACCTGTGCACCCGATAGTCCAGGAGATCCATTATACCCTGTTGTCCCTTCAGAGAAAGGGGAACAGGGTCTCCTTTATATGGACTCCTGGTCACGTCGGCATAAGAGGCAACGAAAAAGCTGACCAGGCAGCGAAGGATGCCCTTCGACAACCCGAGACCGACTCCACCTTGGTCCCAATGGAGGACGTGAAGGCCGCCTTGCGGAACTCGGTCCTGCATCAGTGGAAGGAGACTTGGCAGTCTCTGCGAAATAATAAACTCAGGGCAATAAAACCGGTCGTTTCACCATGGTCCTCTTCCATCCGGAACATTCGGAGGGAAGAGGTCATGATTACGCGCCTGAGAATAGGACACTCTGCCCTCACTCATTCGTACCTCTTTGCGGAGGTAAAAGAACAGCCCCGCTGCAATGAGTGTTTCCAACCCCTTACGATAAAACATATCCTGACGGAATGTACAAGATACCAAAGGGCCAGAGACATGTTGAAGATAAGGGGAGACTTAAAAAATATTTTAGGGGATGACTCTGGGTCTATTAACCGAGTCCTAAGTTTTTTAAGGTCAACCGGTTTAATGGGGCAGCTTTAGCTTTGGAGCTCATAATTTTAATGCTTTTGATTTTAACAATTATTTATTTATTTATATTTAACCGTATTTATTTATTTATTATTCCTAAGTAAAAAGGAATTTTAGTTTTATATTTAGTGAGTGGTGCAAAATGACCTTAGCTGTCGACGCACCCTAAAACCCAAAACTACTACTACTCCATTCCAGGCCGTCGCTGTCACGGTGCACACCCCTGAGAGGATTACGTTATGCAACGTGTATCTGCCAGAGGGTGCACCGGTGACCCGCCTGAACCTTGAAGCCCTTGTCCACCAGCTTCCTCAGCCGTTCATTTTGATGGGAGATTTTAATGCCCATGATCCTCTCTGGGGAGGGCCAGAAACCCAAAGCAATAGGAGAGGTCGAATTTTATCCAACTTTATTGAGGATTTTAACCTGTTTTTTTAAATAGCGGCGAAAAAACCCGGTTTAACAGCTTCAATGGGGAATTCTCAGCAATAGATCTTTGTCTATGCTCGAGAAGTCTAGCCCCAAAGCTGAAAATGTCCACCCACAACGATCTCTGTGGGAGTGACCATTTTCCTCTTCTACTCGTTAAAGAAGACTCTTCGCCCACCATTTCAAAACCTCCGGAAAAGTGGCGTATTAACCGTGCGGACTGGCCACTTTTCAAGCGTACGTTTACATATAAACACGACGCAAGTTTCGACGCGTTGCACAACGTCGATAAACTAAGTTCAACGCTGTTGGCGGCAGCTACCAAAAGTATCCCTCGTACGTCCGGGAATATAAATCGAGCTCCTGTCCCTTGGTGGAACGGGGAATGCGACCGGGCGATTCGGGCGAGGAAAAAAGCATTGAATATTTTTAGAAAATATCCCACGGCAACTAATCTGGCATCGTACCGCCGCCTGAGAGCGCGAGCTCGAAGGGCCGTGAAGGAGGCCAAGAGGGCTTCCTGGATAGAATACGTCTCTACCATCAACCATCGCACGCCGCTTGGTCAGGTATGGGACAAAGTGAAGAAAATCTCCGGGTCCAAGGGCTCATTTGTTATCTCGCCATTGCTTGTTGCTGGCCGGGTGGTTAATTAACCTGCCGAAATAAGCAACATATTTGCCAGTCAGTTCGCGGCCAATAGCAGTGACGAGGGCTATGCCGCGGGTTTTGCGAACCTGAAGAGGCGATGCGAGAGTGTCCCTCTCAATTTCGGTGCAGGTCCTACAAGCGAATATCACAATGAGCCTTTCACGTCCTGGGAGCTTAAATCCGCCATCGAAGACTCCCATTACACCTCGCCAGGGGCGGACGAAATCCACAACGCATTTCTCCGGAACATTCCGGAAACTGCGATTGGGGAGGTCCTGAATACCCTCAACCAACTTTGGAACGAGGGCAGTTTTCCAAATGCCTGGCGAGAGTCCATCGTGATACCAATCCCAAAACAGGGCAAGGACAAAAATGACCCGAACAACTACCGTCCCATATCTCTCACCAGCTGCCTGTGCAAGGTGATGGAACGGATGGTAAACCGACGTCTCATGTGGTGCTTGGAGAGTCGTCACCTGCTCTCCGACGCTCAGTGCGGCTTTCGGCGTGGCAGGTCCACGACAGACCATCTGGTGCGCACTGAGAACTTCATCCAGGAAGCCTTTCTCCACCGTCAACACGTCATAGCAGTCTTTTTCGACCTGGAGAAGGCCTATGATAGTGTGTGGCGATGGAGAATCCTCAACACGCTCCACAAGTGGGGATTTAGAGGCAACATGGCCCTATTTATCAGAAATTTTTTAACTAACCGCCTTTTTAAAGTAAGGACTGGGAAGCACTTATCCCGATCTTTTACACAGGAGAACGGGGTACCCCAGGGCTCAGTACTGAGCTTGACGTTATTTGCCATCGCCATCAACGACGTGGTGGAATGCATCAATGCCCCGGTGATGGCATCGCTCTATGTGGACGACTTAGCCATATTTTGCCGGTCGACACGACTGCCAAACGCTTCCAGGCAAGCCCAGGTGACTCTAAACAAACTGGGAGAGTGGTCGCGAAAGAACGGATTTCGTTTCTCCATGGAGAAAACGAAATGCGTGCACTTTCACCGTCTTCGCGGTTACCACGTTACCCCGACTCTAACCCTGTTGGGTAGGATTCTTCCATTTGTGGAGTCCGTCCGCTTTCTCGGCATGATCCTGGACCAAAAGCTGAACTGGCGGGAGCATATCCGCGTGTTACGCGAGAGGTGTCGCCAAACCCTCAACGTTTTAAAGTTTTTAACTCACTCCACTTGGGGAGCAGACCGCACCACCATGCTTTTATTGTACAGAGGCTTGGTGCGATCCAAACTGGACTATGGTTCCATAGTGTATTCCTCAGCACGAGAGTCTTACTTGAGACCACTCACATGTGTCCACAATGCTGGGATACGGTTGGCCACCGGGGCATTTAGAACAAGCCCAGTCCCAAGCTTACTTGCAGACGCAGGTGAGCCTCCGTTGGAAACCCGCAGGATATTTTAATGGGCAACTATGCCTGTAAAATTTTGTCAGAGACAATCCACCCTTGTTTTAACATAGTTTTTAACCAACGGTTTTTAGACTTATTTAACAGGCGGAGAAGGGCAACTAGGCCCTTTGCCGTTCGTTTTAATGATTTTATTAATGAGGTAAATTTTACATTTCCTCAAATATGCCCCGTCTCCTATGCTAAGTATCCGCCTTGGTTAACACCAATGCCGGATATTAAACTCATTGCCAGTGCACGCCGCAAAGCCAAGACGACCGATTCCGAATACCAGCAGCTCTTTAGTGCCGTCCTCAGCTCACTTTCTGACTTCGTCCCAGTCTACACCGACGGGTCAAAGTCAGAATCTGCATGTGCCTATGCGGTCGTGTCCCACTACCATGGATTCGTGAGGAAAAAACTGCACACTTCTTGCAGCATTTTCACAGCCGAGCTGTCAGCCATAAGGACGGCCCTAGGAGAAATAAAAGAAAGCAATGGCTCTTTCCTTATCTGCACCGACTCGTTGAGCGCCCTAAAATCTTTATCGGTCTTTGCACCTGTGCACCCGATAGTCCAGGAGATCCATTATACCCTGTTGTCCCTTCAGAGAAAGGGGAACAGGGTCTCCTTTATATGGACTCCTGGTCACGTCGGCATAAGAGGCAACGAAAAAGCTGACCAGGCAGCGAAGGATGCCCTTCGACAACCCGAGACCGACTCCACCTTGGTTCCAATGGAGGACGTGAAGGCCGCCTTGCGGAACTCGGTCCTGCATCAGTGGAAGGAGACTTGGCAGTCTCTGCAAAATAATAAACTCAGGGCAATAAAACCGGTCGTTTCCCCATGGTCCTCTTCCATCCGGAGCATTCGGAGGGAAGAGGTCATGATTACGCGCCTGAGAATAGGACACTCTGCCCTCACTCATTCGTACCTCTTTGCGGAGGTAAAAGAACAGCCCCGCTGCAATGAGTGCCTCCAACCCCTGACGATAAAACATATCCTGACGGAATGTACAACATACCAAAGGGCCAGAGACATGTTGAAGATAAGGGGAGACTTAAGAAATATTTTAGGGGTTGACTCTGGGTCTATAAACCGAGTCTTAAGTTTTTTAAGGTATACTGGTTTAATGGGGCAGCTTTAGCTTTGGAGCTCATAATTTTAATGCTTTTGATTTTAACAATTATTTATTTATTTATATTTAACCGTATTTATTTATTTATTATTCCTAAGTAAAAAGGAATTTTAGTTTTATATTTAATGAGTGGTGCAAAATGACCTTAGCTGTCGACGCACCCTAAAACCCAAAACTACTACTACTCCTCCCAAAGTCACAGCACCCGGGCGGCCGGTGACCACAACAGTCACCTTTTCCTCGATGCTGAGACGGGAAGAAGTTGCCACCGACACCGCAGAAACCAGCGAAAAAGGAATCGTCACCTCTCCACTTCCGAGAGAAGAGGAACGCAGGGAGGAAGAAAAAGAACCTCCTAACCAAGCCGTCGCAGCGGTAGAACCTGACCAGGACCAGGAGAAGAAGGCGAAGAAAAAGAAGAAGGGCACCCCAAACCCCCTTCCCCTAAATCCTTCCCGACAGGAGGAAATCACCACGCTTCCACTTTTTGTAGCGGAGAAGAAGGACACGAGACTCAAAGAACCTGTGAAACCAGCTACTGCGCCTGATAAGGAAGTGGTGACTGCGAAAGAAGGAGAGGACGACAGGGAGCTATGGGAAACCATAGCTACCATCTGCAAAACGCTTCGAAGATACGTTACCTCGAGGGAGGGACAACTTCTCCTCACCGTCCTGGAGGGGCTAGCGAGCACGAGGTCCACCGTGAACCATCATGGCTAAGGGCCCATTGGTGCTTGCCCAGTGGAACGCCAATGGGATCCTCCGTCGCCGGGAGGAATTCCGAGCGTTCCTACAGGACAGAAACGCCAAAATCGCTGCCGTCAATGAAACCCAACCTCCGACCAGGTGACAACTGGAAGATTCCGGGATGGTCCATCTATCGGGCCGATCGGGATGCTCGCCGTCAGTTGATCCCATCAGGAGTGGCGTTATTGGTTCACCAAAGTGTAGAGCATCGAGCGTGCAGGACCTTTACTCACCCGCATGCTGAAGCCTGCTCGGCGGACATCAAAACGAGGGAAGGATGGATTAAAGTGTCATCGTTTTACTATCCTCCGGCAAAACCATGGGACGGAAACCTAATCCTCCAACTCATCGGAGACGGCAGTGGAGCAGCGCTTATTCTCGGGGACCTGAATGCTCGCCACCCAACCTGGGACCCGATCGGCCGAAACCCCAGAGGAAGAGCGCTGAGGGCATTGGCGGACGAGGAAGGACTCACAATACTCGGCCCGACGGAGCCGACACACGCGAGGGGCGGTGTCCTGGATATTGCCATCGCTCGTGGTGTTAGGACATCGCTCAGCATACATACGTGTGTCGAGCTCTCGTCGGATCACAATCCAACGATTCTCCTAATGAGAACCAGAGCTCCAAGAGTTCCCCAGGCGAGCAGGTGGGACTACCAAAGAGCAGACTGGGCTTCCTACAGGAGCCACATCGCCTCGAAGCTACCGAAGGACGCCGAGGAACCTACGACGGGCGAAGAAGCAGATGACATGGTACGTCATCTTGTTGATACGATTAACACTGCCATGGAGTCTTCCATTCCAAGGAAGAAGGTGCACCCATATTTCCTTCGGATCCCACTCCCGACCCCGGTGCGTGCACTCATCAGGCGCCGAAACAACATACGTCGGCTGTGGCAGCGGTACCGAACCATAGACCTGAAGAGGCAGCTTAAAGCCCTGAATGAGGAAGTCCACATTGCCCTAGCGGAAGTCCGGAAAGACCACTGGGAATCCCACCTGGAAGAGGAACTCCTCAATGAAGACGGGGAAGAGAGCATGAATGGCGTGTGGAAACTGTGCAGGAAACTGCGCGGCTCTATGCACACCGACCCTCTCATTATAAGCGGCAATCACGTGGCGGCCTCCCCGGCGGAGAAGGCGGAGATGCTAGCGAGGTATCTCGAAGGTGTCTTCACTCCGAACCCAGGGAACAGTGCATCTGCGAGGATTGAGGCGGAAATCCACGATGCTGAGGAAGTCAATGACGAGATTCCTGCGCCTGTCATCAAGAAAGAAGACATAGCGGTCATACGTCGCCTACACCCAAGGAAGGCGCCCGGTACTGACGGCATTTCCAATACCGTCATCCGGGAACTACCAAAGGCGGCGGTGGCGTACCTGGCCAATATCTTTAACGGCTGCGTCAGGATTTCATTCTTCCCGTCTACCTGGAGGAGAGCAAGAATCATCTGCCTTCCAAAGTCGCAGAAGACTGAGTTGGGTCGCGGAGACTTCCGGCCCATCTCCCTTCTGGACGGCTTTGGAAAGATATTCGAAAGAATATTGCAGGGGCCGATCTGCGACTTCATAAGGGCAGAAGAAATTCTCCCGGAAGAACAGTTCGGCTTCCGCGAACGGCACTCAACGACCCATCAACTAGCGAGGACTGCGGACTTCATAACGGACGCCTTCAATAGGAGGATGGTGGTGGCCGGTGCCTTCTTTGACATAAGGAAGGCATTCGACCGCGTTTGGCACCCAGCCCTTCTTTTGAAGATGCAGCGACTCCGCTTCCCGGCCTGGATCTGGCGCTTAATCCGATCTTATCTGCAGGACAGGACGTTCGTCACCAGCTGGCTCAGGACGGACTCTGGGGTGCGACGGATACATGCTGGAGTGCCCCAGGGCTCTGTTCTTGGGCCTATGCTGTTTAACATCTATACTCACGACATCCCTAGGGACCATGGGCGTCATGGAATCCTGTCCCTGTATGCAGACGACGCGGCGCTACTCTACCGTTCTTGGCAGATGAACCTTGCTGCTGAGCGACTTCAGGAGGCCGTCGATGATCTCATTAAATGGTATCGTCGATGGCGTATTGAGGTCAATGCCGCGAAGACGAAAGCCATCGTCTTTCAAACCGGCCGAAGAGCGCCGCCGGATGAGCGAATGTCGGTGGATGGAGTAGTCCTTCCGTGGGAGTCCGAGGTCCTCTATCTTGGTGTGTTGATGGATCGTGGGCTCGCCTGGAAATCCCAGTGCGAGCGTGCCCGCGCCAAGGGCTTTGCGGCGCTGAGTCGACTTCAGCCGATTCTTCGCCCGCGAGTCCTATGCGCGGACATGAAGAGAAGACTACCGGGCGTGCGTACTCCCAGTGATTACGTACGCATCACCGGTATGGTCTGGAGTGCCGAAGACGATGCTTGCTCGAGTCCAGGTAGTGCAGAATGCTGCACTTAGGAGTATACTGGGGCGGGGTCGCTACGAACCCACCTCCAGCATGCACCGTGACGGGAATCTGGATCCTCTAGAAGTCCTTCTTCCAAAGGCAGCGCAGGACTTCTTCGAAAAAGCAGCAGAGTCCGATTTTGCTGCCATCAGAAGAATCTCGGAAACACAGGTCCAGCCGTGGGATCGTCACAAACGACCAATCGCCAGCCTTGACACCCCTGCATCACTTCCGCCGGGGAAAAAGCCAAGATTGTGCTAATTAGATTCCTTTGATAATAACAGATCCGCCAAGAGAAAACGAAGAAGAAAACTAAACGTCTTCATAGTCAGAATGACCGGTAAGACGACAGGGGCACCTCCACTTAGAGGTAGCTTACAATGGGTTGGTTCGCGCTCATAAGTCATTCTGCCGCCTACTCTCAATGCGAACGGACGTACTCACTGCCGGAACGCGACAGCCAGTCCACGAGGCCGCTGCCATCCTATCTGCAATCCTTCTGGTATTGCCCTCTTTATACGCCATCCAGTCCGCACATCGCGACTTTCACACTATACACACACCTACACACCGGCAACTTGAGTCCTCAGCCGTGGCTCCGTTGGGGGGGAGGCTAACTCAGTCCCTCCTTCTCACCCCTCGGAGGCGCTCGTGCTGTGTCCCCCCAAGGTCGTCTTGTCCGTCTACCTTAGGAAGGGAGCTAGTCTCCCATTGCACTCCTCTGGGAACCGGGCCGGTCCACTTGTTAGGGCTTTAGGGCGGGAAGACTCCCGGGTACGGACCTGCTGTGCCCGCTCTGCGGATCGGCAGGGGTTCCCGTGGTGTCCCCCATCTTCCATCTTCCCTCCAGTAGGTTGTCTCAAGTTGCCTACACACACACCATTAACTATCAGGATACTGCCGGACCGCTTTCTTCGATCGGCATCCTCGCTGCCCAGCACTAGGCTCTTCAGCGATGTTCTCCTCGGCGATCAGACGGGGTTCACGAGGGACCCCGTCGCTGTCGTACCATTTCGGAGCACGAAGGCTCCGAAAAGGCCGACTTATCTCCGTCGCTTCCGAGGCGGCTGATCTTCGTCGTCTCCTGTGCCTGCCCGGGGACGGGGATGTTTGTCCCACGGAAGAACCACAGCATCAATGATGCCGCGGATTTTTCGGTGGGATGAGGAGGCGGCACGTCTTCGGAAGCGGAGGGTCCTCTCCCGAAGAACGTCGTCGAGCGGCTGGACGTTGGCAATTTCCCAGAGGGCTGCATTCCCTGGTTTCCATTCTAGGCGCAGTGTTGCACGAAGGCTCTTTCTATCTGTGGTGTTTAGGGTGCATCTCGCCGCCGCACCCATCAAGCCGCACCACGCTGGAGCCGCGTAGGCGATGACCGGGCGGATGACGGCGGAGAAAAAATGGAGTCTTCGACCGAGGGGAAGATGTTAATTCCCGAGAATCGGCGCCAGGAGATGACGATGGTTTCCGGCGAGGCCTGATGTCCTTTTGACATGCTGCAGCATGTTGAGGCGTTTGTCTAGGGTGATTCCTAGATAAATCACCGAGCGCTGCCACGGAATCTCCTCCGACCCGACGAGAATTTCATCGGGTTCCTTCGGGCCCTTCGAGAAGACTATCGCCTGCGTCTTCTTCTCGTTCACGGAGAAGCGCCAGCGGGAGTACCAGTCCGTGAGGGTGTCGACCGCACGTTGCAGGTACCTTGATGCAAGGTGGCGCCTGCATGACCTCGCAAGGATGGCTGCGTCGTCTGCGTAGGTTGCAATTAAGCAATTGCTTCCCAGATCCGAGGGGATGTCCGCCGTAAAGATGTTAAACAGGAAATGCGAAAGCAAGCTCCCCTGCGGGACGCCGGCTCGGATTTTCCTTTTCGCAAATGTGGCGTGGCCCCAGGCGACTCGAAAGGTCCGTCCTTGTAGCCAGGACGATGTGATCCCCGACCACCAACGTGGGAAGCCGAAGCAGTGCAGCTTCCAGAGTAGCCCCTCGTGCCACACCCGGTCGAACGCCTTGCTGATGTCAAAGAAGGCCCCGACGGTGGTGTGCCGTCGGTTGAAGCCCTCAGTGACAAAATTCAGCAGGCGTGCGACCTGGTGTGTGGTTGAATGCTCGCTCCTGAATCCAAACTGATGGTCCGGAACGATGTTAAGTTCTTCCGCGATGGCGATGAGATGGCGCAGGAGAATCCTCTCGAAGAGCTTCCCCATACCGTCGAGCAGGGATATCGGACGGAGCCCCCCTGCGGGTAGGGGGTTAGAGAATACTCCCGCAGTATCCCTGCTTGTCGTAAGAGGCGACTAAAAGGGCGGGGAGAAAACCCCGAAAACAAACCCCAAGCCAGCAAGGGATGCGTCCGGACAGTGCTGTGGATCCACTGTCTGTGAGCGGCCATACCATCTGGCCTGCGATCCGCCCAGGTGTTTGCCGTGCCTGGAGACCCGTAAGGGAGAAAAGGGGATCCTGGAGGGTGAGCTTTCTGGTTCCCAGCAGGGTGTCGGATGCCCTGTATGGACCGGGGAGTGATACCCCTCTTCGGCCCCGGATTTCGTGTAAACGGGAGGCCGGGAGCTAGCCACTCCCGGTCAATCGGCTTCCGTCGCGTTTTCGCTCCGGTGGCGAGTGCCAAGGTTGTGGGGGTCTGCGTAGGGAGGTCGGAGATGTAAGGGTTTTGGTGGGCCCTTGCACCGAAGATCCACCCCGAAACAGACAACCACTCCAGAAGCGCTATATCCCTCGAGTTAGCCCTGGCGACCACTCCGGTTTGGCGGAGTGGCGTCCCAAATGTGTGGCTCCGTGGCGGGTGGGGAGGCCGACGGACGAATCATTTCTTATTATGGAGGAAAAACCCTTTCCACCACTAAAAAGATCCCGTCCGGACACCGGCGGGGGAGAAAAGTGTATCGGCGCATGTAAGCGCTATTTAATTATGTCTTGTGCAAAGGAAGGTGAGACCTTGAAAAAGGTTTCTCCCTTCTTAATTCGCAGAGTGTTATCACAGATTGTGCCTGGGGACCCAAAGAGCGTGAAGAAGCTCAGGGATGGTACACTACTTATAGAGACCCTGAACGACACAGAGCGAAAAACTACTTGCTATGGGAACGCTCCATGACATTCCGATTAAGGTGGAGGTGCACCGCACTCTTAACACCTGTCGGGGAGTCATCAGTCACTACGACCTCCTATACGTGGACATGGAAGAAATCAAGAGAGAAATGTTCTCTCAGGGAGTGACTGATTGTCGTCGACTCACCACAAGGCGCAACGGAGAAAACGTAAACAGCACCTCCGTGATCTTGACGTTTGCGCGTGATAGACTACCCGACAAGGTGTTTGTGGGCTATGAATCGGTACCAGTGAGGCCATTCATCCCAAATCCCGTGCGTTGTTTCAAATGCCAACGGTTCGGCCATGTCGCGTCGCGCTGCGAGGGTAAGGCCACCTGCCCGCGCTGTGGCAAAGACGCGCACGAGGATAAAGAGTGCTCTTCGGAACCTCTTTGTGTCAATTGCGAGGGTACACACCCAGTGTACTCTCGTGATTGCCCGAAGATGAAAGAAGAGAGGAAAGTCATGGAGATAAAAACACTGGAAAAAATCCCATATGCGGAAGCGAGGAGAAAATACAGGGCGCTAATCGCTCCAACTTTCTCCCGGTCCTTTGCTTCCGTTGCAACCACGCAATGTGTAAAGTGTACCATCGCCACGCAGACGGAGATACCGAAAGAATCCCCAGTTGAAAACACGCAAGTGCCTAAACCCAAAAGGGTGAAGGATGGGAAGAGTAAGGTGGACAAGGAGCCACCTACTCCTGTGGGCCCTTCAAAGAAGAGCCCACTAAAAACCACCAAGGGGAACACGCCAAAAGGGCGTGAGAATACACCTTCCCCGCCGCCTCCAGTGAAGCCAAAGAAGCCGGAGGTAATTGAAGAGGACCAGAGTATCTCCGATACTGAGGTCTTCGCAAACGAGTGGAAGAGGAAACATCGCTTCAAGCGATAACCTCAATAGAGTTGGTCATCTCCCTTTTTAGTCATCCTATTTATTTATATATTTATTTATTTATTTATTTATTTTAACTGAACACTTTAAATGTGTTCCATTCTGCAGTGGAACTGCAATGGCTTTTGAAGAATTCTGCATGTCCGGGTTTTCACCGCGTTGTTGTTTGAAGCCGACAACAGTTTCGCCGAAGTTTCATCCGGCGTCTTCAGGTCGAAGATGAGGGACTCAGATTTTGGCCGTCCTTATATAGGTGGTCCCGTCCAAGTGCTGCTCTCTGATTGGTCCTTTTTCGGAGGACTCTCTTCCACGCGTTGTGGAGATGGTAGCCTTCATCTCTATTGAAATTCGCCGGGTTTTTGGCTATCTCAATAGCTTCTCTGATTAGGCGTGGGTAATATCTACTTTCTTTACTTATGATTGTAGCGTCATGGAATAGAATATCATGGCCGGGTTCACTCCATTTATGCTCGGAGATGGCCGAGAGGTGAAACTGTTTGTTCGTAGTAGCCCGGAGGTGTTCTTTCATCCGAACTTTCATAGCTCGGCATGTTTCCCCGATGTAGGCTTTCCCACATGAACACGGTACTTGATAGACCCCTTCGTATAGGTCTTTCGAGATTTTGTCCTTCGGTCCGGGGAGCGCGTCCGCTATTTTCTTGGTGCAGTTGAATCTTGTCACCACGTCGTGCTTTTTAAGGATTCTGGCTATCTTCTCGGATGTTCCGGATACGAAGGGGATAGTCGCGTATGCCTTTGGGTCCGGTTCCGTCTGCTTGATTGACTTGTCAGAATCTCGTCTTCGCCTTTCTTCCCTGGCGGTCCTTTTTAGGACCATATCGTTCCGATAGCCGTTTTGTTTTAGTGCTCTCAGGAGATGTTTCTTTTCAGTCAGCAAAGAATCGGCGTCAGAGATTTCATACGCTCTGTGAACTAGTGTGTCCACCAAAGATGTCTTTTGGAGCGGATGGTGGTGAGAGGTTGCGTTTAGATAACGGTCGGTGTGCGTCTTCTTTCTGTAAACAGCATGTCCCAGCTTCCCACAACTCTTCTTTTTGACTAAGACGTCCAGGAAAGGTAGTTGGTTGTCCTTTTCTACTTCCATCGTAAATTTGATGGAATGATGTTGTGAGTTGAGAAATTGAAGAAATTTCTGAAGTTCTGTTGCGCCGTTCTGCCAGATGACGAAAGTATCATCCACATATCTTAACCACATCCTAGGTTTTTTCTCGTACTGATTAAGGATCTTTTCTTCAAAATGCTCCATGAACAGGTTAGCCACTACCGGAGACAGCGGCGAACCCATGGCTGCACCCTCTGTCTGCTCGTAGAATTCTTCGTTCCACAAAAAATAAGCATTCGTGAGGCAATGCTCCACCAGTGTGGGGAAGTCTTCCGGAATGCCGTTGGTGGTGCCGAATTATTGGTGAGCTTCGATGTTGTTTCACTGTTCACTAACATCCCGATTAAGGAATCGGTGGAGATCATCAGAGGCCTAACCACCAACGGCATTCCGGAAGACTTCCCCACACTGGTGGAGCATTGCCTCACGAATGCTTATTTTTTGTGGAACGAAGAATTCTACGAGCAGACAGAGGGTGCAGCCATGGGTTCGCCGCTGTCTCCGGTAGTGGCTAACCTGTTCATGGAGCATTTTGAAGAAAAGATCCTTAATCAGTACGAGAAAAAACCTAGGATGTGGTTAAGATATGTGGATGATACTTTCGTCATCTGGCAGCACGGCGCAACAGAACTTCAGAAATTTCTTCAATTTCTCAACTCACAACATCATTCCATCAAATTTACGATGGAAGTAGAAAAGGACAACCAACTACCTTTCCTGGACGTCTTAGTCAAAAAGAAGAGTTGTGGGAAGCTGGGACATGCTGTTTACAGAAAGAAGACGCACACCGACCGTTATCTAAACGCAACCTCTCACCACCATCCGCTCCAAAAGACATCTTTGGTGGACACACTAGTTCACAGAGCGTATGAAATCTCTGACGCCGATTCTTTGCTGACTGAAAAGAAACATCTCCTGAGAGCACTAAAACAAAACGGCTATCGGAACGATATGGTCCTAAAAAGGACCGCCAGGGAAGAAAGGCGAAGACGAGATTCTGACAAGTCAATCAAGCAGACGGAACCGGACCCAAAGGCATACGCGACTATCCCCTTCGTATCCGGAACATCCGAGAAGATAGCCAGAATCCTTAAAAAGCACGACGTGGTGACAAGATTCAACTGCACCAAGAATATAGCGGACGCGCTCCCCGGACCGAAGGACAAAATCTCGAAAGACCTATACGAAGGGGTCTATCAAGTACCGTGTTCATGTGGGAAAGCCTACATCGGGGAAACATGCCGAGCTATGAAAGTTCGGATGAAAGAACACCTCCGGGCTACTACGAACAAACAGTTTCACCTCTCGGCCATCTCCGAGCATAAATGGAGTGAACCCGGCCATGATATTCTATTCCATGACGCTACAATCATAAGTAAAGAAAGTAGATATTACCCACGCCTAATCAGAGAAGCTATTGAGATAGCCAAAAACCCGGCGAATTTCAATAGAGATGAAGGCTACCATCTCCACAACGCGTGGAAGAGAGTCCTCCGAAAAAGGACCAATCAGAGAGCAGCACTTGGACGGGACCACCTATATAAGGACGGCCAAAATCTGAGTCCCTCATCTTCGACCTGAAGACGCCGGATGAAACTTCGGCGAAACTGTTGTCGGCTTCAAACAACAACGCGGTGAAAACCCGGACATGCAGAATTCTTCAAGCCACCGCCGCGAAAATCTACGCAGCCATATGCAATGGCTTTTATCGGCACAAGGAGGAGCTGGCCATTTTAATCCAAGATTTTAAACCCTCTTGTATTTGTCTCCAAGAGACCCATTTTAAGGCTGAAGATAAGGGTATTTTGAAGGGGTTCACTGTTTTTAGAACGGATGACCTAAGTGGCCAACGAGCCCAAGGGGGAGTAGCAGTTGCGGCCCGTGAGGCCCTTTACACCTCGCGAGTCCAACTGAACTCTCCATTCCAGGCCGTCGCTGTCACGGTGCACACCCCTGAGAGGATGACGTTATGCAACGTGTATCTGCCAGAGGGTGCACCGGTGACCCGCCTGAACCTTGAAGCCCTTGTCCACCAGCTTCCTCAGCCGTTCATTTTGATGGGAGATTTTAATGCCCATGATCCTCTCTGGGGAGGGCCAGAAACCCAAAGCAATAGGAGAGGTCGAATTTTATCCAACTTTATTGAGGATTTTAACCTGTTTTTATTAAATAGCGGCGAAAAAACCCGCTTTAACAGCTTTAATGGGGAATTCTCAGCAATAGATCTTTGTCTATGCTCGAGAAGTCTAGCCCCAAAGCTGAAAATGTCCACCCACAACGATCTCTGTGGGAGTGACCATTTTCCTCTTCTACTCGTTAAAGAAGACTCTTCGCCCACCATTTCAAAACCTCCGGAAAAGTGGCGTATTAACCGTGCGGACTGGCCACTTTTCAAGCGTACGTTTACATATAAACACGACGCAAGTTTCGACGCGTTGCACAACGTCGATAAACTAAGTTCAACGCTGTTGGCGGCAGCTACGAAAAGTATCCCTCGTACGTCCGGGAACATTAATCGAGCTCCTGTCCCTTGGTGGAACGGGGAATGCGACCGGGCGATTCGGGCGAGGAAAAAAGCACTGCATATTTTTAGAAAATATCCCACGGCAACTAATCTGGCATCGTACCGCCGCCTGAGAGCGCGAGCTCGAAGGGCCGTGAAGGAGGCCAAGAGGGCTTCCTGGATAGAATACGTCTCTACCATCAACCATCGCACGCCACTTGGTCAGGTATGGGACAAAGTGAAGAAAATCTCCGGGTCAAAGGGCTCATTTGTCATCTCGCCATTGCTTGTTGCTGGCCGGGTGGTTAATTCACCTGCCGAAATAAGCAACATATTTGCCAGTCAGTTCGCGGCCAATAGCAGTGACGAGGGCTATACCGCGGACTTTGTGTACAGGAAGAGGCGACCCCCCCGCGGGTAGGGGGATAGAGAATACTCCCGCAGTATCCCTGCTTGTCGTAAGAGGCGACTAAAAGGGCGGGGAGAAAACCCCGAAAACAAACCCCAAGCCAGCAAGGGATGCGTCCGGACAGTGCTGTGGATCCACTGTCTGTGAGCGGCCATACCATCTGGCCTGCGATCCGCCCAGGTGTTTGCCGTGCCTGGAGACCCGTAAGGGAGAAAAGGGGATCCTGGAGGGTGAGCTTTCTGGTTCCCAGCAGGGTGTCGGATGCCCTGTATGGACCAGGGAGTGATACCCCTCTTCGGCCCCGGATTTCGTGTAAACGGGAGGCCGGGAGCTAGCCACTCCCGGTCAATCGGCTTCCGTCGCGTTTTCGCTCCGGTGGCGAGTGCCAAGGTTGTGGGGGTCTGCGTAGGGAGGTCGGAGATGTAAGGGTTTTGGTGGGCCCTTGCACCGAAGATCCACCCCGAAACAGACAACCACTCCAGAAGCGCTATATCCCTCGAGTTAGCCCTGGCGACCGCTCCGGTTTGGCGGAGTGGCGTCCCAAATGTGTGGCTCCGTGGCGGGTGGGGAGGCCGAGGGACGAATTATTTATTATTATGGAGGAAAAACCCTTTCCACCACTAAAAAGATCCCGTCCGGACACCGGCGGGGGAGAAAAGTGCATAGGCGCATGTAAGCGCTATTTAATTATGTCATGCATAAAGGAAGGTGAAACCTTGAAAAAGGTTTCTCCTTTCTTAATTCGCAGAGTTTTGTCACAGATTGTGCCTGGGGACCCAAAGAGCGTGAAGAAGCTTCGGGATGGTACACTTCTTATAGAGACCCTGAACGATACACAAAGCGATAAACTGCTTGCTATGGGAATGCTCCATGACATTCCGATTAAGGTGGAGGTGCACCGCACTCTTAACACCTGTCGGGGAGTCATCAGTCACTACGACCTCCTATACGTGGACATGGAAGAAATCAAGAGAGAAATGTTCTCTCAGGGGGTGACTGATTGTCGTCGACTCACCACAAGGCGCAACGGAGAAAACGTAAACAGCACCTCCGTGATCTTGACGTTTGCGCGTGATAGACTACCCGACAAGGTGTTTGTGGGCTATGAATCGGTACCAGTGAGGCCATTCATCCCAAATCCCGTGCGTTGTTTCAAATGCCAACGGTTCGGCCATGTCGCGTCGCGCTGCGAGGGCAAGGCCACCTGCCCGCGCTGTGGCAAAGACGCGCACGAGGATAAAGAGTGCTCTTCGGAACCTCTTTGTGTGAATTGCGAGGGTACACACCCAGTGTACTCTCGTGATTGCCCGAAGATGAAAGAAGAGAGGAAAGTCATGGAGATAAAAACACTGGAAAAAATCCCATATGCGGAAGCGAGGAGAAAATACAGGGCGCTAATCGCTCCAACTTTCTCCCGGTCCTTTGCTTCCGTTGCAACCACGCAATGTGTAAAGTGTACCATCGCCACGCAGACAGAGATCCCGAAAGAATCCCCAATAGAAACCACGCAAGTGCCTAAACCAAAAAGGGTGAAGGATGGAAAGAGTAAGGTGGACAAGGAGCCACCTACTCCTGTGGGCCCTTCGAAGAAGAGCCCACTAAAAACCACCAAGGGGAACACGCCAAAAGGGCGTGAGAATACACCTTCCCCGCCGCCTCCAGTCAAGCCAAAGAAGCCGGAGGTAATTGAAGAGGACCAGAGTATCTCTGATACTGAGGTCTTCGCAAACGAGTGGAAGAGGAAACATCGCTTCAAGCGATAACCTCAATAGAGTTGGTCATCTCCCTTTTTAGCCATCTTATTTATTTATATATTTATTTATTTATTTATTTTAACTGAACACTTTAAATGTGTTCCATTCTGCAGTGGAACTGCAATGGCTTTTATCGGCACAAGGAGGAGCTGGCCATTTTAATCCAAGATTTTAAACCCTCTTGTATTTGTCTCCAAGAGACCCATTTTAAGGCTGAAGATAAGGGTATTTTGAAGGGGTTCACTGTTTTTAGAACGGATGACCTAAGTGGCCAACGAGCCCAAGGGGGAGTAGCAGTTGCGGCCCGTGAGGCCCTTTACACCTCGCGAGTCCAACTGAACTCTCCATTCCAGGCCGTCGCTGTCACGGTGCACACCCCTGAGAGGATGACGTTATGCAACGTGTATCTGCCAGAGGGTGCACCGGTGACCCGCCTGAACCTTGAAGCCCTTGTCCACCAGCTTCCTCAGCCGTTCATTTTGATGGGAGATTTTAATGCCCATGATCCTCTCTGGGGAGGGCCAGAAACCCAAAGCAATAGGAGAGGTCGAATTTTATCCAACTTTATTGAGGATTTTAACCTGTTTTTATTAAATAGCGGCGAAAAAACCCGCTTTAACAGCTTTAATGGGGAATTCTCAGCAATAGATCTTTGTCTATGCTCGAGAAGTCTAGCCCCAAAGCTGAAAATGTCCACCCACAACGATCTCTGCGGGAGTGACCATTTTCCTCTTCTACTCGTTAAAGAAGACTCTTCGCCCACCATTTCAAAACCTCCGGAAAAGTGGCGTATTAACCGTGCGGACTGGCCACTTTTCAAGCGTACGTTTACATATAAACACGACGCAAGTTTCGACGCGTTGCACAACGTCGATAAACTAAGTTCAACGCTGTTGGCGGCAGCTACGAAAAGTATCCCTCGTACGTCCGGGAACATTAATCGAGCTCCTGTCCCTTGGTGGAACGGGGAATGCGACCGGGCGATTCGGGCGAGGAAAAAAGCACTGCATATTTTTAGAAAATATCCCACGGCAACTAATCTGGCATCGTACCGCCGCCTGAGAGCGCGAGCTCGAAGGGCCGTGAAGGAGGCCAAGAGGGCTTCCTGGATAGAATACGTCTCTACCATCAACCATCGCACGCCACTTGGTCAGGTATGGGACAAAGTGAAGAAAATCTCCGGGTCAAAGGGCTCATTTGTCATCTCGCCATTGCTTGTTGCTGGCCGGGTGGTTAATTCACCTGCCGAAATAAGCAACATATTTGCCAGTCAGTTCGCGGCCAATAGCAGTGACGAGGGCTATACCGCGGACTTTGTGTACAGGAAGAGGCGATGCGAGAGAGTCCCTCTCCAATTTGGTGCAGGTCCTACACGGGAATATTACAATGAGCCTTTCACGTCCTGGGAGCTTAAATCCGCCATCGAAGACTCCCATTACACCTCGCCAGGGGCGGACGAGATCCACAACGCATTTCTCCGGAACATTCCGGAAACTGCGATTGGGGAGGTCCTAAATACCCTCAACCAACTTTGGAACGAGGGCAGTTTTCCAAATGCCTGGCGAGAGTCCATCGTGATACCAATCCCAAAACAGGGCAAGGACCAAAATGACCCGAACAACTACCGTCCCATATCTCTCACCAGCTGCCTGTGCAAGGTGATGGAACGGATGGTAAACCGACGTCTCATGTGGTTCTTGGAGAGTCGACACCTGCTCTCCGACGCTCAGTGCGGCTTTCGGCGTGGCAGGTCCACGACAGACCATCTGGTTCGCACTGAGAACTTCATCCAGGAAGCCTTTCTCCACCGTCAACACGTCATAGCAGTCTTCTTCGACCTGGAGAAGGCCTATGATAGTGTGTGGCGATGGAGAATCCTCAACACGCTCCACAAGTGGGGATTTAGAGGCAACATGGCCCTATTTATCAGGAATTTTTTAACTAACCGCCTTTTTAAAGTAAGGACTGGGAAGCACTTATCCCGATCTTTTACACAGGAGAACGGGGTACCCCAGGGTTCAGTACTGAGCGTGACGTTATTTGCCATCGCCATCAACGACGTGGTGGAATGCATCAATGCCCCGGTGATGGCATCGCTCTATGTGGACGACCTAGCCATATTTTGCCGGTCGACACGACTGCCAAACGCTTCCAGGCAAGCCCAGGTGACTCTAAACAAACTGGGAGAGTGGTCGCGAAAGAACGGATTTCGTTTCTCCATGGAGAAAACGAAATGCGTGCACTTTCACCGTCTTCGCGGTTACCACGTTACCCCGACCCTAACCCTGTTGGGTAGGATTCTTCCATTTGTGGAGTCCGTCCGCTTTCTCGGCATGATCCTGGACCAAAAGCTGAACTGGCGGGAGCATATCCGCGTGTTACGCGAGAGGTGTCGCCAAACCCTCAACGTTTTAAAGTTTTTAACTCACTCCACTTGGGGAGCAGACCGCACCACCATGCTTTTATTGTACAGAGGCTTGGTGCGATCCAAATTGGACTATGGTTCCATAGTTTATTCCTCAGGACGAGAGTCTTACTTGAGACCACTCACATGTGTCCACAATGCTGGGATACGGTTGGCCACCGGGGCATTTAGAACAAGCCCAGTCCCAAGCCTACTTGCAGACGCAGGGGAGCCTCCGTTGGAAACCCGCAGGATGATTTTAATGGGCAACTATGCCTGTAAAATTTTATCAGAGACAAACCACCCTTGTTTTAGCATAGTTTTTAACCAACGGTTTTTAGACTTATTTAACAGGCGGAGAAGGGCAACTAGACCCTTTGCCGTTCGTTTTAATGATTTTATTAATGAGGTAAATTTTACATTTCCTCAAATATGCCCCGTCTCCTATGCTAAGTATCCGCCTTGGTTAACACCAATGCCGGATATTAAACTCATTGCCAGTGCACGCCGCAAAGCCAAAACGACCGATTCCGAATACCAGCAGCTCTTCAGTGCCGTCCTCAGCTCACTTTCTGACTTTGTCCCAGTCTACACCGACGGGTCAAAGTCAGAATCTGCGTGTGCCTATGCAGTCGTGTCCCACTACCATGGAGTCGTGAGGAAAAAACTGCACACTTCTTGCAGCATTTTTACAGCCGAGCTGTCAGCCATAAGGACGGCCCTAGGAGAAATAAAAGAAAGCAATGGCTCTTTCCTCATCTGCACAGACTCGTTGAGCGCCCTAAAATCTTTATCGGTCTTTGCACCTGTGCACCCGATAGTCCAGGAGATCCATTATACCCTGTTGTCCCTTCAGAGAAAGGGGAACAGGGTCTCCTTTATATGGACTCCTGGTCACGTCGGCATAAGAGGCAACGAAAAAGCTGACCAGGCAGCGAAGGATGCCCTTCGACAACCCGAGACCGACTCCACCTTGGTCCCAATGGAGGACGTGAAGGCCGCCTTGCGGAACTCGGTCCTGCATCAGTGGAAGGAGACTTGGCAGTCTCTGCAAAATAATAAACTCAGGGCAATAAAACCGGTCGTTTCACCATGGTCCTCTTCCATCCGGAACATTCGGAGGGAAGAGGTCATGATTACGCGCCTGAGAATAGGACACTCTGCCCTCACTCATTCGTACCTCTTTGCGGAGGTAAAAGAACAGCCCCGCTGCAATGAGTGCCTCCAACCGCTGACGATAAAACATATCCTGACGGAATGTAAAACATACGAAAGGGCCAGAGACATGTTGAAGATAAGGGGAGACTTAAGAAATATTTTAGGGGATGACTCTGGGTCTATAAACCGAGTCTTAAGTTTTTTAAGGTATACTGGTTTAATGGGGCAGCTTTAGCTTTGGAGCTCATAATTTTAATGCTTTTGATTTTAGCATTTTCCTTTTTTTTTTTTTTTGTTTAATTTATTTATTTATATATTTATTCGTATTTATTTGTTTACTTATTCCTAGTTTAAAAGGAACATAAGTTTTACGTAATGACAGTGGTGCAAAATGACCATAGCTGTCGACGCACCCTACAAACCCCTAAAACTACTACTGCACACTTCTTGCAGCATTTTTACAGCCGAGCTGTCAGCCATAAGGACGGCCCTAGGAGAAATAAAAGAAAGCAATGGCTCTTTCCTCATCTGCACCGACTCGTTGAGCGCCCTAAAATCTTTATCGGTCTTTGCACCTGTGCACCCGATAGTCCAGGAGATCCATTATACCCTGTTGTCCCTTCAGAGAAAGGGGAACAGGGTCTCCTTTATATGGACTCCTGGTCACGTCGGCATAAGAGGCAACGAAAAAGCTGACCAGGCAGCGAAGGATGCCCTTCGACAACCCGAGACCGACTCCACCTTGGTCCCAATGGAGGACGTGAAGGCCGCCTTGCGGAACTCGGTCCTGCATCAGTGGAAGGAGACTTGGCAGTCTCTGCGAAATAATAAACTCAGGGCAATAAAACCGGTCGTTTCACCATGGTCCTCTTCCATCCGGAACATTCGGAGGGAAGAGGTCATGATTACGCGCCTGAGAATAGGACACTCTGCCCTCACTCATTCGTACCTCTTTGCGGAGGTAAAAGAACAGCCCCGCTGCAATGAGTGTTTCCAACCCCTTACGATAAAACATATCCTGACGGAATGTACAAGATACCAAAGGGCTAGAGACATGTTGAAGATAAGGGGAGACTTAAAAAATATTTTAGGGGATGACTCTGGGTCTATTAACCGAGTCCTAAGTTTTTTAAGGTCAACCGGTTTAATGGGGCAGCTTTAGCTTTGGAGCTCATAATTTTAATGCTTTTGATTTTAACAATTATTTATTTATTTATATTTAACCGTATTTATTTATTTATTATTCCTAAGTAAAAAGGAATTTTAGTTTTATATTTAATGAGTGGTGCAAAATGACCTTAGCTGTCGACGCACCCTAAAACCCAAAACTACAAGACGACCGAAATAAGGAAGCACCACCCGGGGGTGAGAAGAGGGGACTAGTTAGCCCTCCCCACCAGGCGCCTCAACCACTTGGTATCTTTAACGAGTATAGCTAAAATAACGTTGCGGGCAATAATTTTTTTGGGTCCTAATAAGGGCCGAAAAAACCACGTGGGTTCAGGTGCAATATGTGGCCCTGAAAAGGTCCGTGCAATTGCTAAAAGTAGATGAGTCCGGAGAAGAGCTGAGGTCGTTGCCGGGAGAGAAGAGTACTCCAGGAGGTCGAGGTCGATATGCAGAGCGTCCAAAGTAGTCCAGGAAATAGCAAGGTCAGCCAGGAGAAAAATCCAAGTTCCGGTCCAGTCGAATATAGGTGTGAAGGTTCCCAGTAGGCAGCAAATATCTCCGCTGAACAGCTGCGCTCCTTCGCCAAGTCTACTTCGTCACCAAGTCACCAGTGCTATCTTCAGTCTTCCGTGTGTCTTCTGTGTGTACCGCCGTCTGGAGATACTTACATTCGGCCAACTATCTGTTTGCCCGTCTGACTTCATGCCGGCTTCTTTCGCTGCCCAGAATTGCTGCTCTTCAGCGTTGTTTCACTCGGCGAAACGCCCGGAATCCTAAGGGACTCCGTCAATGTCGAACCTTTTCAAAGCATGAATGCCCGAAAAGGCCGAAAAGACGAAGTTTCCCGAAGAACCCAGTCACTGTCGTACCATTTCGGAGCACAAAGGCCGACTTATCTCCGTCGCTTCCGTGGCGGCTGATCTTCGTCGTCTCCTGTGCCTGCCCGAGGACGGGGATGTTTGTCCCACGGACGAACCACAGCATCAGTGATGCCGCGGATTTCTCGGTGGGATGAGGAGGCGGCACTTCTTCGGAAGCGAAGGGTCCTCTCCCGAAGAACGTCGTCGAGCGGCGGGACGCTGGCTATTTCCCAGAGGGCTGCGTTCCCTGGTTTCCATCCTAGGCGCAGTGTTGCACGAAGGCTCTTTCTATCTGTGGTGTTGAGGGTGCATCTCGCCGCCGCATCCATCAATTCATACCACGCTGGAGCCGCGTAGGCGATAATCGGGCGGAGGACGGCGGAGAAAAGATGGAGTCTTCGGCCGAGGGGGAGATGTTGATTCCCGAGAATCGGCGCCAGGAGATGACGATGGTTTCCACGAGGCCTGATGTCCTTTTAACATGCTGCAGCATGTTAAGGCGTTTATCTAGGGTGATTCTTTAATAAATCACCGAGCGCTGCCGCGGGATCTCTTCGGTGCCGACGAGGATTTCACCGGGTTCCTTCGGGCCTTTCGAGAAGACTATCGCTTGCGTCTTCTTCTCGTTCACGGAGAAGCGCCAGCGGGAGTAGCAGTCCGTTAGGGTGTCGACCGCGCGTTGCAGGTACTTTGATGCAAGGTGTCGCCTGCATGACCTCGCGAGGATGGCTGCGTCGTCTGCGTAGGTTGCAATTAAGTAATTGCTTCCCAGATCCGAGGGGATGTCCGCCGTAAAGATGTGAAACAGGAAGGGCGATAGCAAGCTCCCCTGCGGGACGCCGGCTCGGATTTTCCGTTTCGCAGATGTGGCGTGGCCCCAGGTTACTCGAAAGGTCCGTCCTTGAAGCCAGGACGATGTGATCGCCGACCACCAACGTGGGAAGCCGAAGCAGTGCAGCTTCCAGAGTAGCCCCTCGTGCCACACCCGGTCGAACGCCTTGCTGATGTCAAAGAAGGCCCCGACGGTGGTGTGCCGTCGTTTGAAGCCCTCAGTGACAAAATTCAGCAGGCGTGCGACCTGGTGTGTGGTTGAATGCTCGCTCCTGAATCCAAACTGATGGTCCGGTACGATGTTTAGTTCCTCCGCAATGGCGATGAGGTGGCGCAGGAAAATCCTCTCGAAGAGCTTCCCCATGCCGTCGAGCAGGGATATCGGGCGGAGATTCGTCGGGGAAGATAGTCTCCAGACTTTTGGCACACAGACGATACGCGCTTCTTTCCATCGAGTTGGAAAGTGGCCAAGAGCAAGACAGGCATTGAAGATGCACAAGAGAGCCGATGCCAAAGAGATTGGCATCTGTGCGATGACGGCGTTGACGATGCCATCCGGTCCCGGTGCTTTGCGGAGCTTGAGTTGCTTTATGGCCCCTCGAAGGTCCGACGCGTCAACGATAGGAGGAGATTCCTTCTGGTCGCGGACGGTCTGCGGAGGTCTCGGCGGGGTCACTGGCGACTGAAACGGATCTGGCAGGTTCGGGTCACCATCCAGGGGCGCGAAGACTTCCTCTAGATGATTTGCCATCGTTTCCGCTTTGTCTTCCGGCGTGCGAAGGTAGCCCGCTGATGAGCGAAGCGGCGCTTCTTCGCGAGATTCTCCTCGAAGGCTCCTCGCTAGCCTCCAGAGGGAGCCGTCTTCCGGGGATAGGGAGGAGACCTTCCTATCTCAGTTGGCGACCCTGAAGGTGGCGATCGCGTCCCTGATGCGGTGTCGAGCGGAGTTTAGCAGGGATTTGTCCGAGGGACATCGGAAGCGCTGGAATCGTCTTCTTATCCGATTCTTCTCCTTTATCTGGTCCCTGATGGTCTTGGGGAGTGCCAGATGATTCCATTCTCGAACTGGGCGCTCAGGAATGGATGTTGCTACTGCCGACTGCACAGTCTCCGTCAAAAGATCGACCTGGGAGTCGATCTCTTCAGGAGAGCCTACAGCCAGAGGTAGCGGTAGGGCGGCGATACGGTCCGTAATCCGGTTACGAAGAAGAGTCCAGTCGGCGTCTTCGTAATTGCGTACCATCTTAGGTGGATTCGCAAGCGGGCGTCCGGCGATCTGGAGAAGGACAGGCAGATGGTCACTGTCCAGGGCGTGGATGGTTCGCGCCGAGAGCGACGATGGTAATGCCGCATGGATCGCGGTGTCGAGCACGTCGGTTGTTCCGCACGGGGCGAAGTGGGACGGCGTGCGGGGCCCGATGACGCCTAGTCGGCTTTCCGAGATCCATTTTCTGAGTCGAAAACCACGGATATTTTCGACCCGCCAGTGCCAAAACGAGTGCTTTGCGTTAAGATCCCCTGCCGCGATGGTAGGGGTGTTTCCTCGGAAGATTTCTTCCAGGTCTGCAAAGCAAAGCGGCGCCTGGGGAGCGATGTAGACGGAGGCCAGGCGAAGCAAGCCACCGTCGCAGTCGAGTTCCACTGCAGTCGTTTCCGTGGAGTTGAAGGCCGGTAGCGGGAAACGCTGAGCGCGGAGATGTCTCGCCACAAGGATTGCCGTACCTCCGCCACTGCTTTCCCTGTCGTCCCGGAAAACCTGAAATCCAGGAACGGTCCAGCGGTCCTTTGATTGAAGGTGAGTTTCTTGGATCAGGGCAATCTCGGATTTTTGCCGGGCAAAGAATTCAAGAAGCTCCGGGGTCTTCCTCGTGATCGCGCCTCCGGCGTTCCATGACGCGATCACGATGTTTCGGCGTCTCGTAAACCGCTTATCCATGATGGATTGAGAGAAGGTTCGGCAGCCGCTGAAGCGTCGTAGAGAGGACTTGAAGTTGCGACTGAAGCGTGGTCGCGATCGTGGCAAGCGTTCCAAGTACGCTTAGAAGCGCCTCGGAGCCGGAGTCTTCGCCTTGGTTGTCGGTCGGCGGCTCCGATGTGGTCCTTAAAAGGGCCGACGGCTGGTGTGTCGCTGCCTTTTGGGGGCGACGGCGTTCCCGCAGGGGAACGAGGATGGATGATGCTGTTTCTGCAGCAGACGCAGCAGGGTGCGGCAGCGCTGGGAAGTTGATGCCGAGACGCTGTCGCGGCGTGGAGCGTTGAGAGGCAGGAACTTGGGAAGCGCTGCTTTCTCCCCAGGCGTTTCTCACGCCGAGCGTAGCAGGATGCTTCGCTGTGGCGCTTGGCGATTGCTCAGGGATGGATGGGTTTCTCCCGGGCGTCGTAGCTTGGGAGGGAAAGGCTTGCGGGCCTTTTCCGCGGCGTCCACGGCGTTTCCTCATCGGTTTCTGGTCGCGGCGCTCCTTTTCCGTGTGCCATTTCGCGCAGTCAGGAGAATACGCGGTGTGGTTCCCGTCGCAATTTGGGCACTTTTCCGCGCCTGAACGGGGGCAATCTTGGAGGCAGTGTCCTCCGGAAAAGAAGGGGCATCTTGGAGAGGCCGAGCAGAAGTAGCTCCCGTGACTAAAACGGTAGCATCGGTGGCACAGCTGGGGGTTACGGTAGACGTAAAGTCTCACCGAAACCACGCAATTTCCAACGGTACGAAGGGCTTTGATCGCGGAGATCAGCCAGGATTCTGAAGGAGTTATAGCGATCACAAAGACGCCGATCGGTTTCCCGTCCGCAGTTAGTTGACGGCCTCTTCAGGCGTTCATTCCTATTTCTCTCAGGTCCTCAAGGAGGTCATCAAGCTGGTGGCGGGATGATAGGCCACGGAAGGTAAAGGAAGTTGTCTTCTCTTCCCCAACGCCCCAAGTTGACATCTGGGCGTCCGCCTTCGATAGAGCGGATCTTAAAGACTTGAAATCATCCATTGTGCGCGTTTGCACTCGGGCCGACGAGTCTCCGAAGGATACCGAGAAGAATTGGTCCTTCACAGTGGATTTAAGGAAATCTCGAAAACAACGAACGTCTTCGACGTCGTAAACAACCAAGGGGGGTGGGCGCCGTCCACGATTAACTTGCGTTGAGTTTCTTAAATTAGAATCGGGATGCACAGAATGGTCTTCAGTTTCCATTTCATTGTTCATAGCATCTTCGTCCGCAGGGGCGAGCGCTGCGAAGGAGTTATTGACCTCAATGGGCACAAAAGGGTCTGCCGAGGTTCGGGCACGTTTCATTGCCGCATCACTGAGGGTGGTGAAAGGCCGTCGGATGCCGGAGCGGGAGGGGGTTGACGCCGCTTCCTTGGAAAGCGGCGCTAATATCTTCACAGTCCTTTTCGGAGTGATAAAGCCTTCTTGGTCAGTCAAGGTCGGGGATCCATGTCGGGAGACACCAGGCGATGGGACGGCCGCCATGGCGTAGGAGCGGGTGGGGTGGGATGGGGTTCCTTCCACCTTCTAATGTCCTTCAAGTGTCCTTGAGGAAGCGTATATATGTTTTTGTAAACACTTTAATAAATGCAACATTACCAACAATTGGCAACAATCGATGCGAATTCGAAAATCAGGTTGTAAACATGCTGGATAAGCGCACAGCACTCAAATGGGTAGTGGCAGTTGGCAGTTGGTAATTGTCAATGGGCGCCCGCTCACTGGTGCTTATCCTCGTCCCTAGCAAGTTAATGCTAGCTACGGGGAGTTATAATATTGGTGGAGTGTGGTATAGTTAATTGTCTCTATTTAATGTTTGACGTTGCTATATACATGTTTCTAGTTGGGGTGTTACATTAGCGCAAATTTCGGCCTCGGGTGCTTAAGGTTCTCGTCGTATTCATAGTTCCATAGGTTTGTGAGTAGTGGGTTCGATGATGATTTGAGGGAGAAATGGAAGTTTTGTGTTAGGGAAATTATGACATCTGGCATTGGTGTGAGTTTAAGGTCCTTGTGTAAATCTGAATTCCTGATGAAGTGGGGGGCATGTGTGAAATTACGGATGATTTTATTCTGGAAGACTGTTAGTCTATTGATTTGATGTTTTTTGGCATGGGCCCAGACTGGTGCCGCGTAAGTGACAATAGGGCGGACCATGGAGAGGTAGAGGATTCTTTTTGTGGATAGTGTTAAGGGGGACGATGGCTTGAAAAGGGGGTAGAGGGAGTGATATGCGCCCCATCCTTTGGCTATTACTGCGGAGAGGTGGGATTTAAACGTAATTTTCTTGTCCAATATCACGCCGAGAAACTTCTCTTCTTGTCGCTTGGGAATTTCTTGGGCGCCGAAGTAGGGAGGTGGTCCCTCGCCTTTTCTTCTTATTCTTGAGAAGTGTACAACGCTGCACTTGGCCGGCTGAACGGATAACTTCCAGGAGCACATCCAGTCATGAATGTGATCCAGGTGTTCCTGAAGGTACTCTATGGCCTTGTCTGGTTGTAGTGAGCAGGCAGAGATAGCGGTATCGTCTGCATAAAGCATGAGGTTTGTACGGGGGTGTGATGGTATATCGTTTATGTACAGATTAAACAGGAACGGGGATAGAACTGCGCCTTGTGGAACGCCGGAGGTGATGGGGAAGATGTCGGAGGAGGCGTCGGACACTGAGGTATGGAAGGAGCGGTTGGCGACGAAGGACTGAATGATCTTAATCAGGTATGTAGGGAATGATAAGTTTGAAATCTTGTGGATGAGTCCTTCGAGCCATACTTTGTCAAATGCCTTGGCAAGGTCGAGGAAAGCCACCTGTGTGCTCATTTTGTTGTTGTGGCCGAGCACTAGCTGCTCAGTGAGACGGGCAATTTGGTGGATTGTCAAGGTTGCTTGGCGAAAGCCCATTTGTTCAGGTCGCAGACTGTCCTGGATGAGAGGATGTAACCGCCAGTGAATTATTCTTTCGAGCACTTTGGAGAGGGCCGGTAAGAGACTAATTGGACGGAAGGAGTTAGGGTCGGAAGGGTTTTTTCCAGGTTTAGGTAGCATTATTATTTTGGCAAGTTTCCATGTGGATGGGAAGTGAGAATGCAGGTATTGGTTAAACAGGTGCGCAATGAAGCGAATAATGCAACGGGGTAGGGCTTTCAAGCAGAGGTTCGATATGTTATCCGTTCCTGGTGCCTTCTTTGGTTTAAGGTGGTTGATGAGGGCGGCTACTTCCTTAGGGGTTGTATATTCCGGCTCACTAATTGGAGTATACTGCAGGGACGTGAACGTGTTCATGACCTCGGTTTGGATTGGTGAGTCAGTGAGGTTTGTGAAGCTTGAGGCTAATGAGCTGGCAAACATTGCCGCTCGTTCTTCATTAGTCGTGGCAATGTTGTGGCCGGAACGAAGGGGGGTTGCAGGTGCCTTCTTCGACCGAAGCTTCCGGGCGAGGCGCCAAACTGAGTAGTCCTCCAGGGAGAGTGACGCGATGTAGTTCTCCCAGCATTGGGCCCGGTGACGACGAATCAGAGCGCAGACCTTATTCCTGAGGACCTGGTAGTCGATGCGGTCCAGTGGATGCCGACTAAGTTGCCAGGCGCGACGTGCTCGGTTTCTTTCAGATATAGTTTGTAAAATGTGCGGTGGTAGAATATCCGGCGATGTAAAGTTTTTGAGAGGACGTTGTGCTGTGGATTGCGAGGACTGGATGGATTTCGTGAGGAATTCAACTGCCTGATCTATTTCAGCATTTGTGTTCAAGGGAAGGCGGTCTAGGGCAGGTGAGTATTTCGCTATTTCCGCAGTGAAGACGCGCCAGTAGGTGCGAGACGTGCAGACGGGGGCCAGAATCGAGTGAATATTGATGGAGTAGATGAGAGGGAGGTGATCAGAAGCACCGAAGTCCAATGTGCTAGGGGAGGGAGCGATGGGAATGTTGGACGTTAGGACTATGTCTAGGATGTCGTTCGCGACAGGGTCTTTCTCGTGGATATGAGAATACGTATCTGGAGCAGATATGGTGAAGGGGGTAGATTAAGCGAGCTCGAGCAGCGTTTTTCCTTTGGGTGTCGTACGGTTGCAGCCCCATATTTGGTGCTTACTATTAAAGTCACCGCCGACTACGGCTGAGGAAGAGAGTATGGAGACGAGAGCATTGCAGTCTACTTTGGTATACTTATTAGTGGGAAGTAGGTAAGCCGACCAGAAATTGACCGGGCCGTCCACTGTGTTGATTTGCGCACCTACTATTTCGAGGACTTTAGTACGAGGTGGGGTAAGTTGTTTGCAAATTAAGAATCGTTTAACCAAGATTGCGACACCACCGCCCTGGCCAGGGTCACGATCTTTCCGGATTACCCCCCCGCGGGTAGGGGGATAGAGAATACTCCCGCAGTATCCCTGCTTGTCGTAAGAGGCGACTAAAAGGGCGGGGAGAAAACCCCGAAAACAAACCCCAAGCCAGCAAGGGATGCGTCCGGACAGTGCTGTGGATCCACTGTCTGTGAGCGGCCATACCATCTGGCCTGCGATCCGCCCAGGTGTTTGCCGTGCCTGGAGACCCGTAAGGGAGAAAAGGGGATCCTGGAGGGTGAGCTTTCTGGTTCCCAGCAGGGTGTCGGATGCCCTGTATGGACCGGGGAGTGATACCCCTCTTCGGCCCCGGATTTCGTGTAAACGGGAGGCCGGGAGCTAGCCACTCCCGGTCAATCGGCTTCCGTCGCGTTTTCGCTCCGGTGGCGAGTGCCAAGGTTGTGGGGGTCTGCGTAGGGAGGTCGGAGATGTAAGGGTTTTGGTGGGCCCTTGCACCGAAGATCCACCCCGAAACAGACAACCACTCCAGAAGCGCTATATCCCTCGAGTTAGCCCTGGCGACCGCTCCGGTTTGGCGGAGCGGCGTCCCAAATGTGTGGCTCCGTGGCGGGTGGGGAGGCCGAGGGACGAATTATTTATTATTATGGAGGAAAAACCCTTTCCACCACTAAAAAGATCCCGTCCGGACACCGGCGGGGGAGAAAAGTGCATAGGCGCATGTAAGCGCTATTTAATTATGTCGTGCATAAAGGAAGGTGAAACCTTGAAAAAGGTTTCTCCTTTCTTAATTCGCAGAGTTTTGTCACAGATTGTGCCTGGGGACCCAAAGAGCGTGAAGAAGCTTCGGGATGGTACACTACTTATAGAGACCCTGAACGACACACAGAGCGAAAAACTACTTGCTATGGGAACGCTCCATGACATTCCGATTAAGGTGGAGGTGCACCGCACTCTTAACACCTGTCGGGGAGTCATCAGTCACTACGACCTTCTATACGTGGACATCGAAGAAATCAAGAGAGAAATGTTCTCTCAGGGAGTGACTGATTGTCGTCGACTCACCACAAGGCGCAACGGAGAAAACGTAAACAGCACCTCCGTGATCTTGACGTTTGCGCGTGATAGACTACCCGACAAGGTGTTTGTGGGCTATGAATCGGTACCAGTGAGGCCATTCATCCCAAATCCCGTGCGTTGTTTCAAATGCCAACGGTTCGGCCATGTCGCGTCGCGCTGCGAGGGCAAGGCCACCTGCCCGCGCTGTGGCAAAGACGCGCACGAGGATAAAGAGTGCTCTTCGGAACCTCTTTGTGTCAATTGCGAGGGTACACACCCAGTGTACTCTCGTGATTGCCCGAAGATGAAAGAAGAGAGGAAAGTCATGGAGATAAAAACACTGGAAAAAATCCCATATGCGGAAGCGAGGAGAAAATACAGGGCGCTAATCGCTCCAACTTTCTCCCGGTCCTTTGCTTCCGTTGCAACCACGCAATGTGTAAAGTGTACCATCGCCACGCAGACAGAGATCCCGAAAGAATCCCCAATAGAAACCACGCAAGTGCCTAAACCAAAAAGGGTGAAGGATGGAAAGAGTAAGGTGGACAAGGAGCCACCTACTCCTGTGGGCCCTTCAAAGAAGAGCCCACTAAAAACCACCAAGGGGAACACGCCAAAAGGGCGTGAGAATACACCTTCCCCGCCGCCTCCAGTGAAGCCAAAGAAGCCGGAGGTAATTGAAGAGGACCAGAGTATCTCCGATACTGAGGTCTTCGCAAACGAGTGGAAGAGGAAACATCGCTTCAAGCGATAACCTCAATAGAGTTGGTCATCTCCCTTTTTAGTCATCTTATTTATTTATATATTTATTTATTTTAATTTAACACTTTAAATGTGTTCCATTCTGCAGTGGAACTGCAATGGTTTTTATCGGCACAAGGAGGAGCTGGCCATTCTAATCCAAGATTTTAAACCCTCTTTTATTTGTCTCCAAGAGACCCATTTTAAGGCTGAAGATAAGGGTATTCTGAAGGGGTTCACTGTTTTTAGAATGGATGACCTAAGTGGCCAACGAGCCCAAGGGGGAGTAGCAGTTGCGGCCCGTGAGGACCTTTACACCTCGCGAGTCCAACTGAACTCTCCATTCCAGCCCCCCTGCGGGTAGGGGGGTAGAGAATACTCCCGCAGTATCCCTGCTTGTCGTAAGAGGCGACTAAAAGGGCGGGGAGAAAACCCCGAAAACAAACCCCAAGCCAGCAAGGGATGCGTCCGGACAGTGCTGTGGATCCACTGTCTGTGAGCGGCCATACCATCTGGCCTGCGATCCGCCCAGGTGTTTGCCGTGCCTGGAGACCCGTAAGGGAGAAAAGGGGATCCTGGAGGGTGAGCTTTCTGGTTCCCAGCAGGGTGTCGGATGCCCTGTATGAACCGGGGAGTGATACCCCTCTTCGGCCCCGGATTTCGTGTAAACGGGAGGCCGGGAGCTAGCCACTCCCGGTCAATCGGCTTCCGTCGCGTTTTCGCTCCGGTGGCGAGTGCCAAGGTTGTGGGGGTCTGCGTAGGGAGGTCGGAGATGTAAGGGTTTTGGTGGGCCCTTGCACCGAAGATCCACCCCGAAACAGACAACCACTCCAGAAGCGCTATATCCCTCGAGTTAGCCCTGGCGACCGCTCCGGTTTGGCGGAGCGGCGTCCCAAATGTGTGGCTCCGTGGCGGGTGGGGAGGCCGAGGGACGAATTATTTATTATAATGGAGGAAAAACCCTTTCCACCACTAAAAAGATCCCGTCCGGACACCGGCGGGGGAGAAAAGTGCATAGGCGCATGTAAGCGCTATTTAATTATGTCGTGCATAAAGGAAGGTGAAACCTTGAAAAAGGTTTCTCCTTTCTTAATTCGCAGAGTTTTGTCACAGATTGTGCCTGGGGACCCAAAGAGCGTGAAGAAGCTCCGGGATGGTACACTTCTTATAGAGACCCTGAACGATACACAAAGCGATAAACTGCTTGCTATGGGAATGCTCCATGACATTCCGATTAAGGTGGAGGTGCACCGCACTCTTAACACCTGTCGGGGAGTCATCAGTCACTACGACCTCCTATACGTGGACATGGAAGAAATCAAGAGAGAAATGTTCTCTCAGGGAGTGACTGATTGTCGTCGACTCACCACAAGGCGCAACGGAGAAAACGTAAACAGCACCTCCGTGATCTTGACGTTTGCGCGTGATAGACTACCCGACAAGGTGTTTGTGGGCTATGAATCGGTACCAGTGAGGCCATTCATCCCAAATCCCGTGCGTTGTTTCAAATGCCAACGGTTCGGCCATGTCGCGTCGCGCTGCGAGGGTAAGGCCACCTGCCCGCGCTGTGGCAAAGACGCGCACGAGGATAAAGAGTGCTCTTCGGAACCTCTTTGTGTCAATTGCGAGGGTACACACCCAGTGTACTCTCGTGATTGCCCGAAGATGAAAGAAGAGAGGAAAGTCATGGAGATAAAAACCCTTGAAAAAATCCCATATGTGGAAGCGAGGAGAAAATACAGGGCGCTAATCGCTCCAACTTTCTCCCGGTCCTTTGCTTCCGTTGCAACCACGCAATGTGTAAAGTGTACCATCGCCACGCAGACGGAGATACCGAAAGAATCCCCAGTTGAAAACACGCAAGTGCCTAAACCCAAAAGGGTGAAGGATGGGAAGAGTAAGGTGGACAAGGAGCCACCTACTCCTGTGGGCCCTTCAAAGAAGAGCCCACAGAAAACCACCAAGGGGAACACGCCAAAAGGGCGTGAGAATACACCTTCCCCGCCGCCTCCAGTGAAGCCAAAGAAGCCGGAGGTAATTGAAGAGGACCAGAGTATCTCCGATACTGAGGTCTTCGCAAACGAGTGGAAGAGGAAACATCGCTTCAAGCGATAACCTCAATAGAGTTGGTCATCTCCCTTTTTAGTCATCTTATTTATTTATATATTTATTTATTTATTTATTTATTTTAACTGAACACTTTAAATGTGTTCCATTCTGCAGTGGAACTGCAATGGCTTTTATCGGCACAAGGAGGAGCTGGCCATTTTAATCCAAGATTTTAAACCCTCTTGTATTTGTCTCCAAGAGACCCATTTTAAGGCTGAAGATAAGGGTATTTTGAAGGGGTTCACTGTTTTTAGAACGGATGACCTAAGTGGCCAACGAGCCCAAGGGGGAGTAGCAGTTGCGGCCCGTGAGGCCCTTTACACCTCGCGAGTCCAACTGAACTCTCCATTCCAGGCCGTCGCTGTCACGGTGCACACCCCTGAGAGGATGACGTTATGCAACGTGTATCTGCCAGAGGGTGCACCGGTGACCCGCCTGAACCTTGAAGCCCTTGTCCACCAGCTTCCTCAGCCGTTCATTTTGATGGGAGATTTTAATGCCCATGATCCTCTCTGGGGAGGGCCAGAAACCCAAAGCAATAGGAGAGGTCGAATTTTATCCAACTTTATTGAGGATTTTAACCTGTTTTTATTAAATAGCGGCGAAAAAACCCGCTTTAACAGCTTTAATGGGGAATTCTCAGCAATAGATCTTTGTCTATGCTCGAGAAGTCTAGCCCCAAAGCTGAAAATGTCCACCCACAACGATCTCTGTGGGAGTGACCATTTTCCTCTTCTACTCGTTAAAGAAGACTCTTCGCCCACCATTTCAAAACCTCCGGAAAAGTGGCGTATTAACCGTGCGGACTGGCCACTTTTCAAGCGTACGTTTACATATAAACACGACGCAAGTTTCGACGCGTTGCACAACGTCGATAAACTAAGTTCAACGCTGTTGGCGGCAGCTACGAAAAGTATCCCTCGTACGTCCGGGAACATTAATCGAGCTCCTGTCCCTTGGTGGAACGGGGAATGCGACCGGGCGATTCGGGCGAGGAAAAAAGCATTGAGTATTTTTAGAAAATATCCCACGGCAACTAATCTGGCATCGTACCGCCGCCTGAGAGCGCGAGCTCGAAGGGCCGTGAAGGAGGCCAAGAGGGCTTCCTGGATAGAATACGTCTCTACCATCAACCATCGCACGCCACTTGGTCAGGTATGGGACAAAGTGAAGAAAATCTCCGGGTCAAAGGGCTCATTTGTCATCTCGCCATTGCTTGTTGCTGGCCGGGTGGTTAATTCACCTGCCGAAATAAGCAACATATTTGCCAGTCAGTTCGCGGCCAATAGCAGTGACGAGGGCTATACCGCGGACTTTGTGTACAGGAAGAGGCGATGCGAGAGAGTCCCTCTCAAATTTGGTGCAGGTCCTACACGGGAATATTACAATGAGCCTTTCACGTCCTGGGAGCTTAAATCCGCCATCGAAGACTCCCATTACACCTCGCCAGGGGCGGACGAAATCCACAACGCATTTCTCCGGAACATTCCGGAAACTGCGATTGGGGAGGTCCTAAATACCCTCAACCAACTTTGGAACGAGGGCAGTTTTCCAAATGCCTGGCGAGAGTTTATCGTGATACCAATCCCAAAACAGGGCAAGGACCAAAATGACCCGAACAACTACCGTCCCATATCTCTCACCAGCTGCCTGTGCAAGGTGATGGAACGGATGGTAAACCGACGTCTCATGTGGTGCTTGGAGAGTCGACACCTGCTCTCCGACGCTCAGTGCGGCTTTCGGCGTGGCAGGTCCACGACAGACCATCTGGTGCGCACTGAGAACTTCATCCAGGAAGCCTTTCTCCACCGTCAACACGTCATAGCAGTCTTCTTCGACCTGGAGAAGGCCTATGATAGTGTGTGGCGATGGAGAATCCTCAACACGCTCCACAAGTGGGGATTTAGAGGCAACATGGCCCTATTTATCAGAAATTTTTTAACTAACCGCCTTTTTAAAGTAAGGACTGGGAAGCACTTATCCCGATCTTTTACACAGGAGAACGGGGTACCCCAGGGTTCAGTACTGAGCGTGACGTTATTTGCCATCGCCATCAACGACGTGGTGGAATGCATCAATGCCCCGGTGATGGCATCGCTCTACGTGGACGACCTAGCCATATTTTGCCGGTCGACACGACTGCCAAACGCTTCCAGGCAAGCCCAGGTGACTCTAAACAAACTGGGAGAGTGGTCGCGAAAGAACGGATTTCGTTTCTCCCCCCCCCGCGGGTAGGGGGATAGAGAATACTCCCGCAGTATCCCTGCTTGTCGTAAGAGGCGACTAAAAGGGCGGGGAGAAAACCCCGAAAACAAACCCCAAGCCAGCAAGGGATGCGTCCGGACAGTGCTGTGGATCCACTGTCTGTGAGCGGCCATACCATCTGGCCTGCGATCCGCCCAGGTGTTTGCCGTGCCTGGAGACCCGTAAGGGAGAAAAGGGGATCCTGGAGGGTGAGCTTTCTGGTTCCCAGCAGGGTGTCGGATGCCCTGTATGGACCAGGGAGTGATACCCCTCTTCGGCCCCGGATTTCGTGTAAACGGGAGGCCGGGAGCTAGCCACTCCCGGTCAATCGGCTTCCGTCGCGTTTTCGCTCCGGTGGCGAGTGCCAAGGTTGTGGGGGTCTGCGTAGGGAGGTCGGAGATGTAAGGGTTTTGGTGGGCCCTTGCACCGAAGATCCACCCCGAAACAGACCACTCCAGAAGCGCTATATCCCTCGAGTTAGCCCTGGCGACCGCTCCGGTTTGGCGGAGTGGCGTCCCAAATGTGTGGCTCCGTGGCGGGTGGGGAGGCCGAGGGACGAATTATTTATTATTATGGAGGAAAAACCCTTTCCACCACTAAAAAGATCCCGTCCGGACACCGGCGGGGGAGAAAAGTGCATAGGCGCATGTAAGCGCTATTTAATTATGTCATGCATAAAGGAAGGTGAAACCTTGAAAAAGGTTTCTCCTTTCTTAATTCGCAGAGTTTTGTCACAGATTGTGCCTGGGGACCCAAAGAGCGTGAAGAAGCTTCGGGATGGTACACTTCTTATAGAGACCCTGAACGATACACAAAGCGATAAACTGCTTGCTATGGGAATGCTCCATGACATTCCGATTAAGGTGGAGGTGCACCGCACTCTTAACACCTGTCGGGGAGTCATCAGTCACTACGACCTCCTATACGTGGACATGGAAGAAATCAAGAGAGAAATGTTCTCTCAGGGAGTGACTGATTGTCGTCGACTCACCACAAGGCGCAACGGAGAAAACGTAAACAGCACCTCCGTGATCTTGACGTTTGCGCGTGATAGACTACCCGACAAGGTGTTTGTGGGCTATGAATCGGTACCAGTGAGGCCATTCATCCCAAATCCCGTGCGTTGTTTCAAATGCCAACGGTTCGGCCATGTCGCGTCGCGCTGCGAGGGTAAGGCCACCTGCCCGCGCTGTGGCAAAGACGCGCACGAGGATAAAGAGTGCTCTTCGGAACCTCTTTGTGTCAATTGCGAGGGTACACACCCAGTGTACTCTCGTGATTGCCCGAAGATGAAAGAAGAGAGGAAAGTCATGGAGATAAAAACCCTTGAAAAAATCCCATATGCGGAAGCGAGGAGAAAATACAGGGCGCTAATCGCTCCAACTTTCTCCCGGTCCTTCGCTTCCGTTGCAACCACGCAATGTGTAAAGTGTACCATCGCCACGCAGACGGAGATACCGAAAGAATCCCCAGTTGAAAACACGCAAGTGCCTAAACCCAAAAGGGTGAAGGATGGGAAGAGTAAGGTGGACAAGGAGCCACCTACTCCTGTGGGCCCTTCAAAGAAGAGCCCACAGAAAACCACCAAGGGGAACACGCCAAAAGGGCGTGAGAATACACCTTCCCCGCCGCCTCCAGTGAAGCCAAAGAAGCCGGAGGTAATTGAAGAGGACCAGAGTATCTCCGATACTGAGGTCTTCGCAAACGAGTGGAAGAGGAAACATCGCTTCAAGCGATAACCTCAATAGAGTTGGTCATCTCCCTTTTTAGTCATCTTATTTATTTATATATTTATTTATTTATTTATTTATTTTAACTGAACACTTTAAATGTGTTCCATTCTGCAGTGGAACTGCAATGGCTTTTATCGGCACAAGGAGGAGCTGGCCATTTTAATCCAAGATTTTAAACCCTCTTGTATTTGTCTCCAAGAGACCCATTTTAAGGCTGAAGATAAGGGTATTTTGAAGGGGTTCACTGTTTTTAGAACGGATGACCTAAGTGGCCAACGAGCCCAAGGGGGAGTAGCAGTTGCGGCCCGTGAGGCCCTTTACACCTCGCGAGTCCAACTGAACTCTCCATTCCAGGCCGTCGCTGTCACGGTGCACACCCCTGAGAGGATGACGTTATGCAACGTGTATCTGCCAGAGGGTGCACCGGTGACCCGCCTGAACCTTGAAGCCCTTGTCCACCAGCTTCCTCAGCCGTTCATTTTGATGGGAGATTTTAATGCCCATGATCCTCTCTGGGGAGGGCCAGAAACCCAAAGCAATAGGAGAGGTCGAATTTTATCCAACTTTATTGAGGATTTTAACCTGTTTTTATTAAATAGCGGCGAAAAAACCCGCTTTAACAGCTTTAATGGGGAATTCTCAGCAATAGATCTTTGTCTATGCTCGAGAAGTCTAGCCCCAAAGCTGAAAATGTCCACCCACAACGATCTCTGCGGGAGTGACCATTTTCCTCTTCTACTCGTTAAAGAAGACTCTTCGCCCACCATTTCAAAACCTCCGGAAAAGTGGCGTATTAACCGTGCGGACTGGCCACTTTTCAAGCGTACGTTTACATATAAACACGACGCAAGTTTCGACGCGTTGCACAACGTCGATAAACTAAGTTCAACGCTGTTGGCGGCAGCTACGAAAAGTATCCCTCGTACGTCCGGGAACATTAATCGAGCTCCTGTCCCTTGGTGGAACGGGGAATGCGACCGGGCGATTCGGGCGAGGAAAAAAGCACTGCATATTTTTAGAAAATATCCCACGGCAACTAATCTGGCATCGTACCGCCGCCTGAGAGCGCGAGCTCGAAGGGCCGTGAAGGAGGCCAAGAGGGCTTCCTGGATAGAATACGTCTCTACCATCAACCATCGCACGCCACTTGGTCAGGTATGGGACAAAGTGAAGAAAATCTCCGGGTCAAAGGGCTCATTTGTCATCTCGCCATTGCTTGTTGCTGGCCGGGTGGTTAATTCACCTGCCGAAATAAGCAACATATTTGCCAGTCAGTTCGCGGCCAATAGCAGTGACGAGGGCTATACCGCGGACTTTGTGTATAGGAAGAGGCGATGCGAGAGAGTCCCTCTCAAATTTGGTGCAGGTCCTACACGGGAATATTACAATGAGCCTTTCACGTCCTGGGAGCTTAAATCCGCCATCGAAGACTCCCATTACACCTCGCCAGGGGCGGACGAGATCCACAACGCATTTCTCCGGAACATTCCGGAAACTGCGATTGGGGAGGTCCTAAATACCCTCAACCAACTTTGGAACGAGGGCAGTTTTCCAAATGCCTGGCGAGAGTTTATCGTGATACCAATCCCAAAACAGGGCAAGGACCAAAATGACCCGAACAACTACCGTCCCATATCTCTCACCAGCTGCCTGTGCAAGGTGATGGAACGGATGGTAAACCGACGTCTCATGTGGTGCTTGGAGAGTCGACACCTGCTCTCCGACGCTCAGTGCGGCTTTCGGCGTGGCAGGTCCACGACAGACCATCTGGTGCGCACTGAGAACTTCATCCAGGAAGCCTTTCTCCACCGTCAACACGTCATAGCAGTCTTCTTCGACCTGGAGAAGGCCTATGATAGTGTGTGGCGATGGAGAATCCTCAACACGCTCCACAAGTGGGGATTTAGAGGCAACATGGCCCTATTTATCAGAAATTTTTTAACTAACCGCCTTTTTAAAGTAAGGACTGGGAAGCACTTATCCCGATCTTTTACACAGGAGAACGGGGTACCCCAGGGTTCAGTACTGAGCGTGACGTTATTTGCCATCGCCATCAACGACGTGGTGGAATGCATCAATGCCCCGGTGATGGCATCGCTCTATGTGGACGACCTAGCCATATTTTGCCGGTCGACACGACTGTCAAACGCTTCCAGGCAAGCCCAGGTGACTCTAAACAAACTGGGAGAGTGGTCGCGAAAGAACGGATTTCGTTTCTCCATGGAGAAAACGAAATGCGTGCACTTTCACCGTCTTCGCGGTTACCACGTTACCCCGACCCTAACCCTGTTGGGTAGGATTCTTCCATTTGTGGAGTCCGTCCGCTTTCTCGGCATGATCCTGGACCAAAAGCTGAACTGGCGGGAGCATATCCGCGTGTTACGCGAGAGGTGTCGCCAAACCCTCAACGTTTTAAAGTTTTTAACTCACTCCACTTGGGGAGCAGACCGCACCACCATGCTTTTATTGTACAGAGGCTTGGTGCGATCCAAATTGGACTATGGTTCCATAGTTTATTCCTCAGGACGAGAGTCTTACTTGAGACCACTCACATGTGTCCACAATGCTGGGATACGGTTGGCCACCGGGGCATTTAGAACAAGCCCAGTCCCAAGCCTACTTGCAGACGCAGGGGAGCCTCCGTTGGAAACCCGCAGGATGATTTTAATGGGCAACTATGCCTGTAAAATTTTATCAGAGACAATCCACCCTTGTTTTAACATAGTTTTTAACCAACGGTTTTTAGACTTATTTAACAGGCGGAGAAGGGCAACTAGACCCTTTGCCGTTCGTTTTAATGATTTTATTAATGAGGTAAATTTTACATTTCCTCAAATATGCCCCGTCTCCTATGCTAAGTATCCGCCTTGGTTAACACCAATGCCGGATATTAAACTCATTGCCAGTGCACGCCGCAAAGCCAAAACGACCGATTCCGAATACCAGCAGCTCTTCAGTGCCGTCCTCAGCTCACTTTCTGACTTTGTCCCAGTCTACACCGACGGGTCAAAGTCAGAATCTGCGTGTGCCTATGCAGTCGTGTCCCACTACCATGGAGTCGTGAGGAAAAAACTGCACACTTCTTGCAGCATTTTTACAGCCGAGCTGTCAGCCATAAGGACGGCCCTAGGAGAAATAAAAGAAAGCAATGGCTCTTTCCTCATCTGCACCGACTCGTTGAGCGCCCTAAAATCTTTATCGGTCTTTGCACCTGTGCACCCGATAGTCCAGGAGATCCATTATACCCTGTTGTCCCTTCAGAGAAAGGGGAACAGGGTCTCCTTTATATGGACTCCTGGTCACGTCGGCATAAGAGGCAACGAAAAAGCTGACCAGGCAGCGAAGGATGCCCTTCGACAACCCGAGACCGACTCCACCTTGGTCCCAATGGAGGACGTGAAGGCCGCCTTGCGGAACTCGGTCCTGCATCAGTGGAAGGAGACTTGGCAGTCTCTGCAAAATAATAAACTCAGGGCAATAAAACCGGTCGTTTCACCATGGTCCTCTTCCATCCGGAACATTCGGAGGGAAGAGGTCATGATTACGCGCCTGAGAATAGGACACTCTGCCCTCACTCATTCGTACCTCTTTGCGGAGGTAAAAGAACAGCCCCGCTGCAATGAGTGTTTCCAACCCCTTACGATAAAACATATCCTGACGGAATGTACAAGATACCAAAGGGCCAGAGACATGTTGAAGATAAGGGGAGACTTAAAAAATATTTTAGGGGATGACTCTGGGTCTATTAACCGAGTCCTAAGTTTTTTAAGGTCAACCGGTTTAATGGGGCAGCTTTAGCTTTGGAGCTCATAATTTTAATGCTTTTGATTTTAACAATTATTTATTTATTTATATTTAACCGTATTTATTTATTTATTATTCCTAAGTAAAAAGGAATTTTAGTTTTATATTTAGTGAGTGGTGCAAAATGACCTTAGCTGTCGACGCACCCTAAAACCCAAAACTACTACTACTCCATTCCAGGCCGTCGCTGTCACGGTGCACACCCCTGAGAGGATTACGTTATGCAACGTGTATCTGCCAGAGGGTGCACCGGTGACCCGCCTGAACCTTGAAGCCCTTGTCCACCAGCTTCCTCAGCCGTTCATTTTGATGGGAGATTTTAATGCCCATGATCCTCTCTGGGGAGGGCCAGAAACCCAAAGCAATAGGAGAGGTCGAATTTTATCCAACTTTATTGAGGATTTTAACCTGTTTTTTTAAATAGCGGCGAAAAAACCCGGTTTAACAGCTTCAATGGGGAATTCTCAGCAATAGATCTTTGTCTATGCTCGAGAAGTCTAGCCCCAAAGCTGAAAATGTCCACCCACAACGATCTCTGTGGGAGTGACCATTTTCCTCTTCTACTCGTTAAAGAAGACTCTTCGCCCACCATTTCAAAACCTCCGGAAAAGTGGCGTATTAACCGTGCGGACTGGCCACTTTTCAAGCGTACGTTTACATATAAACACGACGCAAGTTTCGACGCGTTGCACAACGTCGATAAACTAAGTTCAACGCTGTTGGCGGCAGCTACCAAAAGTATCCCTCGTACGTCCGGGAATATAAATCGAGCTCCTGTCCCTTGGTGGAACGGGGAATGCGACCGGGCGATTCGGGCGAGGAAAAAAGCATTGAATATTTTTAGAAAATATCCCACGGCAACTAATCTGGCATCGTACCGCCGCCTGAGAGCGCGAGCTCGAAGGGCCGTGAAGGAGGCCAAGAGGGCTTCCTGGATAGAATACGTCTCTACCATCAACCATCGCACGCCGCTTGGTCAGGTATGGGACAAAGTGAAGAAAATCTCCGGGTCCAAGGGCTCATTTGTTATCTCGCCATTGCTTGTTGCTGGCCGGGTGGTTAATTAACCTGCCGAAATAAGCAACATATTTGCCAGTCAGTTCGCGGCCAATAGCAGTGACGAGGGCTATGCCGCGGGTTTTGCGAACCTGAAGAGGCGATGCGAGAGTGTCCCTCTCAATTTCGGTGCAGGTCCTACAAGCGAATATCACAATGAGCCTTTCACGTCCTGGGAGCTTAAATCCGCCATCGAAGACTCCCATTACACCTCGCCAGGGGCGGACGAAATCCACAACGCATTTCTCCGGAACATTCCGGAAACTGCGATTGGGGAGGTCCTGAATACCCTCAACCAACTTTGGAACGAGGGCAGTTTTCCAAATGCCTGGCGAGAGTCCATCGTGATACCAATCCCAAAACAGGGCAAGGACAAAAATGACCCGAACAACTACCGTCCCATATCTCTCACCAGCTGCCTGTGCAAGGTGATGGAACGGATGGTAAACCGACGTCTCATGTGGTGCTTGGAGAGTCGTCACCTGCTCTCCGACGCTCAGTGCGGCTTTCGGCGTGGCAGGTCCACGACAGACCATCTGGTGCGCACTGAGAACTTCATCCAGGAAGCCTTTCTCCACCGTCAACACGTCATAGCAGTCTTTTTCGACCTGGAGAAGGCCTATGATAGTGTGTGGCGATGGAGAATCCTCAACACGCTCCACAAGTGGGGATTTAGAGGCAACATGGCCCTATTTATCAGAAATTTTTTAACTAACCGCCTTTTTAAAGTAAGGACTGGGAAGCACTTATCCCGATCTTTTACACAGGAGAACGGGGTACCCCAGGGCTCAGTACTGAGCTTGACGTTATTTGCCATCGCCATCAACGACGTGGTGGAATGCATCAATGCCCCGGTGATGGCATCGCTCTATGTGGACGACTTAGCCATATTTTGCCGGTCGACACGACTGCCAAACGCTTCCAGGCAAGCCCAGGTGACTCTAAACAAACTGGGAGAGTGGTCGCGAAAGAACGGATTTCGTTTCTCCATGGAGAAAACGAAATGCGTGCACTTTCACCGTCTTCGCGGTTACCACGTTACCCCGACTCTAACCCTGTTGGGTAGGATTCTTCCATTTGTGGAGTCCGTCCGCTTTCTCGGCATGATCCTGGACCAAAAGCTGAACTGGCGGGAGCATATCCGCGTGTTACGCGAGAGGTGTCGCCAAACCCTCAACGTTTTAAAGTTTTTAACTCACTCCACTTGGGGAGCAGACCGCACCACCATGCTTTTATTGTACAGAGGCTTGGTGCGATCCAAACTGGACTATGGTTCCATAGTGTATTCCTCAGCACGAGAGTCTTACTTGAGACCACTCACATGTGTCCACAATGCTGGGATACGGTTGGCCACCGGGGCATTTAGAACAAGCCCAGTCCCAAGCTTACTTGCAGACGCAGGTGAGCCTCCGTTGGAAACCCGCAGGATATTTTAATGGGCAACTATGCCTGTAAAATTTTGTCAGAGACAATCCACCCTTGTTTTAACATAGTTTTTAACCAACGGTTTTTAGACTTATTTAACAGGCGGAGAAGGGCAACTAGGCCCTTTGCCGTTCGTTTTAATGATTTTATTAATGAGGTAAATTTTACATTTCCTCAAATATGCCCCGTCTCCTATGCTAAGTATCCGCCTTGGTTAACACCAATGCCGGATATTAAACTCATTGCCAGTGCACGCCGCAAAGCCAAAACGACCGATTCCGAATACCAGCAGCTCTTCAGTGCCGTCCTCAGCTCACTTTCTGACTTCGTCCCAGTCTACACCGACGGGTCAAAGTCAGAATCTGCGTGTGCCTATGCAGTCGTGTCCCACTACCATGGAGTCGTGAGGAAAAAACTGCACACTTCTTGCAGCATTTTTACAGCCGAGCTGTCAGCCATAAGGACGGCCCTAGGAGAAATAAAAGAAAGCAATGGCTCTTTCCTCATCTGCACCGACTCGTTGAGCGCCCTAAAATCTTTATCGGTCTTTGCACCTGTGCACCCGATAGTCCAGGAGATCCATTATACCCTGTTGTCCCTTCAGAGAAAGGGGAACAGGGTCTCCTTTATATGGACTCCTGGTCACGTCGGCATAAGAGGCAACGAAAAAGCTGACCAGGCAGCGAAGGATGCCCTTCGACAACCCGAGACCGACTCCACCTTGGTTCCAATGGAGGACGTGAAGGCCGCCTTGCGGAACTCGGTCCTGCATCAGTGGAAGGAGACTTGGCAGTCTCTGCAAAATAATAAACTCAGGGCAATAAAACCGGTCGTTTCCCCATGGTCCTCTTCCATCCGGAGCATTCGGAGGGAAGAGGTCATGATTACGCGCCTGAGAATAGGACACTCTGCCCTCACTCATTCGTACCTCTTTGCGGAGGTAAAAGAACAGCCCCGCTGCAATGAGTGTTTCCAACCCCTTACGATAAAACATATCCTGACGGAATGTACAAGATACCAAAGGGCCAGAGACATGTTGAAGATAAGGGGAGACTTAAAAAATATTTTAGGGGATGACTCTGGGTCTATTAACCGAGTCCTAAGTTTTTTAAGGTCAACCGGTTTAATGGGGCAGCTTTAGCTTTGGAGCTCATAATTTTAATGCTTTTGATTTTAACAATTATTTATTTATTTATATTTAACCGTATTTATTTATTTATTATTCCTAAGTAAAAAGGAATTTTAGTTTTATATTTAGTGAGTGGTGCAAAATGACCTTAGCTGTCGACGCACCCTAAAACCCAAAACTACTACTACTATGAGGTCTGGGTCCCACGGTTTTTTCGGAGGATAGTATACTGAAGATACTCTCACCCATCCCTTCTTCGTTCGTATGTCCACCGACACGACCTCAGCAAATGAGTGTGATCGAGATTTACACGCCCTATGCTCCAGGCTCCGGTGGACAAGTATTGCTGCTCCTCCTGAAGGCGTCATCTGACGGTGACTATCCCGGTCTGCCCGAAAGATGGACCACCCCGGGATTTTCCATGAGTCAGATGGTGGGAGGTGTCTCGTTGACGGCAGCGACCTTTGCATTTTTCTCTTGGAGGAACCCCCCCTGCGGGTAGGGGGTTAGAGAATACTCCCGCAGTATCCCTGCTTGTCGTAAGAGGCGACTAAAAGGGCGGGGAGAAAACCCCGAAATCAAACCCCAAGCCAGCAAGGGATGCGTCCGGACAGTGCTGTGGATCCACTGTCTGTGAGCGGCAATACCATCTGGCCTGCGATCCGCCCAGGTGTTTGCCATGCCTGGAGACCCGTAAGGGAGAGAAGGGGATCCTGGAGGGTGAGCTTTCTGGTTCCCAGCAGGGTGTCGGATGCCCTGTATGGACCGGGGAGTGATACCCCTCTTCGGCCCCGGATTTCGTGTAAACGGGAGGCCGGGAGCTAGCCACTCCCGGTCAATCGGCTTCCGTCGCGTTTTCGCTCCGGTGGCGAGTGCCAAGGTTGTGGGGGTCTGCGTAGGGAGGTCGGAGATGTAAGGGTTTTGGTGGGCCCTTGCACCGAAGATCCACCCCGAAACAGACAACCACTCCAGAAGCGCTATATCCCTCGAGTTAGCCCTGGCGACCGCTCCGGTTTGGCGGAGCGGCGTCCCAAATGTGTGGCTCCGTGGCGGGTGGGGAGGCCGAGGGACGAATTATTTATTATTATGGAGGAAAAACCCTTTCCACCACTAAAAAGATCCCGTCCGGACACCGGCGGGGGAGAAAAGTGCATAGGCGCATGTAAGCGCTATTTAATTATGTCGTGCATAAAGGAAGGTGAAACCTTGAAAAAGGTTTCTCCTTTCTTAATTCGCAGAGTTTTGTCACAGATTGTGCCTGGGGACCCAAAGAGCGTGAAGAAGCTCCGGGATGGTACACTTCTTATAGAGACCCTGAACGATACACAAAGCGATAAACTGCTTGCTATGGGAATGCTCCATGACATTCCGATTAAGGTGGAGGTGCACCGCACTCTTAACACCTGTCGGGGGGTCATCAGTCACTACGACCTCCTATACGTGGACATGGAAGAAATCAAGAGAGAAATGTTCTCTCAGGGAGTGACTGATTGTCGTCGACTCACCACAAGGCGCAACGGAGAAAACGTAAACAGCACCTCCGTGATCTTGACGTTTGCGCGTGATAGACTACCCGACAAGGTGTTTGTGGGCTATGAATCGGTACCAGTGAGGCCATTCATCCCAAATCCCGTGCGTTGTTTCAAATGCCAACGGTTCGGCCATGTCGCGTCGCGCTGCGAGGGTAAGGCCACCTGCCCGCGCTGTGGCAAAGACGCGCACGAGGATAAAGAGTGCTCTTCGGAACCTCTTTGTGTCAATTGCGAGGGTACACACCCAGTGTACTCTCGTGATTGCCCGAAGATGAAAGAAGAGAGGAAAGTCATGGAGATAAAAACCCTTGAAAAAATCCCATATGCGGAAGCGAGGAGAAAATACAGGGCGCTAATCGCTCCAACTTTCTCCCGGTCCTTTGCTTCCGTTGCAACCACGCAATGTGTAAAGTGTACCATCGCCACGCAGACGGAGATACCGAAAGAATCCCCAGTTGAAAACATGCAAGTGCCTAAACCCAAAAGGGTGAAGGATGGGAAGAGTAAGGTGGACAAGGAGCCACCTACTCCTGTGGGCCCTTCAAAGAAGAGCCCACAGAAAACCACCAAGGGGAACACGCCAAAAGGGCGTGAGAATACACCTTCCCCGCCGCCTCCAGTGAAGCCAAAGAAGCCCCCCCCTGCGGGTAGGGGGTTAGAGAATACTCCCGCAGTATCCCTGCTTGTCGTAAGAGGCGACTAAAAGGGCGGGGAGAAAACCCCGAAAACAAACCCCAAGCCAGCAAGGGATGCGTCCGGACAGTGCTGTGGATCCACTGTCTGTGAGCGGCCATACCATCTGGCCTGCGATCCGCCCAGGTGTTTGCCGTGCCTGGAGACCCGTAAGGGAGAAAAGGGGATCCTGGAGGGTGAGCTTTCTGGTTCCCAGCAGGGTGTCGGATGCCCTGTATGGACCGGGGAGTGATACCCCTCTTCGGCCCCGGATTTCGTGTAAACGGGAGGCCGGGAGCTAGCCACTCCCGGTCAATCGGCTTCCGTCGCGTTTTCGCTCCGGTGGCGAGTGCCAAGGTTGTGGGGGTCTGCGTAGGGAGGTCGGAGATGTAAGGGTTTTGGTGGGCCCTTGCACCGAAGATCCACCCCGAAACAGACAACCACTCCAGAAGCGCTATATCCCTCGAGTTAGCCCTGGCGACCACTCCGGTTTGGCGGAGTGGCGTCCCAAATGTGTGGCTCCGTGGCGGGTGGGGAGGCCGAGGGACGAATCATTTCTTATTATGGAGGAAAAACCCTTTCCACCACTAAAAAGATCCCGTCCGGACACCGGCGGGGGAGAAAAGTGTATCGGCGCATGTAAGCGCTATTTAATTATGTCTTGTGCAAAGGAAGGTGAGACCTTGAAAAAGGTTTCTCCCTTCTTAATTCGCAGAGTGTAATCACAGATTGTGCCTGGGGACCCAAAGAGCGTGAAGAAGCTCAGGGATGGTACACTACTTATAGAGACCCTGAACGACACACAGAGCGAAAAACTACTTGCTATGGGAACGCTCCATGACATTCCGATTAAGGTGGAGGTGCACCGCACTCTTAACACCTGTCGGGGAGTCATCAGTCACTACGACCTTCTATACGTGGACATCGAAGAAATCAAGAGAGAAATGTTCTCTCAGGGAGTGACTGATTGTCGTCGACTCACCACAAGGCGCAACGGAGAAAACGTAAACAGCACCTCCGTGATCTTGACGTTTGCGCGTGATAGACTACCCGACAAGGTGTTTGTGGGCTATGAATCGGTACCAGTGAGGCCATTCATCCCAAATCCCGTGCGTTGTTTCAAATGCCAACGGTTCGGCCATGTCGCGTCGCGCTGCGAGGGCAAGGCCACCTGCCCGCGCTGTGGCAAAGACGCGCACGAGGATAAAGAGTGCTCTTCGGAACCTCTTTGTGTCAATTGCGAGGGTACACACCCAGTGTACTCTCGTGATTGCCCGAAGATGAAAGAAGAGAGGAAAGTCATGGAGATAAAAACACTGGAAAAAATCCCATATGCGGAAGCGAGGAGAAAATACAGGGCGCTAATCGCTCCAACTTTCTCCCGGTCCTTTGCTTCCGTTGCAACCACGCAATGTGTAAAGTGTACCATCGCCACGCAGACAGAGATCCCGAAAGAATCCCCAATAGAAACCACGCAAGTGCCTAAACCAAAAAGGGTGAAGGATGGAAAGAGTAAGGTGGACAAGGAGCCACCTACTCCTGTGGGCCCTTCAAAGAAGAGCCCACTAAAAACCACCAAGGGGAACACGCCAAAAGGGCGTGAGAATACACCTTCCCCGCCGCCTCCAGTGAAGCCAAAGAAGCCGGAGGTAATTGAAGAGGACCAGAGTATCTCCGATACTGAGGTCTTCGCAAACGAGTGGAAGAGGAAACATCGCTTCAAGCGATAACCTCAATAGAGTTGGTCATCTCCCTTTTTAGTCATCTTATTTATTTATATATTTATTTATTTTAATTTAACACTTTAAATGTGTTCCATTCTGCAGTGGAACTGCAATGGTTTTTATCGGCACAAGGAGGAGCTGGCCATTCTAATCCAAGATTTTAAACCCTCTTTTATTTGTCTCCAAGAGACCCATTTTAAGGCTGAAGATAAGGGTATTCTGAAGGGGTTCACTGTTTTTAGAATGGATGACCTAAGTGGCCAACGAGCCCAAGGGGGAGTAGCAGTTGCGGCCCGTGAGGACCTTTACACCTCGCGAGTCCAACTGAACTCTCCATTCCAGCCCCCCTGCGGGTAGGGGGGTAGAGAATACTCCCGCAGTATCCCTGCTTGTCGTAAGAGGCGACTAAAAGGGCGGGGAGAAAACCCCGAAAACAAACCCCAAGCCAGCAAGGGATGCGTCCGGACAGTGCTGTGGATCCACTGTCTGTGAGCGGCCATACCATCTGGCCTGCGATCCGCCCAGGTGTTTGCCGTGCCTGGAGACCCGTAAGGGAGAAAAGGGGATCCTGGAGGGTGAGCTTTCTGGTTCCCAGCAGGGTGTCGGATGCCCTGTATGAACCGGGGAGTGATACCCCTCTTCGGCCCCGGATTTCGTGTAAACGGGAGGCCGGGAGCTAGCCACTCCCGGTCAATCGGCTTCCGTCGCGTTTTCGCTCCGGTGGCGAGTGCCAAGGTTGTGGGGGTCTGCGTAGGGAGGTCGGAGATGTAAGGGTTTTGGTGGGCCCTTGCACCGAAGATCCACCCCGAAACAGACAACCACTCCAGAAGCGCTATATCCCTCGAGTTAGCCCTGGCGACCGCTCCGGTTTGGCGGAGCGGCGTCCCAAATGTGTGGCTCCGTGGCGGGTGGGGAGGCCGAGGGACGAATTATTTATTATAATGGAGGAAAAACCCTTTCCACCACTAAAAAGATCCCGTCCGGACACCGGCGGGGGAGAAAAGTGCATAGGCGCATGTAAGCGCTATTTAATTATGTCGTGCATAAAGGAAGGTGAAACCTTGAAAAAGGTTTCTCCTTTCTTAATTCGCAGAGTTTTGTCACAGATTGTGCCTGGGGACCCAAAGAGCGTGAAGAAGCTCCGGGATGGTACACTTCTTATAGAGACCCTGAACGATACACAAAGCGATAAACTGCTTGCTATGGGAATGCTCCATGACATTCCGATTAAGGTGGAGGTGCACCGCACTCTTAACACCTGTCGGGGAGTCATCAGTCACTACGACCTCCTATACGTGGACATGGAAGAAATCAAGAGAGAAATGTTCTCTCAGGGAGTGACTGATTGTCGTCGACTCACCACAAGGCGCAACGGAGAAAACGTAAACAGCACCTCCGTGATCTTGACGTTTGCGCGTGATAGACTACCCGACAAGGTGTTTGTGGGCTATGAATCGGTACCAGTGAGGCCATTCATCCCAAATCCCGTGCGTTGTTTCAAATGCCAACGGTTCGGCCATGTCGCGTCGCGCTGCGAGGGTAAGGCCACCTGCCCGCGCTGTGGCAAAGACGCGCACGAGGATAAAGAGTGCTCTTCGGAACCTCTTTGTGTCAATTGCGAGGGTACACACCCAGTGTACTCTCGTGATTGCCCGAAGATGAAAGAAGAGAGGAAAGTCATGGAGATAAAAACCCTTGAAAAAATCCCATATGTGGAAGCGAGGAGAAAATACAGGGCGCTAATCGCTCCAACTTTCTCCCGGTCCTTTGCTTCCGTTGCAACCACGCAATGTGTAAAGTGTACCATCGCCACGCAGACGGAGATACCGAAAGAATCCCCAGTTGAAAACACGCAAGTGCCTAAACCCAAAAGGGTGAAGGATGGGAAGAGTAAGGTGGACAAGGAGCCACCTACTCCTGTGGGCCCTTCAAAGAAGAGCCCACAGAAAACCACCAAGGGGAACACGCCAAAAGGGCGTGAGAATACACCTTCCCCGCCGCCTCCAGTGAAGCCAAAGAAGCCGGAGGTAATTGAAGAGGACCAGAGTATCTCCGATACTGAGGTCTTCGCAAACGAGTGGAAGAGGAAACATCGCTTCAAGCGATAACCTCAATAGAGTTGGTCATCTCCCTTTTTAGTCATCTTATTTATTTATATATTTATTTATTTATTTATTTATTTTAACTGAACACTTTAAATGTGTTCCATTCTGCAGTGGAACTGCAATGGCTTTTATCGGCACAAGGAGGAGCTGGCCATTTTAATCCAAGATTTTAAACCCTCTTGTATTTGTCTCCAAGAGACCCATTTTAAGGCTGAAGATAAGGGTATTTTGAAGGGGTTCACTGTTTTTAGAACGGATGACCTAAGTAGCCAACGAGCCCAAGGGGGAGTAGCAGTTGCGGCCCGTGAGGCCCTTTACACCTCGCGAGTCCAACTGAACTCTCCATTCCAGGCCGTCGCTGTCACGGTGCACACCCCTGAGAGGATGACGTTATGCAACGTGTATCTGCCAGAGGGTGCACCGGTGACCCGCCTGAACCTTGAAGCCCTTGTCCACCAGCTTCCTCAGCCGTTCATTTTGATGGGAGATTTTAATGCCCATGATCCTCTCTGGGGAGGGCCAGAAACCCAAAGCAATAGGAGAGGTCGAATTTTATCCAACTTTATTGAGGATTTTAACCTGTTTTTATTAAATAGCGGCGAAAAAACCCGCTTTAACAGCTTTAATGGGGAATTCTCAGCAATAGATCTTTGTCTATGCTCGAGAAGTCTAGCCCCAAAGCTGAAAATGTCCACCCACAACGATCTCTGTGGGAGTGACCATTTTCCTCTTCTACTCGTTAAAGAAGACTCTTCGCCCACCATTTCAAAACCTCCGGAAAAGTGGCGTATTAACCGTGCGGACTGGCCACTTTTCAAGCGTACGTTTACATATAAACACGACGCAAGTTTCGACGCGTTGCACAACGTCGATAAACTAAGTTCAACGCTGTTGGCGGCAGCTACGAAAAGTATCCCTCGTACGTCCGGGAACATTAATCGAGCTCCTGTCCCTTGGTGGAACGGGGAATGCGACCGGGCGATTCGGGCGAGGAAAAAAGCATTGAGTATTTTTAGAAAATATCCCACGGCAACTAATCTGGCATCGTACCGCCGCCTGAGAGCGCGAGCTCGAAGGGCCGTGAAGGAGGCCAAGAGGGCTTCCTGGATAGAATACGTCTCTACCATCAACCATCGCACGCCACTTGGTCAGGTATGGGACAAAGTGAAGAAAATCTCCGGGTCAAAGGGCTCATTTGTCATCTCGCCATTGCTTGTTGCTGGCCGGGTGGTTAATTCACCTGCCGAAATAAGCAACATATTTGCCAGTCAGTTCGCGGCCAATAGCAGTGACGAGGGCTATACCGCGGACTTTGTGTACAGGAAGAGGCGATGCGAGAGAGTCCCTCTCAAATTTGGTGCAGGTCCTACACGGGAATATTACAATGAGCCTTTCACGTCCTGGGAGCTTAAATCCGCCATCGAAGACTCCCATTACACCTCGCCAGGGGCGGACGAAATCCACAACGCATTTCTCCGGAACATTCCGGAAACTGCGATTGGGGAGGTCCTAAATACCCTCAACCAACTTTGGAACGAGGGCAGTTTTCCAAATGCCTGGCGAGAGTTTATCGTGATACCAATCCCAAAACAGGGCAAGGACCAAAATGACCCGAACAACTACCGTCCCATATCTCTCACCAGCTGCCTGTGCAAGGTGATGGAACGGATGGTAAACCGACGTCTCATGTGGTGCTTGGAGAGTCGACACCTGCTCTCCGACGCTCAGTGCGGCTTTCGGCGTGGCAGGTCCACGACAGACCATCTGGTGCGCACTGAGAACTTCATCCAGGAAGCCTTTCTCCACCGTCAACACGTCATAGCAGTCTTCTTCGACCTGGAGAAGGCCTATGATAGTGTGTGGCGATGGAGAATCCTCAACACGCTCCACAAGTGGGGATTTAGAGGCAACATGGCCCTATTTATCAGAAATTTTTTAACTAACCGCCTTTTTAAAGTAAGGACTGGGAAGCACTTATCCCGATCTTTTACACAGGAGAACGGGGTACCCCAGGGTTCAGTACTGAGCGTGACGTTATTTGCCATCGCCATCAACGACGTGGTGGAATGCATCAATGCCCCGGTGATGGCATCGCTCTACGTGGACGACCTAGCCATATTTTGCCGGTCGACACGACTGCCAAACGCTTCCAGGCAAGCCCAGGTGACTCTAAACAAACTGGGAGAGTGGTCGCGAAAGAACGGATTTCGTTTCTCCCCCCCCCGCGGGTAGGGGGATAGAGAATACTCCCGCAGTATCCCTGCTTGTCGTAAGAGGCGACTAAAAGGGCGGGGAGAAAACCCCGAAAACAAACCCCAAGCCAGCAAGGGATGCGTCCGGACAGTGCTGTGGATCCACTGTCTGTGAGCGGCCATACCATCTGGCCTGCGATCCGCCCAGGTGTTTGCCGTGCCTGGAGACCCGTAAGGGAGAAAAGGGGATCCTGGAGGGTGAGCTTTCTGGTTCCCAGCAGGGTGTCGGATGCCCTGTATGGACCAGGGAGTGATACCCCTCTTCGGCCCCGGATTTCGTGTAAACGGGAGGCCGGGAGCTAGCCACTCCCGGTCAATCGGCTTCCGTCGCGTTTTCGCTCCGGTGGCGAGTGCCAAGGTTGTGGGGGTCTGCGTAGGGAGGTCGGAGATGTAAGGGTTTTGGTGGGCCCTTGCACCGAAGATCCAC